>NC_042617.1:167655739-168368239 GCF_901001135.1 Rhinatrema bivittatum
GAAAAGGGTTTTAGGGGTCAGGGAGGAGAGGGGAAAAGGGAGGCAGAGTAGGAAGGGGTATAGAGAAGTTCCCTCCCAGTCTGATCCTTAATTGGAGAGGACTGGGAGGGAACTGAGAATCGAACGATCGCATCCTGCACATATTTTTCTAAAATTGCCCCCCCCCCCCCACGCGCACTTCTGCGCGAATCGGGGTTTACACGTCTGATTGGGTCCTTTTGAAAATGCGGACAGCGTGCACAGGGCCCAGCCACATATGTAACCCCTGAATGTTTTGTGTGTAGGGCTTTTAAAATTTGGGCACATGTGCGCAAGCCATGCGCACTCGGACATTAAAATCTGATGTGCATGTGCACTCAGTAAACGTATTTTATAACATGCATGCACTGACTTGCACTTGTTATAAAATTGGCACATCCATAAGGGCGCACTGGGAACCGTGCGGATGTTGTAAAATTGACCCCATGGACACAGCGGTTTTATAACATATGCACATAAATGCGTGCATGTTATCAAATCAGCTATACAAGCATACATGTGCCCACAGTTTTACATTGACGAATACATCTGCGTGCAAATGCTGCCTTGATCGCGTAAATGGGAGAGATTTTACTAGATACGCACGCTGACGGAGTTACCGGTTTGCCCAATTTGGTCACAGTTCGCCCCAGTAAAGGAGAGGACTTCCTAAACCCCCTAGCTAACTTGCCACCCATTTACTTCATTAGTCCCGACCCTTAAAACCCTACTAATGAGTCTAGTTTTTTTTTTTTTGCTTCATGACTTACACGCCATCCATTGCAGAAGTAAAATTATGCACATAGGGACCCCTGCATGAGCTGGTGTGTGTAAATACTTATGCGCTGGTTTCATTCATATGTTCTGGAATGCTCATGCCCTGCCCATGCCCCTCCCATGTCTCCTTTTATGAAAAAAAATTTAGTCGTGAACTGGGAGATACATGCGTACCTGGGTGCCTCTTAAAATCTGTGCGGTGTGCGCTGGGCTGATACATGCACGTATCTCCCGGCTTTGGCGCATGTAGGACTTTTAAAATTCACTGATAGCCTTTCTACAAGGCCACATCTTTAAATGGCTCTTAATGATTATTTTGTTTAACAGGTTCTATAGATAATATTTTGTGTTGTCATGTGTGTATACTGGGAGAATAGAGTGTAAATTTGTAAGTGGAGCAGCTTTCTTTTTGTGAATTATATATGCAGTAAGTTGAGATATTACTATACATAGTAGTATGAGTTAGTGTGAGTCATTCTTGCTAGTGTAGGTCAGTAGTATCTGAATTGTCAAGAGGTGTATATAGGTAAAAGGCTTGCTCGAATGTAGGAAATGTATATACTGCAAGCATGATTCTGTGAGGTGACTGAATAAGTATGTATATGAGATATAAAATGAAAGATTAAAGATGTGACTCTAAAGAAAATTATTTAGATCAATATAAGACACATTCGGGTAAATTTTAAAAGACCCGTGCGCTTAAAATTCGGGGGTTACGCCCGTGGCTGGGGCCTGTGTGTGCCGCGCACATTTTCGAAAGGTCCCGGCCACAAGCATAACCCCCGATCTGTGCAGAAGTGCTGGGCCAGCTAAAAGGGGCTGGGGGAGGGCATGGTCTGGGTGGGGAGGGCAGAGCAGGGGCCGACCAGGACAGTGGCCTTTAGGCCCTGTCCCAGGGAAGCACCCGCTGGCAGCCAGTTGGCATGCATAACTTACTTCTGCACCAAAGGAGCAGGTAAGTTAAAAAACAAACAAAAAAATAATGCTAGCTAGGGTTAGTTTAGGGCTTGGGGAGGAAGGGTAGTTAGGGGTAAAGGAAAGTTCCCTTCCAGTCCGCTCCTTAATTGGCGCGGACTAGGAGGAAACTGGGCAAAGGCCCGATCGCGTCACTGCGGGTAGATTACAAATTTCCCTCCCCCTGCACGTGCGAGTCCCGACCCACCCGCACATGCATGCGCGGATTTTAAACTCCGGCACGCATGTGCACGCGGGAACCGTATTTTATAACATGTGCGCGCCAACACACACATGTTAGAAAATTGACGCGTCCATGTGCGCGCACCAGGAACCGCGCGCGCTCTCATGGATGCACGCACGCCTTTCAAAATCAACCCCATACTGTGCATATTGTAGATGAGATTCTAATCATTATAGAAGGCTAAAATGTTTTTTTTTAAACAAACATTTTTATCATTGTATTGACCCTTTATAAATGTCTTTTATAAGGGAAAGAAGGGTTGTTGCAGCTAGGTATTTCATATTTCCCCAACCATTAAAATGTTTTACATTTGTAAAAATAGTTCACATTGAAGTAACGGGATATTGACCTCAATATTTTGTCAGTATACCTTGTGTTTTGTGTTAAATAATTGGAAGTGTTGTTCACAGGCCATAAAAATGTGATTTACTGACAGAATCTCATAACTTATGTCTTTATTGTAGCTGAAAGGCTTAGTAAATTTCAAGAATCTCATATGAGATGCATGTTTTTAGGGCAGTTTGACAGATGATCAGACTTTTGGCGGAAAGAATTGGAGGTCTGTTTTCTATGGTCTTCTTATCACATAGATCATTGGCATTACTTTAAAGCAAAATTAAAGGAGCATGCATGGTGTGTTTTACTTTGGAAAGGAATTTGGTTTGAAGAATAATCTAATTTGGCCCTAACTCTGATTCTCTTGGATCCTAGTCTTCCTGGATTGAGACTTGAGGAATTGAGGATTTGTGAAAGGTGAGATTATACATTTTTAACCAGCTAAGTTTCAGTGCCTCTTGTTTGGGATTTGTCAAGGCCCTTTTCTCCTGAGTTGCAAAGTAAAATACAGGAAGTCCTTCTGAATTAAGAAAAAGGAAATGAGTTTTAATAAGAAATATTTGTCCTATTATACAATCTGGAGCTGTACTTATATTAATCTTGAGGTAGTGAAGCACTGAGATCGCTGTATATTGAGTTCGTTTCTAGTTTATTGGTTTTTTATATACCGTCGCATCAATAAAACCTTTACAACGGTTTACAATAAAATGAAAGTAAGAAAAATACAATAAATCATTAACAAGATAAGAATCAGGTAAATAAATAGTTAGAAAATAATCAATAATTAAGAGCTAATATAAATATTGAATATGAGGATAAATAAAGTACATCTAACCTAGTGTACAAACGTTTATTTCTTTTTGTTTTTTCACAATCTTTTTATCAAAAAATATACATAGAACAAAATTTATTCCTCTTATTACATATAAATCCACTCTAAAATCATTATAGACACTGTTATTTCCCAGAAATGCCCACCAATATGAAAAATGTCCGTGTTTTTCTTTTCCACAGGATGCAACTCAATCAAAATATAACATTCCTTCTTTTCTCTGGTTGAACAAAATTTCAAACCTCCTGCTTTTTGTCTCAAACCCACTTCAGTGCCAGATGTGTTCACAAAGATTCACACACCCCAACATAGAGGCCTTGATGTTTCACCACCCAGACGGCTTCATCAGGAGGAACTCTAATAACAGTTTTCATACCATACAAAAACTATTTCGATTGAGCTATGGGCTCTTTTCAGTTTTTAACTTCCATGTTCATATTACAGACATCATTATTTAAATCATTGCCTTCCTTCAGTCTTCAAGAAACTCTATTTAACTAAGGCTACAATCGCCATTACTAACTGCTTCAACATTTCTTCCCGGCCTGCACCTCCCACCCAGACCACGCCCCTGAGGCCACATCTTTCTGCAGGCTCAGCACTTTGGCGCGTAACAGGGGATAGGCGCGTGACTGGACCCTTTGTAAAATGCGCGCAGAAGAATACAGAAATGCAACGAATTTCAACGTAGTGACACACAACAAAATAAATGGAAAATAATACCAAAGTTTATACAATATAACATGACAATGGATAATGCTATAAAAACACTGTAGAAATACTATAGAAATGTCCTTTGTAATCCAATAGACTAGTATATAATCACAGAGAAATTCAAATGTTGATAGAAGCTGAAGACACTCGTAGAATGTTAAATAACCAAAGAGAAACTCAAATGTTGATAAAAGCTGAAGAAACTCGTAGAATGTTAAATAACAAAAGAGAAACTCAAATGTTGATAGAAGCTGAAGGCACTTGTAGAATGTTAAATAACCAAAGAGAAACTCAAATGTTGATAGAAGATGAAGACACTTGTAGAATGTTAAAGCCCTGAACTTAGAAACCCCGACAGAGGCCTTATGTTTCGCCCAGCAAGGCTTCCTCAGGGGCTATAAATTAACATCAGGCAGAACAAGTATAAATCTAAAAAAGGCATTCAAACATTTTTTTTTAAATGTAACACCACAAAATATAATTTTAAATAGTATTGAAAACTAGATAACCTACTTAAATACTAAAGCGTAATGGGGTACATTTTCAAAAACAACGCACGCGATTACTTTTGTTCGCGCACCACTCGCGAAAAAAAGTACGCTGGATTTTATAAGATACGCGTGTAGCCGCGCGTATCTTATAAAATCCGGGGGCGCACGCTGCCTGTTCCCTCCGAGGCCGCTCCAAAATCAGAGCGGCCTCGGAGGGAATTTTCCTTCCACCTCACCTTCCCCTCCCTTCCCCTACCTAACCCCCCCCCTACCATTGTTGTCAGATTTACGCCTGCCTCTGGCAGGCGTAAATCTGCGCACGCCAGCAGGCTGCTGGCGCGCCATCACCCGACCCAGGGGGCTGGTCCGCAGGCCTCGACCACGCCCCCGTCCGGCGTCACGCCCTGACACGCCTCCCGCCTCGCCCCGAAATTCGCGCCGCCCACCCGACACCCCCCGACATGCCCCTTTTGCAAAGCCCCGGGACTTACACGCGTCCCGGGGCTTGTGCGCGCTGCCGAACCTATGCAAAATAGGCTCGGTGCGCGCAGAGGCCTTTTAAGAGGGTTACGCGCATAACTTATGCGCGTAACCCTTTTAAAATCTGGCCCAATATGTCACTGGAACTCTAGAAAAGGGACTAATAGTTAAGCTGCAAGCCAATTCAAAAAAGGTAGTGGGCCAGATTTTCAAAGGGGTACGCACGTAAGATATGTGCGTACCCCCTGAAAACCTGGCCAAAGTACCCCCTGCACGCGCTGAGCCTATGTTGAGTAGGCTCGGCGGCGCACATAAGTCCCGGGGCTTTCCTGGGGGGCGTGTGCCGGGGGGGGGGCATGTCGCGGTGGCGCGTCATTTGGGGACGGGGCCGCGGGCGTGGTTCCAGCCCGGGGCATTTCAGGGGTGTGGCCGAGGCCTCCGAAATGGCTCCCGGGCCTGGGAATCGTGCGCCTGCTTCGGGCAGGCGTAACTTGTACAACAAGAGGTGGGGGGGGGGGGTTTAGATAGGGCTGGGGGGTTGGGGAGGTTTAGATAGGGCTGGGGGGTGGGTTAGGTAGGGGAAGGGAGGGGAAGGGAAGGGAAGGGATGGGAAGGTGGGGGGAGGCAGAAGGAAAGTTCCCTCCGAGGCCGCGTGTATCTATTAAAATCCCGCGTACTCTTGTTTGCGCCTGGTGCGTGAACAAATGTATGCGCGGGCACAGATTTATAAAATCTACCCCATTATCTGTGAAAATAAAGCATATTATAAAGAATACTATTGCAAATGAACCACAAAAAGTCTGAAAACTAAAGTATAATAGCAAAGAAGATCACCAAAATGAAGCTTACCTGAGCCTCCCTGCTGCTGTCAAAATCTGCGGGAGCCAAAAGCGAGGCTGCATCGTGCAAAAGTAAAGGACCTTTAAATACAAAACATGCCGGCTCCCGCCTGCAACACAATCACTACCAGGATAGGTTCAGATAAAATCACCTTAATAAAAGAAGAATTTTTATTGATAGTAGCACGAGGTATAAAACCCTAATCTAAAAAAGAGATTATAAAAAAGAGAAATTATTAAAAGGACTCCCATTCTTTGGCAGTGTTCAGTCCGTGAGGTATCAAAGTGTTCCGGCATCTCAAAAGGAGGGAAAAATTACCTCCTCGTCCTCGATGTAAACTCTGTAGTACAAAAAACTTCACGTTGTCCAGAGAATGGTCAAATTCCTTCCAATGCTGGACAATAGGTGCATGGGTTTTCTAATACAGCTTTTGTTGCGCGCGCCGGCAGCCTGCCGGTATGCGATCCTCTGACACAGAGGCAAATGGCCACTGTGCTGGAGTCCTCTGGCCCTGCCCGCCCAGCCCCCGTAACGCCCCGCCCTGCCCCTTCCCCGCATCTTTTTGGAAGCCCCGGGACATACGCACGTCCCAGGGCTTTCCGTGCATTGCTGGGCCTTTCTAAAATAGGCCCAGCGCATGTAACCCCACCTACGCGCGCAGGCTTTTTAAAACCTACCCCTTTCATTTTCAGAATGTTTATGGTTCATTTGCATTAGTATTCTTTATAATATGCTTTATTTTCACAGATAATACCTTTTTTGAATTGGCTTGCAGCTCAAATATTTGTCTCTTTTTTAGGGTTCCAGTGACATATATCCGCTTTTGTATTTAAGTAAGTTATCTAGTATTCTGGTTTTTAATATTATTTAAAATCATATTTTGTGGTGTTACGTTTAAAAAAAAAAATGTTTGAAAGCCTTTTTTAGATTTATACTTGTTCTGTCTGATGTTAATTTATACCCCCTGAGGAAGCCTTGCTGGGCGAAACATAAGGCCTCTGTCGGTTTTCTAAGTTCAGGGCTTTAACATTCTACGAGTGCCTTCAGCTTCTATCAACATTTGAGTTTCTCTGTGGTTATTTAACATTCTACGAGTGTCTTCAGCTTCTATCAACATTTGAGTTTCTCTGTGGTTATTTAACATTCTACGAGTGTCTTCAGCTTCTGTCAACATTTGAATTTCTCTGTGGTTATATACAAGTCTATTGGATTACCAAGAACATTTCTACAGTATTTCTACAGCATTTTTTATAGCAATATCCTTTGCCATATTATATTGTATATACCTTTTTATTATTTTCCATTTACTATGCTGTGTGTCACTATCTTGAAATTCTTTGCATTTCTGTATTTTTTGTGAAATATTTAAGGGCTGATTTTAAATGCCCGGCACGCATAAATTCTGGGCTTTACGCGCGTGTCCGGGCCTTACACGCACTGAGCAAATCTTCCAAGAGGCTTGGCCAAGCATGTAAAGGCCGGTACGCGGTCAAGTGCCAGGCCTCTTGGCTGCAGGGCGTGTTTTGGGCGGGGAGGGCTGGGGCAGGGGGCAGGCTGGGACAGTGCCATTGTTCGCTGTCTCGGAGCCGGCTGCCGATGCGCGCAACTTACTTCAGCTCGGGAGCTGAAGTAAGTTGACCCAAAAAGGTAAAAAAAAAAAAAAAATTAATTTAGGGGTTGGGGAGGAGAGGGGAAAGGGAAGGGAAGGTAGGGTAAGGTGTAGGGAAGTTCCCTCCCAGTTCGCTCCTTAATTGGACTGGGAGGGAATTGGGGAAGCCTGCGGTGCATCGCCTCGTGAATTTGCACAATTTTACCCCCCCCTTTTACGCGCGGCCCACCGATTTTATAACTTGCGCGTGCTGGTGCCCACATGGTATAAAATCGGCACGTCCATGTGTGCGCGCCGGAACGCGTGCGCACATGGATGCACACGCGCACCTTGCAAAATCTACCCATGAATGTTTGTTAAACGCGGCGCTTCGGGGGCGGGCCCGGGTCGCGTCTCGGCGTGCCAGCAGCCCGCTGGCGCGCGTGGATCTACGTCTCCCTCCGGGAGGCGTAAATCCCTGGACAAAGGTAAAGGGGGGGTTTAGATAGGGCCGGGAGGGTGGGTTAGGTAGAGGAAGGGAGGGGAAGGTGAGGGGAGGGCGAAAGAGAGTTCCCTCCGAGGCCGCTCCGATTTCGGAGCGGCCTCGGAGGGAACGGAGGCAGGCTGCGCAGCTCGGCGTGCGCAAGGCTGTCCAAAATTGGCAGCCTTGCGCGCGCCGATCCTGGATTTTAGCAGATACGTGCGGCTACGCGCGTATCTGCTAAAACCCAGCGTACTTTTGTTTGCGACTGGTGCGCCAACAAAAGTACGCAAACGCGCATTTTTTTAAAATCTACCCCAATATATATATATTTTATATTTATGTATATCTATATATCTATATATATATATAGATAAAGATATATATATATATATTTATCTATATATATATATATACATATATATATATATGTATATAAAACATCGAAATAATAATTCTAATTGCCAATACAGACTTGACATTTCAATTTAAACTCAATATATACTGATCTCAAAGCATCACTAAAAGAAGGCCAAATGATACCTGGATATATTTTTGTAGAGAATTTTGGGATAATATAGAGAAATTGGCCAAGAGCTATACCTGTATTGTGGTTTTTTGTTTTTTTTTTTTCTTTTAAGACAGGACAGAAATGATAATGGCTTTGCCTTTGCACTGTGTGATTGATGTATGCTATATTGTATGGCTGATCTGTAGCTTAATTTTATTTCATTATAATTACTACATAGAATCTGTCTTGATTGTTTTAGAAAGAATGTACATAGATTTTTAAATCAATATTTATATCTGGAATAGCGCAGTCATTTTCTTGAAGAAGCCCTGATGTGTGTCTGTCAGTGCGATGACTGAGATTGTTGAGGTGGGAAAGGATATAAATTAGGCTTAAAAATCCTCTTTTTATTTATAAATAAATGCTCCTGGTGCCAGATTTGAGTCCAGATTCTGACTGAGCTACAAAACAAAAGGAGCAGGAGGAAACTGCTGCTACCAAAAGAAAAAAAAGAATCTATTTTTAAAAATGTTTTCTTTAATATTATTAAAATTAGTGATGATTTTTCTGCCAGGTCACTGTGGAAGGAGAGGCTGTTACTGGTCCCCACTCAGTATCTTTATTTATTTTTTTTTAAATTACCACTGTTGAAAATATCACTGAATGTTCAAGGCGATGAGGTCGATATTCAGCTGCGGGGCAGCTAGTTAGCAGGTTATAACCATCCGGCTAACTTAACAGGGATATTCAGCAGCTCGGCCATGACGCTGAATATATCAGCCCTACAGTGCAACTAGAGTCAGCTGCATTGGTTAAGCGGCTAACTCTGAATCGTGGAGTTAACCGCATAACTTATGCAGCTTACTCTGGCCTGCCCTGAATCGCCTCCTTCCTGCCCCTGGACTGCCGCATATGGCTTTAAATATAGCTGGCTAGCCATTTAGTTGGATAGCTTTTGAATATTGACCTTGAAAAATTGTATTTTGAAATAAATTGACTAATTTTATGGTTTCATGAATTTAGTTTACCTAACCTTGCACATCTACTAACTAGACACGGATCTAAGCTGTCTAGTTTTTTTCCCAAGGGCACTAGCATACTTTAAGCATGCTGGGTTAAATCAGATTTGACATTCTACTTTAAACTCAATATACACTGATCTCAATTCTTCACTAAAACAAGGGGATAGAACAGCTCCCCTATGAGGAAAGGCTGAAGACATTAGGGCTGTTCAGCTTGGAGAAGAGACGGCTGAGGGGGGATATGATAGAGGTCTTTAAGATCATGAGAGGTCTTGAACGAGTAGATGTGAATCGGTTATTTACATTTTCGAATAATAGAAGGACTAGGAGGCACTCCATGAAGTTAGCAAGTAGCACATTTAAGACTAATTGGAGAGAATTCTTTTCACTCAATGCACAATAAAGCTCTGGAATTTGTTGCCAGAGAATGTGGTTAGTGCAGTTAGTGTAGCTGGGTTCAAAAAAGGTTTGGATAAGTTCTTGGAGGAGAAGTCCATTAACGGCTATTAATCAAATTTACTTAGGAAATAGCCACTGCTATTAATTGCATCAGTAGAATGGGATCTTCTTAGTGTTTGGGTAATTGCCAGGTTCTTGTGGCCTGGTTTGGCCTCTGTTGGAAACAGGATGCTGGGCTCGATGGACCCTTGGTCTGACCCAGCATGGCAAGATCTTATGTTCTTATGTTCTTAAGTCCAAATCATATAAATCACTAGATAGATAAATAAATAAATGTATATATCTCCTGGTATCAGGAATAGCACCCTCATTTTTTGATTACTGAAACTCAAAGTCTTGTTTACATCCCTGGGAGGAGGGAGCGCCAGCCATCATGCAGAGATAACATTTGGTGACTGGCTTCAGGGTCCGTAACTGCATGGTCTGGAAAGAGACCTGGTGCTTTATGCACAAAAGCAGAATCGCATTGGATAGCAAAATAATAAAATTGTGTAACTAGCTTCCTTTTAATTCTGCACATGGATGCAGACTCAAAGTGTCAAAACTGGTAACTTGGAAAGCCGAGTGCTTGAAGCAGAACAGAGAGACAACAAAATAAAAGAAAGCAGACAACCAGTTCAAGTTTGAGGTGTCCTGGCATCAGAGATGTAATAAGCATTGGACGCTTGACATTAACATTTTTATCTTGATTATTCAGTGGGAAGAATTCAGGCAGATCCTTCACAAGAAGTAAATCTTAAAAGTCCGGTGCGCGCCAGCATCGAGAGACGTGCATGCAAGTAGGGTCATGCATTTGCCCAGCAGATTTTAAAAGCTGCCTACATGCGTGCGCATCTCCCAAGGGGCGAATATCTCACGCCAGTTCAGAAAGTGGGACGGGCATTGTTTGGGTGGGACATGGGCATTGTGGGGCAGGGCCAGGAAATGCGCGCGTAAAATACTTGCGCACCTGGGTGGGCGCACAGGTCCAGTGCCAAGTAACTTTTTACTTCTGCTATAGAGGAAGTGTAAGTTTAAAAAACAAGAACAACAACAACAAAAGCCATCCCTGAGGGGTTGAAAAGGTCTGAAGTAACTGGGCAGAGTGCAGGCTATTAAACCGGGGGGGGGGAGAACCCAGCGCTACAGTGAGCGAACTGGTTAATGAACTGGTGAAACTGGTCATGGTGTGGATGCGCTCTGAATATAAAACATCCCCACTTGCGCAGCTCATACCCAAATATGTGTGGCTGTGCATGTCCAGTTGCAAAACAGGGTACGCGCATATGTGCGCGCAGGCTATTTTGTATCATGCGTGCATATGTGCATGCATCTTATAAAATTGCCATGTCCCTAGGCATGTGCCAATGCACATGCATCAATATGCACCTGCACACCTCTTTGAAAGTTAACGTCCCTATTTATTTTTATTTATGGCCTTGTGAATATTGTTTAAAATGCCTAAAAGTCTACCTAGTTAGCCTCTGGGCTCCTATAGTGTTTATCATCCGTCAGAACTCCATGTAAACATCATAGTAAATACATACTGAGCATGAAAGCATCAGATGGAGTATGGGGTTATAGTGGATACAGTAAAAGCTTTTGTCATTCCAAAGAAATGCTAAAACTTGACTTCTGCTTTTAGCAGAAAATATAGCGGAACCCTTAGAATTAGTCCAAAGGGGAAACAACTGATCCAAGAATCCAGTAAATCAATTTGATTAGAAATCTAGCTAGTAGTGCTAATGTAACAGTCTTTAAGGTTAAGCATGTACAGTCTATTTAAATCTGGATCAACATCTATACAATTTGAATAAAATCTGAGCTGGCTTCAAATGTTTCTGATTTTGTTTTATTTTTTTCATTTATTTGATTTTTCTACCCAGAAATATAATGCTTTCTTTTGCCTTCTAGTAGGATCTTTTTGTTAATTTAATATGCTAGTTAAAATCATTGGGCCTGATTTTAAAAGCATTTACATGCTTAAAATTGAGTTTTATATGTGAAAATTCACTTAACCTGTGTAACTGGGCTTTTATATGTTACAGTTATAAGTTACATGTGTAAATGTAACATATCTGTTGAAGGAAAAAAAACATATGTAAAGGGGCATGTGGCCCATTTCTTCTGATCCCTTTTTCAAATTATAAATGAGTCCCTGTCATCCTTGCCTCTGCTACCTCTTAAACCCAATAAAGTATGTTTAAATCTCCCGGGCCTGCCAATCCTGTTAGCAATATAAGCAAATAGTAAAACTTTCCCCCACCCGGGTTACCCCACCTATGGCTTAAGATGTGGCCCATCCACATACACACAGCCCTCCTTCATCCCCTCCGAGTCCTCATAGTCCCTGCTGGGAGCAGGATATTACCTTACCTGATGCCGGTGCTCCAGCAGGGACTATGAGGACCCTGCTCCCAGCATGAACTGTGAGTACTTGGAGGGGATGAAGGAGAGGGTCCGGAGAAATCTGTGTGTGTGTATGGACTGGCCACATCTTAAGACGTGGTTGGGGGGCCCGAGGTGTGGGGAAAGATTTACTGTTTGTTTAAATTATTAATAGGATTGGCAGGCCCAGGACATTTAAACATATTTTATTGGGTTTGAGAAGTGGCAGATGCAAGGCTGACAGGGCCTCATATATAATTTGGACAAGGGATCAAAAGAAACAGGCCACAGGCCCCTCTACATATGTTTTTGTTTTCCTTTTACAGATCTCTACTTAACCAGATATCTTTGAAGATATTTGGTTAAGTAGCTAGTTATTTGGCTACGCAAGACTTGATAACTTTAGACCTGCTCAGAAGAAGGTCTAAAATTATCCAGCTAACCTAGCCGGATCTACCTGATATTTGGCTAGGTTAGCTGAATATATCAGCCCCTCCCTGGAGTGCCTCCAAAACGCCCCTTTTTGATCCGTCTAAATTATAGCCGGACAACTACTTATCCAGCTATAATTTAGATGGATGCGGCTGAATATGCCACATTTGCCATATAGACGGATAACTTGTGAGTTATCCAATTAAATGGCTATTGAATATTGACCTTATTATCGGTAACATTCGCTTAAGTATTATCACTAATGCTAAAATTTTGTGCCAAATAAGCTATTTCACATACGAATACTTGCACAGCAGTTCATTATTATTAAAAAAGACATAAGGTCTGATATTCAGAATCACTTAGCTGGAGAAGTTCTACCGTATCTAGCTAAGTGGCAGTGTTTGAATATTTGACCATTTTCAGCAGCCATTACATAACTGGATAACTATTTTTCCTTTAAAGTTGGAGTGGAGGGTGCGTTCCAGGGCATGGCTACTTATCTGGCTAATTTAAATGGATAAGTGGCAATAGTCAGACTTCTCGGGCTAAATTAGCAGGATAAGCTTAGACCTACTATTGAGCAGGTCTAAAGTTAGCCAGATAAACTTATCCAGCTAAATTTTAGATAGCTGGGTATATTCATCAGCAGTGAATATCTCAGCTAAGTTAGCAGGATATGTTTATCCGGCTAACTTTCTCAGCCAGATAGTTTTTGAATATGGAGCTCTAAATGTGGATCATAATAAACCACACAATCCAGGATAAGACTCAGAAATATCACTACACCACTTGATGCTCTCAGTCCAACCCCCAACCCATGATCGTAACAAGCGGCATATCACCCTGAGGGTGGTGAACCCTGGTTAATAGCCACCCTACCTTGCTCCCAAGCAGAATCAATCCCTTCCTCCCCTATGGTCCTCCCTCAGTGCAAATCAGTGGCTGAGGGTCCCCAAGGGCAGGCATGATGCTCAGTCACTCCTTCCCCACTGGCACTAAAATTCAGATTAGCACTAGCAGATCCAATGCTGTCTTTGGGCCGCCATTGCAAGGCAAAAGGGGCATGAAGTCAGTTGATGCCATTTTATTTATTTATTTATTTATTTATTTTAACATTTTTCTATACCATCGTATGGTGGGGACCGTCACAACGGTTTACATTAAGGCACATAAAAACAATGATAAAGTATTTTAAGTTACATAGGTGCCGTTAAGGATCGGTAACATAGTTTGCAATAATATTAATAAGTAAGTGTAATAAATCAGTGTCCAATTCACCTTGTATTGGTTTAGGCTATGATATTACCTTTATCATTGTACTTTTACCTTTTACTGCTGAGCTTAAAAATGAAACTTAAGCTAAATAAAATCATACACATATTGATGTTGGTTATGTGTTTGTAGTTCACCTGTTTGTTTGTACCTGCTTTCCCCTGGGTACTATTCTCCTTTCTCTTTCTGATAAGCTAATTTAAAGAGCCATGTTTTTACATGTTTTCTAAAGGTTTTATTGTTGCTTTGTAGTCTTAACTCCAATGGCATGGCGTTCCAAAGTACGGGTCCTGCCAAGGATAACGCTCTCTCTCTTACCTGTGTAAGCCTTGCTGTTTTGATTGATGGAATGGTGAGGAGTGCTTTGTTGGCTGATCTCAGGTTTTTATTTGGGACGTGTACGCGAAGGGCTGTGTTCAGCCAATCTGCTTTTTCATTATGTATTAATTTGTGTATGGTGCTCAGTGTTTTGTACTGAATTCAGCACTGTTAGAGCAGGAGCAACTAGACTTTTTCTCTTGCCCTTGGGGACATTCACCCTTTAATTTGTGTTAAAAAGGGCCACAAGCAGGGGAGATCTAGGGTAGGGGGTTCCAAGACAATGGGTGTGTTCATTCTTGAGCTGGGTTTGGGGTTTTGCACTAGATGGGTGGGCGGCTGAATTTGTAGAGAGGGGTTTCTGCATTGGGGAATGGGAGAGTAGCTATCTTTTATTGGGTATCACACTCAGGACTGTATGGTCTTTTTAGGATTATAGGGTTGTGGGGGTTGCTAGTAACATATGATCCTGTAACCAATAATGAATTTATTTTTGCCACTGTTTGCAGCGTACTTGTATTATTAGCCACGAGAATGTACACTGCGGACAAGAACGAGGGATTTTGTAAGGAGTTAACGTTCTTTAGTAAAACCTGCATTCCCTGCAGGATATTAATGTACATTAAAAACATACTTTATAGAATTTTTTTAATGTCCTGCAGTAAATAGGCTCTTAATTTCATTTTCATTTCATTTTCATTTCATTTCATATATTGGTTTATGTACCACCTCCCCAGATAAATGAACCGCCCAAGACAGTGAATATATAGAAAGTATCTTCATTTTTATACCAACAGAATCATCAATATAAAAAGAAGGTACACAACCAAATCCTGTAACCTCTTACATATCACATGTCCCCAGTAACCATCCACATCCCCTCAGCAACAACCTCCCCACTCCTGTTCTGTCCCTCCAATTAACCCCCCCCTACTCCATACCCCCAATAAACAAATATACCCAAATCAACCAAAACACCAGACTTCTTACACCTAGACCACCCCAATAAGCATCCATCTTCCACTCCAGAAGAAAATCACCCTACCCCCAATGAAATCAGATATTTTCCTGTATACCAGCACATACATAACCAAACCTAGACCTTCCCAAGACCACCAACCAGCACCTGTATCTTATATCTTAGACCCAAAGAGAGGCCTATATTAAGATTCAACTGAAGACACAGCAGAGGCACTGAGATTGAGCTCCAAACTAAAGAAATAACCTAGATTTTATTTTTTTCTAAAAGCCAGATAAATTGTACTCCAACCTGATATCTGGTGGATTTCCACTGCATAAATTGGCATGCCCCAGAGAATGCCCTTGTTGGAAATTTAACTTTCAGCACTTTAGAAGCTGATGGAATTGTGTGTACTTTGCAATTACATAGTAGGCCAGCCTTTGGCTCAGTTGAAGTTCTGCCATGAGGGAGACCAAGGTTCAAATCCGAGGACCAGCATCTGTTCCTTGGGCCAGCCAGGACTGGGGATGCTACAGAGAGTGTTCTCACAATCCCCCCTAGGTGGGGGAAGAGCAAGAATTCCAGCCACTGTACAATGGTGACATCTAATGGCCAGACATGGTGAGTGCATGCCCATGGGGTTCCAGAGGAAGTTTTGGTCTCAGGACCCTGGCTGATAACTATCACGTTGGATAAGCCAGACAAGAGGTTTGAAAATGGGGGGGAAACCAAGATAGTTGCATATAAAGGCTTATGGTGCCATTGGCCTTGTGGAAGCTGATTCTGATTGAGTTGGAAAGGAAAAGATGAAAATTCCCTAGCTTCTCCCCCCCCCCAAAAAAAAAAACAACAAACTGCATGGTGTTTTATTTCTGTTGCAGGCAGTATTTTATACGTGGAATTTGATTGAATGACTTGAACATTTTATTTTAAACTTTGGAAGCAAAGTACTGCATGCCTGATTTCATTCTGGCTGCATAGAAATATAGGATAATTTATATCAGCTTATTTGTGTCCTTATACTCACAGGTGTACTGTATAGTCTTTTCAAGAAAGATTTTAAAGTTTTAAAGAAGAAATTATATTGCAAGCATCGGCACTATCAACGTCAAACGCTAGTAAGAAGATCAGAGTCTGCTAGTTTATATTGGATTGCTGCACTAGGGTACTGTTTATATTAACGGTTTGTTACCATAGAAGTATAAACTGAAAGGTAGCAATGATGAGTTACAGTAATATTTTACATTAAATAAACTTGTCCTGTTAGCACTGCATGGAAGGCGTTGTTTACATTGCAGTAAGCTGTTTTCTGCTGCATTTACAATTCTGCTGTACAAATAAATTAAGGGAGCTTATGACAGCGTAATTTATTTCCTCTATGCAGACTGAAAGGCATTCATTTTTGTTACGTTTGCCTGGAGTTAGGTGTCCTTGAGGGGTGTTCAGTGGACTCCATCAACCAAATGATATCAGGAACAAAAAATAAAGGCATGGCATTGTTTCCTGATTCTTTTCCTGCTAGATGAAAGCAAATATTAGCTGATAAATACACTGATTTATTATTGCTATTGCTATTATCACAGTTAATCTCCCTCTCTTCACATGCAGTAGAGTGTGTGTGTGTATATATATATATATTTCAGGCTTGAAATCCTTAGTTAGGTTATGCTAGGTAGTCATCATAAGGACTGAAAATGCGCATTTAGGCCTAGATAGGAACAGCTAACAGCAGAATACTGAAAATGATGTAGCTACAGTATGTTAGGAATTATGAGATCTATATTCAGATAGTCCGGCTAGCAAAGTTAGCAGGAAAAACTTATCTGGCTAACTACAGCCGCTTAACTTTAGGACAGCTCTTGACCCGAACAGACTTAGCTGGCTAAGTCATACGGCTAACTCTGAGTTTTGGAGTTAGCTGGTTAACTTAGCCGGCTACTCAACTCCTCCCCGAGTTATGCCCTTGGAATGTCCCTAAATTATCCAGCTAAATTCTAGCCACCTAACTCGAAGTTTGATAGTAAAGTGTCGATTCAAAGATTTATATGCAAATTAAATCTCAGGTTGTTTTTTTTGAATGATGGTGAGACTAGTTCCGATTTGTCCGTAGTTAAACCCCGTTCAAATTGGCAACCACCAGGAACAGTTGATCCACATGTACAAACCTTTCATAAATAATAAGAGTTGTCCGAACATGAAGCTATACCAGCCAAACATCATTATAATCTACCTCAGACACAACGTGAAGCTTTGAGAACCTTGTCGCACTCATCTCAAGTAGTTGTTAAACCCAATGACAAGGGGGGGGGGGCGCTGTGGTTATCCAAGATAAGGCAATATACACCAATAAATTGATGGTCCATTTACAAGATCCAAAATATTATGTACAAATACAAGGTGATCCTACACAGACCATTATAGACAGGGTAGAGGATGTGGTTCAGAGAGCCACCAGTGTAACATAAAAAGAAAGAACTTATTTGATGGTGTCCCATCCGAGGAAACCGGTGATATATTCAGTTTCTAAGATTCATAAAGATCTTAATTGTCCTCCTATCAGACCTATAGTATCACAGATTGGGTTAGTCTTGGAACCGGTGGCTATGTTCATTGACATATTTCTGCAACCATACGTCCAGCAAGTTAGATCATATGTAAAGGACACAGCACACTTTCTAAGGTTGCTATAATCACTGACAATCAGTCAAGCAGATTATACTATGGTCACTATGGACATCAGCTCTCTGTATACCAACATCCCCCAACAAAGTGCCCTCCAGATTGTTTCTCAAGTCTTGGCACAACGGGCCACACCTCATAGAATTACAACTGAGTTATTAATGGATCTAACGGAAATCGTGTTATTCAACAACTATTTTTGGTTTGGACAGGATTGCTTTCACCAAATACATGGGGCTCTCCTCTAGCACCAGCTGTAGCGAACCTGTGAGTCGCTAATTTTGAGGAGTGTCATATAATTCCATCTGAATGGTGGGAAGATATTAGATGTTGGCTCAGATTTATAGATGACATCTTTTTTTATTTGGATAGGCTCGGATCAACGATTACAGAGTTTTCTTACATGGATTAACACTATGGACAGTCATTTGGAATTTACAGCACATTCATCACAGGATCAAATTACTTTTTTGGATGTAGCAGTCACTAAAATTAATGGATCACTCAACACCACGGTATACCGCAAACCAATGGACAGGAACAACCTATTGAAATTCTCAAGTCACCATGTTCATAATTTTAAAATTGGCTTACCAGTGAGCCAGTTTTTTAGAATTAGACTCATTTGCTCCACAGACATGGAATTTGAAATTCAAGCAGACATACTAAAAGAGATTCAGAGTCAGGGGATACCCTCATAAGGCAATCCAGAGGGCATATAAAAGAGCAAAATTTAGTGACCGTCAGCAGCTTTTGTCATATAAAACTAAAAAGGAAACATCACGATTAGTATGTGTACTACAGCCGTCCACTGCTACGGGAGTTATAATCTTGGCCATCAAAAAGTATTGGCATATCCTGTCATTGCAAAAAGAATTCAAAGAACTTCCATTGTTTGCCACAACTAGAGGCCGGAACATTAGGGATATGTTGGTGCATGCACAATTGGATCATAGTGTTCCCCCAGAGGAAATTCTAGGCCATCAGATCTGTGGGCATTGTAGTTGATGTCCTAAAGCTATAGTGAGGAAAGAATGGGTAGACCCTGTTTCAAACTATAAAGTTTGGAGAAAATGCAACACAAACTGCAATTCCAGTAATGTTGTATATGTAATAATTTGCCCGTGTCCCAAACTTTATGTGGGCCACACATCACGCCCAGTAAGCATCAGACTGGGGGAACATAAATCGCGGTACACCACAGCCAAAATGACGGCTCCTATGGTGCAACATCTGAAGGAGGCAGGACATGGTATAGTAGACTTAAAATGGACCATACTGGAACAAGTTAATATCTCCACATGTGGTGGGGATCCAAGTACACAATTGAATTATTGTGAATTATTCTGGATTTATACATTACAGTCGTCACATCCAGTGGGGATGAATGAAGATTTAAATCTATCGACAGTTTTGTAACAACAGTTTCCATTATGGTGTTGAAAATTTTTCAGGATATTCGAATAGAGTAAGCTGGATTACATTGTTCCATCTAGGTCCGTCGGGATACATTCCTTAGTAACCGAAGTTGTGCAGTTTGCTTCAACCAGGTCCGATATTACAAAAAAGCAAATGACAGTGTTGCCAATCGGGTCCGCTTTTGACTGATAGCGTGACCCGACAGCACCGTAACAAGGAGGTGTGGTTTATTTCAAAAGCGCCATGGTTAAAACTCCATAGAGAGAAGAATGTTCAACACCATGGGTCTCCATTGGCTCTTTAGATCTCCAAAATTACTGGATTGGTAAAAATCCCTTGTCGATGTGTTGGTTATAAGGAGTTTGTTTTGTGCATTGGTTCAGTTGACATCCAGAATGGGAGAGACTCAAGATCTTGACACTTTCAGAAATAGCGAACCTTTGTGGAGTTGAAGGAAAGCGGTGAAGATTTTCAAGCTAAGTTGCAGCATGTCTGTGAAGGACGGTGTGGTAATGACCATCTGTTTGTAACTTTGTTGCATAGTATACTCCCTTGAGGAAAGACGATTGCATCTGAAACATGTACGTGTCGGGACTTTTAATAACAGATTGATTTGTAGCAGATGGGTTTAAGGTATTTACCATACTACTAAAGTAACCGTGACACAACGTCGTGGGAAAGAATACTGAAAGTTTGAAGTCCATAAGAATAACTTTGGGGGTCATTTATCATAATGCGGTAAGGCGTTTTCGCATGCGTTAAGGGCTTATCGCATGCGAAAAAGCCCCGTTTTCGCATGCAATAGGCCTTTAAGACATGCGAAAACGTGTTTACCTCATGCGATCGCACCATATCGTTTGGTGCGATGCAAATGCAGAAACAGGAAGGAGTAGGGGCGGAGAGAGGATGCAAATGCAAAACCTGGGCGGAGAGTGGGCTGGGTTAGCCTGCCTGCGAAGAGGTATCGCAGAGCCATAACGCCAATTTTAACAACACCTCTTTCAGATGCGTTAGGCTCTGCGATAGCAGCCGGGACCATGCGGTGAGTACCTTCGCCATTTGCGATGCGGTCCGTTAGCATACACCACGCCCCTTTTGCTATCGCATGCGGTACCTACCGCATTTTGATAAATCCATCCCTTAATTGGATGTCACATAACGCATTTAAAAAAAAGTAGTAAAAAATATTGTTTATAAAAAATGGTTCACAAAGGAAGAGGTTGGAGGTTAATGATTATAACATGCATATGTGGTACAGGGACACCTACACGATTATATGAAACCTTCAACCAATTCCTATAAATATTTAAAAAGTAGTTTGAATGAATACACATTTATTACAATAATTTTTCACCACAGTCGTGTAGGCTTCATAAATCAGTATTAAAAAAAATTTCATACTGACAGCAAAATAGTTTGAAGCGAATAGTGAAAATAAAATTTTTGGCACAGCGATTGAACAGTGTTCCTTTCGTGATTGAAGTATAACTTCTGAGTTAGCCATCTAAATGCATTTGAATATGGACCTCTACATATTTATTTATAATCTTTAGTAGCAAAGCATAACCATATATAGAAATATGAGTTGTTTACTCCAAAAAGCAAATCATTGTCATATAGGCAAAACCTAAGCTTATGCATAGGTATTAGTTACATGAATTAGGTATATGTTCTTGGAATTCAATGAATATTGATATAAATACATTAATATTCATATAGAGTATGATATACTGACAGTTGATGTGTCTATTGCTTGTATCAGTGTCTTAAGATCATTTATAATGTGTGAATTTCTTCTGCGCCACTCAGAGCTCTCATAATCTGTGTTGCGGTGAATGACCTGTTATATCTGTGCATGCACAGTCAGATAAATAAAAAAGGGAAGTTACTTATTGCAATCTGTCTCGTTTGTGTAATGACTATTTTCTTTAAAATATTTTAAATTAAAACAGACAGAAGTGTGCAAATCCATTCATATGCATAAAGCGCACTTACACATGAATATCCTATGGACAATTCAATGGCATATGTTGTAGCAATTTTCAAAAGCCCACTTATAGGGATAAAGTGCATTTACAAGTGTAAAATCGAATTTGAAGCGTGAAAATGCTTTTTAAAATCAGGCCCATAGCACATAAATATACTTTTTAAAATTGACCCTATAGTATATTACATTTACACAAGTAATTCCTTTGAAAATTACCTCCCCTGTGAACAGGTAGAAAGTATATGCCTCCAAAATGCATGGTGCCTTGCTGCTTGCACAAAATCCGATGTAACATGCAGCCAGATGGGCCGCCACACTCTTTTGGTCATGCAGAAGGGCAGGAGGTAACTTGCACAGCTCTGAGCTGGCCCTGGCTCCTCTGCATTCTCTCCCTGCTTGCTGGATTCTCCTCCTCCTCATTGCAGGCTGCGCAGACCCTCTTGTTCATTTCAGGGGAGGGCCATTTCTCCACTGGCTTGCCTGAAAAGTGTAGGCATGGTGGTGGGGAAAGAGAGGTAGCTGAGAGCTTAAAAAGTGGGACCAGTCCGTTTCCAACGCTTCTCCCCTTTTAATTCCAACTTGCTGCTGAAATTGAGAATCTTCTTTCCCTAACTTGCCTGTATTTTAACATGTGCCGACTTTTATTCACAGTAAAGGGAGGCCAATATTCAAATCACATTTATTGCCTTCCCTAACTACAAATAAAAAGTTGTGCAAGGAATATGTCGTTTGAGAGCTCCGTATTTGATACAATATTACCAATATGAAATCAGTAATTTTTTAATCCATGTGTGCTGCAACATATTAAAAATTTCCATGCACATTAAATTTATTGTTTAAACATTAAGGGGTAGATTTTCCACATGTGCGCCAATTTTCTACCATGCACGCGCCGGCGCACACATGGTGGAAAATCCGTGGGCCGTGGCACATGCGCACCGGATTTTATAATGGCGCGCATATGTGCAGGCAGCGCGCACAAGGAGGAGACTACTTTAGCAATTCCTGTGCGGCGACGCGTTCTGGCCTTCCCCAATTCCCTCCCAGTCCTCTCCCGAGCTGAAGTAAGTTGCACGCACCGGCCAGCTGCCATCACGTGAGTCTCCGGGACAGCGAACAATGCCGCTGTCCCGGCCCGCCCCCTGGCCCGCCCCTTCCAGGAAGCCCGGCACTTGTGTGCATACCGGCCTTTACGCGCGTGGCCGGGTCTCTTGGAAAATTCACCCGGCGCACGCAAGGCCCGGCAACGTGCGTAAAGGCCGGATTTTACGTGCACTGGCAGTTTAAAGTCTGCCCTTCACAAGAGGGAAAAGTATCACGTATCTGCTTCAGCAATTTAAAAATACTGACTAAATTTTGTTGATTGCTTAATTGAGCATTTCTAGACCTATACACAGGTGTGTACCAAATGGATTTTGATAATAATAAAAATGGTGTAATCTGAACATGCAGCGCTATAAAAAATTATAAATTTTACTGATGTACTGTTATGTAATTCAAGAAAGAAAAGGTATTTGTTTTAAAAGGATTTTCAATATGAGCTAATTAAGATTTAATTGAGTTGCCAGGTAGGAATATTTATCATGGCCTAAACCACTCGCTTCTATTCTATGTCTTTTACTATTATTTTTATACTACTTAATTATCTTTGAGGCAATTTTAACAGCTCACCTAAAATGCAGGACAAAAATACAAATGTGAGTTACATCAGTTTTAAAAGCATTACATACATAAGTCTGCTTTGAAAATTATCCCACTAAATTTAAGCACACATATTTACGGTCAGGGCCAGTTTAACTATTAGGCAAATTAGGCAGTTGCCTAGCTGCAGTCACAGCAAAACAGTGCTGTTTTGCTATGGTAGGTTTACTACATAAGTTCTGAGTGTCTTTGCTGCATGGTTTTGTTTTTCTTCACAGGGAGCCCAATTTTCACACATGTAAATGCGGCCTCATAAATGCACATATAAGGATCCGCAGAGTTTTGATCAAGAATTTTAGAACCTGTGTGGAGCCAGCTGTGAAGGTTTTAAAATATTATGGGCTTGATGTTAAAAAGTATTCACTCGAGTAAAACTGGGCTTCACTCAAGTAAATGCACTTAACTTGAAAATTGCTAAAATATATGCCATTGAATTGTCCATAGGATTTACTCACATAAATGCATTTTATGCGAGTAAATGCCTTTTGAAAATTGCTACAATAGTAGTTACATTTATGCGCGTAACTCCTTTGAAAATTACCCCCTTTGTGCGTACTTGGGATCTTTAGTATATGCACAATCTTTCACAAACACATGTGCACACTTCCGGTTATGCTGGGGTGGATTCATTCCCAATTAGCCCCTTGACCCACAAGACAAATTTTTCAGCCAGGTTGGTGGTCAGGCTGGCCTCCTTAATTATGACCAGTGAAGACCTGCTGTTCGCCATAAGAGGAGTGAGGTGCAACGCATGGCGCATGAACCAGGCATGGCAGGGCCTGTGTCACAGATTTAATCATGAAGCCTCCATACTTTTGCCAGGTAAGTGCCTAGAGGGAAGTGGGGGATCAAAAATCAAATAAAGAGAGGGCAAACAGGGTGCAGATATAAAACAACATGAGCTAGGAGCAGACTCTTGCACTATGCATGCTATTTTGCAGAGAAGCCAGGGGAAATATTTAGATGCTTCTTCACACATGGACATAGTGGGGCAGTGTGCAGCTTCAAAGTCAGAGTTGCACAGTGCAGCAAGGAGCTTCAGAGGTCAGTACCGATGCACTTATGGAACTAGAAAAATTCCAGGGGTGGTGGCATTGGATAAAAGTCAGTCAAGACTACAGTTCTTAGCATTAAAGTGTCATTTGCTAGGCCAAGGTTTGAGTGTGTGTGTGTGTGTGTGGGGTGGGGAACCTAACTACATATATTAATGTCAAAAGTGGCAGCAAAGAGCCAATGTTAGGGTGGGCCAAGGCTTAGCTGGCATGAACAAAAACCTACCATTGTGGATGTCATGGAACCTGCATCATACTACTAAGAGCATTATATTCAAACTATTTATCTGTACAGACTGAAGACCTAAAGAAGCTGACCCGGAAGCTCCATCATCTGGAGCGGGAATGGCTGAAACTGCTGCATATCAGGCAGGAGAGGGCCAGAGGAAAGTTCACATCATGTCCATCTGGAACATCTGTTTGTTGCATCCATCACTTACCCCACTATTGCCCTGCTAGCCAACGGAAACTTGTCAGAGCTAAAAGTTTTAAATATCCCTCCTGCACATTAGCCTCCATTCTTCTAATATTCATAAGGGTGGCCAAAGTACAACCTTTGAGACAAACCTCTGCTTTGTCATGAGGTACCACTCCTACATTAGTCACTAGTCAGCTATATGTGTAAGTAGGGTGTTAATACAAATTCTAAATACCTTAACCAGGGAATCTCTATGCCTCCCTTCCAACAAGGTCCTTTTGCCTTGTGGCTGCATCATGACTGCAGAGGTGTTGGAATCCAAAGCACACTTCATTAAAAAAAACACACTGCCACTGGGTCAACCTTTGAGCCATTATCATTAACTACACATCTTACTGTAAAGGATCACATGCCATTGCCTTCACCCCTCCCATAAATGGAATGCACCCTTAGAGTTTGTATAATCCTGCTCATTGCACTTCTGTGCACAGCAGCTAATGACTTGCAACATACTTTTTTTTCTGTTTTCACAGACATCAGTTCTTCCTGAAATGAGGAAAAGGAGGAGGAAAAAGTGATGGACTATGCTGCTCCTGCCAGTGCAGCTGCAGGTGGTCATTAGTCACCACGACCTCCACCTATCGTGGCACACCAGCCAGAAAGCCCCTCCCCCCACACCACACGGCAGCTCTGGGCCTCTTGCGAATAGTTTTCCCTGCCTGTTCCCCCTGGATCTGACGCTTCCCACCAGCCTTCCTTTTCTGGCCCCTCCCCCTGTATCTCTGTAGGGCCTCCTTCCTAGTTTCAGGTCCTGAGGTTGCCCTATCATTGACGGGGAAGGGAGGTGAACTTGTGGGTGGAAAGCTTTCTCTTGAATCAAGGCAGCACCCTTGTGGCTGCAGAGGCTGGTTCTGCAGCAGAAGCACCTGCTCCTAGGCCAGAGAATCAGTCTCTTGTGGCTATGGGTGCTGCTGTTCAGAGGATGGGGGAAGTGGTTCGATAAGATATGAGCTGACATAAGGAGACTGGTGGCAGTGGTGGAGCACCTGACCACTAGTACCCTCCGCCCCTAAGCCTATCAGGACCTATCTTCTTGAGGTTTCTGGGGCCTTTTTTTTAAAATTATGCAAATAATTATGCCCCTAGTTCTTTTACCTACCCTTTTTTGGGTAAAATTATATGTATGGTCCATGTTTCGATGTGGTTGCCACATCTGCCTCAAGGGTGATTTCTTATCGGCATTCGTAGATTCAACAGGATCTCTTCTCTTGTTTGTCCATACCAGCAAGCACGTCAATGCTTGCTGGTATGGACAAACGAGAGGAGAGATCCTGTTGAATGTACGTATGCTGATAAAACATTACCCCGAGGCAGATATGGTAACATAAAACACGGCCCGTATTGGGTCTGGGATTTCAAGTTTGCCTACTTTTAAATTAAAATAAGTTACATAAGAATGCTCCTGTAAGAGTGTTTTTTATGCTTAGCGTCTATACCATGGTATATTTTAAAGAAAGTTCAAATACCAGTGTTTATTTTACAGTTATGAGGTCTTCAAATCATTAACCTATGGTAGTGTATTAATATACCACAGTGAGTAGTAAGTGGAAACATCCTAGTTCAGTCTTGCCAGCCGTTTCAGAGATTATCTTTAATTAATGTGGAGGTAGAAATTAAAAGTTTAAGTAAGTTAGCCAGATAACATTTATCTGGCTAACTTACAAGGGATATTTAGCAGCATGGTTATGCTACTGTTTATGCCCCCCAAAATTGCTAGTTGTCTAGATAAGTTTTGTTTGACTAACGTTAGGCCTGCTAATTGAGCTACTCTGACGTTTAACTTAACCGGATAAGTCCAAATATAGGCACTTATCCAGCTAAGTTAACTGGATAAGTGACTCCTCTTCAAAATACCCATTTCTCTCCCACCATTTAGCTGGCTAAGATCTTATCCAGTTATGTACTTACCTGGCTAAGTACCAACCGTTGAATGGAGCTGGATATTCAGCTGCTGCCATTTAGTTGGATAAGTTGCCACTTATTTGGCTAAGTGGCACCGAATATCAGCCTTGTAGTATTTATTTTAATTTACAGATTTATGTATTGCTTAAGTTTATTTGCAGTCTACTCCTAAAAATCCAAGATGATACTTTCATCTGATACTGTGACATGATTTCTGAAACATATTTGTTATATGAATTTATTTATGTATGTAGAGATAGATAGATACATGAAACAAAGTTTAATATTTAAAAGTCTTATGTCCAATTATGTGCTTTTACAAGATCATTTTGAGAGGGGTGGTAGAGATGTGATCATAATTGTTGAGTTTAATTATCAAAATATCAGGGGGAGCCTAATCTGAAAGTAGGGACAGTAACTTTCATACCGGCATGCGGCCACACATGTATGCTTGTTCGTTAGCCAGTTCCCAGGAACATGGCTATTTTATAAAATACTCACTAGAGATGTGAATCGGAACCGGAATTGGTTCCGATTCACATGTGGTTTTTTTTGCATCAGGCCCGATCGCGGTTTTGTTTATCGGCTGCGCCCGAGCTGATAAACAAAAAACCCACCCCGACCCTTTAAAACTAACCCCTTAGTTCCCCCACCCTCCCGACCCCCCAAAAACATTTTACAGGTACTTGGTGGTCCAGTGGGGGTCCCGGGAGCGATCTCCCGCTCCCGGGCCGTCCTCCCGCTCCCGGGCCGTCTGCTGCCACTAATCAAAATGGCGCCAATGGTCCTTTGCTCTTACCATGTGACAGGGTATCCGTGCCATTGGCCGGCCCCTGTCACATGGTAGGAGCACTGGATGGCCCGCGCCATTTTTAAAGATGGCGCCGGCCGTAATGGATAGCCGGCCCCATCTTTAAAAATGGTGCCGGCCATCCAGTGCTCCTACCATGTGACAGGGGCCGGCCAATGGCACGGATACCCTGTCACATGGTAAGGGCAAATGGCCATCGGCGCCATTTTGATTAGTGGCAGCCGACGGCCCGGGAGCGGGAGATCGCTCCCAGGACCCCCACTGGACCACCAGGTACCTGTAAAACTTTTTTTGGGGGGTCGGGAGGGTGGGGGAAGCAAAGGGTTTAGTTTTAGAGGGTCGGGGTGGGTTTAGGGGTTATTTTTGTGTCACATTTTTCCCACCCTCCCTCAAAATGATAAGAGAACCCCCATGATCAATATCGTGGGGTTTTCCTATCGTTTTGGGGGAGCCCCCGATTTCTGACAATTTTGAAAATATCGTCCGATATTTTCAATCGTCCGAAGTCCGATTCACATCCCTAATACTCACATGTATATATTAGGGAAGTGCATTCGTTTGCGACGAAATAGGAAATAAAAACAATATTTCCTATTTCATCGCATTTCGGGGGGTCCCCGAAACAATAGGAAAACCCACAAAATTTCGTGTGATTTTCTTATCGTTTTGGGGGGAGAAAGGGCACATAAAAAACAAACAAACCCAAACCCACCCCAACCCTTCAGATTTAATTAATTACAATCCCCCACCCTCTTGACCCCCCCCCAAACTTGCCTAAAGTCCCTGGTGGTTCAGCGGGAGTCCTGGAAGCGATCTCCCCCTCTCGGGCCATCGACTGCCACTAATCAAAATGGCGCCAATGGCCCTTTGCCCTTACCTTGTGACAGGGGCTATCGGTGCCATTGGTCGGCCCCTGTGACATGGTAGGAGCAATGGATGGCGAGTGCCATTTTTTTAAGATGGTGCCGGCTGTCCTTTGCTCCTACCATGTGACAGAGGCCGGCCAATGGCACTGATAGCCCCTGTCACATGGTAAGGGCAAAGGGCTACCAGCAACATTTTGTTTACTGGCAGCTGAAGACCCTAATTTCGGCGTATGCCGGGCTTTTGAAATTCACCTTTAATTGGGGGAAGGGGCACAAGGCTGAAGGTTCTCCTAGGGCACCTACTATTATTGTACTGATCCTGTTTAAATTTGTTATTCTACGCATGGAAATTTTCTTGGTATTTTTTGAAAATCGAAAAGTATGTTCATAAATTCAAACCCCCTCTCCGGGGGATTTCTCTGCACTGCCTCAGAAAACATACATAAACTTAAGTGCATGCTGCCTATTTTTATCTGCATAATCAGGGAGTCAATTTTACAAAAGGCCATTTCTGCACATGAAACCCTATTTTACCCATTAAAATACCTTTGAAAATTATCCTCTGAATCGACAACCAATTTCCCAATCACCTTGGTCAGCACTTACAGTTGGGATTAAAAATGTCATGATGGAATCATCTTGGAATTTGGAAATTAGACTGTCAGTCATCTAGTAAATAATAAAGGCAGATAAATAAAAATCAGAATAAAAATCAGACAGGATTTTCCCTCTCCCTTCTTTACCTGACCCTAAGGTAGGGTGGTTTAAATATGGACAATACTCATGTTTCCAAAAATATCATGCTACAAGGGCTATATAGTTTACCTTAAGTTAAAATGCAGATTGCCTGACATTGATATGAAACAACTATCTACTGTTCCACAGCCCAACAATGGAAAGAGATATGGATGATGAAAAGACCTTTGCAATTATAGTAGAATTAAGGGGATCAGGGAAACTGATCTTGAGTAAGCAGATGACCTTAGCACAGTAAACTGGAAATGCGATGCATGCTAGCGTAGTGACGGCTTTGTGCACCATTTCAAGCCACTGACTGCACCGATATTTTTTAATGTTAGTGTTACAGGATTGTGGCTAGGTTTATCACTCTCAATATACCTAAGAAAAAAAAAATCAAAGATGGTGAATTCAAAGAAGAAGGAGAGAAAGATGGCAAAACAGTGCGTGCAGAAGAATGTTAATAATAACATCACTGATGCTAGAGTACATCATACAGAGTTTCCATTTGGCAACATGAAGCTGTTTAAATCCCACTTCACTTTTGAAGGATATCAAATACCAATAGGGAGAAGTGCAAAGAATTTAGGAGTTATTAGTAATTCTGTTTTGACTTTAAGGGACTGTGTTAAATCATTAGTCCAGAAGTATTACTGGAAATTATGAATGCTCCGTAGATTAAAATCTTACTAGACACATCAGATTTTAAGGCTGTTGTACAAGCACTCATTTTACCTTGCTTGGATTATTGCAGTTCTTTGTTTCTTGGTT
This sequence comes from Rhinatrema bivittatum, assembly GCF_901001135.1. NCBI lineage: Eukaryota > Metazoa > Chordata > Amphibia > Gymnophiona > Rhinatrematidae > Rhinatrema > Rhinatrema bivittatum. Next base: position 167,685,244 of record NC_042617.1, read on the forward strand.
TGCCTGCCCACACCATTAGAGCAAATCAGATGATAGAAAACTTGGCAGCAAGAATGTTGACTGGCACATTGCACAATGAACATATCACTGCATTTTAAATGCTTTACACTGGTTGTCGGTTAATTTTAGAATTCAATATAAAATTTTAGTTATGTTTCATTTATTAGCCTTTAGTGACAGTTCTCCACACTGCATAAATTCTCTTTTAAAATTAACCATCCAGTGAGATCTTTAAGATCCGAAGGACAATGACTCTTAGAAGTCGCTAGTTGTAGAATGATTTATCAGGCTACTTGTAGAGAAACAGTCTTCTTTTTAGAAGTTATGGTGCTTTGAAACCTTCTGTCAGTGGAGTTGCATAAACAAGTCTGGATGAAAACATTTAAAAAGCAACTCAAAAAGCACCTATTTAAACAAGATTTGTATTAACTTTACTGATTTAGTAACTTTATTTCAGTGGAATGTTGAGGAACATACTGAATTGTGCTGGCTCTTTAGCAGGAGAACTCTTATTAAATGTTTTTAGTATTTTATTTTAACAATTTAATAGTTATTTTATTTGATGTTTCATATATTTTTTTAACTCATTTGGATTTTATGATTTGTTTTAGTTTATATAAGAACATAAGACATGTCATACTGGGTCAGACCGAGGGGTCAATCAAACCCAGCATCCTGTTACCAACAGTGGCCAATCCAAGTCACAAGTACCTGGCAAGTACCCAACATTAAATAGATCCCAAGCTACTATTCCTTATTGATTAATAGCAGTTTATGGACTGTTCCTCTAGGAACTTATCCAAACCTTTTTTAATTCCAGTTACGCTTACTGCTGTAACAACATCCTCTGGCAATGAATTCCAGAGATTAATTATGTGTTGAGTGAAAAATAATTTTCTCAGATTTGTTTTAAATGAGCCACTTGCTAACTTTATGGGGTGCCCCCTAATCCTTCATTGAGAGAGTAAATAACTGATTTACATTTATCTGTTCAAGTATTTTAATTATTTTGTAGATCTCTCTCATATCCCCCCTCAGCTGTCTTCAAGTTGAACAGCCCTAACCTCTTTAGCCTTTCCTCATAGGGGAACCGTTCCATGCACTTTATCATTTTGGTCGCCCTTCTCTGTACCTTTTCCATTGCAACTATATCTTTTTTTGAGATGTAGCGGCCAGAATTGCACAAATTATTCAAGGTGCGATTTCACCATGAAGCAATACAGAGGCATTATGACAGCCACCATTTTATTTGCCATTGCCTTCATAATAATTCTTAGCATTCTGTTTGCCTTTTTGATTGCCACAGGACACTGAGCCTACGATTTCAATGTATTATCCACTATGATGTCTAGATCTTTTTCCTGGGTGGTAGCTTCTAATATGCAACCTAACATTGTATTACTACAGCAAGGGTTGTTTTTCCTAATATGCAACACCTTGCACTTGTCCACATTAAATTTCATCTACCATTTGGATGCCCAATCTTCCAGCCTCACAAGGTCTTCCTGCAATTTATCACAATCTGCCTGTGATTTGACTACTCTGAATAATTTTGTTTCATCCACAAATTTGATCACCTCACTTGTCGTATTTCTTTCCAGATCCTTTATAAATATATTGAAAAGCACGGGTCCCAGTACAGATCCTTGAGGCTCTCCACTGTTTATCTTTTTCCACTGTGAAAACAGACCATTTAAAACTATTCTCTTTTTCCTGTCTTTTAACCAGTTTGTAATCTACAAAAGGACATCGCCTCCTATCCCATGACTTTTTAGTTTTCTTAGAAGCCTGTCATGAAGGATTTTGTCGAATGCCTTCTGAAGATCCAAATTCACCACATCCACCGGATTAGATTTGTCCACATGTTTATTCACCCCTTCAAAAAAAATGTAGCAGATTTGTGAGCCAAGACTTCCCTTGGGTAAAACCATGCTGGCTGTGTCCCATTAAACCATGTCTATCTAAATTTTCTGTGATTTTATTCTTTACAACAGTTTCCACAGTTTTTCCAGGCACTGAAGTCAGGCTCACTGGTCTATAGTTTCCCAGATCACCCCTGGAGCCCTTTTTAAATATTGGGGTTACATTGGCCACCTTCCAGTCTTCAGGTACAATGGATGATTTTAATGATAGGTTACAAATTAAGGGGTTGAATTTTAAAGAAGCACGCACGCATCCATGGATGCGCCGATTTTATAATATGTGCACGCATGTTATAAAATTATTGTGCTGAGCACACATGCATGCTGGATTTTGTAATTCACGTGCATATGTGCGGGCGGCATGTGTAAGGGGAGGTAGAAATCTGCAGATTTTGTGCGGCGCCTTTCCCCAGTTCCTTGGGAGGGAACTTCCCTACCCACCTACCTAACCTCCCTTCCCCTTCCCCTCTCCTCCTCACCCCCTAAATCTAACCTACCTGCCTTTTTTTTTTTTTTTTTAAGTTGCTGCTCCTCCAGAGCAGAAGCAACTTGCATGCATTGGCCGACTGCTAGAGCATGCTCCCCCGGCACAGCAGCAGTCGTACCATTTGAAAATTGACCCGGCGCACGTGAGGCCCGGCCATGCGCTTAAACCCCGGGATTTACGCGCGGAGCTGAATTAAAATCTACCCATAATTGAAATAGGTCTGAAATTTTATTTTTGAGTTCTTTCAGAACCTTAGGGGCATACCATCCAGTCTAGCTGATTTACTACTCTTCAGTTTGTCAATGTGGTCTACTGCATTTTCCAGGTTCACCGTGATTTGGTTCAGTTCAGATATACGCCAAGAACAATGCCATCTCTCCTTCAGAAAGAAACTGAAAACCTGGTTGTTCACACAAGCTTACCGTTGAAGGAACCTCGATCAACCAACATTGACTCTCACCCTTCGATTTCTTCCCTAATCACGCCCCCCCCCTCCCCTTTCCAGTCCCTGACCTGACACCACACCCTCCTGCTCACCTCTCCTTCTCTCCTCCTCCCACAGGATATATTATGTTAATAATCGCCCAGGATAAATCTCTATTTAAGGCTCGTTACTCTATGGTTTTTAGTTGATTATTTTATCACTCTGCAGTTGTTATCGTTTTAAATCTTTCCTGTCTTCCATCTCCCATGTTTTTCGCTCCCTGTTTTTTGTAACTTTACCTTCTACTTAGCTGTTAATTGGTTTCCCCTGTTATATTGTAAACTGGTACGATAAGACCTCGTCTTGAGTATTGGTATAGTAAAAGAATTTAAATAAAATAAAATCAAATCTGAATCTTCACCTTTGAAAACCATTTTCAGAACAGGTATCTCCCCAACATCCTCTTCAGTAAACACTGAAGCTAAGAATTTGTTTAGTCTTTCAGTGATGGCCTTATCTTCCCTAAGTTCCCTTTTAACCGACTCCCTCGCAGGCGTTCTGCTTCGGATATATTTTAAAAAGTTTTTATTATGACTTTTATTCAGTATGTTAAAGTGTAAGCCGCCTAACCTCTGGAATGTGCGTCTTATAAATTTTTATTGAAATGAAATAGTACATTGCCACTCTTTCTGAAAAATCCTTGTGAGTTAAAGACTTACAAAGGGGTTGAATTAGCACAAGTTTTAAACATGGGCTAACTCAAGTCCTTTTTTGTGCTTGTCATCTCCTGTTTGGGGGTAATTTTAAAACTGCTTGCATTGCTGTAAAATCTGGGGGGAATTTTTACCCACAGACTTGATGCTAATTTTCAAAGAGGAAGAACACTTTTTATACTTCCCCTTTGAAAGTTATCCAGAAAACCTACTGGCACACATTTACTTATGCTAATTAGTGCACATATTTTTTTCCTATGAAAACGGCCACACAAATTTTTGAAAATTCCAAAGTAGGCATGTGAGGAGTAACCTCCTACCCACCTGCAGGAATGCCTCTTCACACTGCTGGCAGAAGCCTGCGCTTAGAAGCCATGCACGTGTGCTTTTGCAACATATTGGGTGGGCAGGTTTCTAAAAGCCCATTTCTGTGTGTAAAGCACTAGTTTTCCTGTGGAAATGGTTTTAATTTTTGTCCTCTAAATTCACATGTATTTTTCTTTTGAAGGCAAGAGAAAGTGTGAATTATTTTTAGAAAATCTTGCTATCCTTTTGAGTTGAATGAAGTAATCGACTATACTTTTTATGTGGTGAAACTGGCTATTAATCTGTACTTGCATTGCCTTAAACGTCAGATTGGCATATGACATTTAAAAATATTTCAGACTTGTAAATAGATGCAGTACTTAACATTTCTACTCATGGAGCTCATGCAAAGATGTGAATGATTGGGATTTAAAATAGGGTAAGTAACACCACTAATGTTTTAAATGATTTGAAAGATGATTAATGTTGCAAGCTTTATTACACAATGGCAAAGAATAAAAAACAATTCAAAAAAGAAAATTGGCACAATAACACCCACATAGATTTATCAATTACCATAGTCAGTCATTCCTCATTCACACTGCTTCTAAACTCTCTGTATTGTTATGCCTTTATAACATGTATGGATATCGACATAAAACATTGTCAAAATATATACAAAGTGCTTGTAATGAAACAATGACACACTTGCAATAGAGCTGGACTTCAAGAAAGATACTTTGAGAATTATAAATGAGTCACATGGAAGATACCTTCATTAAAAAGGGAATACAGTTGAATTACAGTCCACAAGAAAGGATACTTTGTAATTGTTTCACAGGACTATTGTTCCAATGATGTTTCTGTAGTCTATCTTCTACTTCTGCTATATCCTGTATTCTTTCTGTCCCTAAAAAGGCCTCTGGTTCATGCTGACTGTGTTCCATTAAACTATGTCTTTCTATATGCTCTGTGATTTTGATCATTAAAATAGTTTCCACTATTTTTCCTGGCACTGAATCAAGCTCACTGGTCTCTAGTTTCCTGGATTGCCCCGGAGCCCGCCACCCTCCAGTCTTCAGGTACAATGGATGATTTTAATGATAGGTTACAAATTTTAACTAGTAGATCTGAAATTTAATTTTTGAGTTCCTTCATAACCCTGGGGTACATACCATCAGTCCAGGTGATTTGATACTTTTTAGCTTGTGAATCTGGCCTACAACCTCTTCCAGATTCACAGTGATTTAGTTCAGTTCATCTGAATCATCACCCTTGAAAACCTTGAAGCAGTATCTTCCCAACATCCTCATTAGTAAATACAGAAGCAAAGAATTCATTTCATCTATCTGCAATGGCCTTATCTTCCCTAAGAGCCCCTTTAAATCATCGGTCATCTATTGGTCCAACTGACTCCTTCATGGGTTTCTTGCTTCAGATATATTTTAAAAGGTTGTTATTATGAGTTTTTGCCTCTATGGCCAACTTCATTTCAGGTTCTCTCTTAGGCCTGGATTTATCAAAATGCACTAAATATCACCTGCGATAGAAAAAGGGGCATGTTTTATGGTAATAGGCAGTTTATCTCAATTTGCGCTAATACCTATGCGAAGCGCCAAGTTACTGCAAATTGCAATAACATTTTTGCACTTTGAAATAAGTGCCAGAATTGTGGTATTTCCTACATAAAACCACTGGGGGGACCATGTTTACTGTGAGTGAGAGAGAGAGAGACTAGCCATAATGCCCTAACACTAGATAGGTATTTATATCTCTATGGGAGGCCCACCTAGTAACTCAAGATGAGGTTTAGGTATTATTGTAGGGGTTAGGGGCCACTTTGACATTCAAAGTGAGATGTACAAACAGAACAGTGCTCTCTTGTGAAGATTTGCTGACCCTCGGAGTGAGGAAACTCACTCAAAGATGAGATTTGTGCAATGTTCTCTCAACCTAGCTTGATGGACTCAGCATTGCTCAAATATCATCTTTGAGTGAGTTCTTGGAGGAGAAATCCATTAATGGCTATTAATCAATTATACTTTGGGAATAGCCACTGCTATTAATTGCATCAGTAGCATGGGTTCTTCTTAGTGTTTGGGTAATTGCCAGGTTCTTGTGGCCTGGTATTGGCCACTGTTGGAAACAGGATACTGGGCTTGATGGACCCTTGGTCTGACCCAGCATGGCAATTTCTTATGTTCTTATGACAGCAGCTAATGGCGCTGTCCTGGCCCACCTCCTGACTTGCCCCTCCCCGCCCAGGCCCCAACCCCAGTCCATCCCTTTCTTGAGGCCCACCACTTCATTGCATAACGGGAGTTATGCGCGCCGCAGGACCCCTTGGAAAATGTGTGTGGCGTGCGCAGGGCCCGGCCACACACATAACCCCCGTTATTAATGTGCACAGGCTTTTTAAAATTGGGCTTTAAGAGGGTAAATTTCAAACAAGTGCACGCAGTGGCATATAACCGTGTGTGTTGCCATGTGTAGTTTTACCACGGTATTTTATAGCATACACGTATCTCATATGCGCATATTATAAAATGTGCTAAGCTTATCCATGAGCGAATGCACGCAGTGCATTAAAACCACATATTTCAATACATTTATTTACTTTACCTACCTATTTTAAAAAAATAAAGGCATATATTTTACATGTGAAAATAAAATAGGACTTATGCAGAAATTAGTGTATTTTAAAACATACGTGCATGAATGAAATTACCAGTTGAATCAATTAGCCAACCAGTTTGCCCAGTCTTCCAGGTGACTGAGCTCTGCCTGGTTATTCAGCTTGAACTCCCTCCAGTTCACCCAGTCCTCCCTCCCAGTCAGTACCGCACAATCAATGGGATACATTTTCAAAACCTTAAGGGTCTGATTTTAGTAGCTACGTGTGGGCGTAGATTTGTGCGCACAACCCGGTGCGCACAAATCTACGCACGATTTTATAACATGCGTGCGCAGCTGCGCGCATGTTATAAAATCTGGGGTGGGGGTGCGCACCGAGCCCTAAGGGAGCCCTGAAATCGGAGCAGCCTCGGAGGAAACTTTCTTTCCACTCCCCCTCTACCTTCCACTCCCTTCCCCTATCTAACCTGCCCCCAGGCCTACCTAAATCCCCCCCCTACCTTTATTTTGCTATTTACGCTTGCCTGTGGCAGGCGTAATTTGCGTGCGCCGGCCGGCTGCTGGCGCATGATCCCCCGGCATGGCCGCTGTGCCGGAGGCCTCGGTCCCCCCCCGGACCGCCCCCAGACCGATGACCCACCCATGCCCCTACCCCCTTCCCGCCCCTTTTTCAAAGCCCTGGGTCATATGCGCGTCCCGGGGCTTGCGCGTCGCCGGGCCTATGCAAAATAGGCTCGGTGGGCGTAACCCCCCTGCACGCGTAAATCCAGCTGGATTTACGCGCGCAGGGCTTTTAAAATCTGCCCCTAAGTGCATAAATCCCGGGCTTACACGCGCCGGGCCAATTTTCAAAGGCCCGGCCATGCGCATAAATCCCTGGGACGCATGTAAGCCCCGGGGCCTTGGGAAAGGGGCGGGGTGGTCTGGGGGGCAGGGTGGGGCGTGGCTAGAGGCGCCCGGCACAGCGGCCATTTGTCACTGTGCCGGGGGATCTCATGCCGGCAGGGTGTCGGCGTGCGCAACTTGCTCCTGCCCTGAGGCAGGAGCAAATGGTAAGACAAGGATTTGGGGGGGGGGGGGGGGTTTAGGATAAGGCTAGGGGGCGGGAAGGTTAGGGGAAGGGGTAGGAAGGTTAGTATAGGGGGTAAGGAAGTTCCCTCCCAGGCCGCTCCTAAATTGGAGCAGACTGGGAAGGAAGTGCGGAAGGCTGCGGGCGTCGGCGTGTGCAGGTTGCACAAATGTGCACTCCCTTGCGTGTGCCGACCCCCAATTTTATAACATGTGCACACCGGCACAAGCATATTATAAAATCGTATTTCCATGTGTGCGCACCGGGTAGCGTGCGCACATGGACGCCCACGCGCCAGTTTTTAAAATCTAATCCCAATATGTTTATTATCACTTACGTCAGATAATTAGCATGTGTAAAAATATGCAAGTAAATTAGAAAATGTATATGTGCAAGTGTCTTTTAAAATAGCAACTTGCAAATGTACATGTTGGCCCCACCCTGGACCACCTCTAGACCACCCTTTTTTTTACACACGTATATGTGCATATGAAAATGAAAATATGCACATATTTTGGACTTTTATAAAATATGGACTACACGAGTCAAGACTACTTACTCATGAATATCCTCATTTTTATGTATGTAACTTTTTGAAAATTCATCTATAAGGCCCTACCATACACCCTAATCTGGTTTCTCAAGACAATAGCATGCAAATGATGGAATATCACATGCATATGAAGCTTTAGCTGACATGTTAAATACTGTATCATAGTATGCATTTGTTAAGTTTTTTATTTATGTGCTGCTTTTCATGACACTTCAGAGGGTATTGCATTTAGGTTCTGCAGGTATTTCCCTATTCCTATAAGGTTTACAATCTGTACCTGAGGTAATAGGGGAAGATGTGACTTGCTGAAGTCATAAGGAATGCTAGCAGAATTTGAACCATGGCTTTCCTGGTTTGCAACCTGCTTCACTAAGCACTAGATTACTCCACTATACACTATTTAGCAGATATCCGTTAAAGCCTAAAATTTAACAATGACCTTGGAATGGGAGTTAAGTATAACTGTGCATGCTATGTCATGAATTCCCCCATGCTGCAGCAAACATTTTAGTTGGAATTCGGTAAGAAGAAGAGAACCGCAGCAATTTTAAAAGCAATATTTTTGCTTTGTGTCCAGTTTGAAGTAAAATTGAAACTGTTAACCCTGATGTTTAGTGTACTGATCGAGAATTGGATCAGTATACCTTAGAACAGTGATTCCCAAACGTGGCTTGGGGACCCCCAGCCAGTCAAGGTTTCAGGATATCTGTAATGTATATGCATAAGATAACTTTGCATGCAGTAGAGGCAATGCACACAAATCTATCTCATGCATATTCACTGAAGATATCTTAGGAATTTAACTGGCTGGACTGCCCCAGGACAGATTTGGGAACCACTGCCTTAGAGAACATTTATTTATTTATTTATTTATTTATTTATTTGTATGGGTATGTATCATCTGCCTATATCAAAAGTGTATTAGGCTAATTTCAATAATAAAAATTAAAATAAGCACGTTTACAATAAAATATTAAGATATAATAAAGCATCACATAGTCCTGATATAAGCTGACTAGGGTACTCCAGCTCAAAGAAATGTGCTTAGGCATTCATTGGTGGAATACTCTACCAAAGGAAGGGGGGTCATTTTTCAAATGGCGATAGGCCGTTATCGCAGGTCTTATCACATGCAATAATGCCCTAACGCATGCGATAGCTACCGCATTGCGATGTCAAAATGTAAGGGTTAGATTTTATAAACCTGCGCACACATGGAATCCCGATTTTATAACATGTGCGCGCATGTTATAAAATCGGGGTTCGGCGCGCACAAGAGGGTGCACATTAGTGCAACTTGTGCGCACCGACGCCTGCGGCCTTCCCTCGTTCCCTCCCAGGCCGCTCCAATTTAGGATCGGCCTTGGAGGGAAATTCCATATCCCCTAATCTATTCTTCCTACCCCTTCCCCTAACCTTCCCGCCCCCAAGCCCTATCCTAACCCCCCAAAAAAAAGTTATCTTACCCTTTGAGCCTGCTCGAAGCAGGTGCGGGCTGCTGTGCTGAGGGCCTCTCGCCCCACACTGCCCCCTGGACCGCCCCGCCCCCTCCTCGCCCCTTTCTCGAAGGCCTGGGACTTGCACGACCGGTGCACGTAGGGCTTTTAAAATCCGGCCCTAAATGAGGGAAAGGGGAGGAGTTTGGGTGGGGTTTAGTAAAATGAGGGACCGGTAGCGCTGCAGGCGATAATATTTCGCACGTTATCGCCGGCAGTAGCACCAGAAATACCTGCACCTTTTCTACTGGCGCTACGGGGGCGAAAGTGTTCAGCATGGCTGCAACCGTGGCATGCGATACCACACCGCTGTGATGCGGCCGGCTGAACACTTTCGCCCGCCCTGCCCCGTTTTTGGCCATGGGTGATCATTTTGCTATAATTATAGCAAAATATTAAATCTAGGCCACAGGATGGAATCCAAATATTTAATATTTCACTGTCATTTGAAATCTTGGTTCTTTGAACATACTTTTAATGGTTAGGAGGTCACTAGAGAATGTATGCTGTTTATATTTTTTTTTTTTTTTTTTTGTATTGTGAATTTTTATTGTCTTCTCTTGCATTTCTAAGATTCTATCTTTGGCTTATTTTTTATGGTATTTCTGCTGCTGCTGATTTCATCTTAATTTTGATTTTTCCACGGTGGAATATTTTGATATGAATGTTGTGGGCCTATCTTTATATTCTTAAAAGGGTGGGGGTGGGGGTAGGGGAGTGACTACAGGGCTGAAGTTAGGGCAGGGAAAAAAGGGGCTTTAGCACTGATTTTTAGCTTTAGTCACCTCATAGGTACCTATATCTAGGAACATGAATTTGAGATCTAAGTTTTAGGCACCAAACGTTAGGTGAACTTTTTGTCAAATAATGTAAGGTCTTCAGATCAATTGCAAATTTGCCGAAAATTAGGTGGCTAACATTTAGGCACCTAATTTAGGATCTTAACAGTTTTTGCAAATTGACCCCATTATATAATGTCTCCTACACCCTGGCAAATTTTATAGAGTCCCATGTAGCCCTTCTTGCATGACTTTTGACAGTATGTTGTCTACATCAAGGACAAAGCATTTTTGTTCTTCCTCCTGAAGGGGAATTCACTAAGTTTACGCTGCCATAGTTTAACTTCATTGCAAGAACTATTCACCCTACATTTTTATAGGAAGATTTTTCTTTATTTTATGTTATTATATTCATTCTCTTCATTCTCTCAAATCTCACGATGTGGAATAGTAACTGTTCATTCTGAATGTTGTCAGGTTCCCATATGTGGTTTCCTGGCTGAAAAAAATGCTTAAGGTGAATTTTCAAAGCGTTGTGTGCATAAAAATGAGCACATGGGCACACAGGGACGGAAACTTTCAAACTAGCATGCTTGCGCCCACATACACACCTATGTGGGCGCAGGCACACATGTGCTTGTATTGTATATCATCCACACGCACGTGTGCTCCTAATTTTAAGTATTTACATGTGCATCTGCTAATTGTGCCTTTTCCTTAAGAATTGTCGGGATTTACATGTGCAAGTGAGGTAATTTTAGAACATGCATGCATGAAGGAAAAGACCAGTTTAACTGGTTCGTCCACCAGCTTGCCCATTTTATCTCTAAGTCATCACAACCCCCCCTGGTTATTCAGCCTGCTCTCCCCCCAGTTTACCCAGACCCTTCACCCAGTCAGTAATTGGCTATAAAGACAGTTATTCAGACTTGCATTTGAAAAATAGCAGAAGTAAATAGGCGCAGGTAACAGCCGGGTGCACATTGCTTGCGCTGGTTATAAAATAGCAATTTGTGCACGTAAGTGATGGCCCCACCCAGGACCGTCCATGCCCCACCCCTGTCCTGCCCTTTGTTTAAGTGTGCCAATTTGAACGTGCATCTGTATTTGCGCACGTCTGTGCAAGGTTTATAAAATAGGGTGGACATGCATAAGTGCTAGATGCACCCGTATCTGACTACTTTTGCATGCACATTTCTTTTAAAATTCACCCTAAATTGTACATATTCACACAACTATTCTATAAACGTCAAACATACACGGACAAGTCATGGTGTGTGAATATCTTTGCTCTAATTTGCTTGTATTTAAAAGGGGTGTTTTGGGGCAGGGCCATCATTTACGCATCTAAGGTGCTATTTTAAAATCTGCGAACGTGATATGTTATGACTTATTTACACCTGCTAATTCCCTGGTATAAGTCAGAATATAATTCTTTATAGCCAAATACTGTCTTGTGAGGAGTCTGTGTAAACTGGGGTAGTGCAGGCTGAAGATGGGGGGGGGGGGGGAGGTTGATGACCTAGAGATTGACTGGGCAAACTGCAGGACTAATTGGTTTAACTGGTAATTTCCTTCACATGCACATATTATACAATTTGATAATTTACACATGAAAAAGCCGACTTGAGTTAAATTTTCTTATGTAAATGATTAAAATTAGGAGCTCAGTGGATGGCCACCATTTATCCAGATAAGTCTTAAAAAACGCTACATAGTGGGAAAAGTAAGTTGCCAGATAAGTCTTCAAATGCTAGTTATCCGTCTCTTATTTATCTGCCTGTGAAGTGCTTTCCTTTTGCTTAAGCAGCTATATTACATAGCTGGATAAGTTTTAAAGAGCTCTACTTAGCCCGATATTTGTCACCACAGTCAGATAAGTCAAAACCTATGCCATTATGTTGAAAATACATGCCACATATTTTTAGATACGCTAACATGTTGTTGGGTAGGTTTATGCGCATTCTATATAGTCTGTGTGCATTTGCACGCACAATGGGGTAGATTTTAAAAAAATGTGCGTTCGCGTACTTTTGTTGGCGCACCAGGCGCAAACAAAAGTACGCTGGATTTTATAAGATACGCGTGTAGCCGCGCGTATCTTATAATATCCTGGATCGGCGCGCGCAAGGCTGCCGATTTTGGGCAGCCGGTGCGCGCCGAGCCGTGCAGCCTGCATCCGTTCCCTCCGAGGCCGCTCCGAAATTGGAGCGGCCTCGGAGGGAACTCTCTTTTGCCCTCCCCTCACCTTCCCCTCCCTTCCTCTACCTAACCCACCCCCCTGCCCTATCTAACCCCCCCTACCTTTGTCCACGGATTTACGCCTCCCGGAGGGAGAAGTAAATCCACGCACGCCAGCAGGCCGCTGGCGCGCCGAGACGCAACCCGGGGGCGGTTCCGGAGGGCACGGCCATGCCCCCGTACCGCCCCGGGCCGAAACCACGCCCCCGGGCCCGCCCCCGAAACACCACGCCCTGCCCCCAAAACGCAGCGTCGATCGGCCCCGCCCCCGACAAAAAGCCCCGGGACTTACGCGAGTCCTGGGCCTCTGCGCGCGCCGGCAGGCCTATGGAAAATAGGCGCGCCGGCGCGCAAGGCCCTGCTCGCATAAATCCGGGCGGATTTACACGAGCAGGGCTTTTAAAATCCGCCCCAATATAAAAAGGGATGGTAACTTTCAAAGGGGCGCATGGGTGCACATGGATGCAGGTGCGTGCGGGTAATAAAATGGCCTGGGTGCGCGCAGATGTGCACCCAATTTTAAGTTTGTGTGCACCCAGCCGTGCATATCCGGTTTCTGCTACGTAAGTCAGGATATTTTATAACCGGCTCGTGTACACGCCATTGCCAGTTTCACTAGTTTGCCTAGTCGAGAGTTAGGTCCTCCAAACCCCCCTGGTTTAATAGCCTGCACTCCTCCTGCACTCCCCCTGGATACCCCAGACCCTTTAAACCCGTCAGAAATGGCTGTTGGTTTGTTACACCTCCTCCATAGCAGAAGTAAAATTATGTAGCAGTGGACCTGGACGCGCGCCCTAGCACGTAAGTATGCATACGCACGTATGGCCCCGCCCCAGAATGCCCATTCCCTGGCCCAGACTGTGCCCCATTATGAGACCGAGCGAGATGTGTGTGCTGCCCGAGATACATGCGCATCTTGGGACTTTGAGAGTTCGGTCGGTGCGTGTAAGCCCAACTCGTGCCCGCATCCCCTAATTGATGCGTGCGCTGGGATTTATGCCCAGAATTGACCGGTAATAAAATTGTGGGCAGGAGAACATATGCCCATGCCACAAGTAAGATTACCCACCGTGAGCAGAAGAGTGAGCTGGCGGGGGGGGAGGGGGAGTTGCATTTCCGTGCAGACATGTCCATTTTGAATAGTCTGCACAGAAAAGCTCTGCACAAATTAGCAGGTGTAAATGTGTGCAGGCAATTTTGGTGGGGGCAGTTTTCCCTTTGAAAATTGATGTAACTTATGCATATATTTGATTTAAAATCTATTCGGACTCTTTCAAAATTAACTCCATGGAAGGCAACTATGAAAGATTCCATTTTCATGGGCAAATCAGTGCTTTTCCCAAAGAGTTGGGATCTCTGAAAACTGCCCAACTTCGCAATCTATGTTTTGCATTGGATGTTTTTATGCTTTTATGTACACTGCTTGGTTCTTAGTTGTAATTGGCGGCCTATAAGATTACAAAATTAAATAAGTAAATAAATAGACATGGGTGGAATTATGCATTTTGTTCTGCAATGCTCGTACTTTTACCCACATTGGGGGTTATAATTCAAAGCGTTATCGCATGCGAAAAGGGCCTTTTCACTTGCGATGTAATGCAAATTAGCTGCAGGGGAGGAGTCGGGTGGGGAGGGGGAGGAGTCGGCCGCGGCACCGCTGCCGGCAATGATGCTAGGAACATTCTCGCCGGCAGTAGCGCGGCGCATAGCACCACCTTTTATGGTGGCGCTTTTCGTGGGAAAGGCTACAGCCGGCCAGCAGAATCACACCGCCACTGTGCGAACGGCTGCAGTCTTTCGCAGGCCTGCCCCCCCCCCCCTTCACGCCCGCCCCATTTTTCGCGGGATTCATCATGCTGCGAAGAATGATGAATCCAGCCCATTGTTTGGAGGTATTCCTGCAGGCGAGATTAGCCAAGAGGGAGGTACCAGCATCTGTAGTTCTGGAATTTGTAAATTGTGTGTGCTGTTTTGGTCCCCCCTCCCTCATAAAATACATCAGAAGTACCCATTGAAAAAGCAGGTGCAGATCTCAATGTGTACTTTTTCCAGGGGAATTAATCTAAGCCAAACTGCTTGCCTGGTAGAAAGCACCTACAGTGTTTGTACCATTGTGGGCAGACTGATGTGTGCCACAACGCTTCATAATTTTGAACAAACATACAACTTGCCCAGTTAATCAGATTTTAAAACTGAAGTTATGCTATAGATCTCTCTCTTTGGGATGTAATATTTATTTTCTAATTTTGCTAATGTACTGTAACTATATCCTCTGGAACGGTCTGTGAAATGGTAAAACAAGCATTGCAGAATCTATTTTCTACGTATCCAGTGCAAAGGACATTTCAGTCTGCAAAGCAGTCTGAAACTATACACTACTGAAAACATTTCTTATCTAAACTCCTGCCCAGAGCAAAAACAATAATAATTCATAACACAAGGAACTGTTAGAATGAGTTTTATAACGAATTGCTTGCAAAATATTCACAGTAAGGTGGCAATAAGCCATTCGGTAAGGGGATACCACACAGTGACTAAACAGCAGTTGACTTCAATCACTGCAAAACGGCATTTAATAAAACTCTCAACAAAACGCCAGGCTTCACGCTAACAACAAGTGACTATTAGTCAAGGGGGATTAGCACTCTGGGATACTAGAGAAGAAGCTCTTAATTTGTCTTAAACAAATGTTATTGGCAAAAGCTTCAAGCACTTGAGTCTAAGAAGGTCTAGTTATGCCGTGCACTACATTTAAAAAAAAAATACCAAAAGGTTTCAGTACATTTTTTTCTTTTATTTTTCCACATATTTATACTTGGAAAATGAAGGTTGTGTTTCTTCAGCTCAAACTTATGGATGGAGAATTATGTGCTTAAAAAGTATATCTTAATACTCTCTCTCCAAAAAAAAAAAAAAGAACTGATGCATCTGCTTATCCTTCTATAATGAAAGCATGTCTAGTTTGACAGTTTTGTTAATGACCTATCTGTCTAAAGTTTCTGGTATGAAGGGTCACTTTCAACAATACAACACATTCATGGGATGTTGTTGTTGTGTCTTTTTTTTACTGAACACAACTGCAAACGTTCTAGTAGTCTGCAGTGTTTTAAAGACATGTGCATAAGGATATTATCCTACTTTCGGCACAGGTGCTTGGCCTGTTTCTTTTGTATTAATGAGGGGGCATTTTTAATCCCCATGGGTAGCTTGCTGGCCCCTGCGTATCCTGTACCCCCAGAGGCCTGCAAGCCAGTTTCCCCTTTGACAATCAAATAGCGGGTCAGTGCTGTGAGGTAAAGTATATATGGGGATTTGAGAAGGGAATCGCTGAATGGCCACTTTTCCCAGCATGCAACAGGTACCCTTTGTACCCCAGAAAACCTTCTGAAAATTGCCCCCTGAAGAACTTGTATGTTGTGCATCAGAGCACAAATATTAGAAACTGAAGGCTATATCTCTGTAGCTAAGTTCTGCAGCATGACAGCACTGCTACAATATTATAGAATCTATACACTCTGAAGGAGAGATTCACCAGCCTATCTGGGCACCTTTACCCCAGATATTCAGAGGCAGTTATCTGATAAGAATGCCACTGAATGTCCCAGGTAGAATTACCTGAGTAACTTTAACACAGCCATCTGACATGACCAGACTAACGTTAGACTGTTGATATTCTGTGCTGTCCAGCTGTGTTGTATCCTCTAGGGATGTGGATTTGTTTTACAACAAATGGTTTTTCAGACCGAAAAAAGTCTACTTTCTGTTTTTCTGAAAGGAACCAACTGCAGATAGACTTGCCCAAAAATATCCAAAACATTTTCGTATATTTTAAGTTGTTTCAGGAATTTTCAAAATGTAAAAAAAAAAAACCCAAAAAGTGACTTCCCTGGGCACCACTGCTGCTAATAAAGATCCCAGAGGCATCCATTACTATCCCCACTCTCCCACCAATAACCTGGGGCCAGGACTGGGGCCTCCCCAGTTGGGCTGAGCCAAGACCAGTCAGGGCCTGTTAGCCCCTCACCCACTAAAAAGAAGCTGATGCCAGGGCTGGGGGCCTCCCCAGGTCCCTACTTACTCCTTCTTTGGAGGCCTTCATCTTCTAAGGAGTCAGAAGCAGTCCCCAGTCACTCCAGCCCTTTTGGTGTTCTTTTAAAAATGGCTCTACTCTCTGTGCCATTTTGCTGCACTGCCATGCAAACGTACGCATGGAACATCATAGTGCTGTGCAGTTGAAAGTACAACATTTGGGGCCACCACCAGAGGGGGAAAATAATAGCTTTGGGCACTGCACGGCTGCTGTCCTCCGAATAAGTGGGGATCGCACTGGGTTTGGGAGATGGAGAGATCCATCCTGGCTGCCGCCACCCCTCCTGCTGCTGCTGCTTCTGACACTCCAGCCTCGGTCTCCCATAGTTATTCTGCCAGGAATGAGGAATTCCATGGAAAGGTCAGGATTTTGCAGCCATGCAAATGCGGGAGACTAGGGGACCTGGCCATAGTGCACTTTAATACTTTGATCTGTGATTGAGATACTTCAAACTGATTTTTGGTTCAAGCTTGAAACTCATATATTCAGCGTTGACCAGATAAGTTGACCAGCTAAGTCCGTGCTGCCCATAGGGCGGTCCTAATGTTATCCGGATTTGCTTATTCCTCTCACTTTAAGAAAGCTGGATATATTCAGTGGCATGGCCGTGCAGCTGAATATATTGGCTAGGTGTGCCAGATAAGTTTATCCAGCTAACAGTGGCTCAATATCTACCTCATGGCATTTACATTTTTGAAAAATATTGCTGGTTTTGTAATTTAACATATGTGTATATTAAATTACTTACAAATCATTTCAAAAATATATTTTTTTAAAACCTGAAAAGCTATTTGTTGTCAGCATATAATTCAGGATGCAAAACAAATAGCTAGTGTAGTGTTAAAGAAGTGAGTGAGCTTTTAACAGAGGTCATTGTTTACTTAATTGCACTGGTAGGAGTTTATTTGTCCTATAGAAAGTGGGAGAATAAGCCTGAATGTTACGTGAGAAAAAAGTCAACCCGATTGGATGATATTATACAACATCCACATCAAAAGTAGTTAGCACATGACATCTTAGCATTTCACTCTGTTGTAGCCACCATGCCTTTGGCTAAAAGCCTGACGAGTACTGAGCCCGAGAAGAAGAATTTTAAACTGAAACTAGAAAACCAGATGAATAAACATTTTGTGATTGCTAGAAGCCGCAGTCTCTGGAAGCCATGCCTACAGTGTTACAACCTGACTGCTAAATGGAACTCAGTTCTGATAACAGACATTTCTGCTCGCGCCTGAGAATTTTATTCAGGGATTGTTAATTACTGTAAGCCTTCCAAATGTTCTGAAGCACCTGCCAAGACCAAAAGCTCAGCATCCTCTGCAAATGGCTCTGCTTTCTATGCACCCTGTAGACATAGTAGCAGTTCATGACCGAAATTCCAATAGGTTTAAAGAGACAATTCAATGAAACATCCTAAGTGCTACACGTGGTTAAATGTTAAATAAGTGCACAAGTAAGGATGCACCTTGCCTCATTTAGGACATTTCTGTAGCCAACATTTGTGAAGAAAAAAATTCAAAAGAAAAA
This sequence comes from Rhinatrema bivittatum, assembly GCF_901001135.1. Taxonomy (NCBI): domain Eukaryota; kingdom Metazoa; phylum Chordata; class Amphibia; order Gymnophiona; family Rhinatrematidae; genus Rhinatrema; species Rhinatrema bivittatum. The sequence continues at coordinate 167,703,485 of NC_042617.1, forward strand.
GGGAGAATGTATTATATCCCAAAATAAAGTTTCAAATCTCTCGCTCTCTTTTTTTTTAAATTTATTTAATATTGCTTTGAGTTTTAGGGTCATAAGAATACATTATTATTATTATTACTACATTATTGTTATTATTGTTGTTATCTAGTTTCTGATTTGGAGATGTCAGAAGTGTCACAGAAGTTAATGTGAAGAGAACTGTGGGGCACTCCTCTGGAACAGTTTATCAGCTGAAATCCTTAGGGAAACAGATGTGAAAGCATTTCAAGAGAAGTTGAAAGCTCCCTTTTTTTTGCTGAGGCATTGAATTGATATACTTATTTTTATGTACTCTTGTTGTTGACATTTTATGAATGTTTAAAGATTTATAATCTGCCCCGAATACAAGGCAGATGTGACGGGTTATAAAGCATGTAAAATAAATAAATAAAATAACCTGCAGAGTAAGCAAGAGCTGAGGTGTCATGCCTGGGCAGGTCTCACTGTGCTGCAGGCTGTCCACACTGTTGAGATCTGGCAAAGTTATCGCTTTTTCAGAGTTGGTACATAGGCTGTGGTGGCTAAGACCACAGGACCAGGATAGAGCCCCTTAGCTGAGTCAGCATGGCCCAAAGATCCGAAGAGTTGTTAGGGAAGTGGCAGACCCTTAGCTGTGATGCTGGCAGGGTGCTGTAATGACTTCAAAGAAATACAAAGCTCAGGCATGATACTAAACTACTAATTGATACTACCCGTAGTCCCGTGATGTTGCGTGTGGCAGACGCTTTTTAGAGAGTTCAAGCTGATAGCAGGAGGCCACAGGTAAATCAGGTGGACCAGAATATGTAAAGAATGAGCCAGACAATGCAAGAGCACTGTAAAAATGTGAACCTGTACTTTCAAGCTGCACTCCAGCAGCATATTTTATCCTCAGATAAAACAGATGCCAAGGGGGACTACATATTACATGCCGACTAAAATGGGAGGCCTCTAATTTCAGCATGTATGTTTCAGTGCATGATGTTAACAAAGTAAAAATATGTAGAATGTATGCTTAAAGGGCTACATTAATGTGAACAAGACTCTAAGCATGTGCACATTTTACATAACATTTTGGATTCCCCAGGCTAACTAGCACAAAGTTAGTTAATCTAGGGTTAGCTCCCATTTCACCCCAATCACATGCCTAAAATCTCTCTCCTACCCCCTCCAACATATACCAACCTTTCTTCATTTCTAGTGCACTCCAAGTTAATAGATCCAATCCATAGCATGACTCTCGTTCTGATCTCCCCAGGTCAACATACCTCCCACAATGTCTCCTCCCCTTTCTGATCCTCCAGCACTCAATGTAACCTGGCCATGCTCCTCCTACCTCTGACACATTAACTCTACACCAGGGCTTCCCAAACTGTGGGTCAGGACCCCAAATGGGGTCACCAAACCTTCAACTGGGGTCACAAGTGCTTCAAATGTGAGTACCTCTTCAGGTGCCAGTAGGATTAGTAGTGGAAGTCAGCATGAGGCCTATGAGCGAGCCTGTGCTCATAGGGCCTGCAGTGGCACTGGCTTTGTGTAAGTTTCTGTGGTAACAGAAAGCCCTGCATGAGGAGGGATCAGGGCTGCTGCAGGCCCTGTGAGCTTGCAGTAGCATTCAGGCCCCATGCTGACTTTCATTAGTAAAGCTGCTGCCATTTGCAGATCAGTCAGGTTTGGGACTAGCCATGAGGGGAGAGGAGGAGATTGCCAATGCTCCTTTCTCCTCAGCCCTCACTAAATCTACCCAAGTAAAATGCTGCTTGCCTTCTATTCCCACCAGCTGTCATTTACCTGTGGCCCAGGAACCAAATGAAAATGTTGCCACTGACCCTGACCAGGGGGGCTGTTTGGCGAAAGGACTGTTTGAAGAGATGGATGAAAAGCAGGAGAGGTTTGAGGGTTGGATAAAGTGAGGAGGGATTGGCTGTGGAGGGTGAGGGAGGGAGGGAATGACAAAATAGATGGGGGTAGGAGGGGCTTTGCTGCATGGAATGTGAGAGAAAGGTCAGAGGGGAAGAGGCACTCTTGGATGAGGTCAGCAGCCCAGTCTTATATAAATGCTCTTTGGATCTACTTGCTTTGCCTCAGCAACATGTCTCCTGCTTTTGCAGTGTGTGTTGCCTTGAGTTCCCAGTTCCTGCCTCCTGTATTCCTGATTCTTTTTCCTGCCTTGCCTCACCTTGTCTCCCTTGTGCAGCCTGCCTTGCCCTTCTGTATCATCCGGTGTCTTCAGTGTGTATTTGTCTACCCCTGACCTGACCCTCCAAATCTTGACCTCTTGCCTGGACCCCTGACCATGATTGTCTGCCGACTGGACCTGACCATCCTTGTTAGCTGCCTGCCCCGAGTTTGGCTGTCTCCAACTCCATTAGTCTGCTGCGTACCCTGACTCCAGCAAGCCATTAGACTGTTGTTCTTTTCACTGCTCTAGGGACCCACCTAAGTCCTGCTGGCTGCCGGAACTCAAGGGCTCAACTTGCAGGAAAGGCAGCTAGTACAGGTGAAGCTCCAGACTGCCCCACTACAGGGCTCATTTGCCAGTTGCTGGCATAGACCAAGAAGGTTCACCTATGAGGCTGTGTCAGCTACACCGCAACACAAAGGACTCGCACCCACACCACTCTTCACAGCGAGAGGGGGATCCACTGGGGAGAGGAAATCCTCTGGAAGGGATGGAAGTCGAGAAAGGGACTTAGCTCCAGTGCAGGGAGGGATTGATGGAGGGGGTCCGCACTCCTGATAATTTGTTTTGGTCATTATCTGGGGGTCATGCAGATTTTCAAGTGCAAAAATGGGGTTCACATCGACTAAATGTTTGGGAAGCCCTGCCCTACACCCTGAGCCCTCCTGGACCAATTGGCAGGAGCACAGTGTCTTACCTCCTGCAGGCCGAGCCTTCAGCTTCATGTTGCTACCGCTCGGCAGCATGTTGCACTTTGATGTTAGAGGCCAAGCAGGTAGCAGGCAAGAGACTTTCCTTCTACCAGGCAGCCTGGGCAGAAGTAGAAAAGAGGTTCCCTGGGCCTGGTCAGTGCTAGGGAATAATAAAGCAGATGGGGGTCACGTTGTGAAAAAGGGAAAGGGGCCCTTAGGTGACATTGTAAGCCATAGCTTAGGTCCCTACATTCAGCTAAAGGTCCCTCTAAATTTAGATACTAAAAAGATAGATGCCGAATTGAAACATTGAGAATTTTTATTTAAAAAAGTGATCTCATAGTAAATGGCTCACTTTGTAGCATGTGAAATGAACATGCTTATCGCACAAAAATGAAATGACTATGCCTATAAAGGTGAATTTTCAAAGAACTGTGCACGTACCAATTCGCACATGCACACACAAATAGCACATATGTGCGTAAAGTTCTTTTTTATAAACCTCTAACATACACGTGCAAATAATGGTGCGTAAATAACTTTGCTTATACAAAAAAAGGGGCGGGCTGGGGCAGGTCAGGGGCATTCCAGGGCGGAGCCAACCTTTACATGTATGCGTGGCTATTTTATAGCCTGCGAAAGCAATGCATACACTGCTGTTACCTGTGGATATTTATCTGGTGTAAGTCAGAATAAAACTCTTTATAGGCAAATTCTGACTAGGTGAGAGTTCTGGGTAAACTGGGGGAGTTTAAGCTAAAGAACCAAGGGGTTGTGATGACCTGGAGATAGACAGGGAACACTGATGGACTAATTGGTATAAAACTGGTAATTTCCTTCATGTGCACAGGATACAAAATTTGATGATTTAAACGTGCAAATGGTGACAAGTGCTAAGGAAAATACATAAGTTAAATTTCCTTGTGCAAATGATTAAAATTAGGCAAACCAATATGCGTGCATAGCAGATTTACACCACTTATCTGGATAAAAAGTCACTTATCTGGATAAAAAGTCTCAAAAAATGCTACTTAGCTGGATAAGTAGCATTTTTTGAGACTTTTCTAAGTGGCAGCTTTGCAGCCACTTAGCTGGATAAGTAAAACCTTAGCCAGCAATGTTGAAAATACATTCCATGTATCGTTTAGATACGCAATCATGTTGTTGGGTAAATTTGAGGGTAATTATACAGTGTGCAAGCATTTGCATGCATAACATTAAATACATGCTCGTGTGCGATGTGCGTGCGCGGAGCCTATAAACATAGTCTTCTACCGTATATTCAGGTTCTGTCGACTCTTGAATTGGGACCAAAGGTCTCCTACTGGATTTCAAAATGGACCTATGTTTATAGGCTCCGGAAATGTAATGTCTATATTTCCTGCATAAGACGGAAATATTACAAACTTTGTTTTGTCGTTTGACACTTTCAAACCTTGAGAAGTTTGGCTCCTGAAGAAGCTTTTGAGCGAAACTTTGGCCATTGTTGAGCCTTTTTATTTGTTGCTGAAGATCTCAGAACTGCAACGTGTCTCGATACCCGTCAATCGCGTTTTTTAACGCATGCCTATTGGGCGAGCCTAATTAATTTGATCTGGTTCACATAATTTTGAAGAATGACCGCATATAGAATTGACTGCAAATGATTGATAAGACCGAGCAATCTCTGTACTCATAGGAGATGCGCTGTCTGGCTTGCTGATGCGGTTCATTCTATACATACAAAACATTTTTTTCTAAAAATATTTTCATTAAAATATTCAAATAAAAAATATATTCTTTTGACCTGATAAGTGGGCTACAGTTTTAAGCACTTATATGGCCTTCCCTTTTTCTAGTGTTTACCATGACAATGCCCAGAATATTGTTTATTTATAAAGCACATTATCATCACATTAAGGCAGATTTACACATTATGTAGGAGCCTTATGGGATAAATTCACATCCCTAAAAACACAACATCCTACTCAAGAAGTTTCAGGAAAACTGCACAGATGTTGTCCATTTAAAATGAGACCCCAAATCACTTCAGCACCAAACTCTATACAGATCTTCAATTCATACATGGCACCTCCACAGTGAGAGATATCTGTTAGCAAAGGATGTAGAACACATTGATTTTAGGAGGAAATAGAGTAAGAAAGGTAATCATTTCCACTGGAAAACTAGAAGGGAGGAGAAAAGAGATCCTGGAAGTGAGGTGAACTGGGTAGGGTTGGGGTGGGATAACTAGCATATGGACAGAGAGCTTCCCCATTCTCCTAGTTTAAACTCCTGAAACTCTGGCCAAACCCTTGACTCTTAAGAGTAACTGGGTAGAAGCATGTGACATAGAAAGGGCAGATACAGGTCTGGATTTGCTAATAGGATGGCAAAAATCTGGGGGAAGAAGGCCGACCAAACATTTGCTGCCTCCCAGATGGGCTTGATCTCTCAGCAGAGAGCCAGCCCCCTGATTCCTGCTCCTGCCCTTCCCAGGTAACCTGCAGGAAACAAGAGGGGAGGGGAAAGGCTGGAGTGGACATTAGAGAAACGGAAAACAGTGCTGTTCCGTAACCCAGCCCCTCCCCTCCTGCCCTATGTAGCGAACCGGGGGTGGAGTGGAGATGAGGCTGCACCAGACAGAACAGAGCAAAGAAAAGCCACTGCTACCTAATCCAGCTGCTTCCCTCTTGTCATTCAGAGACAGAAGTGCAGGGGGTGAGTCTGAAGCGAATAGAGAAGAGCAAAGGTGGTTTACCCTCTCTATAATTCAGGCTTGTGGGAGAGGAGAGGGGCTGGGAATTAAGGGGAGGGATCAGCTGGGGGAGAGGGGCTGTCAGTATGTAACAGAGAGGGGACCCAGGAGGGTGATAGCGTTTGTGTATGAGAGACAAGGATTGGTGCCGGGTGTGTGAAAATATATGCCTCTCCTTTCTCCCCAGATTTTGGAAATCCCCCTCCCCAACCCCTGATCCCAGATCCTCCCTCCTCTGATCCCCCTCCTACTTCCTTCTTCCTTTCATCAATCCCAGATTCTCCTTTCTTCCTCCTTTCCCTCCATTCTGGTTCCTGATTCTGCCTCTTATCTTCCTCTTCTTCGTCATTCTTCCATATCCTCCCTCTCTTCCCCCACATTCCCACCCACAGTTCTCTCTTATCACCACTCTCCTCCTTTTGTCATCTCCTCACCCTATTCCTCGTCTGCCTCCCTCTCTTTTTCCTCTCACCATCCTCAAGGTTTCCTCCCCTGATCAGGAGTGGCTTGATGGATCTTTGGTTGGATATAGCATGGAACTTCTTGGGAGTTAGCTGGACAAACCTTGCAGTTTAAAATCCCCGCCTCCCTCCCTAGCAAACCAGCTAAATTTTGTCCAGGCAAATGGTAGAACACACAGAATTTAGCAGGAGAAAAATAAGTGGTCCTGGGGACATTTCTGGATCACAGTTACATTTTGGCTGGTCAGTCTGCATTTTCTGAGCCATAGGTACTCAGGTAACTAGATGGCCAAATAGCAAACCTAAACTTAACTGTACAACTTTGCCTGGTTAATTGTAGATCAGGTGTTCAGCCTGACCTTATTCAGCTGAATATCCAGACAGAGTTGTCCAGTTAACTTTATCCATGTATGACCGACTGATGTCAACCTTATGCGATGTTCTTAAATGTCCTTAGATCTTCTGGAACTGTCTGCTCCCTCTCCTGCATTTGTTGCTGTGTCTCCCAGCCTGAGACAGTGACATCTCAGCCACCCCTTCTTATTTTCACTCAATACCAGCAGAGAGGTCATGGTAGCATGGCGCCGTGTATCAGAACGTTTCATGATCTGAGAGAGGAGGAGGTGGAGGAGCTGTGGTGACAGCAGGTACTCTGTCCCTCTCCTTAAGGTTCTGCACTACCACAAATGCCACTCTTGCTCCCAGCAACCCAGTGCGGAAGGGAAAGAGACAGAAGTGTCTGGAGCTGAGAGACAAAGGATGAGCTCAAGAATTGGGAGATGGGGGGGGGGGAAGGGCTGTGAAAGGGATGAGGGTCACAGAAAGAGGTAATAGAGGGATAGAAATGAGATGCTGGGAATGGGGTGGAGAGAGAGGGAAGGGGAGTGGGTGAAAGTGAGAAGCAGAGGGGGGTGAGCGAGGACAGGGAGGAGAATTGGCTTTTAAGACATGAAGACCAGAAGAGACTGGGCAAGGAAAGAGGGGAGAAAATAGGGAGGGGATGACAAAGAAGGTAGGAAATGGAGAGGAAGAGATTGTGGGCTGGGATGGCGAGAGAAGGAGCTAGAGAACTTAGAGGAGGGCAAGCGGCAGGAAGAAGGATACTTTAACTGGGAAGCGCAATAAGGGTGAGAGGCAGGGGAGTAAGGGAGAAATGGAATAAAAAGCAGGAGGAGACGGAGGGGTCTCAAACAATATAAGACATGGAGAAAAAGGAGAAATGAAAAAAGTCAGTGGAGAAAATGATATAGAAGATAAATATGTGATGTGAAAGCAGAGGTGTGGAGGAACGGATAGGAAGATGGAGAAAGGATTAGAGCTCAATCCCAAGAATATGTCTTCTTAGTCCAGCTAAAAGCACGCATGCGGTGAAGTTTGCACATACGTTTAGCTGAGCTGAGAACAATGTTCAGCCTGGGCAATCAACCTAAGTAAATAGGTATTCTGTCTGGGTAAATGCCTTTGAAAATTGTCCTCCTCATGCCATTTTGGTGTTAATTGTATATGTGTAAGAACTGAAGTGTCACTGCTCTGCTCCTGTTAGCTCTCTCTGCTGCAGGGTTTGGCATTTTCTTGGGGCAAGGCGTCATGTACCCTAACTTCTGCTTTCCCACCCCTCTCTCATCCTGCCACTCTCCGTGAAAGCAGCTGCTCAGATTTAGGCTGCTTGTGTTGCTGCCACATTTCCGGCATGCTTGTGAAATATCTATCACGCATTTCCCGTACGGCAGTCAAATGTGCCCCACACATGTGGCATGTGGATGAAACGGGGTAACCTCTTACCGTTCAGTGTCCGAAAGTGCATTTTGAATCTGCAGACTGTATTGATCTGTCACAGAAATGTTTAAAAGTTCAGACTGTTGCTCTTGATAAGCCTGGACATCTTCCTCATATCTGCTCTCAGGAAGTGAATACTGCTCCTGATTATGCTCAAAGGGGTGATCAGTCTATAGGAACTTCTGGCCTGCCCATTCCCCTTTGGACAGACTTAGGAGATGCAGTAAAAGAAGACTTTCACCTGACTAAAATCATACTCTGTTCTTTCACCAGAGGTCTCTGGAAACTCTGCTTTCTTCTGTAATGATAGTTGTGGGTGAGATATTCTCTCCTCGGTCTAGATCTTTAATCCCCTTACAGCTTGTGTCTGGTCCTGTTGGGATCCTTCCTAAGAAGGGTCATGCTAAGCGCCGTAGGTCAGACAGTCTGTCCACAACACCTCCATAGGAAGTTGCTGTAATGGTCCAGTCCTGTTTCTTCTGTATGTTACTTTATTTTCCTGCTAGACTCTTCTTTTAAAAATATAGTTACAGTATGGGATAAGTACAGAGCATGCAGCTGTACCCATGTAAGTCTTTGTTTTATTTTGTTACTGCTGTGCAAATGCTCGAAAAGGTAAATTCCCTTTCTAAGAGATGACATTTACCGATGGAAAGGATCAGGCAGATATCAGGGATAAGTCTTTTAGAGTGAATCTTAAAAGATATTACATTACTATTATTGTACTGCTAATGTTCTGTGTAAGACACAGAATACATATTTATCCTCTAGTTATACCATTTATTCTCATAGCTAAATTGTGAGGGGAAGGGTTTCCATGGTACATGACCTGTGAAAATGAAACCTACCTCTATGTATTATTTATAGACACATTCACTGCATTTGGTATTTGATGAGATAGGTGATGCATTTAATAACATAGGGACTAATTGTATTTACAGAATATAGTACCTTTCATTCAAATATGTGTTATAATCATAATATTTCCAAATTATTTATGCAGCTAATTCTGACCTAGAAAGCCTGTTTTTCTTGTTTAGGTACAGGATCTGTATGACTTGTTTACGTTTCAAAGGAGAGAAAAGTGAAAAGGCAATGGTGGTGGTTATTATCCAGTTCAGACAACTCAAGTTTTGACCTTCAGAGAGGGTAAAGAATGCATGGAACAGCCTCCCCATAGAGGTGCTGGATATAAGAACAGTATTTGAATTCAATAAGGCATGGGATAAATGCAGAGGATCTCTGAGGGAGGGAGTAGTTAGTGAGGATGGGCAGACTGGATAGGCCGCAATGGTCTTCTTTCCTGTCACATTTCTCTGTTTCTATAATTACTTCCTCTCTTCTATCCTCTCCAGCTGCTGCTGCTGGAATACCAGTACCAAAGGCTGGACCTGTCCACTATTCCCACCAGACACTTCCTTCTGAAGAGCAGCAGTAGAAATGCAGCGCTGGTGGCTGTGGAGCAGAGGGAGATGGTGGCAGTGATTGATGGAGAATGGCAACTGGACCGCCTGCTCCTCTTCACCACTGGCACTGTTCCTTCTTCTAGGCCTCCTCATTAACAACAAACACAATACCAAGCAAGTTGAAAAGGGCATGCTAGAAGCATGACACAAAGGTGTGTTTCCCTTCCTGACAGCAAGAAGGGGGAGCTACACTGTAACCCATCAGACAATTGTCATTTTGCACTGGTATGAACCAAAATTACAAATCAATGACAGCTTTATTTCAGCCATATCCGTTCAGTGGTTTTTTTGACTACCACCATGCGTATGGACAGAAGGACAGACAAACGTAGCCACCATCCACAGTAGATGCTCTTGCTCCAGTGAAATTTGCCTAAAAATGAAAAGACAAAAAAACAACACATACAAACTGTTCAAAATGCTTCTCTCTCTCTCTGTCAGTCCCACTTCTGCCTCTGTACCTGGGTTCTTGACTAAACACCAGAAATGCTTCTTGAAGAGAGCCCCTTTTGTGATGTCTGTGATAAATCTGCAGACATTGCCATCAAAAGTGTGATTCGATGGGCCTTGCTTGTAGATTTGCACACCAGAAGTTCTGACAGTTTTCAAACATTTTTCAAGTTTGATGACATTTGGCAGTATTTTTCAAAAGTTTCCAATAATCCAAGTTAAATTCTGTTGAACTGTTTTTTTTTTTTTTTAAAGAATCATACATCTGTTCAGAATTTTTTTTAGAATAGAATTACGCAGTAACATGCACATGTCACTGTGTTAAGCAGAATGAAAGCAAGAGGTCTGTCATGTCCCTGAGCACTAGATCACAACTCATGTCTGTGTTTTCATAATTATTTTTAAAGGGATTTTAGTAACAGCCAGGGCAATTTTCCAAAGCCAAGTCCCTAGGCAAATGTGCTATCTGAACTTTGCCCAGGTAAAAGTATACAGAGGGATCAACAACGCCTGTACTACTTTTGTCTGCGAAGAAGTAGGTGGACTCAGTGGTGGAGTTAGGTAGAGGGAGACAACACATGGTGTTTTGTATTTTCAAAACCATGTTTGTTGTTTTCCATGAAAACAAATAAGAACTGCCAGAAAAAGCAGAGAGAAATATCTGTAGGTACATTTTCCCTGGCCAGTTTTCAAAGGGCAAATATGCTTGAACTTCTTTTAAAACTGCTGTAAAGCCCACTGCTGAAATCTAAAGCAGGAAAAATGGATACCAGCAATTGTTTGGTCTTGCAGGGATTAATTGCCTTGAAGTAACTAAAGAAACTACCAGTACCTCTTATGGGCTGCTGGCCTGATCTACCCAATGGTTCTTTTGTTGAAAGGGGATTTAACACGGCTGCTATTTGCATTGCTGTAGGGGCTCAACTAGCCCGGAAAAGGGAGTCCCATGCTGCTCCTGGGGATCAACCTGTTGAGAGGTTTTTATTGAGACAAGTATCCCATTGGTTGTTTTGTCTTTTAGAACTTTTTTTTATTACGTAAATGATTTGGTTTTGTGTGTTTTTAATCCCCTGAAAGAAACTGTCTCTGCCTCAGCCTAAACTCCAGGGTGCCGTAGCACCATGTTAAAATGATTCATCTAGCTAACATTCAGCTTCCCAGTGATGTAATTAAGCATTTCAAAATGGCAAGGATTTCAGCATATTTCAGTTTACACTCCTTTTATTCTAGCACATCAAGTCATGAAACCCAGTTCATGAAAAAAATGTAAATAATGGAGTATTCTCATATCTGCAGAGACCTCATCCTATTATTATATGGTCCTTTGGGTTATAGCCTGCCTGTTCACAGAAAGAGGAGCATTTGAAATATACAATAGGAAAAATGATCTCAAATGAGAGATTTGTGTGTTCATTACATGCCGGCTACCACACAGTAATAATAGGCAACTAACTAGTCAGTAGACACCTGATATGTAATTAGAGACCGGCTTTCAAACCTATCTGCAGTACAGCATTTGTGTCCGTAAGTGGACACATGGAAATTAATGCTAGCATTTTATAAATTATGCGGTGAGAGCTCCAGCATTTATAAAATACTGCATATTTCTGTTCAAAAAGTATGTGTCAATGCTTCAGTACACATGTATATTTCCAATATAAGACATTGTATATTTTCTTTACCCATTTTATAAGCACATACATGTATATTATATGCATGAACTAATTGTGACACCGCACAAATAAGCACCCAGAATTAAATGTAGAGGTAGGTATTTTATAAAGTATGCCCAAGTACTTGGAATCATCACTAATATCTCACCCATCTACCTAGTCCTCCTTCAGTTCACCTAGACCAGTGAAAGTGAACTCCAGAAGAGTGATTCAGAATAGGGAGTGAAGTTTTCTGTGCACGAAACAAGAGTGGGATCTGGGGGTAATTATATCTGATGAGGTGGCCAAACAGGTATATAAGGTTATGGCAAAAGCCAGAAAGATAAATAGGTGCATAGGGAGAGGAAAATGGAGATGATATTGCCCCTGTATAAGTCTTCTAAAGGATAAAAACCAAATAGAGTTGGTTCAGAGAATGGCTACCATAAAGCATATGGGAACAGTCAGGAAAGGAGGAAAAAGGGAGAGTTGAGAGAGATATTGAAATACCTCTAAGGATTAAATGCAGAAGAATGAGGTCTTTTTCTGTGGAAAGAGGAGGAATGAGGAGTCATGAGATGAGGGTGAAAGGAGGTAAAATTGGGAATAATGTTAGGAAATATTTCTGTATGGAGAGAGTGGTGTACTGGATCTCTGGTAGAGGTGGTGGAGCCAGGGACAATGTTGGAATTCAAGAAATGGGATAATGACAGGGAGAGGAAGGGATTCTAAAGCTCAGTGGGAGATAAAGATGGGCAGATTGATGGGGCATATGGTCTTAATTTGTCATCACATTTTATGTTTCTGTCAGTTAATTCAGAAAAACTACTCAGCAGATTTAGTCCAGGACACTGGAAATGCATGTCAACAAGGAGAAGTTGCATACACTGGCTGTACATGTATTAATCTGAAAAGCTAGATATTAACTAATGTTAAAAATATTGAAAACATTATTTAGATCTTTGTTCTTTACCATTTTATGTCTGCGCCATATGCTTAGTCATCAGAAGGGGTTTGGTTGCACTCTTGATCAATGGAACAAATAATCCTTATGTAAGTCTACAAAACAACATCTGTCATGATAACAACTTGTAGCAAAGGTTCTTTTAAAACTACGAATGGATAAAATAGAAGGAAACCATCAAGAATATGAGGGTCACATTGTATATACTACAAATTGTCCTCCATTTTAGAATAGGAAGGCAGAAAGAACTCATGATGGAATACTTGGGATTCTTCCTCAAACTATAAAATTAAGACCTAGATTTACCATTTTGCTATAAATTTTGCAAGAATAACGCCCACGATAAAAAAGGGTAATTTTCCTAATACTGCAGTGTGAGAGAGGGACTCTTTATAAGGCTCTCATATAAGTAAATTATTTATACCACTATAAGAGGGGAAACTAGTAACTTGGGATGAAGTTTTTTGCAGTGGCCTTGGCTTTGGGGGGCAGTTTTACATGCACAGTCAGAGGTACGAACAGCATAGTAGGCATCAGTGAAGATTTTATGTGATTTGGAGTGATGACAGGTACAGAAAAATGAGATTTGTACAATGTTCTCTTGACCTAGCTTGATGCACTCTTTACCTAGCTGTTAGTTGGCTCTAATCCTTTAAAAAATGTCCTTTTCTGCCTGTTGTAGGATTTATCAAGAGATCATCGTAGATATATAATTTCACGTAAAAGGCCTACATTGAATTTTGGAACTGGGTTTTCACTGAAATTTTTTTTTTTTTTTTATGATTCCCTGATAGAAACTATGCTTTAGTCACTTTCTGTTGTTTTATTTCCTAACTTTTGTAAAGCATACTTAGTACATACCATGAAAAAATCACTTAAATAAAGCTTCTCAGTCTAATGGGACACATTTTAAAATATTTCCCATTCTTGCTGTAAGGTGTTTCAGAATGCATGCAAAACAAATCCTAATAACTTCCTTGTAATTATCCCAAGCAGAAAATCCTATTGAAGTTAGCAAGTAGCACATTTAAAACTAATCGGAGACAATTCTTTTTCACTGAATACACAATTAAGCTCTGGAATTTGTTGCCAGAGGATGTGGTTAGTGTAGTTAGTGTAGCTGGGTTTAAAAAAAGGTTTGGATAAGTTCTTGGAGGATTAACTGCTATTAATCAAATTGACTTAGAGAATAGCCACTGGTATTACTGGCATCAGTAGCATGGGATCTAATTAGTGTTTGGGTACTTGCCAGGTATTTGTAGCCTGGGTTGACCACTGTTAGAAACAGAATGCTGGGCTTGATGGACCCTTGGTCTGACCCAGTATGGCAATTTCTATGTTCTTTTGAAATCAAGCGAGTAAAAGCAAAGGAAAAAATTGATGATGTTACTGGTATCTTGTGATTACCACTGGTATTTTTGCCTTTAACTAATCCATTGTACTGATACCTGGTGGCCACTGCTGGTAGTGCAGCGTCTAGCCAGACAAACACATAAAGGTGAATTTTAAAAGAGATGCACGTGCCTAAAATAACAGATGCACACGCATATTTGGGCAAGTGTTATTTTATAAACCTCACACTTACATGCACAAGTTTTGATGTGCAAATAAACTTTCTGGTGTAAAAACAAAAGGGGTGGGTTAGAGGTAGGTCAGGAGCATTCCAGGGCAGGGCCAACATTTACACGCATAAATTGTAACTTTGTAACCTGTGAACGTAGCTCGTATTTACTAATGCTATTTATCAGGTGTAAAACAGAATAAAACTCTTTATAGCCAAAAACTGACTGCATGAGAGATCTGGGTAATCTAGGGGGAGTTCAGGCTGAAGAACCAGAGAGGTCGTGATGACCTAGAGATAGACTGGCCAAACTGGTGGACTAATTGTAAAATTGGTTATTTCCTTCATGCATGCATGTTATAAAATGTGCTGACTTATATAGGGTCATTCACTAAAGCTTTATTGTGTGCATTAGGGCCCTAATGCATGCGATAAGGCCATATCGCATGCGAAAAGAGACTTTTTGCATGCGATATAATGCTAATTATGGGGAGGGGAGGAGTCGGGGAGGGGAGCAGTCGGTGGTGTCTTCGCTGCCGGCAAAAATGTTACCAATGTTATCGTCGGCAGTAGCGCACCAAATAGCACCACCTTTCACGGTGGTGCTATTTGGTGCGAAAGCCGGCAGTGAAGACACCACGGTGGTGCGAATGCTGCGGGCATTCGCAGGCCCCCCACCCCCCTCTGTTTTCGCTGGATTCATCATTAAGTGATGAATGATGAATCCAGGCCTTAGCTTGTAAAAGCCAAATGCTAAGGAAAATACATGAATAACATTTCCATATGCAAATGCTTAAAATTAGGAGCACACACATGCGCGAATAGGTGTATTTTATATAATGTGTGCGCAGCTGCGTGGACGATAAGAAATTCTTGTACATGTGTGCTCCTGCTCACTTATGTGCATATATGGGCGCACACACTTGTTTTAAAGTTAATATCACAGGCTAATATTACAGGAGAAAACAATTTTTCTATATTAAATGTAATATTGATCTATAAAACCTTCTGGAGGTTACACATTTACAACTCAGAAGCTTTCCAGAAAGGCATAACTTATTTAAATCAGATAGGAAATATGGGAAGGACAAACAGATATTATAAATGGTTCATAGTATGATTGTTCTTATGATACTGTATGTCATATTTTCAAAAGGAAGTTGACCAACTGTAATGAGATCTATATTCAGAAGCATGTAGATGGATAACTATCTGGCTATATGAATATTTGGGCACTTAACTGGCTAATAAGTTAGCTGGCTAGAATTTAGCCGGCTAAATTAGTGGCTTTCACAGTGTGTAACTGGAAAGAGATGAGTTAGGAAGCTACATTTTCCGGCTAACTCCGATATTCAAAGTTAACCGGCTAACATGGCCGGCTAAGTCTAGTTGGGCCAAAGAGCTTCCCTAAAGGTATCCAGATAAAGTTGGCCGGCTATATTCTGTAGTGTGGTTGCAGTATTGATATACCTGATAAGTTTATCCAGCCAACTTTGTTATCCGGACAATGACTGAATATGGGTCTCTTTGAAAACAGGTCCAATATCTATTCCTGGAGCATAACATTCGGTTGTTTCTTGTGTCCATGAGAAGATTAAGTAATAGGGGAAGAGTGAAACCCTAGCAGCCATATTTGAGACATGATGAAAGAAAATGTATCAGATTCACTTCTACAGCCATTTGTATATCTTTCCAATAGAAGTCAATAGGAGAGATTACAAAATGGAGGAGGACTTCTTTGCACTGCCTGGGGCCGATGCAATAAATATGCGCAGAAAGCAGGCACTAAACAATCAGTGCCCGCTTTCTTAGGGGGTCGCCCCTAGCGCCTCCTTGCTAACGAGAACCCGATCGGCGTCGGCCATCCGCCAGTTAGGAAAACCGACGCCGAGTTTATCGGCATCGGATTTTCCTAAACGCCGCACAACAGATGCTTGTCAGTTGAGTGTCTGTTTCCTGCACCCAACTGCCGGTGTTTTTTTTTTTTTAACTTTATTTTGTTTTGTTTTTCCTCCTACTTAATATTGCAATGATATTAAATACGGTAGGAGGCAGTACATTTTTTTTTTGCATTGGGGTGAATGACTAATAGCCTCAATCAAATGCATTTGCATGTGATGAGCGCTATTGGATTCACTCTGCGTTGGATGTGCGTTGTAGAGGCACTAATCCCCTTATTGCATAAGGGATTAATCAGCGCCTATACAACCCGCATCCAACTGCGGGTTATACTGTGCGCTTGGCTGAGCGCATCGGCCCCTCTGTGTTTTCTAGATTACAGCTCTTGTATCCTTTCACCCAGTCACTCTATAGATTAGATGTAAATGCAAAGAAGCAGTCCTTCATCAGGGAGTTTGTATATCTCTGGCTGTGTATTCATAGAGAGCACACAGACTTTGATGCATAGAAAAAAAAAAGGCAGGCACTTCAGCCCACAAGGCTCTGAAGGAGTTTTGCTTTGTAGATAGGATCAACAAGAAAGCTGTTGTCAAGATGCTGTAAGTATCAGGCAGTAAATTAAGACATAAAAACTGTTGGTTGTAAAATATTAAAGCAAGTATAATAGAAAATAGGAAAGGGGAGATGAGATAGACTAGGGGATGAGATTGTATGTGAAAGCAATGAAAAAAACTTTGTTGGTTACGGTTAGTGATGGTGAGAATCAAAACTATTATCAAAATGCAGTTGAATCATAAGCAGTAAAAATACAAATAGTCTTATTGATTGGTTTACTGATTTAATAATTTTGATAGATGTAATTTTTTAACATTATTTCCCACCTCCCAGTCTAGATTAATGCTAAATAAAGATAATACTGAAACTGTACTGCAATGTGTTAACAGCAGTCATTCATTTTTTTTTCAGTTTAAACAAATCAAATGTATTTTGTCATGGTTTGCAGCATGACTGTTTTCTAGTGTAGATTTTTAGAAGTTCTTGTAGAGTGTAAAGAAAAAAACACCTTATGTAAAATTTGTGTCCGTCTATCTGTCTGTGATCCAGTAGCAAGAGACAAACCGCCAAACAGAATGAGTTGAAATTTTACAGTTTACACGTGGGCACTTAGAAGACTGAATGTTATGACTGAAAACATTGATGGAAATGTCATTTTCTTTCATTTTCTTGAGTTTTGATTTCTTCGTTTCAGTTACGGCTGTGTACACTCACCAATGATTATGCGTGCTTTTCTTAAAATCGATGTTCTTGCCTTTCATGACCCATCAAGGTGGATCACATTCAGGTACTGACATTCTCATGGGCGTCCTCTTGAAGGTGAATTTTAAAAGCTGGCTGCGCGCCGAAATCAGGAGATGGGCGCACATCTGGCACTTGCGCGTGCTCACCCGATCTTCTAAGGCGGGCAGATGCACGCACAAGTGCCGACCTGCGAATATCTTGTGTCCGCCGAGAAAGGGGCACGTGAGCGTACGTGAGCGTGTTCAAGTACCTATGTGCCTGGGTGTGTGCCCAGGTTCAGTGCCGCATAACTTTCTTGTTTTCTATGGAGGAGGAGTAATTAAAAAAAATAAATCAATTACAGGCATCTGTGAAGGATTTGAGGGTTCTGGGGTAACTGGGGGGAGTGCAGGCTAAAGAACCAGGGGGGGTGGGGAGCACCTTGCAGATCACTGGGCAAACTGGTGGGCGAACTGGTGAAACTGGTTCTCGTTTGGACAGAATCTGTTACAAAACACAGGCAGTTGTGCGTCTGTAAGCCGACGTACGCTGCCGGGTGTGCACAAGCTTAAAAGTAGGCACACATATACACACGCCTAGGCTGTTTTATAACATGAGCACACACGTGCACGCATGTTATGAAACTGCCACGTCTCTGGCCGTGTGCCGATGCACATGTGTATATGTGCACCCGTGTACCTGTTTGAAAGTTACCGACCGTATGGGGCTGCTCTTTCTCCACTTGTAAAAATATCATAGTAAGAACAGAAAGGCATTGGAGCAGGCCTCTAGAGACTTGCTTGACTATGTAAAGCAAAGATATTTTTGCTGTTTGACAGTTTTCAATAATTTTTAGGTCATACCTGCTCAGTCTAGTGGTTCAAATTATGTTTTCTACGCATACTGCTTTGTAAATATGTGTTGGGATTTAGGATGAGCCTTTCTTGAGCTAGCATCTTTAGACAGCACCCTCTAGTTGTTCTTTGATGTCTGGTCCTAAAATAATTATTTTAATCTTCCCATTCTCTTACAATTTTCTTGTTTTTCTCCGGAGGGCCACTTTAAAATTAAAGTTTAAAATTAAATACTAGTTGAGAGTGAGCTACTGTGACTCCGTTACACCCAGAATCAGTCACAGTTAATTTATCATTGGTGTCCAGTGCTAGTTTCTTACTAAGCCGGGAGTGTGCATCATAATCGGATTATAGGCCCGATCATATTGCACAGCTTCTTTTGTCAATTGTATATTCTCTTAGTATTTTGTTTGGAAGCAAATGTACAAAATCCCTGAATGGTTGGCCTTGAGAGTTGAAAAACCAGGACTGACTCAATATGTTATTGATGAATTGAAATTAAATGAGAGGAAAGGAAGTAGATAAAGGGCAATCATCTTAAGCTATCATGAAAGCGAGCTTTTCCTAACTGCTGTGCCACTGGATGCCAAGAGTCATGGGGCGCTCTCTTTGAAAGGCTTGTTGTGCAGTTAACCGTGTCTGAGGTCCACATTTGGCTGGACTGAGAGATCTGTGAATCACTGTATTTTTCTGGGAAGCCAATGATCAGCGGAGAGAACTGCACAAATATTTTTTTTTTGCCATTTTGGGAGTACTGCGATTCGAGTAAAAGAACAGAAGTTTGTGACCCTACTGCTTGATGATCTTGCCTGCTCATTCTTTGTTACAAATAATTTTATGTAATGTGAATCCCCCTTTTTCATCCCTCAATCCCCCTGCCCCTCCTTTTCCCTTTTCCCTTTCCCCTTCCTTTCTTCCCTCCCCTTCCCGGTTTATGGCTTATGTCCTCCTTTTGACCCTGTGCTTCCGGTGTTTTGATATTGCATTACCCATGCTTGTTTTAGTTTCGGATCCACATTAACGTAAGCCGACTATGTCACTCCTGTGTCCCCTGCTGTCTGATCATGTGATCTGGCTTGCTTTATGAGAACTGCTATTTAACTGGTTGCCAGACATTACCTTATTAATGCTGTTCATTCATGCCCTGTACCATTGTCGTCGAGGTGAGGTTCTTTAAGTTTTACATATGTGTTTTTCAGCTGTTGTTTTTCCAACTAATGTTTTGTATTTGTTTGCCACTCTGTGTCCATACCGATTGCCGCTTTTTTGTTCGTAGATTTGGTCCCTCCTGCTGTAATTGACGAATCATGGTCCGTGTCGAGGGGCTGTGAACTTCAGTTACAAATTTCAATTTGATATCTTGATGAATTTATTAATATCATGATTCATGAATAGCCTATGAATGTTTGGATTCTGAAATCTCTGCCAAACCATTCTGGCTGTGTTCACTGAGTTGGCGATTTGGCTATCCACCTCTACCTTTGCACTCATAACTGCTGACATTTTTTACCATTTCTTTGCTTTGTTGGGGTTTTTTATGTATTACTATTTGGCTATTTTGTACACTGCCTTAGACAATCCTTGGGATCAAGGAAACAGTTAATAAGGATTGTTAAATAAGTAAATAAAGAACTGGAAGAGAACAACCTTGCTGCAAGGTTCATCGCAAAGTAGCCGCTTTTCTTGCTATAGAGAAAGTTCTAAATTCTGCTTTAACCTGTGGAGCGCAGAATTTGCACCAAATTCCCTTCCTGCACAGACTTCCAATTTTTTTCGCAGAATTTGGAGAGAGTGGCAGCGGGCCAAGAGCAGAGCCTATCCTGCTTGTGGCAAAGATCTGGCAGGCCCAGCAGCCACGAATGTAGCTCATCCCACATGTGGCGTACATATGAAGACTTGGTAGACCCAGTGGCCGTGAGTGGGAGCCCATCTCCTCATGGCAAAGATCTGGCAGGCCCAGTGGCTGCAAATAGAGCCCATCTCGCTTGTTTCAAAAATAAAGACCTGGTAGTCCCGGTGGTCGCGAGCAGAGCCCAGCCCATCCTGCTCGCAGTGAAGATGTGATACGTTTGGCGAGTTGAGAAGCCCGGTGAGAGAGAGCCTGTGTGCAGAGGTGTATGTGTGTGTGATAGAAAGAGGGAGCCTATGTGCAAGAGAGTGTGTATTTGTGTTTGTTTGTGAGAGAGGGAGCCTGTGCGCAAGGGTGTGTGTGTGTGAGAGGGAGACTGTGTGCAAAAGTGTGTGTGCAAGAGACCAAAAGGGAGCCTGTATGAGGGTGCATGTCATGGGTGTGTGTGTGAATGTGAGGATAGATTTCTTGCTGGTATGTGTGTATGAGGGAGTGACAGTGCATATTTGTTTGTGAGAGAGGGAGCCTGTGTGAAATAAAGGGAGCTTGTGTGGGTGTGTGTGTGTGCAAGAGAAAGGGAGGCTGTGTGAGGATGGAGGATATGTGCGCGACAAAGAGAGGGAGCTTGTGTGAGAGATGGAGGGACAGAGGGAGTAAGAGAGAGGAGTCAAACTCTGAGAGTGGAGGGCTGAGGAGTGAAAAAAGTGGAAGGGGTTGAGCCTAGAGGGAGGGGATAGATAATGGAGGGTGGAGGAGTTGGGGTCTGAGAGGGCAAAGTGAAAGGAGTCTGTCCAGGGGAGAGAGAGTGGAAGGGACACTCTTACTGTGTATTTATAGGAAAATTATGCTGAAAATATTTAAAACTCTGCATGTTTGAGTAATAATTTTCCTTTATTACATTTTAAATTAATTACTGAAAAACTATGATTTATATTGTATTTTGATCAATGTAAAGTATGCAGAATTTTGTAGAATTTTAAATTTTTTGTGTGCAGAATTCCCCCAGGAGTAATATTGGCTTGTTGAGGCTTTTTATCTTATGTATTAAAAAGCTTCAAACAGAAGATAATTTCTTACACATTGTCCCAGGCACAAGCTAGAGTTTTTTTTCCTGATTAAATGCACTTTTTCTTCCATAGTAACTTTTCCTGATTACCACTGACAGCTGTGTCCTCAGTTTCAACATCTGCAATATCATGTTAAAAAAAGGGCCAGCAAAAGATATTGACATTGTCTTAAATATGATATTTCTTTTCCTGCTTCAACCAAAAGCCTGTCCTTCGGTTTGAAGTAGACAGCGAAGAATTTATATCCCATTCCCTATTATCTCTCCATACTCTATGTATTTATGTGAGTCAATTTATTTATACCGTGGCTTTCATTATGATAGCTCTCAGATCTCTGAGAGGACTCACTTGAAGGCAAATGACTTTGTGAAGCTGGCACATGACATTTTGCTTTGCCACTAAGGATGGTGTAAATAAAGCTGCCTTGGCTTTCTATAAAGAGCTACCAATTTTTCATTTTTTCTTACATGTAGCAGCAAAATCAGATTTACTGCCGGTATTTGTGCCAGAATGTTGAGCACTGATTCTGGTAGCTGCTGCTGCTGTTTCATGGAGGAATTTTTTTTTGTCTAAGTGACATAGGATAAAGGAATGTATTTTTTGGGGTACTAGTAGCTAAAGCAGTGACAACAGATAAAATTTAAGGAGAACAAGTGCAAGGTGATGCACCCAGGGAAAAATAGTCCAAACTACAAGTACACAACGGTGGGTTCCACATGGATGGTAACTTTAAAACAAGGACATATCCATATGTACGCGTATGTGGGCGCAAGCCCACATGCACATGAATTTTATATCGTCTGCGCAATTGGGCACACATTATATGAAATACATCTATTTGCGCATATGTGTGCTCCTAATTTTAAGGTGAATTTTAAAAGAGATGCAAGCTCACAAATTAGCATATGCACGTGCAAATAGTGCTTGTTCGTGCTAGCCATGTTTTATAAACCTTGCACATACGCGCGCAAGTACTGTTGCGCGAATAACTACTTGGGTAAAAAAGGGGCGGATTAGAGGGTGGGTAATGGGTGTTCCAGGGCGGGCCAGCATTTTCAAATTTATAACCTGCTAATGTAGCATGCAAACAACTGTTACCTATGCAAATTTACTTCTGCTAATTATCAGGTATAAGTCACAACCAGCTCAGGTGCAACCGCTTCCTCTCACCTATCTATAATTAACCTCATCCTTGTCCCATGCTGTCATATTTGTAAGAAACTATTGTCAGTCCATTATTCGAAAGAAGATCTTTATTGAATAGATATGGCCACAGCATAGATTATTGCATACAACAATTAATTTACAAAACAATTACTAACATTCAATCAATTTACAAAACATCAGTTTTTTAAATATTCTCAATCCCCAGGGGTGACCACACCCTCACCTGCTGAATTTCAATTCACTAAATGCTCCATAGGATCCTGTTACTACAGTGTAGCACCATTGTGGATGCAGGGCCATCAAAGCCGTGATCCAATTTCACAAGGGCTCTATAGTATCATGCTACAGCAATGTAGCGCTGTTGGGGAACCAAGAGCCATCAAAACCTTGCCCCTCAAGTTATCCTGCATTCGTTCCTTACTACAGAAGTTCTCAGCAGTGCACTGAAGTCCTGCTCTGTAAAGAGGACGTGTCACTCATTAAGCATGCCAACACAATTTTGGGTGATGCACAGGCCAATCCTGGCCATCGAAACCAAAGGCTTGACAGTCATTTCATTTCTCTGTCACCCACTGATGCAACGTAGGAGCAGGAATACCATGCTACTTGGTATTCTCTACCCAGCCAGCTTTCAACATTTGCACATGCCATGCATCCTGGGTTGAGGTCAACCCCCCGCCACAAACCCATAGTAGTGACATCTTGGTTGCCGTGGGCACCCCACCAACCGAGCTGCACCCCTTTTCTTACAACCACTGGTGCTGTCTAGAGCTTTAACAGCTCTTAATGTTCTTGTTCAATATCTTACCTGAAATGCATACTGCTCCAGAGAGAGCATCATCCCTCCAAAATCCACAGAAGGATACTGCAAATAGTCATTCACCTATGTGATTGCCTCCATTCTGGAATAAGCTGAATATTGCCATGTGCCTGTCGAGCCCTCCATCCTGAAACCTATGGGGTTTATTATGTGGGATGCTCTGTATGCAGAAATAATCAAATAGGAACACAGTAGACCTGGATCACCTCAACTGCCAGGGGTCCACTAAGCTCATTTCTAGAGCATAGATAAATAGAGCTAAATTGCCTAGTTTATGGTCTGGAGACCTTGCCATAAGAAATCTAATAACTATTTTATAGTGCGAGGTTGCAAGAGCCAGAAGATCAAACAAAAGAGCTTATAACAAATAAACTTAGCTAATGTATTAGCAAACACTGGGCGATTACAAACCCATACTATTTCAGGGTTACTTTTTCAGGATCATGCATATACGCTAGGGACTAAGTTATTGGCATGTATAAATCACCTTTCCATTCACTTGCAGCAATGAGAAAATTAATTTTGAGTTAGTCCCAATGCTGTGCAAGTTATGATGCCACCTCATAAACACTAGATGAAATATCCTTATTGGATACCAGTCTTTGGCAGGGGCAACTCCTCCTGGAAGAGAAAAGAAATCCGACATGCAAGAGCTACCATTGCTATGGGCTATCACAAAATATTTTTATAGGGACATGCTATATGCGCTGGTTGGGGCAGGTAGAATGCTATCCCAAAAAAATATCTGACCAGCTAGTGCTCATCCATCAGAATAGCCACCTAGACGAGTGGCTAAGATGGCGGCCAATTGAGAGGCATGAGAAGGCAGCTCTGAGTTTTTTCTTTCCTCGTTAAAGTTTCGCTTTAATTCTAAAGCGAAAAAATGCCTCATACTAAACGCAAGGCAAGGCTCCGTGAGAGCTTGCCGACTCCTGGAATTGGAGAGGCAACTCAGGCTACAATACCAGCTTTTTTTGCCTCAACACCCTTGCCGAGAGAGCCGGGAGCGATTGCCGCAAAGGACAGGGAAGTGGAGCGAGCTACTCAGTCCCAGGCAGATGAAATCTCGCTCAGTCCCGGAGCACTCGAGACGCCGTCCCTGTCCCCCCAGCGAATGGAGCACCGCGAGACAACGCAGGCAACCTCACAGGGGAACCCCGTAGGGCTTGGAGCCCAGAGAGAGGATGCCCCGGAGGGAATATCACAGCTGGACATATCGTTGCCCAGCCCGACGTTGGATGAAGAAAGGGACACTGTTGCTAGAGCCACAAGAGGTGGTGAGTTTAGTCAATTAACCTCCTTTCTTGTAAGGCCTGAGGTGGTAACAATGGAAGCCATTTGGGACGCCTTAGCTGCTGTTGAAAATGCTGTTATTAATCTCTCTAAAATGTGTGTGGAATCAAATAAATGTAGTAAGGAAAATGAAAAGAGAGTTGAGATACAAGAAAAGAAAATTCAAGAGATTGAAGGAAAAGTTAAAATTATGGAAAGTTTCCATCATCATACAGTACAAAGAGAGATTGTGATTGATAAAAAAATAGAAAATATTGAGAATTCGATTAGAAGCACCAATATAAGAATTCTTAACTTTCCAATAATTACCCACACACCACTGATGGAGTTGTTTAAAAAATATTTAAATGTTATATTAATAATTCCTATGGAGGCAACTCCTTTAATTACAAAAGTATACTATTTGCCGTCTAAAAAGAAGAACACCAGAAGCAAGATCAGCAAGCTCAACTTAATATTACAGAATTACTGGAACTGACACATGAGGAAACAGTTCTAGAGAGGGGAGTACTCTTTGTATCGTTTGCCTTCTTGTCTGAGAAGAATAACGTACTGAGGTTATTCTTTCGTAACAGATCAGCGGAATATTACGGTGAAAAAGTATGGCTTTTTCCTGATATCACGAGGTCAACGCAGGAGAGGAGGAAAAAATGTATACAAATGAGGGAAGAATTGATGGCTATTTGTTCAAAGTTTGTTCTTCGTTATCCATGTAAATGCATAGTCAAGTATTTGGACTCCGTATATGTTTTTTTTTTAACCTTCACAACTTCGTTTCTTTATTGATTCTCACCAGTTAACTGCGACATAGATAGCACAGTTGGTGCACAATAGATTTGTATTAGGCTTGGAATCGGCTACCTTTATTTCCTTTTTCTTGTTAACCTTGAAGTTTTTCGCTCTATAGAATTTCACCCATCCCCCAGTACATTGCTTAATATTTGGATGGTTACTGTTTAAAATATTTCTTGGAAGGATTTTCTGTAAATGATTGATATAATTATGTAACCTTTATTTTCAATCACAATGGTATATTTCTGTAAACTGTTAAAAATGCAATAAAAATAAAATTAAAAAAAAAAAAAAGGAATAGCCACCTAACAGAATCACGAGAATATGCAGTTATCTTATTCTGAACAGTATAGGTAATGTAACTGGTCAACTCGCTCGAACTGCAAACCAGAATAGTACGGGTGCCTGAAGACCCAAATGCCCCAAATTCAATAAAATAATTAACAGACCAAAAGTTAACTGCTCATTTCCTACCCTTGCCAGAGCCCATCCCAATGTATGAAAGAAGGCCAAGGGGGGTTTCGGTGCTCCTTCCAGGAGTAAATCACAGCAGGTGACAGATGCCTAGATGCTCTGCTAAAGAAGATATCAGGAATAGTGAGGATCCTCTATAATCAGCAACTCAGATAGTCAAGCATATATGACGCAGGGGCACCGAGCAAAGGAATCCAAATGAAAATGCATAACTATCCAAATCAAGCAAATAACTGAGGATTTATCATCTCATTTTACTTATCTAAATAGCAATATTACCTACCAATCCCCAGCCATGGCTCCGGATTCTTAAAAGGAGGGGGGAGGGGCTTAAGCTGATGAAGAAGAGCTAGAACCATTTGTTGGATGTCCATGCTTCTGATCCAGCTGGCGAGATGCACTGAAGTACTTACTAAGCCAATCACTGTGATAAATGCCATGGCCTCTCCATGAAAATGAGAAAACAAGACAATAACATGGCTCAAGCAGCATGGGATCAACACTGAATATATGTGGTCACTAAGAAGCATATCTAAGAGAATGCTAAAACTAAAAGGAAATTGTTCAGAGGAAAGTGATGAAAATTAGCAAGAACATCCAATGTGGCCACTTAGATTTGTAAAAGATCTTGATTCGCGCCCAGAACATGCAGTGCGCTCGCTCAAAGGTAATGCGACAGGAGCACCACTATCAAGAGAATGTTGAGTCACAGAAAAACAGTATCTGGATGCCATCAGAGACTGGAAGAACAAAGTAACTGTCCTAACGATATGATCCTATTGCCCTGTCAAAAAACAGCCAAGCCACAGGTGCACCAATACCTGGCCCTCTGAGGGAACCTTTTCCTGCACACTCCTACAGACCCAAGGTCATTCTAAGGGGGCCTGATTAAGAAGCATGTCCAAGTATGCTATGATATGTTTGCATACATTATATCCTAAGGACTCCAAAGGAATATTAATAAGGACATTGGCTAGCAGGACAGGCTGCCAACAAATGGATGCTCATGCTGCTCCCAGCATGGAAACCAGCAAGATTGTAGCACAAGCAAAGTCCAGCCTTGTCTGACCTAAAGAAGGCTGCCCCCGAAAATGTTGCTAGCATGACCTGCTAGGGAAAGAGAAAGGATGACACAGAAAAGAATGCTGTTGTGCAAGTGTGAGCAGTGCGGCCCTTGGTACAATCCACCATGCTCAGTGTGAAATTTTATATTCTTTCTGGAGACAGCTGCTTCTATATTGCCATGTATGATTTTTTTTTGTATAGTCTATTCAAATTTTTCAATGTCAACCAGGAAATACGTGACATGGACCAGCAAAAGGTTTTGGAGTAACCTTCAAAATTGGGCAGAATCATATGGAAGAAGGGTATGTGACAAAAGCCACCCTTGCAAGCCTAAAACTGCCAGGTATCAAGTACCAGATCTTCATGATGTATGCCTAGTGTCGGAATTGGGTAGCCTTAGGGGCGGATTGGCCTATCGGGGCTTCGGGCATGCCCGGGTGGGCCGGTCACGTGATAGGTGTTGGTCACGGCGACCAACAGCAGTCATGTGACATTTCTCTGAGAGCGGAAGCCTCCCCCGAGGCCCTCAGCTTAAGTGCTGCTTTTGTATTTTCCCTGCGGCACCAGTCCCGGTTTCATGGACCTATTCGCCGCACTTCTCCCATGTCCTATCATCACCGAGGCCCCGCTGCCTCCATTTGCGCCTGCCCCGCTTGCGTTTTTGCCGGCGGGAGGCAGCCAGCACACTTCCTGCCGCTGCCTCCCCATGGGCTGAATGCCTGCTTCCCAGCTCTCACAGCTTTCCTTTGCGGCAGGCTCCTTTCATTCTCAAGCCGCCTTCTTACCCAAATGGCCACACCCTCCTTCCAAACCAGTGCTTCTCAACTGCTCTCCCGCTGCTCTTCCCCCCTTTTCCCTCACCGAGCGAGAGGGATAATCTTCCACTGCTGCCGTTGCCGCCCGGGCTATCAGCACGTTCAAGCCCGGATGGGAATGACAGCAATGTTAGTGAAGGATGGCAACTGCGGCTGGGCCTTTTCTTCTTCCCGCACCTGCCCCTGGCCCGGAACAGGAAGTGATGTGCAGTGGGGTGCACGGGAAGAAGAAAGAGCCATGCTGCAAGAAAAAGTAGCGATGGCAGCAGCGGCCCTGAGCAGTAGCGTGGACCCGAAGCAAAATCAGAAGCAGCCAGAAATTGGCACAGGAGACAGCGGAATTAGCCTCCCGTGGCTGATGGGAATCTTCTTTCTTGGCATGCGGGGACTAGAGGAGGCGGCTGCTGCAGCTACCATTTGTGCTGGGGGGGGGGGGCAGGAAAAGAGAGAAAGACAACCAGCCAGTAAGTGAGAGAATGTATGTGTATGTATGTGTGATTGAGAGTGTGCATGTGTAACTGTGTGTGAGAGCATTTGATTGAGATCATCTATGTAAAGTGTGTGAGAGAGAGCATGTGTGTGATTGAGAGAAACTGGTCAGAGAGGTGATGTGTG
This sequence comes from Rhinatrema bivittatum, assembly GCF_901001135.1. NCBI lineage: Eukaryota > Metazoa > Chordata > Amphibia > Gymnophiona > Rhinatrematidae > Rhinatrema > Rhinatrema bivittatum. The sequence goes on from NC_042617.1 coordinate 167,731,432, forward strand.
TGTGTGTGTGTGTGAGAGACAATGGAAGTGATTGGTCAGGGAGATGACTGGAGTGTGTGTGTGAGAAAGAAAGTGATTATGGGAATGAGAAGCCTGTGCATGGGGCGAGCTAGCATAGAGTACTTGGACGGTGCTTTTCAATATATATATATAAATGATTTGGAAAGGAATACGACGAGTGAGGTTATTAAATTTGTGGATGATACAAAATTATTCAGAGTAGTTAAATCACAAGCAGACTGTGATACATTGCAGGAGGACCTTGCAAGACTGGAAGATTGGGCATCCAAATGGCAGATGAAATTTAATGTGGACAAGTGCAAGGTGTTGGATATGGGGAAAAATAACACTTGCTGTAGTTAGATGTTAGGTTCCATATTAGGAGCTACCACCAAGGAAAAAGATCTAGGAATCATTATGGATAATACTTTTAAATCGTCTGCTCAGTGTGCTGCAGCAGTCAAAAAAGCAAACAGAATGTTAGGAATTATTAGGAAGGGAATGGTTAATAAAACAGAAAATATAATAATGCCTCTATATCACTCCATGGTGAGACCGCACCTTGAATACTGAGTACAATTCTGGTCGCCACATCTCAAAAAAGATATAGTTGCGATGGAGAAGGTACAGAGAAGGGCAACCAAAATGATAAAGGAGATGGAACAGCTCCCCTGTGAGGAAAGGCTGAAGAGGTTAGGGCTGTTCAGCTTGGAGAAGAGACGGATGAGGGAGGATATGATAGAGGTCTTTAAGATCACGAGAGGTCTTGAACGAGTACCTGTGACTCGGTTATTTACACTTTCGAATAATAGAAGGACTAGGGGGCATTCCGTGAAGTTGGCAAGTAGCACATTTAAGACTAATCGGAGAAAATTCTTTTTCACTCAACGCACAATAAAGCTCTGGAATTTGTTGCCAGAGGATGTGGTTAGTGCAGTTATTGTAGCTGGGTTCAAAAAAGGTTTGGATAAGTTCTTGGAGGAGAAGTCCATTAACGGCTATTAATCAAGTTTACTTAGGGGTAGATTTTTAAAACGTACGCTGGATTTTATAAGATAGATAGATATTTATTTATTTATTTATTTATTTATTTAAAGTCTCTTCTATACCGATGTCCGTTCGCACATCGCATCGGTTCACAATAAACAAGAACTGTGTTACAAGCCACAATTCTACCAAAGATTGACTATTGTAATGCTCTACTACTGGGTCTCCCTAAAAGCACAATTCAACCTCTTCAGATGTTGCAGAATGCCGCTGCTCGTTTAATTACTAATACTCGACGGCATGAACATATTACTCCAGCACTCATGTTCCTACATTGGCTACCCGTATCCTTCAGAATTACTTTTAAAGTTCTCTCACTCATCCACAAATCAATTCACAACCAAGAGATGCAATGGTTCTCTGATCAGCTCATTTTTCGCACCTCCAACAGACCAATTAGAAATATTCACCAAGCGAAATTAGCTGTCCATCCACTAAAACACATCAAACACGTTTCCACCATAGACCGATCATTCTCCATAGCGGGTATCAAAATCTGGAACAACATGCCGTTGGACCTGCGTCTTGAATCCTGTCACAAAACGTTCAAACAAAACCTTAAAACATGGTTGTTTGAACAAGCATTCACTCTATGAATCTCATCTAACCTAAAAATTCAGCTATCCCTTATTATTCCTCACTGACTCCAAGTTCTTTTCCTCGCATTTTGTATTTACATTCTGCTATTCCATACCCCCCACTGTTACTCAATTTAGGCTATTGTATTCAATGTGACATTGGTCTCGCTGCTGACAGTTAATTTGCTCCTGCGAATACATGGTTATTTATATTTTATTGTTTGATATTTAATGATGTATGCATATTATCTTTAAAACCCTTGTTTCTGTAAAGCCTGTTGCTGTTAAATGTTTTACTGTTTTTTTAAACTGTTACATGTAAAGCCTGTTGCTAATTTATTGTTTCACTGTAAACCGAGGTGATGTATGTCTATACGTACCGCGGTATAAAAGAATCTATCAATAAATAAATAAATAAATAAATAAATAAACTTTTAGGCGGAGCCCTTACATAAAACAGAAAATATACAGGTAACTATAGGGAGGAGCCCTTACATATAACCAGCGAAGAACAAAAACCAGGGGAAGGGTCATGGGTAGGGGTAGGGGAAGGGTCATGGGTAGAGAAAGCAAAAACAATGAATTAAAAAAAAACTATAAATTATATACAATAACTAAAAAATAACTTCAATAATGTACAATGTACAAAATGAGGGACATAACGTATTCCATATTCCGTGTTCAAACCGCTTTCAATAGACGTAGATCGCAAAATTACAATACATAATAATTTTGCGATCTACGTCTATTGAAAGCGGTTTGAACACGGAATATGGAATACGTTATGTCCCTCATTTTGTACATTGTACATTATTGAAGTTATTTTTTAGTTATTGTATATAATTTATAGGTTTTTTTTTAATTCATTGTTTTTGCTTTCTCTACCCATGACCCTTCCCCTACCCTTGACCCTTCCCCTGGTTTTTGTTCTTCGCTGGTTATATGTAAGCGCTCCTCCCTATATATATAAGATAAGACCCGACCCGGGGGCGGTTCCAGAGGACGCGGCCACGCCCCCGGAACGCCCCCGGGCCGGCACCACGCCCCGGGCCCACCCCCCAAACGCCGTGCCATGCCCCCAAACGCGGCGTCACTCGGTGACGCCCCCAACACGCCCCTTTTCAGAAACCCCGGGACTTACGCGAGTCCCGGGGTTCTGTGCGCGCCGGCGGCCTATGGAAAATGGGCGCACCGGCGCGCAAGGCCCTGCTTGCATAAATCCGGGCGGATTTACGCGAGCAGGGCTTTTAAAATCCACCCGTTAGGGAATAGCAACTGCTATTAATTGCATCAGTAGCATGGGATCTTCTTAGTGTTTGTGTAATCGCTAGGTTCTTGAGGCCTGGTTTGGCCTCTGTTGGAAACAGGATGCTGGGCTTGATGGACCCTTGGTCTGACCCAGCATGGCAATTTCTTATGTTCTTATGAGTAAGAAACCTGAGTGTGTGTGAGACAGCATGGGAGTGAGAGTCCTGTATATATAAGATAGAACATGGAAGTGGGAAGCCTGTGTGTGTGTGTGTGTGCATGTGCATGAGAGAGAGAGAGAGAGACTGTTTGGGAAGGTGACTGGTGTGTATGTAAGAGAAAGTCTGGTCTGGAGATGATTGGTGTGTGAAAGACAGAAACTGGTCATGGGGGTGTAACTGGTATGTGTGTGTGTGCGAAACAGAGAGACTAGTCATGGGGCCCTAAGGAAGAGGACCATGAGTACAGAGCTTCAGCCACTACTGCTTCTGGTGTGTGCTACTGGCCTGCGTGGAAGAGGAGTAGGAGAGCTGATGGAGGGGGGTTAGTAAAGGTGGCTTTTTAAGTTTATTTTTCTTGATTGACTGCCATTTTAATTACTGAATATTATGTGATATGTCTGCTGTTTTGAAATATTTTATTGGTGTTTGGAGAATTTTAAATAATTTTTATGAGTTTTTAATTGTTGGATATTATTCTGTTCATAGTTGTCGTGAAACATTTATTCTGCTTATTAGTAAGTTATACAATTATTTCTGTGTTGGGATCTATAGTTGCTTGGCTAGTTCTGTTTTCCTAATAGGAGGTGTATTGGTGTTTAGGGCCTGATTTAATATTTGTAGTGTTGCCTTTTCATAGGTAGGGTTGTTACTGTTTGAGTGCATTCCATAATACAAGTGTAACTGTATGTGGATTAGTTTATGTGTATTACTGCAGATCCTGGGAGTATGTTAGGTCGGTTCTGTGTATGTGACCGAGGTGAGGTATTTTACTGTATCAGTCTTATTTGTTGTATTTTCTCAAGAGGACATGCAATTGTGATAAACTGCTGTCTTTTCATAAGTAGGGCTATTGAGCCTGGTAGTTGGAGTTTGTGTTGCTATTACAGAGATGACACTAGAACCAGAATATCTTTTTTGTAAGGTGAGTTGTACGGGGAATGTCATAATTCTGCTTTACATCCATAATTGTGGGTCAGGGGGGTTCATGTGGATGCAAACTGTACTTTTACATTTAGCCCTATGATAGTCATATGTTCAGTGTGTCACTCATGTAAGAACCATCTGTCAGGTATGTCCCGATAGAAAAAAGGTTGAGACCCACTGTGCTAGAGAACAACTAAATCATGACCATTTCAATGTGACTAGAATTAAAAGTTCCTAAGTATGGAGAACCAGGGATTTTTGTCTATCCTAATTATTGATTATTATTTGATGTCTGCTGTTTTTGAAATATTTTATTGGTGTTAGGAAAATTTTCAAAAATTTGTATATGAGTTAAATTACTGGAGGTTCTATTCATTAGCAGTTTTGAAATATATATTTTTAGTATGATTTTCCTATTGTGATTGATGTTTTATAGTTCTTGATTTTATTGTTTGATGTTTTATGAGGAATGATGGTATTTTCTGTTTTTCCATTGCTGCATTACATACAGTCTAACTTGTTGTGATTTCCAGTTTAGTTTGTCTGTGCATTTCTGTGCATATTTTATGGTCCCTTTATTCTGTATTTGGTGACTCACCAAATTGTATGTGTAATTGGGTACCCATGGGCCAGTATGGAGAAAAATCCTCCTGGCCACTATTTTCCCACAATCTGCCCCTGGGTAGCCAGATCTTCAAGCAGACCTGGATACCAACCCTGCTAAGCAGCGAAATGGCTTATCCCAATGAATAACCTATCCCGCCAACAGATTAAACATAAGAACATAAGTTGCTATACTGAGACAGTCCAAGGGTCCATCCAGTCCAGCATCCTGTTTCCACTTGAGGCCAATCCAGGGTACAAGTAACGGCAAGTATCCAAACATCAAATAAATCCTCTGCTACCAATGCCAGTAATAAGCAGTGGCACTTCTTTAAGTCAACTTGATTAATAGCAGTTTTTGTACTTCTCCAGGAACTTCTCCAAACCTTTCTAAACCCAGTTATGCTAACTACCTTAAGCATATACTCTGGCAATGAAACAAAGAGCTCAATTGTATGATAAAGGCAAGCAATTTTTTTATTTGTTTTAAATGTGCTACTTGGTAACTTAATGGAGTGCCCTAGGCCTTCTTTATCTGAAAAGTAAATTACCAATTCACATCTAATCATCTGCACCAGTAATTACCTTATATAACCATTACAAAATCAAGGATGTATATACCACACTCCTAGCTGCCAAGAGGTGTTTGTTTGTATTCTCAGCTTTTTGAGCTGCCTAGGACACTGGTCTTGTCCCACATAAGGGGTCTCAAGCAGCTATTAAGTCTCTGCTTCTTCCAGCCACCCTTAGAAAGGTGGCCTGCCGTAATGTCTACTCTTTTACACAAAGCAGCATAGTTTTAATTAATGCAATGCCTGCAGTTGCAGCAAACATACAATACATGCCTGAAATGACATGGTAACCTCAAACGTGGAGGTGGAGTAAACAACACTTGTGGCCTTGGATTGATCCAGCTCCCAATACAATTCAAACCAGATGAATGAAAATAATTTGGACTAGGGTGACCTTATTTACTATGGCAGACTGGATTTGCATTTACCTATGCCTGATATTCCAAAATGTTTGCTGCCCTTCCTTGTATGTATGTCTTCACTTTTTAACATGCTGTGGGACCATGGAAATATGACATACATCCCGACATGGATGTGTGTTCGGTTCTCCCTCTGCAATACAGCTGCCACTATTTGGGACATAATACAAACAAAATCACCCCTTGGGCAATGTGTGGTGCCACATCCCATGTCCACTGCCCATGGGGATGGGGAAGGGGAGTTTGCCGATCACTTCTCTTCCTTGGTGACATCAAATGCATGGTCCCATAAGGAGACCTGAAGGCATATCATGAGCTGACATGTGCCACCCACCGCACACCTACGGTCCAGGACTACTAGCAAAGGGGGTAAACCACTCTGCCTCCTGCTCAGACCCGTACACTCTCAGCGTGTGGAGGAGAGGAACTCCGCTGCTTCCCGACAGTCCATGAGGTCCCGCCCAGTAGGAGAAGTGGAGGATTGTATTGCTTATGCCATTGACATACCGGGCTACGTGAGTGCAGGGACTCCCAGGGGCTGCTGTAAATGCCCCAGAGGAAGCACTCTAGCACCGGGTTAGCCATAAGCCACGCTCGACAGCCACAAAGTGGGAGATCCTCCAAAATTACTCTGTGCCAGTAGCCAAGATTGGCTGTGCCAGTCGCACCAGCCCCCCAGTGTCCACAACCAGAGTGCTGTTGCCTGCATCTTGCTCCCTTAGGCAGGTCCTGCAAGAGATTGCCGGCAAGGCTCCTGAGCATTTTTTTTTTAAATATATATTAAACAGGCGCCTTGCTTGTGACCAGAGGGGTAAATGCTGAGAAAAGATGGGCCTATTTGTAGTGCAGCAGCAATGCAGAAGGCAGAAGACTTCACTGGCTGCCAGTCCAATCATAGATTTTAGCTGCAGAAGCCATGTACCTGCCAGCCAACCCCCCCCCATGCACTCCTCTCAACTCACCGTTGAACCCAATCAGAGCTGCCTAATGCCACACAAGGACCCATGCAGCGAAGGCCCATCTCCCTCCATGATCCTGCTATGAATGGGGGTCACTGCAAGCCGAAGAAGACCAGGCCCGCGACCAGTGCTGAGCCAATGAGCTACTCCTTTCCCACCCCCACTTTTTTTAAAATAAAGCAGTGGTCACATGCTGCACAGCAGCAAGCAAGCCGCTCCCTTATCCAGCAAAGGCCCCTGTAATGGAGCGGATAGCTATATGCCCCTCCTCTGTCAATGCCCCAGCGAGGGCAGGGCCAACCAAACAGAAAGACCGCCAAATTAAGGACAGCATCGACTCCACTGGAAGCCAGTGTGCCCGGCAGCCACGACCTCACACAAAGGAGCACTGACAGCAGGCCTGGCCACAAGAGAGCACGCTGCCACGAAATGCCCACACCGCATCCTGCACAAATCACAGAAGAGAGCAGAAAATCCAGCGAGGGTTTATGCCCCCCAAACCACTCACAATGTGCATGCTCCCATCTGCCTGTTCTGGGCCAGGATCCGAAGGTAGACGGCAAAAGGTGGAGGAAGGTCCCAGTCCCTCAGAATGCAAAACTTTACCCAGCAAAAACCGGCGAAAGAAGAGAGGGGGGGGGGGGGGTGGCGGGACAGCTCACCTTTAAATTCTGTTTGCTGGCCCAAATCCCCAAGCCCTGCCCCCTCCCTTTCTCCAGAGGCACAGCACCTCGCTGGTTGTGGCCTCCCCGCCTTATTTGTGGACAGGTCGGCTCCTTAATAAAACGCCTTTTAATCAAAAACTGACTGCATGAGAGGTTTGGGTAAACTGACTGGGGGGAATTCAGGCTAAAGTACCAGAGGGATCTTGATGACCTAGAAACAGACTGGCCAAACTGGTGGACTAATTGGTAAAACTGGTTATTTCCTTCATGTGTGCCTGCTAAAAAATATGCTAACTAGTGCATGTAAAAGCCGACAAATCCCAAGGAAACTATGGGATAGATTTTAAAAGGTGCGTGCACTCGTGCATGTGTCGCGGTTCCCAGCACACGCACATGGATGCGGCTAGTTTATAACTTACCTGCTCGACAGCCGGCGTGTGCTTCACGCTTCCTCCTTCCCTTCTTCCTCTGAGTGATCTTCTCTCACCTCAGACTGCCCCTTTAAGGGTATAATTTTGTTACATCGCACTTAAGTTACATCATTTTTTAAAATGGACTTACACATATAAGTCTGCTTTCAAAATTATTACAATAAATTGCGTGCAACCAAGTATGCCTGCTGCTTGGTATACGTAGTTTTCTGAGACAATGTACATGCATAAAATAATAAGATACACATGTAGGTCCCAATTGCTTCCAGACTCCATTCCTTGGATCACATCACTGATGCGTGTGTGAAAGTACAAACATGTGGTATGTATGCGTGTAATTTTATGCATGGATTGGTCATACAATTTCCGTAAGAGCTATTTCTGTGGGATAAGTACTACATTTCTCGCAGAAGCCCCTGTGAAAATTACCCTCCCTAGGCTCATTTTGCCCTCTAGTCACAAGGTTCCCTTAGGCATTTGCCTCTAAGAGGAAATCCAGCAACTAAAATATTACGAGATGCCAGAATGATCGTCAATGTGGTTTTAGGACTGGTGCATTAGAGACTACGTGATAAATTCTGTTACTGGAGACAGCAGTGCATCTACCTGATACAATCCAATGTTAGATGACAAATATAAAGGAGTCTAATTGATAGTAAAAATTGTTAGTGAGAGATAGAGATTCAGGGAACATATGACTAATGAAGATATAGTTCAGATTTTGCTTGAGAAGTTACATGAAGTTAATTTCATAGTTTCTTCATGCTACAATTTACATTTTTATGGATTTTCCTTGTTAAACCTGTTCATAGTCACTCTCAACAATAAAGTAAAAATGGCTATATGGTAAGGCAGTTAAATCATGAAGGACTTGGAGAATCAAAAGCAGGCAAAATATTTACATTTATAGTCACCGTTTATAAATTTTGTTTAATTATATTCCCTGTTTCGTGAAATGTTTTCCAAATTTAATTGCATTGCAGAAAAATAAACATTTAATTAAGATGGCTGTTTGCTTGCTTGAACAATTATTTGTTGGCAATTCTCTAAATAATGTTCTTAGCTTGGAGTTTGCAGCTACAGTATATCACAATGTAGACAAACGTTATAATCGCAAAGGCCATGATTTAAAGAAATCCACATCATTATGTCCTAGAGCTCTGCATTATTTCATTACATTCAGGAACTATGGGTATTTTTCTATCTCCAGAGGGCTTACAATCAGGAACGACAACTTTCAAACCAGAGTGCAAGCACACATTTGTGCACGTGCGTCGGCCCGCAACCAGGGATACGGCTGTTTTATAACTTGTGTACCTATCTGCGCACATTTTATAAAAAAGCCTGGATGCGTGCACTTGTGCACCAAATTTTAAGTGGGTGTGTGCATGGCCACTCCAATCCTGCTTCTACTGTGTAAGTCATGGGATTTTAAAAGGAGTGCGCGCCTATAGCATTCCCAGTTTATCAGTTCACCCAGCAGTTCTCCCAGTTAACTGCAAGGCTCTCCTGCTCACCCTAGTTTGATAGCCTTCACTCCCCTAAGTTACCCCAGACCTTTAAACCCCTCAGAAATGGCTCAGTCCTTTTATTTTATAACTTACACATCATCCACAGCAAAAGTAAAGTTACGTGGCAGGGGACATCAGCGCGTGCTAGGGTGCGTATTTACATGCACATCTCTTGGCCAGGCCCCAAAATGCCCATGCCCCACCCAGACCATGCCCATGCCCTGTCCCTTTTTTGGAAACTTTTGAGATGTGCCCACTGCGGCATTTATAAAATACACTAGTAAAATAAATTAAACAACAAAAACAAATACAACTAAAGCATTCAAGAAATTATAAAAGACAGTCCCCACACTCTGTACCCCGAATAGATTTACTTCAGCTCGGAGTGGGGGTAAATTCAGGGGGCCTCTCCATTAGTCTTCATACCTCCCATTCTTTCCTCGCGGAGAAAAAGTGGATTTTATAAAATATTTTTTAGCTCCTATAGAATATCAGGGAAACAGATCCATGCCACATTATTTCCTTTTACTCTATTTTATTCCACTGGAATCGAATTGTAAAAAGAAAATCTCTTGAAAAAGTTGTAAAACAGCACAATTGTAATCAGGTTTAAACCCCGTGATATTGCACAAGCGCCTTATCCCACTATCCGCTCATGTCCCCTATGGGATACATTCACACTCTTATCTCTTTCTCACCATTGCTTTCACAAGTATACATTATTCCGCTGACTCTGCACACCTATGCTTTGGGTCATTTTTGTTTCATGCTGTTTTTTGCTCAGTTTCATTTTTAAAATGTTTTTTTTTTTCATTTTCCCCTAATTTTGTGGTTAGTGTGAATTAACTGGACTTAGTACACACAGGGATGATAATTTCAAACTAGCGTGCGGGCGCACATTGGCTTGTGTGCATCAGCATGCACCCAGGAACGCGGCGGTTTTCTAACTTGCACGCATGTTATAAAATAGAGTAGGCACCGGAGGCAGCCATCTTGCCCAAGGAGGAGGAAAAGGATAGAAAAGAGGTAAGGCAGAGCGGTCGCAGCCGTCTGCGACCATACGCAACATCGGACACCCACACCACTGCTCGCCATGAATTGATGATAATAGCAGTAGTGTGGGTGTCCGATGTTGCGTCCGTCAGTCGCAGACAGCTGCGACCGCTCTGCCTTACCTCTTTTCATTCATCACTATTCTACCTTCACTGTGCCTCTTACAGCCATGACGCGAAAGGGAGCCAACCCCTCTCATGGTTTCCAGAAGCCATGACCGCCTTCCAGAAACTCAAGAAGGCATTTCCTCAAGAGCCATGCCTACGCCACCCAGATCGCTGACGATCCTTCATCATCGAAGTGGATGCTTCTGACGTCAGGGTTGGTGCTGTCCTTAGTCAACATACAGCCAACCACACCTTACATCCCTTCTCATTTTTCTCTCGACACTTCTCCCCTGCCGAGCGAAACTACAGGATTGGAGACAAGGATCTACTAGAGATTAAATTGGCTTTTGAGGAATGGCACCCATGGCTCGAGGGTGCACAACATCAAATCACGGTTTACACCGACCACAACAACCTTGAATACTTACATCATGGACAACGCCTGAATCACAGACAAGCTCGCTGGTCCCTATTTTTCAACCACTTCGACTTTCTCTTGAGGTACTGCCCAGCAGACAAGAACACCTGTGCTGATGCACTCTCCCGTTCCTTCTCAACGGAAGATGTCCCTGATACTCCGCGTCATATCATTGACCCTACTAGGGTACTTCTCTCTGCTACCCATACGGTTTCAGCCGGGAAGACGGTGGTTTCCCAAGCCCTCAGGAAAAAGATCCTCAGATGGGCACATGACTCTGCTCGCAGGTCATCCTGGACAATCCAGAACACTTGCCACACTGCAAAGATTTTACTGGTGGCCCATCATGAAAAAAGATGTCCAGGCCTACGTAGAATGGTGCCCTACATGCACTCGAAAGAAACCACCGGTTGGTCATCCCTGGGGACTTCTCCAGCCACTCCCTGCTCCTAGTGAACAGTGGACACATATAGCCACGGATTTCATTGTCGACTTACCAGTGTCCAACGGCAATAATACCATATGAGTCACTGTAAGATCGCGTCTCAAAAATGGCTCATTTCGTGGCTCTACCCGGATTACCTTCAGCTCCAGAATTAGCGAAGCTATTCATCCGTTATGTCTTCCGTCTACATGGCCTGCCAAGACACATTCTCTCGGACCGAGGAGACCAATTTACAGCAAAATTCTGGAGATCTCTAGGCAAGAAATTTGGCATATCCTTAGATTTCATATCAGCCTACCATTCGCAGGCCAACGGACAGACAGAGAGGACGAACCGTATGCTAAAACAGTTTCTCCGGGCTTACGTTAACTCCAGATAAAGTGACGTGTCCGAGTTGCTTCCCTGGGCTGAATTTGCACTAAATTCTCAATGAGGAAATGCTAAAGAGGTTAGGGTTGTTCAGCTTGGAGAAGAGACATCTGAAGAGGGATATGAATTAGGTCTATAAAATCATGAGAGAACTAGAATGGGTAAATGTGAATCGGTTATTTACTCTTTCAGATAACAGAAGTACTAGGGAGCACTCCATGAAGTTAGCAATTCATTGCTGGAGGATGTGGTTAGGGAATTTAGTGTAGCTGGGTTTAAAACAGGTTTGGATAAATTCCCGGAGGAGAAGTCCATAAATTGCTATTAATCAAGTTGACTTAGGGAATAGCCACTGCTATTACTGGCATTAATAGCATGGGATCTATTTAATGTTTGGGTCCTGCTAGATACTTGTAACCCTCATCTGACCTAGTATGGCAACTTTGTATGTTCTTATGAATGCTCAAAGGCCAAACAGAAGTACCCTGCATTGGTAGTGGTATGAACCCCTCTTGAAACAAAAGTTGTGCCAGTGGGAAAGAAGGGTGGGTATATGAGCATCATCCTTCATATTGAAAGCACATATCTATTTCACTTTCTGGATAAGGTAGGATTGTGATGAAGGAATTCATTTTGAATTTCTCTCAAAGTAGATGTTAGGTCAAGTGCCTCAGATCTAGTATGGGGCTCAATCCTCCAGGATTCTTGGGGATGAGGAAATATCAGTAGTAGAAACCTAGCCAACGTTGAGACACAGGGACTGACTCTGTTGCTTATTGTCAAAAAAGTGATTGCACTTCTAGATGAATCTGTGTGTATGAGGGATCTAGATTGAGAGTTGAACAATGTGTAAGGGATGGCAGCTGTGAAAAAATGCAAATGGTATGTAAGCTCCATGATTTTGAGTACTCAAAAGTTCTTGGTTATCTAGCATCATGCATCCAAGAAAGTTTGGATTCTGCTCCCCACTGGAATGGAAGGATGACGATTATTCAGAGGGATAAAAAATTGGGCTCAGGTTTGGGCTGGGCTTGCTGTGCGTTTTTAGGCAGTATGGCATTTTGGAAGCATAGAAGATGCATTTCAAAGTAGGGGTTTTGTTCCTGCTGAGACTGATTGGACCATTACATTTTGCTCTTTTATTGGAGCACCAGTTTTCTATGAATTTGTCTCTGAAAGGGTTATCTCCCAGACAAGGAGGTTCACCCACCTTCCATGGTACAAGAAAACAGAGTTAAACCACTCATAGACAGGTCGAACAAGGTGATGAATACACTTTTCTGCATCCAAAGGAGATTGTGGTTAGCCACTCTCACCTTCCGTAGGTTAGAGAAAAAAATGTAGTATTGTATACAATTATGAAGATACTGCACCATGTAGAACTGGTGAGTAGTGATATGAGTGGTAAGCGTGAAACTTTTAAAGTTTTTTGTGTCACCCTGGAGGTGAACTAGAATAAATTCTCAGTCTTTATTTTTTGTTTTTCTTTTTTACACCTTCTTTAAGATGGAGTTGCATGATTGCAAACCCTTGAGCTTTCTGGATACTGTATTTCAGATCCAGTTCCTTAGCCACAGGAACATCAGAGATAAGTGTTTACTATATTCTCATCCATAATGGATTTAGGATATTATGTACTGGAGAAGCTGTTGGTTCTGATAGAGCAGCTCAAACACTTTGTCATGGGGTTCTCCATATTTACATAAGTAGGCACTAATGCCATTCCCATCTTTTCCACAAACTCAGCCTATTTTAAGACTTCTGAGGGTGAGCTCTATTTGGAAGGCTCTAGAAGTGGGTCGGAAAGTTAACCTATTGATCCTTTTCTGAATTTCATGGCAAAGGCAAATCTGGAGGATCTCCCAGTGGCCCTGAGGAGAAATACCTTGGCCACCTACATCTGACCAACTTAACTCTACTCCAGTTGAGTGGGATGCTGAAGAACGTTTTATCAAGGGTTTTGATAATGTGTTCAGCCCTATAGGTGAAAAAGGGATTCTGATTGGAGGGATTGCCACAGCAATTGTAGAGAGGAGTGGTTATATCATTCCCTCTAATTCTCTTGTCAAAGAGATAAAGACATTATGCACCATCCCCACAGTCTGGTCAAGAGACTTTTGCATCTTCTGACCTGGTGAGGGTTCTGGTAACTGGAAGAAGCAGAAGTAACCTGTCTCTTTCTGCCACTAACTTAGGGTGGCTTGCATAAAGACACATAGACAATGTAGCTTGATGATTGTGAGTCATGCTTAATAAGTCGATAGCTTAGATGGGGGTCGAATGCCTGAGAACTGCAGAAGAATGTTGCATACATCAATTGCATCTGTAATATTCTAGAAGAAATCATAATGCCACACATTCTGGCACTGTGCATCGATGAATCAAACAGAAATTGCATTGATACATCGGTATACATCAAAGGAGCATGGATCCTGTATACTAGGGCCATGAAAATTTCTGCATTGTGGGTTCATCAATGCTCTGTAAATGTTAGGATCTCCGGGCGGAGTTAGCAATCTGTTAGGAAAGCTCTGTGTTAGAGCTGGGAGTTAGCAATCTGTAATAAATCTGCTGTTAGACTGCGGAGTAGCAATCTGTTCTTATTGGCTCCTAAAGGAGGAGTCAGCAATCTGATATAGCTGTGGGTGGATCCCTGGGCTGGTGGCAGATGACCACGCCCCCGGGAAGATATCCCGAGAGGGACCACCGGCTAGGCTTGAGAATGGAGACAGACACACATTAATTCTTTTATTAAACAGGTTTTTGAAAGCACCAGAGGTGGCAGTAGTGAGCTGATATGCCCAGCAGGGCTGTAGTCCCTCAGGTACTGGAACAGCGATCTAGGATGGCTGAGCTGTTGAGAAACTGTAGAAAGTGAGTAGGCAGAGTAGGCAGAGTTCATGAATAGAACTAGATGACAAAAATCACATAAGGTCTCAAGGAAGCTCAGGTGCTGGAATGGTTTAGGCCCTCAAGGAGCGAGTACCTGGTTCCAGGGAAAGTTCTGAGAGAGCGATGGTAACTCACATTTGTTTGTAGCAGCGATAGCTTCCAAGCAGTAGAGAATCTTCAGAGTGTCCAGGAACATGGGCCCTCGAGGAGCGAGTATCGGTTCCTATCTGTAATCTGAAAGTAAAGAAAAAGAGCGAGGCTCCCGAGGAGCGTGTACCTCTGGTAAGTCCGAGGAGGCAGAGTAACTTGGGAGGTGTAGCCGAAGCAATCCCCTTCCCTTGCTAACTCCATTAGATAGTGAAAATAGAGACCTTTAAATATTGGAAGCGGATGACGTCATCTCAGGGGAATGCCCCTGAGGTTCACGCTCTTGTTGGTACTTCAATCAGAGTGCGTGCACCCTAGGACTTCAGGCAATATGACGGATCTGCAAAGTCGAGCCGGTCCGAGGACTCCGGAGGGAGATGGCATGAAGACGCCGTGGCAGCCAGCCGTCCATCAGACCCAGAGGGAGTCGCCACAGAGGTAAAGAGAGTGGAGTGACGATGTCGAGCAGCGACGGTCGCAACAGTAAATCACAGGTGCATCGATGCTCCATGAATCGTAGGTGTGTTGATGCTCCATGCATCATGGGTGCATCAGTGCTCCTTGCATGGAGAGTGTATCGATGCTCTCTGCATCAATGATGCCGATGCACCACACTTCGAGGTATTTTACTTCTTTGAAACAACATCCACCAGGGATGATGCCACTTTTTCCTTGAGACCAATGGGAGAATTTTAGAGGAGCTCCTGCTCATCTCTTTTCCAAGTGAAACAGATGACATTGCACTGCAGGAAGAAGATCTACTGCCACTTCAAAAGATTTACGCAGTTCCTCATTCCATTTTCCCTGGAGCACTGAAAACTCAAGGAGATCCATGTGCAGGCATAGAAATTTGCCTGATCTAGGTCTGGCCCAAGGTTAAAAGCACGGCTCATGGCTCCTCCATGAGGGACCTAATCTTATCATGGATGCAGTTCTTCACCGGACTTTGAGGCGGCAAAAAATAACTATATCTATATTTATATCTATCTATCTATCTATCTATCTATATCTATCTAAGTATAGATAGATATAGATATATCTTTTTATAGATGTAGATATATATAGATATATATAGATAGATATTGATAGATAGATAGATAGATAGAAATGATAGATTTTTTTTTAGCCTCTAAGAGTGCTGCCATGGGTGATACAGAGGCAGTGAAGGAAAAAAAACTGAAGAAAAATATTGAGAACAATTTGAATATTATAATTTAGAGAAAAAAAGTATCTGGAGAGAGTACATGTCCATGCTTGTGTCAAACAAAAATGACTGAGGAGGATCTCGAGGCAATGCCTGTGTAAGAACGCTTGCACATGCTCAGTAGAGCTCAAAGCTCTACTAGTAGGAGACAGTCAGATGGTGCCCCCTAGATGATGTCACCTACATGTAATGGCTAATTCAGCCTGCTTATCAATGGAGAAAACAGTGTTTGATATGTGGAAAGGGGGGTCTTTAAAAATTTCCTACCCTCATGTAAAAGTTGCATGTACTTTATCCAATTCTATTTTGAAAGGGAAATTTTCCCTTTTGTAAAATGATGCTAGGTCTGTTGTTTAAAAGCACCCACAGACTTTACACTTCTGTACACCATTTCAAAATTGCCCTCTAGATGAAAGATTATTTTTCCCCCATTTCTCTTTTTCTGTTTACTTTTTCCATGAATATTAACTGAATTCCTACATCTGAACTAAGACTGAGTCATATCGATTTCAGTAGCCCTAATAAAACATTCATTGAACAGAATTTTTGATAAAGGTATTTGCTAGGCATATGATGAATCTTTCTAGTATAGAAAAAAAATAGGTAGGAAATACCTCTGGACTATACTAGGTATTTCTCTTTTAGACTGTGAAATGGGACACATAGACTACAAGAGGATAAATTAACAATGGTTTATTTCGGAACTATGCGCGTACAATAGGGATGTATGCAAGTAGATGGACTGAATCCTCAGAGGTGGATTCTTAGCTGCCTGAAAGCATACACTGATTTTACAATGTGCGTGCTTCAGGCCGCATTAAAAAGAGGCAATCTGGGGGGCATATTTGGAAATTTTGCACTTCCATTTAAGTTTCAAAAACTTACGCATATATTCAACATATCAATGTGCATCTTTATACCAGTGGTTCTCAATTTTTTTTCTGTCGGAACACACCTGATAAATAGTTCCCACATACACGACACACTGAACACATGACAGTCACATGGCTAACCCCACCCCCAACCCCTTCCCTCAGTAATGGGTATAAAGCAGAACTAGAACATTCCCCTTACAAGTCACCATACAAAAAAGATATTCTGATGTTATCTCAATAACAGCAACTCAAACTCCCTCTATTACCAGGCGCAATAGCCATACTTATAGAAAGACAGCAGTTCACCATCAATGTATGTCCTACTGAGAAAACACAACAAATTAGCCCCTAGATTCATCAAAAAGTCTTAATAACGCAGTGATAATGACCTCGCTAAGAAAAAAGGCCATGTTTAGGGAAATTTGGGAGTTACTGCACCATGAGGTAAGTTACTGCTTCACATCAGTATTATCACACTGTGCAGAATGTTTACTGCGATAAACCCTACTTTTTGCATCCTGTGCTAGAGAGAGAGAGAGAGAAAGAGACTATCTGCAAGGCCCTCATAGCAGTTAAGTATTTATAGGAAAGCCGCCTAATAGGTTGGGTTGAGGTGTTATGGATGGTTTAGGATTTAGGGGCCAGTTTCGCATGTAGCATGAGACGTACGAACAGCTGTATCATGCTCCATGCGAAACTGGCCCCTAAATCACCACTAACACCTCACCTCGACCTATTAGGCGGCCCTCCTATAGAGATTTAAATAGGTGCACAAAATGAGGCCCTCCCCAGAGGCTCTCACTCTCTCTCACTCTCTCTCTCTCTCACTCTCACTCCACTCCCCTCTCTCCCTACTCTCCATCCCCCCTCCCCTCCCCATATCCAGAAATGGCCAAAATGCAATTCCAAAAATTTATCATGAATTGTATTATGGCCATTTCGGGTATATCGCACAGCTTAACTCCAGGGAAAAAGGTGTAGTTATTTCTGGCGTTAAGGCCGAGCAATAGCATGCGTTATGCTATCGCATGGCGTGATATGCCCTCTAATTTAACTAATTCCCGCCCAAAACGCCTCCCTGACTCCACCCCCCCAAAATATTTCCATTCACACTGTGCGCTACAGCATTTTTCGCATGCATTATGGCGTTAACGTGTGCGTTAACGCCATAACGCATTTTGAAGAATGATGCGGATGGTGAGGTATTTTACTAGCCTATATGCTAGTTAAATACCTCACTTCAGTCATACACACAAGATCGACCTTCACCAAGTTCAGAAAGACCACAATTTACAAATATGGAGACAGAAACTGGAATGGACTCCCAAAAAAGCCACTTTGCATGCAGTACAAAATTAGAGAAATGGAAACAGAAATATAGCACCTAACATAGTACCAGGATCTGCAATAATGCACACAAACTAATCCGCACAAAGTTACACCTATATTATGGCATGCACTCAAATTATTCCTGGGGGAATTCTGCACCCAAAAACAAACTTCTGCAAAATTCTGCAAACTTTATCTTGGTCAAAATAACACAATTTTCATGACAGTCTTTAAGTAGTTACATTTTAAATTAATACAGAAAAAAGTTTTTACTTAGAGATGCAGAATTTTAAATATTTTGAGCAGAATTTCCCTAGAAATTCACTGAAGAGTGTCCCTTCCACTCGCTCTCTCTACTCCCCTGGCCACTTTGCCCTCTCAGGCTCCAACTCCTCCACCTGCCAGTATCTCTCCCCTCCACCTCTAGACTCAACGCCTTCAGCTCTGACGGCAGTCCCAGAGTTTGACCCCATTCTCAGTACTGCCCCTCACACAGGCTCCCTCTGTCCCTCCCTCTCTCACACACATGCTCCCTCTCTCTAGTACACATACACACACCCTCATACAGACTCCCTCACTCTTTCGCACACACACACATCTCCTCATACAGGGTCTCTCTCTCTTGCATACACACCCACACAAGCTCCCTTTTTCTCTCACACATACATCCTCACTCAGGCTACCCCCCTCACCTCCCATGCTCTCTCTCACACCCTCCTGCTCACCCCCCTGCTCTCTCTCTCATCATCCCCTCCGTTCTCTCACACCCCTCTCCCTGCTCTCTCACCCTCCTCTCCCTCACACCCATCTCCCTGCTCGCTCACCCTTCCCTCCCCCACACCCCTCTCCGTGTTTGCTCACCCTCCCGTCCCCCATACTCCCTCCCCTCCCCTCTCTCACACCCCTTTCCCTCTTCTCTCACACACACACACATTCACTCTCATCGGGGCCTTAAACTTCGCCACGAACAGCACGCGTCCCGCGGCACATGGGGGCCTCATTTTTATCGTGAATGGTGTGCTGGGGAGTTCATCTTTGCCGCAAGTGGAGCACACTCCATTTGTGGCATGCCAGGGTTTCCTCTGCCATTTTGTGCGCAGAATTTGGCAATTCTGTGCAGAAAATGGCAATTCTGCGCAGGGGGGGAATTCTGTATAAATTCTGCGCTCTGCAGTAGCGCAGAATTCCCCCAGGACTATCAAATGGAAGAACCCTACCTATAAAAAGGCAACACTACAAATATTAATCCAGGCCTTTAACACCAATACACCTCCAATTAGGAAAACAGAAAAAGCCAAGCTGCTATAGATTCCCACACAGAAATAATTGTAAAAGTATATGAATGTTTCAAAACAGCTGATGAACAGAATAACATCTAACAATTAAAAACTCTTAAAAATTATTAAAAATTCTCCAAACACCAATAAAATATTTCAAAACAGCAGACACATCACATAATACCCAATAATTAAAATGGCAGTCAATCAAGAAAAAGGAACTTAAAAAACCACTACTCCTGTCCCTTGGAGGCCACACCAGAAGCAGTAGTAGCTGCTGAAGCTGTCCTCACAGTCCTCTTCCTTCTCTTCTCTCTCAGTCATACACACACACACACACACACACACACACCAATCACACCCTCAGGATTAGTTTCTGTCTTTCACACACCAATCATCTTTCCGACCAGTCTCTCTCTGTCTCTCTCATACACACAGGCTCCCTTTGTCCCTCCCTCTCTCACACATATATTCCCTCTCTCTAGTACACACACACACACACACACACACACACACACATATACCAGTCACCTCCCTGATCAGTCTTTCTCATACATACACACGTCATCTCTTTGACCAGTCTCTCTCAATCACAGAATGCTCTCTCTCTCTTTACTTATACATAGGCTTTCAGTCACACATGCTTTCTCTATTTCACTTACATACAAGCTCTCAATCACACACATGTTCTCTCTATCTCACTTACAAACAGGCTCTCAATCACTCACATGTCCCCTCTCTCTTTCACAGGCACAGCAAGCCAGAAACATGCTCTATCTCTCTCTCACAAACACATGCAGAAGCACACTCCCTCGCTCACATTGACACCCTCCCTCTCTCACATGCACACCACACACTCAAGCACCCTCTCCCTAACATACACACCACAACACAAGCACCCTTCCCTCTCACATAAACACCACACATACACATGCGTGCGCGTGCGGGTGCATCCTCTCTCTCTCAAATATACACCACACACACACATAAGCATCTTCCACATCTCACATAAACACCACACACACAGATGCACCCTCCCCATTTTACACACACCACACATACACACACAAGCACCCTCCCCATCTCACATACACATCACACATACACATCACACACACACACACACACACACAAACAACCTCCCTGTCTTACATGCACACCACACACACAAGCACCCTCCCTGCCTCACATATACACCACACACACAGACGCTCTCTTCTTGTCTCACATACACACTACATACACACACACACACAAGCACCCTCCCAATCTCAAACACATACACACACACAGAGGCCTCCAGCTGAACAGCTTGTCTTCGGCCTTGCCAGCCTGGTCTCAGGCAGCAGCAGCCAGCAGCTACGATGTTTGGCCTCACTGGCCTGATCTCCGGTGGCGGCCAGCAGCTCCATTCTTCAGGTCTTCAGCCCCGCTGGCCTGAACTCCAGCGGTGGTGAGCAGCTTCGATCTTTGGGTCTTCGGCCCTGCTGGCCTAGTCGCCGGCAGCAGCCAGCAGTAACAATCTTCGGCCTCGCTGGCCTGGTTTTGGGTGGCAATGGCCAGCAGTTCCAATGTTTGGCCCTGCCGGCCTGGTCTCTAGTGGTGGCCAGCAGCTCCGGTCTTTGGGTCTTTGGCCCCACCGACTTGGTCGCCGGCAGAGGGCAGCAGCTCTGATCTTTGGTTCTTTGGCCCCATCGGCCTAGTCGCCGGAAGTAGCCAGCAGCTCCGATCTTCGGCCTTGCCTTCCTGGTCTTGGGTGGCAGTGACTAGTGGCTCTGATGTTTGGCCCCGCTGGCCTAGTCTCCATTAGTAGCCAGGAGCTCTTGTCTTCAGGTCTTCTGCCCCACCGGCCTGGTCTCCAGCAATGGCCAGCAACTCCGGTCTTTGGGTCTTCAGCTCTGCCGGCTGTGGGTAGCACGCGGCATACCTGCCGGTGCCTGGCGATACACTGATGTGTTGTGACACACTGGTTGAGGATTGCTGCTTTATACTTTACTGTGTTATGTGTTGATGTGTATTTTTAGCCTCATAACAAACTAATATTGAATCACAATGTACATGGGTGATTTGTGTGAAAATTGACTGGCTTTGTGCAGGATGAAAAGTTCAACTTGCTGAATATTTACCTCTTAGTTATAGCTTCTGAGGATACCTTATCAATCAGATGCATTTATCCCCTAATGCTAGAGACACTGCCATATGGTCCATTCATAGGCTACTACTGTATGCAAGCTGGCAAGATTGCAGATGACTCTTACTGAACTATAATGTTGGCCTGTGTGAAGTGGCAAGAGAAGATCAAAGTCCATGAACCACACTAGAATTGTTCTTTACCTCAACTAATTCTCAAACATGAGGTAATTGTTCTAATTGTTTTAAAAAAAAGTCCTACTTTTTTACTTTCTGCTTGTCTGCTTTTTTTGTTTAACCCAGAAATTTCCTCTTGCTCCTTTGGGCTCACAGTTCATTTAGATTCACTATAAACCTTAATTTCTATTGTAGTACTATCAGGTGTGGATATCAACTACAGTAGATTACTAAATTTAACCAATAATCTTATGACACAAATTCATTAGTTTCAGAGAGCAGGTACAGACACTTTTGTGAGGTAGTCAATTAACGGGAAATTTTAAGACCTGCAGGCAGTGTCCATGTGTGAGCGGTTCCCGGCACACGAACATGCTGGTTTTATAATTTGTACATGCCGATGCGCACATGTTATAAAATCCACTACCTGCTATCGGCATGCACATGTGTGTGCAAATTTCACCTCGCATGCATAAGAGGAGGAAATTTTACAAGATCCATGCGGCGATGTGATAGGGCCTAATCCCCGTTCCCTCCCAGTCCGCTCCAATAAAGGAATGGACTGGGAGGGAATGTCCTAACCCCCCCTAACTAACCTGCCTCCCTTTTCCCCTATCTGCCCGACCCCTAAAACTCAGCTAACTACCCACCAACTTTTTTTTGTTTTAATACTTACCCACAGTCCAGAACAGCAGCAAGCTGCGCAGGTACGGTGTTCCCGGCGCACTCAGTTATGGGATAGTGCTTTAATAGCGTTGTACCGGCCCACCCATGCCCCACGCATGCCCTGCCTCCAGCCCTCCCCTTTTTCAGCCGGTCTTTCGTTTGCACGTACCGGGAGATACACTTGTGGCTGCGGGCCTTTGAAAATGTACGCTGTGCACATGCGGCCCGGCCATGCACGTATCTCCCACTATAGGCATGCGTAGGCTTTTTAATATTAGGCCTTTAGTGTATTGTAGCAACATAAGGTATACAAGGTTTAATATGGTACAAATATTTTATTTGTTTTGGTTTTAGTTTGTTACACTTATACAGCGCAGGACACTGTAATGAAGGATAAATAGAAATTATATATGTTATCTCTAAGCCAACTTTATGTTTATTAATTATGCAATGCCAAACTAATTAACCTAGCTGAAAGGTAATTAAGCCAGTGTTCTTACCATTATCCAATTCAGATCTCACTCTTGCAGAAGTCAGGAATGGGTCTCAATATGCTGTGGGGCAAATCCAGCAAAAACCCTTTATGGCAGATGACAGTTAGAATCCAAAGGCCTCACAGATATCTTTGTGAAATATATTGGCAAAACAGAGTGAAGAAATTCTTAGCTTTAATTCTTTCAAGGGATAATTGGCTTGAATCCTTCTTCGTAGAACAGGCTGTGATAAGTATGAAACTCAGTCTTAACTTGCAGTTTCATTGCAGCAAAGTTCTGGAAGCAAAAGCTCTCTCAGCAGAGCTCTGGAATAATCCATGGGGAAATGCCCCTGGGGAAAAGCCACAGTCTGTATAATTCAGATTCCTTATCTCTATTTGAAACCTCATTGCATATTCAGTTCCATAGTATCCAACGTGGATCTTGATTGGATGTTACCACCTTCTATAGACCAGGAATGGTGGAATGCAAATGATGTTGTCCAGATGCATATGAATATTCCCATTGCGGATTAATAAAGTTCATAGATTTCATCAGTAGACATGTGCTGGAATAATACCCATTTTATAGCTGGTATCATGGCTGCATACAAAGTTTTCATAAGGACATGCTCACAGTTCTCGTCCAAGGTTCTTTTCTCATATTGTGAGGTGCTGAGAAATGTCTGATATGGAAGAACAATTGCAGCTTCTTCTCTTCTGTGTGAATCAGTCTCATAATAAATTGCCAAGATCATCATGTGGCTGAAGACTCCATCTTTTTGATGCTTAGGCCTGCACTTTTTGTTTTAGTCTGTGTGCAGGCCTCAGTTCACTTATGCACATCTTTGTTTAGGATCATTGACATTTATCCTATAATAATTACCTACAGATTTTTTTTTACCCTATTTTATATCCCTTTACAATTTGCTTTAATATAATCATTGCAGTGGGTCAGTGACTATGCCACAGGGCTCCTTCCAGAGCCCTTGAATCATGGACCCTAAATCTAGCAACTAGGCATCACCATTATGCAATGATTATGACTTTCTCCCCTTCCAGGAGCTGTGAATGCTGTCTCCATAGTGTCCATGCCAGAGAGGGGAAGATCTGACCTCTGAATTGAATCCAGGATCTTCCGCATGACAGTGGGAAGGACTGAGCCACAAGGCCAAACCCACTTGCTTTCCTTTTTCTCATAGTTGCAGAGTTGTTAGATGAAAGTCAGTCATTTGTCTACTCTGATCCTCAATGATCTGGAGATCACTGGTTGTTTTCAAAAATAATTTCTTTTCAGGTATTGTAGATCACTTCTACATCTCTATAACAATTTATCTTTACATTTTTTTTTTGCCTGGCAGTTTTTCCTGCCCTTTCTGGCTTTCTGCTCAATCAAACTGGCCTCCTCTGGGCTATAGTGGAGGTCAGTGCTATGAACTGCCAATTAAAATTACCTGAGGATGTTCTCTTTTTCATATCCCTTTTCCTACTCACATAGCACAATCATTGAAGCAACAGTCCTCAGCAGGGAGCAATGTACTTGAGGCTTCTTCCAGGACCTGGAACTCCTGGACCATATGTCTGGCCATTAGGTATTATGGTTGCATAAGGACTAGGACTCTCTCCCTTACAGAGGCTGTCAGTGCTGCCTCCATAGCATCCCCAGCTCCTTGACAGTGTGCAGCTCTTGCTACTGAGCTACTAGGCCAGCCCTATAACCATTTATCTTTTTAACAACCAGGATTATATCCATGTCAAACATGTTGTTAAAGCATCAGTGTTCCTTGCTTGTGACAAAATCCATACTTTCCGAGAGAAAGAGAACAACCTTTGCTATAGTAAGTATGAAGAACTGGGGTGGTATATATTTTGCTCTTAAAACAGTCCAATTGTATAAGAAAGAAAATGCCTTTGACATTAATTTAGAGATGAGAAAATTGCCAGCTGGCTTTTAGGTTCTTTTTTTTTTTTTTTTTAAATCATACCCTGGTTACCAATTAAATACTTTTGAACTGACAATACCATACATAGAGGAATTGTTAAAGAGTGAGACCAAAGACCCACAGGTTAACTCTAAAAGAGCCATGACATTTTTTCTTATTTCAAACTTGAATTGTGCTTTATGAGGCAATGTGACTTTAAAGACTTTTTTTAACAGATGATTTAGGGGCCTTTCAATAAGGGCACAAATAACTTTAGTGCGCACAAATAACTTTAGTGTGGAATCACAGAAAAAAATATGTGTATATTTAGGGACATTTTAAGAAATGATGCAAAAAGATTTAGCATGGGTGTAGTAAAACATATCTCCAATAGCATTGTCATGCTGTTTTCATGTATGGAAACACAAAAATACATTGGCTAAATAAAATGATCATGTTATTTAGCAAGAGGAAGCTGAATAACATGAACAGACTTAAATGAATATGCTCAGTTCTCTTTTCCTCTTGATACGTGTAAGACAAAGAGAACATCAATACCGAAAAAAAGCAAGATCATGCAAAACTCCACCAAAAAAAGGGGAGAAATCAAACACAATATCAAAGACTAATCTAAAAAGGAAATCTTAGACAACTCCTAGTAGGACATTCACTATCAATATGAGTGGAAACTAGAGCTCAGTAAACGGTCCAGATGAAACAAAACCTGAACATGCACTCATTACTAACTTAATAATGAGAAAAAAACCAAGCCTATCAGACTCAAAAAAGACATATTTAAGACTCTGATACTTAATCATTTTGGCAGGAAACTTGAGAAAAAACATAATTTCTAATTGTAACACACTGGGCTTTAATAACAAGACTTGCTTCCTTCTTTATTGAATGGCAACTGCAATATCAGAATAAATCCTAATTGTGCATTTAAAACAATTACTCTTCTCTGTTCCTAAAGAATAGTCACACAGTCCAATTTTGATCAGGTTCCAGAATGAATTGGATTATCAGTGTTGCAATTTTGACCTGCACATTTCTAGAAGTCTCCGAAAAAGTAGTCAGATCAAGACTGGGAAAGCCAAGGATATTCCATCTATTCTTCTTCTCGCAACATTTCTCTAGGAGATAAATAGTAAGATTTAGCAATAGGGAGAAGAGATGTTGTGGAACCTTCAAAATCTCCAACATATAGGGATGAATTTTAAAAGTCCAACGTGCGCCAAAACTGGAAGATATGCTCAGAAGTTGGGCTGGCGCATACCGCATGGATTTTAAAAGGCGCCCATGAACATGCGTATCTCCTGGTATGTGCACAAAGTTTTTTTTTGCCAAAAAAGGGCATGGGCAAGGTCTGGACAAGGTCTGGACGGGGCTTAGGCATTCCTCGATTTATGAATGAAACCAGCAGGTGAATATTTATGCACACAAGCACACACTGCATAACTTTACTTATGCTATGGATGGCAGTCATAAAACCAAAAAACTAGCTATTTAGCAGGGTTTTAAGTGTTAAAAGGGATAAAAGGGAGGCTATTTAACTAGGGGGGTTAGGAAGTCTTGTCTTTTACATGAATGAACTGGGGAAACTGGTAATTGCGTCGATGCACATGTCTACTAAAATCCCCCACTTATACGTTAAAGGCGGCATTTGTGCACACATGTGCGTGCTCATATAAAATTGTGCACATATGTATGTGCATTCAGCCTATTTTCTACCATGCCTGCAAATATTTCCATATGTTATAAAACGGCCATGTCCTTTGGCGTGAGACTGCATACATGCGTACATTAAAAAAGGTGGAAAGAAGGCAAAACGATTACCGGCATGGTTAAAAGGGGAGGTGAAAGAAGCTATTTTAGCCAAAAGATCTTAATTCAAAAATTGGAAGAAGGATCCAACAGAAGAAAATAGGATAATGCATAAGTGCTGGCAAGTTAAATGTAAGACATTGATAAGACAGGCAAAGAGAGAATTTGAAAAGAAGTTGGCCATAGAGGCAAAAACTCACAGTAAAACTTTTTAAATATATCCGAAGCAGAAAGCCTGTGAGGAAGTCAGTTGGACTGATAGATGATCGAGGCGTTAAAGGGGCACTTAGAGAAGATAAGGCCATTGCGGAAAGATTAAATGATTTCTTTGCTTCGGTGTTTACTAAAGAGTATGTTGGGGTGGTACCCGTTTCGGAGAAGGTTTTCATGGGTAATGATTCAGATGGCCTGAACTAAATCACGGTGAACCTAGAAGATGTGGTAGGCCTGATTGATAAACTGAAGAGTAATAAATCACCTGGACCGGATGGTATAGACCCCAGGGTTCTGAAGGGACTCAAAAATGAAATTTCAGACCTATAGTAAAATTTGTAACCTATCATTAAAATCATCCATTGTACCTGAAGACTGGAGGATAGCTAATGTAACCCCAATATTTAAAAAGGGCTCCAGGGGCGATCCGGGAAACTACAGACCGGTTAGCCTGACTTCAGTGCCAGGAAAAATAGTGGAAAGGGTTCTAAGCATCAAAATCACAGAACATATAGAAAGACATGGTTTAATGGAACAAAGTCAGCATGGCTTTACCCAAGGAAAGTCTTGCCTCACAAATCTGCTTCACTTTTTTGAAGGAGTTAATAAACATGTGGATAAAGATGAACCGGTAGATGTAGTGACTTGGATTTTCAGAAGGCGTTTGATAAAGTTCCTCATGAGAGGCTTCTAGGAAAATTAAAAAGTCATGGGATAGGTGGCGATGTCCTTTCGTGGATTGCAAACTGGCTAAAAGACAGGAAACAGAGAGTAGGATTAAATGGACAATTTTCTCAGTGGAAGAGAGTGGGCAGTGGAGAGCCTCAGGGATCTGTATTGGGACCCTTACTTTTCAATATATTTATAAATCTGGAAAGAAATATGATGAGTGAGGTAATCAAATCTGCAGATGATACAAAATTGTTCAGAGTAGTTAAATCACAAGCAGATTGTGTAAATTGCAGGAAGACCTTGTGAGACTGGAAAATTGGGCATCAAAATGGCAGATGAAATTTAATGTGGATAAGTGCAAGGCGATGCATATAGGGAAAAATAACCCATGCTATAGTTACACAATGTTAGGTTCCATATTAGGTGCTACCACCCAAGAAAGAGATCTAGGCGTTTTAGTAGATAACACATTGAAAATGTGATAATGCCTCTGTATCGCTCCATGGTGAGACCCCACCATGAATACTGTGTACAATTCTGGTCGCCACATCTCAAAAAAGATATAATTTCGATGGAGAAGGTACAGAGAAGGGCGACCAAAATGATAAGGAGAATGGAACAGCTCCCCTATGAGGAAAGACTAAAGAGGTTAGGACAGTTCAGCTTGGAGAAGAGACGGCTGAGGGGGGATATGATAGAGGTGTTTAAAATCATGAGAGATCTAGAACGGATAGATGTAAATCGGTTATTTAGTCTTTCAGATAATAGAAAGACTAGGGGGCACTCCATGAAGTTAGCATGTGGCACATTTAAAACTAATCGGAGAAAGTTCTTCTCTCAACGCACAATTAAACTCTGGAATTTCTTTGCCAGAGGACGTAGTTAGTTCAGTTAGTATAGCTGTGTTTAAAAAAGGATTGGATAAGTTCTTGGAGGAGAAGTCCATTACCTGTTAATTATGTTGACTTAGTAGAGCAGTGGCTATTTTCTATTACTAGCAACGGTAACACGGACTAGACTTAGTTTTTGGGTAATTGCCAGGTTCTTAATGCCTGGATTGGCCACTGTTGGAAACAGGATGCTGTGCTTGATGGACCTTGGTCTGACCCAGTATGGCATGTTCTTATATGTTCTTATGTTCTTATGTGTGCCCACATGGTTGTTTCAAAGTTACCGTCTCAAATTTTTGGACTTCAAGCTATTTTCAAAATTCTCCATTTTACGGTGTAAAAAAGTATTATCTTTAACTAATAGAGATTCATTAGCCTGGGATTGAATCAGCCTCTGGTCCATTTGTTCTAGCTTCTTACGATTATCTTCCACAGTCCTTTTACAGGATAGTAGTCTGTTACTAAATTCTTGGTACCCAAACTATGCTTGAGATATCTGAATGAACTTTTACCTAACCCCTTCTATTGTAAGCCATGTGGTTTTTCCAAGGTGAAAAGAACCTATGGTTCCCCCAAGCTTTCCTCAGGCAATCCCATAACAGTACCTTCAGTTGCCCAAAACCGGGCGGATTTAGGCGAGCAGGGCCCTGCCTGCCGGTGAGCCTATTTTACATAGGCCTACCGGCGCGCGCAGAGCCCCGGGACTCGCGTAAGTCTCGGGGTTCTCCGAGGGGGGCGTGTCGGGGCGGGCCCGGTCGTCGCGGCGTTTCGGGGGCGTGTCGGCAGCGTTTTGGGGGCGGGTACGGGGGCGTGGCTACGGCCCGAGGTGGTCCGGGGGCGTGGCCGCGCCCTCCGTACCCGCCCCCAGGTCGCGGCCCGGCGCGCAGGAGGGCCCGCGGGCCCGCTGGTGCGCGGGGATTTACTTCTCCCTCCGGGAGGCGTAAATCCCCGGAGAAAGGTAAGGGGGGATGTAGACAGGGCCGGGCGGGTGGGTTAGATAGAGGAAGGGAGGGGAAGGTGAGGGGAGGGCGTTAGAGGATTCCCTCCAAGGCCGCTCCGATTTCGGAGCGGCCTTGGAGGGAACGGAGGTAGGCAGCGCGGCTCGGCGCGCGCCGGCTATACAGAATTCATAGCCTTGCGTGCGCCGATCCAGGATTTTAGTGGATACGCGCGGCTCCGCGCGTATCTACTAAAATCCAGCGTACTTTTGCTTGCGCCTGATGCGCCAGCAAAAGTACGCCTATTCGCGTTTTTTGAAAATCTACCCCTAAAATCCTGGATCGGCGCGCGCAAGGCTATGAATTCTGTATAGCCGGCGCGCGCCGAGCCGCGCTGCCTACCCCCGTTCCCTCCAAGGCCGCTCCGAAATCGGAGCGGCCTTGGAGGGAATCCTCTAACGCCCTCCCCTCACCTTCCCCTCTCTTCCTCTATCTAACCCACCCGCCTGGCCCTGTCTACACCCCCCCCCTTACCTTTCTCCGGGGATTTACGCCTCCCGGAGGGAGAAGTAAATCCCCGCGCGCCAGCGGGCCTCCTGCGCGCCGGGCTGCGACCTGGGGGCGGGTACGGAGGGTGCGGCCACGCCCCCAGACTGCCCCGGGTTGTAGCCACGCCCCCGTACCCGCCCCAAAACGCTGCCGACACGCCCCCGAAACGCCGCGACGACCGGGCCCGCCCCCGACATGCCCCCCTCGGAGAACCCCGGGACTTACGCGAGTCCCAGGGCTCTGCGCGCGCCGGTAGGCCTATGTAAAATAGGCTCACCGGCGTGCAGGGCCCTGCTCGCCTAAATCCGCCCGGTTTTGGGCGGATTTAGGCGAGCAGGGCTCTGAAAATCCGCCCCATATTGTATAACATGCGCATGTTGAAGCACGCATATTATAATATCATCGCATCCATGTGTGTGCGCCGGGAACCACGCACACATGGACGCACATGCGTGGGGTTTAAAATCGACACCAGTATGCATAAAAATAAGTGCATATGGGGTGATTCAAGATGGTGTTTGAGTGTGGAAATGTGCCACTTGGTGTGCTCTTTCAGTTATTACCTGCATTTATTTCCTTTTTTTTAAAATGCCGAGTTGCAAGTGTAAAAGTGAAGGAAATGCCCTCTGTGTTACTCCACCATTGTTGAGCACGTATCTGTTGCTCCTAGTTGGTCAACCAATGTTTTCTTTATTGGACTAGGTTAGGAAGCAGGTAGTCCGCTGCATTCTCTGGTGTTTCTCACTCTGGGTGTTTGAGCTGTCCTTCCATTGCCTAGCTATGGTGTTGAAGTTTCATTGGCAGCGCCAATGGACCTGAAGTGATTGCGCAGCCAGTACTTATTGAGGGAGACAGAGTGGAGATGATTGCTGTCCAAGGGAGTAATATGCAGATAAAATTGGAATAGCCTGGGGAGGACTTGTCAGCTGGTCTTGGGTCTGGAACTAGAGGTATGGTGACCAGTTTATCACCTATTGATTCTTCGAGACCTGATTCTTTTCCTGGGTCAGGACCATTTTCTTTCTCTCTGACTCTTGTTTCTATAAAAAAAAACCATGCTGAACATGTTATTATAATCCTAGATTTGATATGGTCTGCTTAGGTTTCTCTAGAGAACTCAATTCCTCTGTGACAACATTTTTTTCTGAAACTTATATGAAGGTTCAGGCTTATGAATCTGTCCTGAAGGAATATGGCCAACAAATAGAAAGCTTGGAACAAAAGCTGGGACAAGCCTTTTCAGTGCATGCTGGATTGGTGCAGGATAGAGCTGTATTACATCACAGGAAAATTTTGAAAATTCTAAATACTTCAATTTGCAGGCACTCAACTTCCCTAAAGTATTCCTGATGTCCCCCTTAGAACTCTTTAAAAAATATATGCAAGAGATCTTAAAAATTCTAGAAGAGGCTATTCCTCCTATTAGCAAGATTTATTTCTACATATTGGAAGAAGTTCAGAGGGTCAGCGAGGAGGAGAGGAAAATCGATCTTAAAGAAATGTAAATGTCATGGGATTGGAGGCAATGTCCTATTTTGGATTGGCAACTGGATAAAAGACAGGAAACAGAGGATAGGACTAAATGATTAGTTTTTTGAATGGAGAAAGGCTGTTAGTAAAGTACTCCATGAGTCTGTATTGGGACCTGTTCTGTTTAATATATTCATAAATGATCTGGTGAAAGGAACGATGAGTTAGGAGGCTGGGCTTCTAAATGGCAGATGCAATTTACTGTGGACAAGTGCAAAGTAATTCACACAGGGAAAAATAATTCCAACTACAAGTATACGATGCTGGGTTCCATATTAGGAGACATTCCCCAGGAAAGGGACCTTGGAGTCCTTGTGGATAATACTTTGAAATCTTCGGCTTAGTGTGCTGTGGTGGTCAAAAAGGCAAATAGAATGTTAGGAATTATTTGAAAAGAAATAGAGAACAAAACTAAGAATATCATAATGTCCTTATATAGATTCATGGTGCAACTGCACCTTGAGTATTATGTGAAGTAGTGGTCACCCCCTATAAAAAAAAAAAAGATGGTGGACATTGAAAAGGTACAGAGAAGGGAGGCAAAAATTACAAGGGAATAGAAAAGCTCCCTTATGGAGAAAAGCTAAATAGATAAGGGCTTTTAGCTTGGAAAAGAGATGACAGAGGGGATATGATTGAAATTTATAAAATAATGAGAGAGTGAAATGGTTTAATAGGGAACAGTTATTTACCCTTTCAAACAACACTAGGACTAGGGGATACTCCATGAAACTAGCAATCGGCACATTTAAAACAAATTGTAGGAAATTTTTGTTTCACTCAGTACATAATCAAGCTATGGAATCTCTTGCTGGAGGATGTGGTGAAGACAACAAACATAGTGGGGTTCAAAAGAGGACAAGTTCCCGAAGGAAAATTCCATAACCAGTTATTATCCAGGTAGATGAGGGAAAGCCAGTGCTTATCCCTGGGAGTGAAGTATAAGAAGTATATCAACTATTGGGGATCTGACAGATACTTGTGACCTGGACTTGCCACTGTCGGAGAGAAAATGCTGGGCCCAATGGGCCTTGCTCTGACCTAGCATGATACTTTTTATGTTCTTATGTTTGTGAACAGTCTGGACTTATTGGACTTTTGGAGCAGTCTTTCCAGGAGAAAGGAATTAGAGCTACTGTGTTGATCACGTTTGCCTTTAGGCATCTTTATTTTCGTAATAAACATAAATTGTTTTATGGAGAAAAGATCTGGATTTTTCTAGACCTTAGTATGATTACACAGGAAAGATAATCGTAATGCACCAAGAGGCTCTTTCTCTCGGTTCAATCATTTTGCTACATGTTTTTGCTTAGAATGGGTAATACAGCATATGACTTTTTTGAGCTTTCTCTACCAAGATTGCATAACCCGCACAGCTGCGACCATCTGTTGCTAAAGTGGGGGTGGGGGGTGGGAGAAGCAACACCTGCACACACTCACGTATTCAAAGTACCTCAGAGACCAGATGTGAAGTAAAATTGGCCACAGCTTTATTAATAACAACAAATATACAACCACAACTATGTACCTGAACCATAACATAGATAAAGCTGTCAGAGCGCCCCCTTCTGCATAGGTAGCACGTCACCTCTGGCTCGGGGCCCGCTGCAACCATGTAAGGCCCTGCCCTCCGGGAGGTAGTTATCGTCAAGGTATTCCGGTCACCCGCCTTGCCCGAGCAAGGTGACTGCCCAGGCGAAGGATGGGGACGTCCGTTCTGCTGCTGCTCCGGGGTCAGCGGGTCCTGGCGGCAGACAGCCCCATCACACTGAAATAGAGTATACCACATGCTGTGCAGTGCATCCAGTGACCCCACCCCCCTCCCGGCTCAGGAACCCCGCCCTGATATGACAAGAAGACAAACATAACCAACTCTTCTTACAACAAGTCTGACTAGCTGATACAACCATATCATTAAATGGGTGGGTAGGAGGGTTAGCAGCGAAGGCAGCAGCATGGGGAGCAGGATCCAAAAGGGTCGGAGCCCGGGTGTGCTACCCAGAAAAACTCCCTGTGCTGCTGCCCGCACCCCCGGGATGGCTTTAAATGACCCAATGGCCATCCAGGGATGCCCAGCACACTCCCCCCATGCCCGTTTCATCACCAGCGCCATCTCCTTGCCCAGCCCCTTTGCCCTCCCTTCCCTCCCTGTGACCATCCTTGAGGTGCTCCGCCTCATCTGCCCACACCGTGGGAGTGACGTCAGTGCATCGGCGGCGTCATCGTGTAGCGCAGATGCCACTCCTGCCAGTGATGACGCTGCCAACACACAAATGTGAGTGCTGCAATCCCCCCTCCTCTGCTACAAGCGCAGCAACAGGTTATCGGCGACCTGGCACCCCACCTTTATCTAACATTAAAAAAAAACAAAAAAAAAAACAGGCTTAATTGATTTTAGGAAGACACTAAAGGCCTATTTATTTACACAGACATCAGTTATAACATTTAAATACCACTCATGATTAAATGGATCTATTTTGTAAGTTTATATGTCCTTTTATTTTAATTTTTGCTATTTTTATTTTACCATTGTTGCTTATTTGACTATGGGCCGGATTTTCAAAGGGTTACGCGCGTAAATCCAGAGGACCTTGCTCTGACCTATTTTCAAAAGACCCGGTGACGCGCGTAAAGCCCTGGGATGCGTGTAAGTCACGGGGCTTTACTAAAGGAGCGGGAAGGAGGTGGGGCATGGGTAGGGTGGTCCAGGGTGAGGCAGGGTGAGGTCAGAGGCTCCCGGCATAGCGGCCATTTGCCGCTGTGGGGGGATCATGCGCCGCCAGTTGGCCGGCACGCGCAACTTACTTCAGCCCCAGGGCTGAAGAAAGTTTTAAAACAAGTAAAAAAATAAAGAAAAAGGTAGGGGGGAAAGGGTGGGGGAGGTAGGGGAAGGGAAGGTGGGATGGGGGTAGGGAACTGGGGAAGGCAGCGTGGCTCGGCAAGGGCTTGGCGTGCACCAATTTTGCACCCCCTTGCATTTGCCGACCCCCGATTTTGCATGCGCAAGTTATAAAATTGGGCGTACCAGTGTGCACACTGGGTAGTGCATGCACCTTTTAAAATCTACCCCTAGATATGTTTATTGTAAATTGCCTAGAATTGTAGATACATTATAAATCAATCAATAAATCAATAAATCAGATATTTTCTGAATTATCAATCTAGAAGAAACAAAGCTAGAGCAGTACCCCCTCAAGACTTGGTCACATGATGTAATGGTATAAGTAATGGGAGCCTAATGATTCGGGTTAAAAGGAGCACAAAAGGAGGACAAGTAAAACACCAAGGATTCCTTATTATCACAAATCGTCATAAACAGCCCAACTCAGGCCGAGTTTCGCTCATGCATGAGCTGCTTCAGGGGCTATGATGGTATTGTAGTTAAATAGGTTGATTCCTTATGGCAATCTTGTAAAATAATTTCATCATATACCAAGCTACAACTGTATACACTTCATCTCTGGAAATTGTTGTCACAGAGAAACCTAAATAACAATTCAGCAGTGGCCAGCCTCTGACACGACGTACTTTACTCCCGTATCCCACATTGGATGTAAATGGAGTTAAAAATTGGCAGTCCTAAGGAGCTCTCCATTTAGGCCACCACTGCTATCATAAGGTTAATTATGTCTGCATACAATGAGCATGTTATTTAGGTTTCTCGGCCTGAGTCAGGCTGTTTATGACGGTTTGTGATAATAAGGAATCCTTGGTGTTTTACTGGTCCTCTACTTTTGGTCGCGATTTGCAATATTGGATTGGTTTCTGGTTTGTTTCTTTGGACCTTCCCAAAAGGAGGACAAGGCCATAATGGAGAGATTAAATTATTTTTTTTTGCTTCAGTCTTTACTGAGGAAGATGTAAAGCAGACACCCAGGTCAGAAGTGATATTTAAAAGTGATGATTCAGAGGAAATGAAACAAATCTCAGTGAGCCTCGAAGATATACTAGGACAAACTGACAAACTAAAGAGTAGCAAATCATGTGGACCAGATGGAATACATCCCAGAATGCTGGAAAAAACTGAAAAATGAAATTGCAGTTGTACTGTTAGTAATCTGTAAACTTTCAACATCAGCTACATTACCTGAAGTTTGGAGGGTGACCGATGTAATGCCGGTTTCTAAAAAGGGTTCCAGGGGTAATCTGTGAATCTATAGACTGGTGAGCCAGGAAAAATGGTTGAAACTATTCTAAAGAACTATAGATAGTTTAATGGGACAATGTCAACATGCATTTAGCCAAGGGAAGTCTTGTCTCACCAATTTGCTACATTGTTTTGAAGGCATGAATAAACATGTGGATAGCCAGTTGATATAGTGTATTGGGATTTTTAGAAAACATTTGACGAAATACCTCATGAGAGACTCGAGGAAATTAAGTCATAGGTTAGGAGGCAATGTTCTATTGTAGATTGAGAACTGGTTAAAAGATAGAAAACAGATTAGGGATAAATGGTCAGATTTCTTAATGGAGAAAAGTGAATAGTGGCGTGCCCCAAGGATCTGTAGCAGGACTGCTGCTTTTTAACATATTCATAACTGACCTAGAGATGGGAACAACAAGTAAGGTAATCAAATTTGCTGATGATACAAAATTATTCAAATTTGTAAAATTACAAGAGGATTGTGAGAAAATGCAAGAGTACCTTGTAAGACTGGGATACTGGGCATCCAAATGGCAGATGACATTTAATATGGACAAGTGCAAAGTGATACATATAGGGAAGTGCAAACCAAATTATAGCTGCACGAGGCAAGGTTCCACATTGGGAGTTACCACCCAGGAAAAGGATCTAGGTATCATTGTGAGTAATATGTAATGTATTATATCTTGCAATCCTCTGCTCAATGTGGGTGATGGCCAAGAAAGCACATAGAATGCTAGGAATTATTTGGAAAGGAATGGAGAATAAAACAGAGAATATCACAATGCCTCTGTATCGCTTCATGGTGTGACTGCACCTTGAGTATTTTGTGCAGTTCTTGTTACTGCATCTCAAAAAAGATAGCAGAATTAGAAAAGATACAGAGAACAACCGAAATGATAAAGGGGATGGAACAGTTCCCCTCTGAGGAAAGGCTAAAGAGGTTAGGACTCATCAATTTGGAGAAGAGATGGCTAAGGGGAGATATAATAGAGGTCTAAAAAATAATGAATGGAGTGGAAAGGTTAAATGAGAATTGGTTTACTCTTTCAAAAAGTACAAAGACTAGGGGACATTCAATGAAGTTATTAGGTGATGCATTTAAAACAAACAGGAGAAAATATTTTTTTACTCAATGCATAATTAAATTATTGAATTCATTGCTGGGGGATGTGGTGAAAGCTATTAGTGAAGCTGGTTTTAAAAAAGGTTTAGACAAGTTCCAGGAAGAAAAGTCCATAAACCATTATTTAGGTCGACTTGGGGAAATCCCTGGGATAAGCAGCATGGAATCTATCGAACTTCTGGGGTCCTGCCAGGTACTTGCGACCTGGATTGGCCACTGTTAGAAAGAGGATACTGGGCTTGATAGACCTTTGGTCTGATGCAGTATGGCAATCTTATGTTCTTATGCTCTTATTTCCACTCTTTTCAAGTTTCTCTTTAACGTTTGATATAGGTCAACTTCTGAGAACTTCTCTTGTGGATCTCTTCTCTGTGGGCTGTGGGTGGTATTTTGTTTCTTATGCTTAGTGATGCTATATCAATGGTATATTCCTTATTATGGTTGCTAGATTACTTTATCAGGTGATATGCTTGATGTAATATGATTAGGGAACTCATTTTTTGTTTTTATTGTTCTTTATTTTTCCTAGGAATTTATGAGGGTTTATTATATCAAGAACAGAAACAGGAAAAAATTGGTTGAAAAAAATGACTCATTTTTCTGGGTAAATATCAGAGTTTAGTTTTGTAGACAGAAGCCAGGACAATAAAACATTATTAAGCAGATTCTCCCACTCACCCAACTCAGCAGCATCCCCATCTCTACCTCCATCCCTAACAAGTCCCTCTCTCTCTCCCCCCAACCTGCCAAGAATTTCCCTCTCCCTTCCCCACTCCCCACACAGCAACATAAATTATTCTTATTGGTGGTAGCTCCAGGCTTCTCTCTTCTTCAACAGCATGCTTACTGAAATCCCATGGTCTGCAGCACATCTGCTTTTGTGCAGAGCCAGGGAGCCTGCTGGGAAGTACTTCTGGTGGACAAGGCTTGCTTCAAATACATTCGTGGCAGCAGACAGCAGGCACTTTGGCTGCTTGGAGTATGAGGAGGTGGGACTTGAAACATGGCATGGGTAGCACTTGAAACACTTTGGCCAACCCTGGCTTCCAGCAGTGGCTGGAGGCCTGGAAACACTACATCTACAGCTCTGGAGCAGCTTTTTAATCATCCAAAAATTAGGGTGTATGTCGGTTTAAACTGACTGTCACCTTTGGAAAATTTCGGGAAATTCTGGGTGAAAATTGACTTTAACTGAAAATGAAGGACCCTAAATATGATAAAAAGTGCACAAAAATAAAAAAGGGGGTAAGTTTCAAAAGCATTTACATGTGAAAATATAACTACTATTGTAGCAATTTTCAAAAGCCATTTACCCACGTAAAGTGCACTTACGCAGGTAAATCCTATGGACAATTCAATCACATATATTGTAGCAATTTTCAAAAGCCCACTTACTCGGGTACGTGCATTTACATGTGTAAAACCTGTTTTTAAGTGTGTAAATGCTTTTGAAAATAAGGCCCAAAATGTATATGTGTAACTCAGTTTTGCATTCTTTTTCTGAGGAAAGGCATTTTAAGGAATGGATTTGGAGCAGAGTTGAGACTTGCATACATATTTTTTGATTTTGAAAATTATGTGCATATGCTACCGCACATAAATTATGTCCTTCGCAGGACATGTGTAATTTTGTGTGAGGTAATTCGTGCGTGTACTCAGCCAATTATTTGAGGATTTACAAAGTGGACTTACAGGTGTAAGTTCACTTTAAAAATAGTTAGTAAAGACTTTGTTGTAGGCAGGCTGTTATAAAAATACCCTTCCTATATCTTTGTTTTCTAATTACATCAAATAATGTGTGCCACTCAGAGAAAACTAACTTTTAGGTTTTAAAATATTCAAATAAGAAATGTGGACTACAGAATTTAACAATTTTAATTCAAACCTGTACAGACTACTAATAGTAGAACCATGTGGCTGTAAGTATTAAGATCGTTACATAGCTACAGAGAGTAGCCTCGAGTGCTAAGTTTAATAATACTGTGCATTATTTCTCCTTTGATGACACATTAAAATTCAGAAGCGGAAGATACTTGTACATCATCCCTTGAACTGGAGCATTCAGCAGCTCAACTTCCCTCAGAATCATGAAAGTTTCATAACATGCATTAAATATATCATAAATAATGTGTATTATTTCACTCTCATGAGAAAACTGGGAATTGCACAGATTTATTCATTAGTGTTGAGCAAAAAATAATGCCGTATTTGAGTCAAGTATAACTGCTTTGCCTTAAATGGCTAAATCACATCTAATCACTTAAAATGGCCTTTGCAATAGAAACTGGTAATGTATTTCCCCCCTCACTTATCATCTAGCACAAAGTGCAGAACTCTATGCAGGTGACTTAATTCATAGTTATGCTGTGCCTTGTAAGATGAGATCCACAACCTGACTTGCCTGGATTTACTAAGGTTTTTCCTATGGGGAAAAATGCTTAGTAAATCAGGCCCATAGAGAGGGTAATTTTCAAACAAGCTGTCCAGAGCTAGGGTCCATAGTTGTCAGCCTGAATTTTCCGAGCGAACTTACGTGTGTAAGTCTGCTTTGAAAATGTGTGGCTAGTCCCAGTACGTTCGTGGACTTACCCATGCAGAGCTACACCCTGCTTCTGAGCAGGCATAGCTTTCTGCATGTGGATTAACACACCTACTTTGAACAATTGAAATGACTGGTGCCAGTGCTTTCCCAACAGCGGGTGAAGGGAAAAGTATGCTGAAAGCAAGTTCCACGCGTAGTTTTGCTTGCACTGCCCCGGCACCATCACTCCCTGGTTGTTTTGCAAAGTGCCTCTGAGGGGTAGAAAATGGGATTTTATGCACACAAGTCATCTTAAAAATCAACCCCACAGGGGAGCAATTTTCAGCAGGCTGTCTACCTGCAAAATGTGCACATGCTTGAAATCTGGTTTTCAGAGGCAGAAAGTACTCAGGTAAGCTTCTTTTTGAAAATGAGCTAGTAGAAAATGAAGTACTGCGGGCCCTTTGCACCTGCCTTTTGTGCAGGAGGCCAAGCATGGGCACAGCAGCTCAAGTACATTTGAGAGTAGAATATACATGTGCTGGTTCACCCCCCTCCCCGCCCACTGACCTAATTGCATCCCTGGGATCTCCTGTTTGTAAACCGGCTAAAAGTGTGTACGCTGTGGAAGCTCCAAGTTCTTTTGGCAGAGCAGAGGAAAGCAATTTTCAGACCCAGGTTCGTGGTTTGGACAGTTGCCCTGTCCACATCCTGAGGGTGATGTGAATGTAATAACTTTCAGCAGCAGGAGCATTTCTGAATTTGCAATACATAGGTTAAATAATAAAATGGTTTGCAGGTGCTAATAGTGGCCTTGTAGATTGTGCATCACTTTCACCTTGATGCAATATAGCTGTGGATCGTGTTCAGTATATTTACAAATCAGGAATTCATTGTCCAGCTTATGTGAAACAAAAAAGAAATGCCATAAGTTTTCTATGTAAACAAAAAAATTGTATAAACTTTAATTCTTAACTGTAATGCATTATGAATGCTTGGATCCATTATCTTTTTCCTGTTCCTAACTAAACATTCTTGACTTGATTCACTCAAATTATTTTTCGCATCTGAAGGATGAATAGAAACAAAAATCTGAATCTCAACTGTTATGAAAGATGATATCTATATATATTGCACTTAGGAGTAAGTGGTGTCTCATCTGCATAGTTCTCCCAGCAGCCCCAGCAGAGGACTGCAGAGGACATCACAAACTGTCTAAGCTTCAGCTTCCATAGCTTTCAATCTAGTTACAGCAGCAGAGAACTGGAAAATTCATTTGCATACTTTTCTTAGCAGAGGACTCCAGTGGACATTGTGAACCATCTAAGTTTCACTCTTTCTAGCAGCAGAGAATCTGAAAGCTCATCTGCATACTTCTCCCAGTAGCCCCAGCAGATGAATACAGAGAACATTGTGAGCCAGCTAGTATAATGCTTGTTGAAGTAGTGAACCCCTAGTGCTGAGGGATGATTGATGCTGCCTAGTGAGGAAGCCCTCTAGGCCCATCCTGTCAGCTGGCAGAGAAACCCTGTGGCGGGACTGAATGGAGCTTCATCTATACCAGCCCCATTCCCTGCAGGTTAAAGCCTTGGGTTCCAGAGGCCAGCAGGACTTAGGTGGGTCCCCAGGGCAATCCAAGAGAAGAGTCCAGGCAAGCATGTGTTGAGGCAGGCAGCAGTTAGCAGAACAGGTAACAAGCCAGAGGTCATGGCAGGCAGCAGACAGCAGAACAGGTAACAAACAGAAGTTAGAGCAGGCAGCAGACAACAGAAGGACAGATGCCAGGCCAGGATCAGAATCCAGAAAGTCAGTCCGAGACAAACAGAACAGACAAGACAAATAGGACCAACAGGGCAAGCAAGGAAGGAACAAGCAGGAACTGGAACAAGAGCAAGCAGGCAAGGAACTGGACAACAAAAGAGCACAGAGGAGTAAGGGACAAGTTCAGGAACTATGACAAGGAACACAGAGCAAGGTACAAGGATGGAACAAGTCAAGGATAGCAACACACACTGGAACACAAGGGATCTAGGAAACCTGTTGCTGAGGTGCTGGCTGGTTGCAAGAGACTTCCTTATATACTCCTGGAGGATGTGATATCATCAGCCAGCGCCACAGGAAGTTCCATCTAGGGGACCTATAAAGGCAGTCTTAAGTCCTTGGAACAGTATGCTACTGGAGGCTATGCTGGAGTTACTTCAGATGACAGGTGAGGGGCGTAACAGCTAGGTTTGAACTTTCACAGCCCCCATACTCTTTCTAGCAGAAGACAACCAGAAGGTTCATCTGTATATTTCTCCCAGCAGCCCCAGCAGAGGAATTTAGAGGACACTGTAAATCATCTAGGCTTCAGCTCCCATAGCCCCCTTCTTTACAGCAGCAGAGGACTGGGAGGCATGTACCAAAACACTACGTCTTGTAAATTTTCAATAACAGCTTTATTTATTTATTTGATGCACTATTAGTTCAAAACAAGGATCAATAAGGTATGTAACTGGGTAGTTATAAATAGATTAATTGTAGTCTCTGAAGGATCACTGACAGACAAATGTAAAAGAAACCAATAAATTAAAAATCCTTTAGATTAGTTTGAACATCCCCAGTCCATTAGAAATTTGAATTTGCTAATAACTGAAGAAAACTATGATGCAGACAATAGTCCAGCAGTGAAAGGGGGATATCCACTCTTTTGCACTGCGTGTCACATGTATGATTTTCTTTTAGCAAAAGAAATGAATCATACATTCCATGAATCAATATTCGTGGGGAAAAAACTCCCAAAAACAAACTGAAAAATGAAACACATTTTTTACTCCTGTACATCCTTAGGGGTAGATTTTCAAACCCCGGCGCACGTAAATCCCGGGGTTTACGCGCGTGGCTGGGACTTACGCCTGCCGGGCCAATTTTCAAATGGCCCAGCCACGCGCGTAAACCCCGGGACGCGTGTAAGTCCTGGGGCTTGAAAAAGGGGCTGTCAGGGGGTGGGGCAGGGCTAGAGGCGCCCGGCACAGCAGTCATTTGCTACCGTGCCAGGCGATCGTGCACCGGCAGGGTTCATGCACATTTTTGGATAGCAGATGTAACTTGTGGGAGTTAGATTTGGTGGGATAATTTTCAAAGTGAACTTGTGTGTGTCAAGTTCTCTTTGAAATTTATTGTAACTTATGCACATATTTGTTGCAGACGTTAGGCAGGATGCTTGAAAATTATTCTCCCCATGGCCCTATTTTCTTTCTTTATTAGATTGTTTTCTTCTTTCTAAGAGCTCAGTGTTTTTCAAAACAAGTTGTTGAAAAGTATGAATAAATGAATGAGGATATCCAACGTGACTTCTTTTAAACAACAGAATGTTCTGAAAGGATAGCATTCCTTTGGGAGAAAAAAAAATACCTTACCATCAGATTCCTAATGAATTAGAATAGATAAATATGTGTTTGGAATGGACCAAGTATGACTGTTGCTAGAATGTAGAGACCTCTGTGTAACCGTGAAATTTGC
The DNA here is from genome assembly GCF_901001135.1 of Rhinatrema bivittatum. NCBI lineage: Eukaryota > Metazoa > Chordata > Amphibia > Gymnophiona > Rhinatrematidae > Rhinatrema > Rhinatrema bivittatum. Next base: position 167,774,004 of record NC_042617.1, read on the forward strand.
TAAATGGATCCCTTTGTATAATCTTTCATCTCTTTTGATTTCCTCTATTTGACTTTCTTAACTTTCTTCCTGGCTAAAGTAGTGCAGTAATCATCTTAGTCACCTTGGATACATGGAAAATGAAGGTCAATAAACAATAAAAATAAGATGAGGAGGACAGAAAACTTCAGAATGAGTGAAATTGAAACAGAAAATGAATGAGTAAAAAAGTGCACTGAGAAATGTTTTCTTTACTCTCACTCTAAAAAATAACTCCTGATACAGAAAGCTAATGGTACACTAACGTATTGAGAATTTTTTTAAAAAAGCATGCTAACCCAAAAATGCATTTACAAAATATGCTCTCTTGCATAAAATATGATTTTTGCACATAAACAATGTTTTCTGTGCTAAAAACATGATTTATGCACAAATCATGACTTTTGCACATAAGTCCCAAGCACATTATCCCCATACCACAAACTGTAGATTCAGCCCCATAGACGTCCAAAATTCCAGAAATATGAGTCATAGGGATGGGCAAAGGCAAAATTTTCATTTTGGTTCTTATATGTGTTTCATAAGTCACCTCCATTCATTTGAAATAAAAAATATTGTCATTTTTTTGTTCCATTTGTTTTTCATTTCCAGCAAAGGTCAATACAGCCTATTTTGAGCTTCACAAATGGGGTTTCTTAATCAATTCTAATGAAACGTTTGGGTAGACACATCAGAAGGGGAAGAGAACTCCAAGGCACCGACACTGTGGCAAAGTTGCATCAAAAGTGGCAATGAATAGTAGGGATGTGCATTCGTTTCATATGTTTCATACATTTCATATTACATGCGTTTCATATTACATGGTCGCTGCATCTCAGAAAAGATATAATTGCGATGGAGAAGGTACAGGGAAGGGCTACCAAAATGATAAGGGGAATGGAACAGCTCCCCTATGAGGAAAGACTAAAGAGGTTAGGACTTTTCAGCTTGGAGAAGAGACTGCTGAGGGGGGATATGATAGAGATGTTTAAAATCATGAGAGGTCTAGAAAGGGTAGATGTGAATTGGTTATTTACTCTTTCGGATAGTAGAAAGACTAGGGGGCACTCCATGAAGTTAGCATGGGGCACATTTAAAACTAATCGGAGAAAGTTCTTTTTTACTCAACGCACAATTAAACCGTGGAATTTGTTGCCAGAGGATGTGGTTAGTGCAATTAGTATAGCTGTGTTTAAAAAAGGATTGGATAAGTTCTTGGAGGAGAAGTCCATTACCTGCTATTAAGTTCACTTAGAGAATAGCCACTGCCATTAGCAATGGTAACATGGAATAGACTTAGTTTTTGGGTCCTTGCCAGGTTCTTATGGCCTGGATTGGCCACTGTTGGAAACAGGATGCTGGGCTTGATGGACCATTGGTCTGACCCAGTATGGCATGTTCTTATGCTTGTATAGGAAACGTATGAAACGGATGAAACGAATGCACATCCCTAATGAATAGCCTATAACACGGAAAAGGGACAAAAGGATACAGCAATGGTAGGAGTTCTCCAAGGCACTATGAGAGAAGCAAAGCAGCAGCGAGTGGGAAGAACAGCCCAGTGTTTCAAAAGAGGGCACCAGTAACTGTGGCATGACCTCCCAAAGGCAGGATAAGAGGGACAAAGTGTCAATAAGAGTGGTATGAATATCCTAAGGCACCTTGAAGGGGGAATTGTGAAAGAGTGGCTCTAAAACCTTTCTTTACCTGTGCAGGACCAGGCATCTAGCGTGGTCCACCTTAAGCCCTACAATGAGAGAGAGAGAGCTCCATGGGTGAGACCCTGCTGGGATGGGGATAAGAGTATGAGCCCAGCTGGGATCAGGAGGCCCCACATGTTCAGGAATAGGAGTTCTTGACCCTCTCTGGAAGAAGGCATTGTAAAGTACACTGTTAAGAAGGTAGGCAGTCTACTGATGTATGTGTTTAAATGTGTTAATAAAGTTGAATGAAGAAAAGCTGGAGTAAGTGAGGTTCCTGCTCCAGCTTGTGAAGATTTGCTTGGCTATCCTTATATATAGTGTCAGTTTGGGGATTTTTTTCTCTACGCTAGGCACAGAGAAAATCTAAGTCTCAAAGGGGAGGACAAGGAAGTGAAAAAGTTTATGGTGTGTGCCCTAGCAGAAGTGCTGCTAATGCTGCAGAGCATTGAAGTTTTGAAGCAATCTGGCTCCAAGTGCAAAGAGAAAAAACTATTTTATCATTTAATAGAGAGTGGGGATTTGAGGCACCTCTCTGGTTGGGATCCAGAGAGAGTGAAAATGCTTGGACCAACGGGTCCAAGCTGAGGGGAAGGGTATGTGAAGGAGTGTCCCTAAAACCCCTCCTGAACATGTGCAGGACCAGGCATCTAACCTGGTCCACCTTAAATCCTATAGTGAGAGAAACCTCTGTGGACAGGGCCCTACTGGGAGGGGGATAAGAATGTGACCCCAGCTGAGATCAGAAGGCCTTGCATGTCCAGGAGCAGAAGTTCTTGACCATCTCTGGAAGAAGATATTGTAAAGTACACTGCTAAGAAGGTAGGCAGTTTGCTGATGGCTCTTTTTTTTTTTTAAATGTGATAATAAAGTTTAAGTTGCACGAAGAAAAGCTGGAGTCAGCGTGATTCCTGCTCCAGCTTGTGAAGATTTGCTTGGCTATCCTTACAGGAACCAAGCAGCAAAGTGGCAGGAAAAAGCCCAGGCATCGATAAAAGGGCAAAGCAGCACAAGGAGTGGCATAAAAACACCACAAGGCATAGAGTTTTGAGATTTGGCAGCGAAGCAAAGTGGTAGCAAGCTTCCCAAGGTTTAAAGTCTGTGGGGAGGCAGCATGGCTGAGTGAGAGAAAGACCCCCAATATGTAGCATATAGGGTATGGCAGCAAGGCTAGGTGGTAGCAAGACTCCCAAGGTGCTGCATCAGGGGTACAGGAGCAAGGCATAATGGTGGCAGGAAACCTAAGCTGTAGAGTCTGGGATATGCCAGCAAAGCTGAGTGGTGCGTCAGGGATATAGCAGCAAGATAAAATGGCAGCAGGCCCCCCCAAAGTATAGCATCAAGAGTAGGGCAGCTTCTTCTTCATTGGTGATTAGAAGATTGGGTTTACTGATAGTGATTGCCAATCACAAAAACATGAGCTGAATAAAAGAGATGGAAAATGATAACATATCCAGGCATTTATACATTTTAATTTACACATTTTTGCTTCCATTTTAGAATTTATGGCAAAAGAGTTGAGTTACAAAAGGCTATGCTAAATCAGTTTGAGTGTGCACGATAAAACATATTTAACTTGCACACTAAAATCATCATTACTAGTCTACTCACTAACAACCTGGTATTCAGAAGATCTAGGACTCTAACATTAAGAGTTAGGCACTTAGATCTGGCCAATAGATACCTAAATTGAGGTGCCTTTAGGAAGGGCCAGAACAGGGGCAAGTTTGGGGGAGTGAAGTTAGGAATTTGGCACTGAATTCCAGTGCTGAGCACCTCACCTAGGGGCTAGTCAATGGGAAGTCTAAATTTAACACCTAGGGATCCATATACAAAGGGATTTGTCCAACTAAATAGAGACTTAGCCCAACAAGCCTGGAGGATTGATCTTCCCTCTGATTTAGCCATCCTTGACTTATCCCACTAAGATATCCGACTTAGCTGGAAAAATCAGGGGCAGACTGGGGTGGAGAAAAGTTATCCAGCTCATGCGGAGTTATGATGCTGACACTATTTTAGACAACTGCTAGAAGTGGTTTCTCCATGAGGCAGCCCATTGAGGGTGAAACAGCAGTGTCAAGATCTTATATGATTAAAGGTTTATACAGTTTCATATTTTGAGTGGAAGGACATTTACATAGCATGCAGTGCTTCACTTTAAGTTTGAATTTATGATTTACATATAGTGTTGGGACTCTATAAAAAAGAAGAGAGAAAATGTTGTGAAATGATCATTTTCTAAAATATCATGTAGCATGTGAAAATATCAGAACCTGGATGATACCACACAAAAATATTTGTATAGATATTTGTTTTTATTTCTTTGGGTTACAGTTATTGTTTGAGTTTTTATTTGACTATTTCTTCTCTTTTCTCCATCTGCTTTAAAACTAATCAGCATAGTGTTGAATGTTATTGTCTTCTATCCTTGCTATCCCAAGAGTAGCATCCACCCCCATAAACCTGCAAGCAACAACACAAAAAAGAACAAAAACCCCTTATTTGTCTGCCTTTCCCTTGACATCCTGGTGCCACACTACTCCAGGCCCAAAGAAAGGCAGAAAGACAAGGAGTATAAAGGGGAGGGGGAAGAGTCAGTAGCAGGCAGCCATGTTCTGCTGCCATCACTTTCACATTGAAAATATAATTTTATAACTCCCTGTGAAGTAGCAGGCTATCATAGCTAAACTGAGAGAAAAAAAATGTGAGCAGTTGGAGATGATGTACATGGTTTTTCTAAAATGTCTCTTGCTATGATTGCATCAAATACCATAGTGCCCTTGTGTATCAAACCTTGTACATAGTGAATCTTGTTCAGTGTTTATTCCTTGACACTAAGCTTAGTTGTTATAGAGATGACAATGCAAACCCTGATATAAGGGGATACATGGTTTGTTTTTTTCCTGAGAAGGGTTACTGTAGACGAGGGTACCTGGTGTGCTATACAGAGATAGTTGCTCTAGTAACTAGACATTTACCCTATTGAATAGCTAAATAATACACAGGTAAATTATTTCCCCCTTTCCTATATTTTTATCTTTTGTCTCATGAATAGAAGTACCTGTAAATAATTGAACCAGCTCTTATATTCTTGACAGCTCGCTCCTTTCAGAACTCTTCACCTCTCTGCCAATTAAATGGAACCTTACACATTGTAATAAAGAAGGGTTTAAGGGTAGTTGTGCTATATTGCTTGAGAACTGTTACAATGCCAGGAGCAAATTTTCCAACAGAGACCAGCAACTACCATTTGTGTTCAGTAAGTGTTCAGTAGAGGTAGCTAATCTATCATTGTTTATTTGTAGGGAAACCGCAAGGAGAGAATATCAATTGAGAGAATGTGGCACCAGCTTATCCCATAAAACGTGCAGCTATAGTGACTTGGCAGAGAAGAGTTGGGGAAAGGCTTCCTGCAATGGAACACTTCTACTGCTAGAAGTGGAAATCAATATCCATTCGCAGTGGTGAGTAGCTCTGGATGACTTTACAATAGCTTTGGGCTGAATGTCCTAAGCATTTTCCCCATACGTACATCACGAAAGAAAACCTTTATTGTATAGACCCATTTTGAAAAGAGGTCTTCTGTGTTGAGGGATTTAAAAAAAATTGGTAATGCATCATATTTTGCTTACAATTGTGAAGACTCCTGATATAAATGCCTGAAATGAATCATATGCAAGAGGAAAAATGGAGTGGAGGGATGCCTCTTGTTGTAAAGAAAAGGTTTTGCATTTTGCGCCATCATTCACTTTAGAATGATGTGATAAAAGGGACATAATGAGTTTTGATTTTCCAAAGCTAATGCCTTAGATAAAACGACGCTTTACCCATAGGAATGGATTTATTAAACATTGCCCTCCCTGTGGGCTGGTAAAACTACACATCCGGTACAACTGCACATGTATTTTTAACCACATCTGGGGGGGAGGTGTTCCTGGAAGTCTGGTATGGATGGGGGGGTGAAACAACACATGACTTTTAGAATTTTCAAAAGTATGCATGGAATCTTACCTGGAAAAAGCAGCCATACAAAAAGGAGATGCACATTTTCTTGGCCAATTTTCAAAGGGAAAGTTTTCCTTTTGAAAATGGGCTCTAAATTTTCAGGACAGGTTAATCCAGTTGTGCTCCATTGCATGCTGGGGCTTGTAGTTCTGACTTCCTAATTGCATTTCCTTAGAAAAGCAAGACTTCATGTCCCTGCATGCAGCGGAGTAAAACCAGAACTGGATCAGCTTGTCCTGAAAATTTGCAGCCAGTTGGCAACCCTAATAGATAGATAGATAGATAGATAGATAGATAGATATACATCACAAGGAAGAATGCATAAACATTTACAAGGACAGTGTTTACAGGCAGGCTGTAGGCTGGTGAACAGTTTGAACCCATGGGATGGCTAGCTGATTTGTAAAGGGAAATTACCCATGGATTTTTCCTTTAAAAAAATCTGTGGTGCTTGCAGGAAGGATTTACCCAGCATACTTTGCTGCTGTGGAGTTAAGCAGTGGAAACCAGGTTTCTGGATTTCCACATGAAATCCTGAGCTTACTTTCTGTAGACTGCCTCATCCCCTATCCCCTGGCTCCTGGCCCTGCCCCCAGCCCCCACAGTTTCCCCCACTGTCATCAGGGTGCATACTTTAACCCAGAGAGGGGTGGGGCAAGTTTCAAAGGGGCCTTCTCTGTGGTTAAACCCCCACTTACTATGGAGATTCTCCTTGAAAACTGCCACCTAAATAATAAAAGCATAAGGAACTTAAATGTTAATATTCATTGGGCAAAGTTACCTAGGTGAAGTTACCCAAATACTGAACAGAATATACCCATATAAGTGTTCCAATGAATACACCAGGCTAAAATTATTCCAGTAACTTTAGAACAGATATCCGGCTAAATTTAGCTGCGCAGCATTGAATATCAGTGCGTACCAGCTAAAATTTCCCCATGCCCCCAGAATGCCTCCATTACTTTCATCTGGCTAAATTTTGTGTAGGAAATGAGTTATCTGGTGGAAATTTAGCTGGGGAGCGAGGAGAAATGTTCAGGTTATTGGTTTGTGTCCAAAATTTAACTGGGCAAAGCTTTTGAATATCAACCTTCTGTTGTTTAATGATTCTGATATAAAATGTCACGTTTAATTTATGTGAGCCACCATGACAGCGATGAACGTTTTTTTAAAAATATCTAAATCCAGGACTTAGAGGAAACTTTCAAAAAGATGTAAGCACATGATCTCTGATTTTATGCACATAACTGGCCTTTTGAAAACTGCCTGGGTGCTTGCACATGTAAAAGTATGTGCAAATAACATTTTAAGTCCAATTAGCTAACAACCCATGTAGGGCTGAAGTCTTACTGCAGAAGGTACACTCTGACTTCAGCCTCAAATTTCAAGAGCAATAAATAGCAATATTTTACTGACATGAACTAAAGGAACCGTTGTTAACTCTCAGTGTGGAAGATGTGGGAAAGTCAGACTGCAAAATTAGTTGTCAGATTTGAAGATTATGTAACCTCTACTTAATTAATTATAATTTATAATGTCAAAGGTTGGCGCCTACCTATAATTTTTTATATTTATTTATTTATTTATTTATTTATTTTCCGAGGACAGCAGGATGTTAGTCCTCACATATGGGTGACATCATGGAGAGCCCGCACCTTGAATACTGTATACAATTCTGGTCGCCGCATCTCAAAAAAGATATAGTTGTGATGGAGAAGGTACAGAGAAGGGCAACCAAAATGATAAAGGGGATGGAACAGCTCCCCTATGAGGAAAGGCTGAAGAGGTTAGGGCTGTTCAGCTTGGAGAAGAGACGGCTGAGGGGGGATATGATAGAGGTCTTTAAGATCATGAGAGGTCTTGAACGAGTAGATGTGACTCGGTTATTTACACTTTCGAATAATAGAAGGACTAGGGGGCATTCCATGAAGTTAGCAAGTAGCACATTTAAGACTAATTGGAGAAAATTCTTTTTCACTCAACGTACAATAAAGCTCTGGAATTTGTTGCCAGAGGATGTGGTTAGTACAGTTAGTGTAGCTGGGTTCAAAAAAGGTTTGGATAAGTTCTTGGAGGAGAAGTCCATTAATGGCTATTAATCAATTATACTTAGGGAATAGCCACTGCTATTAATTGCATCAGTAGCATGGGTTCTTCTTAGTGTTTGGGTAATTGCCAGGTTCTTGTGGCCTGGTTTTGGCCTCTGTTGGAAACAGGATGCTGGGCTTGATGGACCCTTGGGCTGACCCAGCATGGCAATTTCTTATGTTCTTATGTTCTTATCAGATGGAGACTAATGCGGAAAACTTATGTCAAAGTTTCTAGAACTCTGACTAGGCATACTGAGCATGCCCAGCATGCCCACACGGGATTCCTCTTCATTCTCTTTTTTTTTCTGTGGAGCTGTGAGCCTTGCGGTTTGAATGAGTTCAAAACTTGGCTTTTTGCCTCATGGAAAACTTTTTTCACGTTTTTTCTCAATTTTTTTCTCTTTGATCCATCACTGGGTCCCTTTTGGTGCCTTCTCATAGACTCCTTAGTCAGGGTTTTACACAAGTAAGAGACCTAGGAGTTCTAATTGACAATCACCTAAACCTGAAAGCTAACATCAACAAAACCACCAGAGACTGCTTTTATAAGCTCCAAGTGCTGAAAAGAATACGACCTCTCTTCCACACACATGACTTTAGAACGATTCTACAATCAATCATTTTCGCAAAGCTGGACTATTGTAACACCATCATGCTTGGTCTCCCCTCATCACACACCAAACCATTGCAAATGGTCCAAAATGCCTCCGCCCGTATACTCACTAACACCAGGAGAAGAGAACACATAACCCCAATCCTGATGGACCTTCATTGGCTGCCCATACACTTCAGAATAATCTACAAGGCCATTCTCACCATTTTCAAAAACATCCATCAATTAGCTCCAATCGACCTCCATATCCCCCTCCGATTACACCATTCAACAAGACCGACAAGAGATGCTTACAAAGGATCACTTCAAGTACCCCCAGCCAAAACTACCAGACACATCACGCTTAGAGATCGGGCATTCTCCACAGCCGGTCCAACTTTATGGAACTCCATTCCCCCGGATCTTAGAATGGAACCCAGCATCTCAACATTCAAGAAAAAACTCAAGACGTGGCTATTCACGCAGGCATTTCCTAACTCCAACATTATTTAACTCATCAATCAACACGCTTCACTAATAATAACATTAATAGCCACCTCTTACAATGTTATTTATACAATGCTATTTATACATATATATAATCATCTGATCTTCATTTTCCTTCTCACTCCAAGTTATTGATTTCCTTGTTATATGTAACTGCTTTTCTGCACTTTTGTTCAAATTGTAAAGTCTTATTATTATTGCACCCCTGTTTCTTGTGAACCAGCATGATGGGACTATCGTCCTGAATGTTGGTATATAAAAAAACTTAAATAAATAAATAAATAAATTTCAGGTAAGTTTCCTTTTGCAGTCAATTCCCCCTGTGGTGGCGTTGCCTCGGTGCTCGTTGGCCATTGACGCCCAGCGCCATCATTCTGAGTTTTGGCCCTTTTGTTTTGCCCCATCATGGCCACCTCCAGGGGCTTCGCATGACATCCTGGGTTGCCGCTCTTACGCCCAGATGACCCCAAAGGGATGTCTGCTTTGACTTGACAAGATGGATCTGCTCTTTGAGTCGAGGAAGTTTGAGCCATCGCCACTGGCAACATCGGCATCGAAGGACCTCTAAGCTGCACTAATGGACACCACGCCATTGACTTTTGGGGGACTGCTGGTTCCGTCGAAGTCGCTGGTGTATAAAGGTGCCATAGATTGACTGTTGTTGATCTCCTCTGGGCTGAGGTCACCAAGGTCTCCCCTTACCGATACGGTGGTTGTCACCGGTCGCTCCTCCTTGGAAACTCTGCCAAGGCCAGCGGTGGCACCAAGGCCTGTAGTCCCCCATCCAGTTCCATCAGTGCCTGCACCTCTGGGCGTAGGCCAAGCACCTAAAGCCCCATCCCCTGTGGCATACAATGAGGATGAGCGTCCCTATGACCCCTAGGAGGATGATCAAACGGAGTCCTTCTCCAAGGACCCAGATGGTCTCCCATCAGACCCTTCTCTTCCAGATGAGCGAAGGAAGTCTCTGCCTGAGGACTTAACCTGTGCAGGGTTTGTGAGGGTGATGGCGGAAGTCATCCCATTCCAGATTTTGACAGAGGAGGATGCCAAGCACAAAATGCTTGAGATCCTTCAGTTCGTAGAGCCTCCTAAGGAGATTGTGGCGATCTAGGTACATGAGATCAAGTTGCTGCTGAGGATTTGGGAACACCCCCCTCATAGTGCCTCCCATTAATAAGAAGGTAGATAGGGTTTACCTCATCCAGAAGGCTGCAAGATTCAATAAGCATCAGCAACTTCACCAGTCGGTGGTGGTTGAATCCACCCTCAAAAGGGCAAGTGTTCTTGACACATTCCTCGGCGCCACTGGGGAAGGACCACAGAGTGATGGATGCTCTTGGGAGGAAGGTGTTACAAGGTACCATGCTTATTTGCCCGCATCACTGCATACTAGCTCTACATGAGCCAATACTCGCAGGATATCAGGAAGCAGGTGGAGGAGGTGACTGAGCAGCTGCCTCAAGAGCAGAAATATACCCTCATACCACTGGTGCACAAGGGTCTAGATTGCAGGAAACACACGAGGGAGGTATGACCTACAATGTTTTCGAAACGGCATCGATAGTCTCTGCAGAGGGAATCGGCATCCACAGAACAGCATAGCTGCAAGCCTCAGAACTCTGACTGGAAGTACAGGAATGACTCGCCGATGTGCCATGTACAAGAAAGAATCTCTTTGAGGATCGGGTGAGGGATACTGTGGCCCAACTCAAGGACCACCATAAGACCCTCTAACACTCTCCGCCAGTACTCCGGACCCATCCTCCTCCTCCAGGAGGTTGTCAAGACCGTGGCCAAGGAAGTCTTTATTTCGCCTCCTCGCTCCTGTCAACAGCATCTGAGCTCCCACGGCCATCCCAGGCAGCAGAGAGTTCCCAAGCCCCAGCCAGCTCCTCAGTCAAACTTGGGGATGGGGTTTTGACTGGGCCACAGGGAGCATAAGCCAGTCACCCATTATTTTTTATTTTAATCGTAATTCTATATTATAAGACTGAAGAGGGATCCGCATGGACACGTGGTATAGGGCATGCTGGGCATGCTCAGTGTGCCTAGTCAAAGTTCTAGAAACTTTGACATAAGTTTTCTTCATCGGGCTCCATCTGATGATGTCACCCATGTGTGAGGACTAACATCATGCTGTCCTCGGAAAACACCCGTTACAGGTAAGCAACTCTGCTATTTGTAAATTTGTAGCCTGCTAATCCGCAGACCTTAGCCGTTAATAAAAATTACATAGATAATATAAACATAATAAGTTACGAACCAGTACAAAACTGATAGAATAAATAGAATTGATTTTACAAATTGATGCATTTTTCTTTCTAAATATATTTGTACCATTGTCTTTGCAATAAGCACAAGACATTCTTTTGTCATGTGGTGGCTAGACTTTATTTTTTTGTTTTAGAAGCAATGTCTTTTGTGGGAGGAATGTTTTATGCTGCTCAGGCCCTATTGCACTGTGAATTACTGTAATTACTTTGTGAAACAAAATACACAGGTAATTAGAATTTGCTGCTGTTAAATTATGCTTTTGAACAAAAAAATACACTGCAAATCTCATCTTCATTTGAAAAAACAGAAACTGCAGAAATATATTGTATGATACACTGGGATTTTTAAATCTTTTTTTTTTTTTTGGAAATCTACGTATTCACACAATAATACATTTTCTGTGAAGGACGAGAGAGAAACATTTGTAAATGTTACTTGAAGGTGGTCTATAAACATTAGATTACAATGATTCAATAAGACAAGGATTAGCAATGTTTTCCAAAAAGGGAAGAAGTAGGTTGGAGAAGAATTTTTAGACTTTATTGGGAGGGGGGGGGGGGGGATAATTTTGAAACAGCGCGTAAGTTAGCTGGCAAATATCCACATAAATTACACCAGTTTACAAAGCTGATTTACGTGCATAAGTCCTGTTTGAAAATTATCCTGATAAATTACGTGCACACAACTACTTCTGCTATTTAGTGCACCCATTTTGGTTTGAAAGAATTGAGATGAATACGTTTTAAAATCAAAGTATGCATGTAAGTCCCAGTCTGTCCCCTATCCATGTAAACATTTGTGCGTACAGTGTGTAACGTTTCATACATGTCTGCTGCACAAATTTCTAAAGGCCCATTTCTGTGGGTAAAGCACTACTTTGTACTTTTTCCCTTTTCTGGGAGAAATTACCAGACTGCCACTATTGGAATAAAGGCTATGCAGCGGGTACAAAGTAAGCTCGGTCATTTGCACCTGCTTTTTCTGTGGGTAGAATTTTGCTGAAAAAAGGATATGTGAAGATTTGAAAAAATAAAATGCAAACTGCGTGAGTATTTTGCCTCTCCCTGCCCCTGGAATGCCTCCTCTCAATCAGGCCCATACAGTAAACCGCGCGGGAGAGCCGGTGCTCCGAGGTGAGCGCCCACTCTCCCAATGTGCGCCCAGGCACCTCTCCTGGGCACGCGATTCAGTATTTAAATTAGGGCCCGCGCCCTAGCGCGGCCCTAGCACCTCCTTATTGGTAGAAGCGGCGGCTGTCAGCGGGTTTGACAGCCGACGCTTACTTTTACCGGGGTCGATTGTCGAACCCGCTGACAGCCATGGGTTCGGAACACGGACGCCGGCAAAATTGAGCATCCGTTTTCCAATGGGGGAGTTGGCTGCGCGTTTTCCACGCGCTATTACCCCTTACTGTATAAGCGGTAATAATAGCGTGTCAAAAACGCACGTCCAAACGGGGCTAATGGTGTGCTCGACCGAGCGCACCGTTCTGTATTGGCCTGATTGTGACTGGAAGTTTGTGTGCTGTGGAACAATGTACAAACTTTTAGATGGAAGGAGGGCAGTTCTCAAACAGCCAATTAACATTCAGGCCGATACAGTACAGTGTGCTCCGACGGAGCGTACTGTTAGCCTGCTCTTGGACGCGCGTTTTCCCTTACCCCTTATTCAGTAAGGGGCGGAAAACGCGCGTCCAACCCGCGGTACCTAATAGCGCCCTCAACATGCAAATGCATGTTGATGGCCCTATTAGTTATGCACGCGGGATATAGTAAGTAAAATGTGCAGCCAAGCCGCACATTTTACTCTAAGAAATTAGCGCCTACCCAAAGGTAAACGCTAGTTTCTGACGGCACCGGGAAAGTGCACAGAAAAGCAGTTTCTACTGCCGGGCCTAATTAGCATACAGAATCGCGCGCACTCTCCCGCGTTTTTACTGAATCGGCCCGATTATTAACAATGGTAAAACCTTTTTTGTACTTGTGTAAATCCCTTTGAAAATTGACCACTCCATGCATGGTAGGATTTCCGGTAACTCGATTGCTGCCAGAAAGAGAGTGAACATCATGTAAATGATGACCTGTGGTGAGAGTTTCAAGATCACAGGACCAGCCTTTGCGCAGAGCTCTTGCGTGACCTGAGAGGTTTGTACCTAGAAAGTGCCGAAGTGTTTTAAAAATGGTGACGAAAAAAGGGCAAAGACTAAGCCAGCCAAAGCTCCTATGACGACCTTGTGTCTCTTTCATCAATTTGTAGAGCAACTTTCAGACTATATCTGCCAAAAAGTATCCTCAAGCAGAGTTATTTCTCTTGCTAGTGTTATTACAAAAGACTTATTTATTCCAGCAGCTAGGCAGAAGACGAAGAATGAAAAGGGCAGTTTTCCTTCAGTAATTGAAATCATGCTGTATGTTAGGGGTGGTTGGGAGGTATTTCAGAGCAGGCCAGAGTTAGCCACATATGTTATGCGACTAAATCTAATATTCAGAGTTAGGAACTTAATCAATGTGGCTAACTCTGGTTGCTCTGTAAGGATATCCTAAATTTAGCCGGATATATTTATCTGGCTAACTTTAAGATAGCCAGGTATATTCAGTAGTGCGACCGCATCGCTGAATATCTCTCTTAAGCTAGCTGATGGCTATATTTAGCTAACTTAATTAGCTGCACTGTGGCTGAATATCGGACCCAATGAATATGGAAGAGAGAGATTTTCATGCTCTGCCTTTTTTATTTGCAAATCTATCTCATGTGTATTTATTAAGGCATCCTGAAAATCATGCCTATTTGTGGCTCTTGAGAACCAGAATGGTTCACCCCTGGCTTAGTGGTTAGAAATGGGTAGAGATCCATGGAAGCCAGCATTCAAATCACACATATGCCATTAATGCTCTTTGTGACATTGGGTAACACATTTCTTCCAGCATTGCCTAAGTTGAAAATTTAATGGGTCATTTACTAAGCTTTGGAAGGGGAAAATACCTCAGGATTCAATAAGCTGTGGTACTGAATACAGAAGGTTAAGGTTTATGAATCTGACTGTAAAATACCACTGGGAAAAATTCAGCAGCCACGCAGCCTCATTTCCCAGGGCCACCATTTTCCTTTCCTAGCCCAACCCCTGGAACTCTCAAACCATTTATTTAAAGTTCCCTGTTGGCTAGTAGATTGCGAGAATGCCCCTCAGACATCCAAGCACAGCCGCACAATGGTCAGAATTGCACCAGCTGGCTTCAGGCAGACTTTTGCCCCATCACATGATAAGGAAAAAAGTTTGCCTTAGGTTGGCTGACAAACAAATCCCGCAAGATTCAGGGCAAGAATACAAGCATTGACTGTATGGCTCAAACTCGCAGAGCTGTCCCATGCCAGCAGAATGCTCTGAGATGCTGCAGGGTAAGTGGCTGAGGGATGGGGGTCTGAGTCTGTGTGTTATTGGTGTGAGGTAGGGGTCAAAGGCTGGCTAAAGGAAAGGGGTCCAAGGGTAACTGTGCAGGTTTATGGCTGGGGCTCCAAAGTTGGGATTCTGAGGCTAAGGGGAGGTCCGAGGCTGGCTTGGGTGGGTGTTGTGGATGTGAGGCATATCCAAGGCTGGCTGGGGAGGATTTCAGGCTTGGGAATGGGGGTACAAGGCTGACTGTGGTGATCCCAAGGCTGGGGGTCCAAAGCTGGCTGTGGGGTAAATCCAAGGCTTAGGGAATGGAGTACAAGGCTTCAAAGCTGGGGCTGGGAGTCCAAGGCTGAGCAGTGCCCAAGAATGGGTGGGGAATCTGAGGATGGGGGGGGGGCTCTAAAGCCAGGGAATGGGATTCCAAGTATAGGTATGGGGTCTGGGTTGGGGATCTGAGGCTAAAGGTTGGGTGTCTGACATTGGCTGGTTGGGATCTAAGGCTAGGGGCTGGTGGTCTGAGTCAGGCTGGGAGTCCAAGCTGAGTAGTGTCTAAGGCTGGCTACGGGTGTTCTGAGGTTAGAGGATGAGGCCCAAGGCTGAGAGTTATGGTGGTGTGGGTTTGGGGTTCAAGGCTAGGGATCTGAAACAGGCTGGCATTCCCACCCCATCCTTAGTCTACTGGTGGGTCAGGGAGGAGAGGGTAGCTGCTGGGCATGGGAAAAGAGATAGGGTTTGGAGGCTGTTCTATGCATTTATTACTTCTGTAATAAAATATTTCCTTAGATAACTCCTGAGTTTATCCCCTTTCACTCTCATCCTCTCGTTCTACAGCTTCCTTTATTTTGAAAGAGGGCTGCTTCCTGAGCATGGAAACTTTGGAGGGATTCAAATGTCTGTATTATATTTCCCCTATCCCACCTTTTCTCAAGAGTATGCATGTTTAGATCTTTAAGTGTGTCACTATATGCGTTAAAATGAAGACCACTGATTATTTTAGTAGCTACCATCTGAACCGACTCCATTTGGTTTATGTGCTTTTGAAGATGTGGTCTCCAGAACTGTAGACGATATTCTAAATGAGGTATTGTCAGGGGCTGTATAACATCCTTTTTTCTGCTGACCATCCCCCTCCCTTGGCAGCCATCTATCCTTTTGGCTTTTGCCGCCAACTTAAGATCATTGGATATGATCATTCCTAGAACCTGATCTTCTTTCATGCTTTACAAGCATTTCACTCCCATACTGTTGTTACGCCTATCGGTCACAGCTGTTGCTCACCTCTTTCTTCATTTCCCTGACTCCGTGGGGTAGACTGGCAGCCTCCGCCAGATGCCGCCGACGTGCTTACTGCTCCCAGGCCTCCCGGGGCGGCATGGACTCTGCCGACTGCCCTCTTGTCATCGGAACCACTTAGGCGCACGCGCGCACGGGCCAGTCTTAAGCACCTCATGGCGGGAACCTCGGGGGCGTCCCCTCCGGATGACATCATCTCTCCAGGATATTTAAACCAGCTGGCCCTGCCTAACGACAACTTGGGAAAGAGATCCCTCCTTGCTAATCCGCCTCGCTCTCAGAGGACTCTGCGTTCCAGTTCCTGCTTCCTGTCATAAGATGTCTCGGGTACCTGCTCCTCGGGGGCCCTCTCCACGTCTTGGCTATCCACTCCTTGGAGGGCCTACGTTTGAGACTTCTGCCTACCCCGTTCCCGGGGGCTTCCCTAGAACCATCGCTACTCTCTTCGTGAGTACCCCGCTCTGCGGACTACTTCCTGTTCTACCGAGGACCTCTCTGGTGTACCCCACTTCGCGGATCATTACCATCCCTACGGAGGACTCCCTTGGGTGTATCCCACTCTGTGGGTCTTTACCAACTCTACTACAGACCTCATCAGTGTTCCCCGCTCTGCTGACAACTGTCATATCTACTGAGGACCTTCACCAGTGTACCCCACTCCGCGGACCATTACCATTTCTACTAAGGACCTCATCAGGCGTACCCTGCTCTGCGGACCACTATCATCTCTACTGAGGACTCTTTCCGGTGTACCCCACTACACGGACCATTACCATCTCTACTAAAGACCTCTCTGGTGTACCCTGATCTGCGGACCACTAATGTCTCTGCTGAGGACCTTCTGTGGGACACTACCATCTCTACTGAGGACCTCATCGGTGTACCCCGCCCTGCGGACCATTACCAACTTTACGGAAGTATCCTCTCTGGGTATCCCCCCATTCCACCGACCCTGTGTCTCTGGGTCCATGTGACCTCCTCAGTTGGTGTCACTTTCTTTAATAAAGACTCTAGACTGATACTGTGTCTGACATCAGCTGAGATCTCGCCTCCCGACGGTGAGGCTCACGGGGCTCCTCCCTGTGGGCAGTACCATCCCTCACCTCAGCCCAGAGCCCACATACCACTAACCCTAACAACTGTACCTCTTCATTTGTTTGAAGACCAAATGCATGACTGCATTTTTTAGCATGAAATCTTAGCTGCCAGACTTTAGACCATTCCTCAGGCTTTGCTAGATCCCTGATGAGCAAGGGGTGGAGAGAGTGAAGTACCACATGGTTGGGATGGGAAGTGTTATTTTTTGAGC
Source organism: Rhinatrema bivittatum (assembly GCF_901001135.1). NCBI lineage: Eukaryota > Metazoa > Chordata > Amphibia > Gymnophiona > Rhinatrematidae > Rhinatrema > Rhinatrema bivittatum. The sequence goes on from NC_042617.1 coordinate 167,791,186, forward strand.
CACTGAGCCTCCATGTTCTTATAAGTGTTGACCTGAGTGTTAATGTAACAAAATACCCCTCATTCATAACAAGAGCAAGCACAGGAGCTCGGCAGCCTCCACATATACCTCACATTCTCCACAAGAAAGTCAATGGGGGCTTGGCTTAAGCATGGGAGGAAATGCTAGTTTTGCACTGCTGCTTACAGTGTCTAGTAAATGGGGTTTCGATTTGAGTTTTTGGCTGCACATTTGTAATTTGTGGATCTACTCTTGGGATCTACTGGTTACTCATGACCTGTATTGACCACTATTGGGACAGGATGCTGGGCTTGACGGACTTTAGTCTGCCTCTGCATGGCATTTCTTTTGCCTTATGTGGTCAACTAGTCAGTATTTAGTAAAGGTTTGTCTGTGTTCTGCAAGTGTGACTGAGTTGAGGTATTCTGCTAACATCATATAGGGATCTACAGCAGTCTTGTTAATTATCTTTTCCCAACAGGAGATATATTAGTGTTCTGCAGCCTGGTGTAATATTTGCAGTGCTGCCTTTTTTAGGTAGATTTATTGCTGTTTGAGTCCAGTGAGTTACTGTTGCTATGGTATGGCAGCTTTCCTATAGATGTGCTGAGTTTTGTTGTGTGTTTTTATACAGGCTTTAGTATTTCACAATATGCCTGGTAGTGTAAGGAGTTTGTGTGTTACTGTTACTTAGATGACAACAGAATTTGAACACTTTCTTTTGTATGATGAATGTAAGGGGAAATATCCTACTCTTCACCCATTGTTGGAGGTATGTGGGGATTTTCTGTGTATATATATAGTATATATTTACATAACTGGAAGTACAGCATATATGTTTTATTTGTCTTACATATACATTGACAAGAATGAACCTCATTCTTAAGCCATATTATGGGCATTATAGCAGTCTCTCAAATTTGTCACTAGTTCTTAGTAATACTTGTATTCTGCCAAACAGCTTTTTTCTGAAGCTTGTACAGTGTAATATTTAATTATTTGATATATAATCTGCTTTTCAGATACTTAAAAGTGGATTACATTCAGGTACTGTACATACAGGCAAAAAAATGGAGGAGAGCTTGGAAATACTTTTTAAATAGGCGAGTGGTACCTGTTATGCTCCGTGGCCGCAGACAGCTGTGACCTCTGTTGCTCACCTCCTTTTTCTCTGCTTTGGCCCCGTTGGGTGAACTCGCGGCCTCTGCCAGCTACTGCCGGCCTTCCTGCCTCCGTTCCCGGGCCCACCTGAGCAGCATGGACGCCACCGACCACCATCTTACCCTCGGGGTCCACTAGGCGCGCGTGCTTCCGGGCCTGCTTTAACCGTGTCATGGCGGGAACCTCAGATGATATCACTCGTCTTGGATACTTAAGCTCGCCGGCTGAGACAGCTGACGACTTGGCAACGAGTTCATCTCGCTTCAGTACTTGTTCCAGTTCCTGCTTCCGTGGAGTGAGACTATCGGGTACCCGCTCCTCGAGTGCCCTTCCTCGTTTCTCGGCTCTCCACTCCTCGGAGGGCCTTTCACCCAGACTCCTGTCTGCCTTGCTTCCCGAAGCTTTCTACTGAACTACTCCTTGACTTCAGTCACTGTGAATAACCACGCTGTGGGCCACTGCTGTGATATCTACGTTGGAATCCTCTCCAGTGTACCTCGCTCTGCAGACCATTGCCGTGATATCACTAGAGGAACCCTGCATACAGTCATCTTTTTATTATGGATTTAGATATAATTGCTTGTCTTTCCAAAACTGATCTCAAGGGGAGTTACATTCAGATACACTAAGCATTTCCTTGCTTCAAAGGGATTACCAGGTGCAGTGGAATTCCTTTTTGGTTGTGGGTGGGGTCAGCCAAGATCCACCCCCAACTCTACCTTCAACTTTCACTGCAAATTTCTTTACAGTTAATGTCATTCTTTCTTACACATATTCTTAACAAAAATAATAGAGCACAATTATTCATTCCAAAACCAATCTATTTAAAGCTTGATGACAGAAAACCAGACATAATGGTAAAGAAGAAAATGACAAAAACAGCATTACTAATAGAAGTGTCAGTACTGAGTGAGTATTCTGTGCTATATATAGGGGGACAGAAGATATTCAAATACCCAGAGATGTAATCAGAAACCAAGAAAATGTATCTTAATGATTCAGAAAGTCCCACTTCTTTGGGTTCTGTTAAGATTTGTGGGTATGTGGGCCCTTTGGCCGAGGTGAGAGATGGCACTGCCCAGGGGAGGAGCCCCACTGAGCCTCACCATTGGGAGGCAAGGTCTTGGCTGCGGGATGGTATACAGCAGATGTAGAGAAGAAGGAGAGGGTGATCCCAGGAGGCGGGCCACGGAGCGACAGCACAGGTGCTGACGTCAGACTTAGCTCGAATAACTGGAGTCAGGCAATAAATGCAGCACTACCCAAGGAGCGGGGGTGCCGAGCAAAAGTACAGTCACTGAAGTTACACGGGGTCCGTAGAGATGGCACACAAGAGGGTTCCTCGGTGGGAGGTCACGGTAGTAGTCCACAGAGCAGGGCTGAAGTAAGTTTTAAAACAAAATAAAAAAGAAGAAAAAGGTAAAGGGGAAAGGGCGGGGGAGGTAGGGGAAGAGAAGGGAAGGTGGGGTGGGGGGGGGGTAGGGAAGTTCCCTCTGAGGCTGCTCCGATTTCGGAATGGCCTAGGAGGGAATGGGGGAAGGCAGCACGGCTCAGCGTGGGCTCGGCGTGCGCAAGGTGCACAATTGTGCACCCCCTTGCACACGCTGACCCCCGATTTTATAACATGCGCGTAACCATTTGAAAATCTGCCCCAATGTGAATAGCTAGATGGTTTCCCCCTTGTCCCTTACAGGGCGAATAGCTTTGGTGAAGATGTCACTCTTGCTGAAATTATTGTGTGTTTTGCAAACAATTCTGATGATTTTACGGAGTAAAGAAATTCTCAGAATTCAGGAGGTTTGCAGTAGTTTTTTGTGGAGGGCAAAGTGTGCCAGAATATAAATAAGGAAGTTGATGATTGCAGAAGTGGAAATGGGGTTTGGCTTCCCTAATTTTCGGCTGTATAACATCGCGAGTCTGATGAGATATTTGGATGACTGGATTTTGGGGGTGTCATCATTTTCGGATGTGCGCATGGATAGATAGGTAGTGGATCTATTATCCCTCCAATTTGTTTTGCATGCCCGCAGAGAGGAATTCCCAGACAATGTTGTTGGCTTAATGGTAGTTAAAGCTATTAGATATGTGTGGAAAGTGGTTAAGGGGATAATGCATTTACCATGGGAGGTGTCTTTACTTTTACCACTTAGGTGGAACCCAAGATTTCCTGCTGAAAAGCCCATCCCCTATATAAGAAGCTGCATGACTCTGGGTATACCACCTTTCAGAGTTTTATCAGTTTCAAAGACAAGGAGGTTTACTCTCTGAATCACTGTATTGCAAAATGGGATTCTCTAAGGGGCTTTTTTTTTAGAGTATTTTTTAATTAACAGCTATATTCTCTCCACATTTAAGTTGAAAGAGCAAAGTTACACAAATGGAGAATTTCAGTCCTAATACAAATTTTGGAGGAAGGTAAACATTCTCTTGCAACTCTTTATAAGTTTTTGCACTCAATTAAGACATATTTTCTGTTAACATCTTTAGCTAGTGTTTGGAGTAGAGATATTGCTATATATTTATTAGAAGATATGTTTGATCGTATCCAAAATGTATACAAATGTATAGATAATGTGCTACTGAGGGAGCAACAATTGAGAATTTTGCATAGAATTATTGTGTCCCCCATGTGTGTGAAACAGATGGGAATCTCTGAAATAGCTGATTGCTTAAAATGTGTGTGTGTAGGGGGAGAGGATAAATGCTTTTTTATGGGATGTGGACATGCCCACAAATTGTGAGCTTTTAGAAGGGGATTAATATATATCTTACATACAGGCCGATACAAAACAATGTGCTCCGGTGGAGCTCACTGTTAGCCCTTGTTTGGCTGCGCGTTTTCGATGTGCTATTTTTACCCCTTATACAGTAAGGGGTAATAGCGCGTCGAAAACACGCTCCATCCCCTCCGAAACTAATAGCACCCGCAACATGCAAATGCATGTTGATGGCCCTATTAGTTATTCCTGCGCGATACAGAAAGTTAAATGTGCAGCCAAGCCACACATTTTACTTTCAGAAATTAACGCCTGCCGGCATCAGGAAAGTGTACAAAAGAAGCAGAAAAAACTACTTTTCTGTACACCCTCTGACTTAATATCATAGCATTAAGTCTGAGGTCCCAAAAATAAAAAAAAATTAAAAATTAAAAAAAATAAACATTTAAAATGTGCCCGCGGCCCGTGGGTTGAAAGACAGATGCTCAATTATGCCGGCGTCTGTTTTCTGAACCCGTGGCTGTCAGCAGGCTCGAGAACCGACGCCAGAAAAATTGAACATTGGCTGTCAAACCCGCTGACAGCCGTCGCTCCTGTCAAAAAGGAGGCGCTAGGGACGCGCTAGTGTCCCTAGTGCCTCTTTTTGCTGCGGGCCCTCATTTAAATAGTTGATTGCGCCCCAGGAGAGTGGCCTGGGCGCGCGTTGGGAGAGCGGTCGCTCGCCTCGGAGCGCCGGCTCTCCCACGGGATTTACTGTATCGGCCTGAAAGATATTAAGTATTGATTTTGTTGTCAATCCAGAGTGACAACTCAGGACGTTGAAGTGGAGGATTCTTTGCTAGGGTTTGTGAACAAGTTTCATGATTACCAAGAAATGCGTTTTATATTCATGGCTTAAACCTGAGGCTCCAATGCTTGCTTCTTGGAAAGCAAGGATGACAGCTCTATTGTTCATGGAATATAAATCATTGTTTTATAAATCCATCCTTATCATAATAAATTCTTCAATGTTTGGAGGATCTTTATTGGTTTCTTACCACCCATGGTGAAAAAGAGCTTTAAAATGAATGCTTCAGAAACTGTGAGTAGGTGAACTTTTGAACAGTGTTTCATACCTTTCGAATAGCCCATATTCAATCAAAGGTATTAGATGTGATACCATACCGGAAGGTAGGGTCTGCCTTCCTATGGAGAAATGAGGACTCTTGAGGATGGGAGGGAAGGAGGTTGAGAAGTTGGGGAATTACTGTTGGAAAGGGAACATATTATGTTTGTGGGACATATTTTAAAACATGCGCGCAGGTGCATATTTGTAGCACAACCCGGAGCAAACAAATCTGCGCCCGATATTATAACATGCGCACTCTGCTGCGCACATGTTATAAAATCCAGGGTCAGCGCGCGCAAGGGGGTGTACAGTTGTGCAACTTGCGCATGCGCATCCCGGGGCTTGCGTGCGCTGCCGAGGCTATGCAAAATAGGCTCGGCACTCACAGGGGCAGATTTTCTTGGGTTACACGCGTATCTTATGCGCGTGGCCTTTGAAAATCTACCCCTGTGTGTTTAATGGAATTGCTAATGGTTAAAGATATTATGGCATAAAAAAATGTTGTATTTAAATTGTTTCCTTTTCAATTAAACCTTGCAACAATGGTATATTCTACAGAAAACATGATTAGGAGGAAACATAAATTGAATTCACATGTATAAAAGAAATGCAGCTTTTCTTAAAACAGTATACTGAAGTGTGGTCTATGGTCTGGCAGTGGTTGGAACTCTGACTGAAGAACAGCCCTGGAAAATGAATCCATGACAATCCTCTACAACTGACTTTCTGGGTAACCCTGTACCGCTCGCTACTTTTTTGTTCAGTAACTTTATTTTAATAATAGCAAAGAAATACTAGATGACAAGAAGAGCAGAAGGCAAACTCACTCCCCATTATACCCACCACGAGAGACAACCCTTTTTTCCCTTGTTCCTCTGGGACACCACGAATCAGCACACAAAAACGACTCCTGATTGGTTTGAATGCCCTGGCAGAACATCCCTCCCCCATTATTTATTTGTAATAATTTGTTTTCTGCTCACATCACAACCTGATTTGAGGTGGAGTACAATATGTACATACAGAAGAGTAAACTTGAAAAAAAAGTACATAAAATAAAAGTTTAAATAAAATCAACAAAATAACTAAAACATGACAAAGTACAAAGAACAGAAATATGCCTACACAGATACAGCCATGATACAAGAGGACCAAAATGGAACTTATTAGTTAATGGTCTTGGAAAAGAGAGAGGTTTGAAGTGCTTTCTTGAAAGATTTCAATGGACCAGCAATGGAAAGAGGGTCATAGATTTGCAATATTGTGTGCAGCCAACAATCTGCTTACCCATAAATTAGTATATGTATTACACAGGTTGTAATGTTCGGTTGGCTGTGGCAGCCACACTGTAGCTGGCTTACATTTACCCCAGACACTGGAGATCTCGCCATTACTGGATTTATTTTATTTATTTTATTTATTTGAGTTTTTCTATACCGGCATTCACGGAGAATCGTATCATGTCGGTTTACATAAAACAGGGCTGATCAATACATTATAAACGTGTATAAATATAACATGAGTATACATTTTATATATTTACAAATTATAACAAGTTATAACAGTGCGCAGAAAAAAATCAGTTACAATAAAACAAGGATGGTTCTAACTGGGAAAAGAAGAAGAATAAGACGATAGAAATTTAACAAGAATAAGAACGTGTAGTGTTTGGTATGTCCGTATCAGTTTAGTGGGAGATAGACCGTCTTTCTGTATTTGGAGAGATCATCAGTCAGAGTCCGGAAAGGCTTTCTTGAACAGCCATGTCTTAAGTCTCTTTCTGAAGGTTGGAAGACATGGTTCCTGTCGTAATTCTAAGGGGATTGAGTTCCATAGTGGGGGGCCTGCTGTAGAGAAGGCCCTGTCTCTCAGGGTTATGTGTTGGGTGGTATTGGCGTGTGGTACCTGTAGAAGTTCTCTGTACACTTCTCTAGTGGGTCTGTTGGAGGAGTGTTTTTTAAGTGCTATTTGTAGATGGAGTGGAGCTAGTCCATGGATATTTTTGAAGATTGTGGTTAGGGATTTATGGATTATCCTGAAGTGGATTGGCAGCCAGTGAAGGTCTTTAAGGACCGGCGTGATGTGATCTCTTCTTTTCTTGTTAGTTAGGATTCTTGCTGCCGTGTTTTGAATCATTTGGAGAGGTTTGGTATGGGATGATGGGAGGCCTAGTAGTATAGCGTTGCAATAATCTATTTTCGCAAAGATTATTGCTTGGAGCACTGTTCTATAATCATGGAAATGAAATAGGGGTTTTATTCTTTTTAATGTGTGTAGTTTGTGGAAGCAGTCTTTAGTTGTTTGCTTAATAAATGCTTTTAGGTTTAGTCTGTTGTCTATGGATACTCCTAGATCTCTTACTTTTGATATTTGTAAGTTGGCTGGCGGGTTCGTAGTGATTTTGCAGTTATCCGGTGAGATTAGCAGGAATTCACTTTTTGATTGGTTTAGAATTAGGTTTAAGCTGGATAGGAGGTCATTAATTTCTTTGAAACAGTTTTCCCACAGTTTTAGGGTTTTATTAATGGATTCTTGGAGGGGGATCACAATCTGGACATCGTCGGCATAAATAAAGTGTTTTAGATTCAATTTGTTTAGAAGTTGGCAAAGTGGGAGAAGGTATAGATTGAAGAGTGTAGGTGAGAGAGAGGAGCCCTGAGGAACTCCTTGTGATGATGGGTATCTATGGGATTCTTTGTTCAGGATTTTGACTTTGAAACCTCTGTTTTCTAGAAAAGTCTTAAACCAAGTCAGCGCTGATCCTGCAATACCGATGTTAGCCAGTTGGTTTAGTAATATGGATACCATTACCCGTCCTCTAGGCATGCGTCATGGCATGCAGTAGACTAAAAAGGACCGAAGGCGGGAAATAGGAGCCGGCGCCGGATGATGACGTCAAAGTGGACTAGAGATTTCAACCCCAGCCATGGTCCTGGCAAGTGCCTCAGCAACAGATTCTCCTGCTCTGTAGTACGTGTTGCTTTTACCTGCCTCATTTATTCTGCCTTGCTTTGACACAGCCTGCCTTATCCTCCCTGCTTTTTTCTGGTTTGTCTCTGCCCTGCCTTTGCTTTGCCTTGCTCCTCCATTCCTCATCCTAGCCCTGCCTTCTCCTCCTCGGATTAATCTCTCGTGTTTGATCCTAGCTGCAAGAGTAGTCCTCGTGGGTAGGCTGCGTCAATTGTGCCACAGCACAAAGGGCTCACACACTCACTGCTCTTCACACCTGAAACATTTTTTAATGGTGGAGATTCTGATCAACTGAAACAAATATCTGAGACAATGGAGGATATAGTAGATCAGATTGACAAACTTAAGATTAAGAAATCTGTTAGGGTTAGTAAGGTGTGGGCCCTGGGCTGAGGTGAGAGATGGTACCACCCACAGGGAGGAGCCCCGTGAGCCTCACCGTCAGGAGGCGAGGTCTCAGCTGACGTCAGACACAGTATCAGTCTAGAGTTTTTATTAAAGAAATAGAGTGGCATCGCCCGTGGAGCGGGGGATGCCAGAGAGGAGGTCTCACAGACCCAGAGACACAGGGTCGGTGGAATGGGGGATACCCAGAGAGGATACCTCTGGAGAGTTGGCAATGGTCTGCAAGGCGGGGTACACCGATGAGGTCTTCAGTAGAAATGGTAGTGGCCCGCGGAGCGGGGTACACCAGTGAGGTCCTTAGTAGAGATGGTAATGGTTCGCGGAGCGGAATACACCAATGAGGGTCTTCAGTAGAGATGGTAGTGGCCCGCAGAGCGGGGTACACCGAAGAAGGTCCATAGCAGAGGTGGTAATGGTCCACGGAGCGGGGTACGCTGGTGATGTCCTTAGTAGAGATGGTATTGGTCTGCGAAGCAGGGAACACCAGAGAGGTCCTCGGCAGAACAGGAAGTAATCCACAGAGCGGGGTTTCTAATGAAGAGAGTAGCGATGGTTTCAGGGAAGCCCCGGGGAACGGGGCAGGTAGAAGTCCCAAGTGATAGGCCCTCCGAGGAGCGGATAGCCAAGACGTTGAGAAGGTCCCCGAGGAGTGCGTTCCCGAGACGTCTTATGCCAGGAAACAGGAACTGGAATGCAGGGTCCTCTGAGAGCGAGGCGGATTTAGCAAGGAGGGATCTCTTTGCCAAGTCATCAGTAGGCAGGGCAGCTGGTTTAAATGTCCTGGAGGGATGACGTCATCCAGAGGGGACACCCCCGAGGTTCCCGCCATGACATGCTTAAGACTGGCCCGTGCATGTCGCCTAAGGGATTTCAACGGCAAGATGGTTGTCGGCGGGGTTCATGCCGCCCCAGAAGGCCTGGGAGCGGTAGGCAGACCGGCAGCTGGTGGAGGCTGCCAATCTACCCCATGGAGTCAGGGAATTGAAGAAAGAGGGGAGCAGCAGTGGTCGCAGCTGTCTGCGACCGACGGGCATAACAAAATCACTGGGTCTGGATGGCATCCAGCCCAGAGTTCTAAACTAACTAAAACATGAAATTGCTAATAGGTTACAGATTACTAGTAACAGAGACAGTGCTCTATTTTGGATTGGTAGCTGGTTAAAAGCCTGGAAACAGAAGATAGGACTAAATGATCGATTTTCCAATTGGAGTACCCCAGGAATTGGAATTGGGGCCTGTGCTGTTTAACATATTCATAAATGATCTAGAAAAGGGAACAATGAGTGAGGTAATCAAATTTGCAGACGACATAATATTATTCAAAGTTGTTAAAAAAGCAATGGATTGTGAGAAACTGCAGAAGGGACCCTGTGAGAGTAAGAGACTGGGCAATGGAATGGCAGATTAATTTTAACGTGAAAAAGTACAAAGAGCTGCATATACATAGGGAAAAATATTGACAACCATAGGTACATGATGCTGGGTTCTGTAATGGGAGTCACTTGGAGTTATTGTAGATAGTATGTTGAATGCCTCTGCTCAGTGTGTGGCTGCAGTCATAAAACAATAAAATATTAAATCTGATCTGAAAAGGAATGGAGAATAAAATGGAAAATATCATATTGCCTCTATATAGAGCTATGGTGCGACTGCACCTTGAGCATTATGTACAGCTCTGGTCACGCCATCTGAAGAAAGACATTGTGAAACCAGAAAAGGTGCAGAGGAAGGTGACAAAAATGATAAAGGGGATGGAATATCTGTCATCTGATGAGAGGCTGTTTAGCCAAGAGCTCTTCAGTTTGGAAAAGAGGCAGCTGAGAAGGGACATGATAGAAGTTTATAAAATCACGAATGGGGTGGAATGGGCAAATAAAGAATTTGATAAAGGAGACTAGTATAGCAAGCTTTAAAAGAAGTTTGGACAAGTTCCTGGAGGAAATGTCCATAACACATCAGGAATGGGAAGGGGAGGGGGGGGGGAATTGAGTTTTGTTTTATGTTTCATTTTTGGCATTCCCACAAATTTAGTTTCATGTATTGTTCAGTATCTTTAGTTAAAAAAACAAAATAAACATTGAAACACTCCCCTCCCTGCTAAAAAAAACAGAAAGAAAAAAGAAACGGGCCTTTTGTGCTCCCCACCCATTGACTCATCTGGAAAAATGCTGAGGCCAGGATCCTTCCAGCCCCCACTTACCCAGTTTGGGGGGATCTGCAGACGAGGGCCTGGGCCTAGGCGTCGGGGCCTGCTGATCCTGATACTTAGGCCCAGGCCGAAGCTTCGGCCTTACATGGGCTTAGGCCACGGTAGGTCACCGTGACCTCGGCCTAGGCCCTATGCAATGCCCAGACTTAGAGGCCAGGTCCCAACACTGGCGCCTCAGCCTGGGCCCAGGACCGAGGCTGAGTTTCGACCCCTGGGCCTGGATGTAGCACAGGGCCAACACCCAGGCCCATGCTGGGGCCCAGCCCAGAGGCCAGTTCCAACACCTCGGCCAGGCCTAGGCCAGTTCCAGGACCCAGGCCCAATACAGTAGCCTGATGGCCAGGTTCTGACACTTAGATCTCGGACAAGACCAGGTTCCAGATCCAGGCTTGATGCTATGGCTTGGCAAGGAATCTGGATCCCAACGCCTGGGCTTTGGCCCAGGGTCAGACCCAGGCCTGGTTCCTAGGCCTCGGAGGTCTTCTTTCTTCGTTCTCCTTTCTCCTTTCTCCATCTATGAAATGACACCGTCCACTTGGGAGGTTCCAGAGTTAATTAACTCTGGTGCATCCTCCCCAGCAGAGGGCATCATTTTGATGTACAGCAGTTGGTGGCAAAGAAAGAAGTAAGAAGAACAAAGAAAGAAGACCTCTAAAGCCTAGGCTGAGGCCCAGGCATTGAAACCCAGCCTCTGGGCTGGCTCCCACATTGGGGCTGGGACAGGGCTGAGGCCCCAGTGTTGGGACCTGACCAAAGTCCAGGCATTGGATCTCTACCTCTGGCCAGGTCCCAGCTTTGGTTCTGGGTTTGGGCCAAGGTTCTGGCATTGGGACTGGGCTAGGATGGCCACTCCCACGGGGAGGAGACCCATGGGGAACTGCATAAGAACATAAGAAAATGCCATACTGGGTCAGACCAAGGGTCCATCAAGCCCAGCATCCTGTTTCCAACAGTGGCCAATCCAGGCCATAAGAACCTGGCAAGTACCCAAAAAATAAGAACCTGGCAAGTCCTAGGCTAGACTCTATACACTCAGACACAGAGAATTTGTATTTATTATACAGCTTGATGGTACTGCCCGGGTTGGACAGTAGTGAAGGCATCTCAGTAGAAGCAGTCCAGGGGTCCTCGGCAGAGGAGACCAGTCCCACACTTAGGTAGCTGAAGGGCAGCGCAGGGTAGTAGAGGCAGAACCCGGATGTAGACTCCAAGCGCTGAAGCTGAAGGTGAGATAGACTGAGAGTGTTAGTACTCACTGAGCAGTTGGCTGTATTAATGAAGATTCTGGCAGGCAGAAGAAGATCGGATGCAGGCACCAGGTTAGGGAACGCAGGCCCTCGAGGAGCGAGTACCCGGTTTCCCAGATAGGCACCTGAAAGAGAGAAGAAGGGCCCCCGAGGAGCGGGTACCCAGGTTAGGGATGAATTTCCCTGAAGGGCAGAGAGAGAGCTTCCAGCGGCTGCTGGGAAGCGGCAGAGCAGCTTAGACCGGAGCATTCCAATCCTTGCTAACTCACTTTGTTAGCAAACGAAGGGCAGGCTAAATACCAAGATGTGCTGACGTCACTCGGAGGGGATGCCCCCATGGTTCCTGCCATGTCGTGGATAAAGACGTTGGTGGCATGCGCACGCGTACCCTAGGAGGCCCTTAGGAGAAACATGGCGAACGCCGTCGCCTTTGCCGATCCAGGGACGCCGGAGAGAGTGGCATGAGGATGCGGTGGCAGCCAGCTTCCCAAGGCTTGAGGAGAGAGAAGGAAGAAAGGTGAGGCACAGAGGTCGAAGCCGACTGAGACCGAAGGACGCAACAGGGAAGATGTTAAGAAAGAGAGTAGATCCATTTTCTCACATCCCACCTCCCAATGCCAGCATCTTCTCTCATTCACTCATGCACACATCTCCCACAGCCCCTCTGATCATCTCACTCACATATCTCACAGCCCTTCCTTACTCTTTTACTCCTCACACATTCCATATTCCTCTAATCCCTTCACTCACACATACACACAACCATAGCTTCTCTGATTTCCTCACAAACACACGCACAAATACATACCTCACACTCTTCCTAATCCCTTCACTCACTCCCCATCTGAATCACTCTCTCTCTCTCTCTCTCTCACACACACTCCTCATTACCATTCCCTTTTCCCTGCCTGTTCTTTCACTGTATCCTTCCTCCCATTATTGCCATTTCTCTCTCTCCATCCTCTCCCTCCCCCTCCCCGCACACATCTTTGATCCTTCACTGATCTAGGCTTGGTAATCTAAAGACAGGAATGGTAGTGAATCAGGCCATTTTCTTTTCACATAATGCCCAGGCCAGAATGTCATGTTGATGTGCTTTGTACAATATACTTAAAAGCATAGTACTCTAATATGGGCAATAGGGGGAAGCATTGTTGTCCAATGTCCTTAGAGTACCAAACCTGCATTGGTCACCAATGCAGAGAGGGAGAGAAGCCTATGCCAACACTGATACAGTTGCTTGACCAAGCCCCTCATCTCCTGTCATGAAACTGCAGCTGACTGTGTGGTGAGGGACAGATTCTGTGTTTTTTTTCTCATGGCTACAGAATTGCTGGAAACTGCTAGCCCTGGATAAATCCAACATTAAGTGAGTGTTGAGAAATAGTATTTCATGGCATTATAGGCCAGATATACCAATCATTTTCCCATAGAGGCAAAATGGGGAAAAACAATTTGTACATCTGGTTGTACGTGAAATAGAAATACTTGGTTGTTTGCAGAACTGACTAAAATTTAATGTAGCCCAAAGAACTAGAATTGTACAAAATTTACCTTTTGGATTTAAAATAAATAAATCCCAAAAGAAAACCAGTCCCATTCAAAATAATCACATCTGTTTTAAAGTGATATCTCTAAATTGATTGTTCACAGGGAAACAATGAATTTATGATTATAACTTTCCCTTTGAAAATTGTCCATGAAAAAGTGCTTGCACAACTTTGTACTTCCTTTTTATGTGGGTATTTTATCCTGGCAAAGTTAATTTCCAAATTTATATTCCACCTTCCAAAGTCAGCGACCTCTTCATAGTGGATTACAACATAGATCAAAATATATATCATAAACATAAAATAACATTATAAAATATAATTTAAAATAAAGTTGGAAATACAGTAAGTAAAACAATTGAAAATGAAAACAAATCCTAAAATAACATCTTATTTCACCTCTTGCCCAACAAATTACCCATACTTCTTTCAACCTAGTAACTCTCCATAACCCTCCAAAGTAACAGGAGGAAGACCAAAGGAAAATACAGAAAAAGACATCTAACAGCATCTATTTCCATAAAATTCCGATAAATTCCTGTCTTAATTCAGTCCCTCTAAGACTAGCTGATATAAAATTTAAATAGAAATACATCAGAGACTATAACTCTTAAACTATTAACCTAAACAGGATATAGCATCAGGCCTCTGCTGTTAATAAAGACTGGAGGCCATCCATAACATCTTTAGGTTAATGGTCCCACTGTGAAAACAACCAAGTTTTCAGATTCTTAAGGAAGAACATGTAATTTACTGTACCCAGCTGCGTTGCCAGTAACATTCCAAAAGTGGGGAACAATCCCTGAAAAAGAACAAGACCTAGTTCTGGATTTAAACCTTATTTTAATTGATGGAATATCTAATAATCTTAATGAGCTCAAGTGACAGTGCCATCTAATTTTATCCCTTAAATATATTGGACCAATTTCTGCCAGAGCCTGGAAAGTCAAAATCAGGATTTTAAATTGGTTTTGTTCAGTCACTGGCAGCCAGTTTAAGGATTTCAAGAGTGGCGTAGCTGTTTCCCATTGGGGGCTTCCAGTAGTAGCAAACACATCTGCATTTTGGATCAGTTGTAGTCTAGTCTACCCAACAGTTTCTTGGGCAGAACCACATAGATGGAGATACAGTAATCCACATGTGATTGAACTATCGTTGCATCACTGTCCTTAAATCTTGAGAGCTCTTAAAGGGCAAAATTGCATAACCATCTCAAACAAATGGCCTGAATTTCACTTTCCAGTGTGAGTTGAGAATCTGGGATTATTCCCAAACTTTTCATCTCTGTCAAAAGATCAACTGAATTGTGGTAAATTCATCTGGCAAAGGCAGATAATTTCCATCTTGTTTTCTTTTTTTGTTCCAGGATATTCACTTGCATACAGTCCGAAATAGTTGACAGTAACAAACTGAGGTTTCCAATAGATTTTGACCAAGAAAGTTGCCAAAGAGCCAATATTTGTAAATAATCAGCATATATGTATATCTTCAACCCCAGGCTTCTAATAATTTTCTCTAGGTGGTGAAGGTATACATTGAACATAGTAACTGACAGATTTGACCACCGGGGGAATTACAAGTGACAGAAATTTGGGAATTTTCCTTCACTCTGTAGCATCTATCCATAAGAAAAGATTCCAACCATCTCAGATTCAGCACTTCTATCCCACAGTCTGCCAAATGTGCAAAAACTGCTGGTGGCTGATTGTGTCAAAGGCTGCCGAGTGATCTTATAATACCAATGAGTCAGAGCCCTCATGATTCAAAAGTGGATGAATGTCATCAATCAGAGAGTCTAATACTGTATCTGAGCTGAACCCTGGGCAGAAATCTGATTGTTCTGGGTCTTAGCCCAGTAAGTCCTCCAAAATATCTCTCAACTGAAAAGTTACTATAGATTCTATCAGCTTAGAGGTGATGGTAAGATTGGATACAGTCTGATAACTAGCATAATCCTCAGGATCAAGGCTTTTTTTTTTTAAGCAGAGGCTTAATTAAAGCTGTTTTAAAGGCCTTCAGGAAATAACCCTGAACCATTCATCTTATTTGTTAAGAATTTCAACACCACAATAGCAAGACCTATGAATAGCCATCCTGGGCAGGAGTCCAAAGAACATCCACTCTTCACTAGCTTTCACATTCATTTTCTTACCTTGCCCATTTCAACATGATCAAATAATGAAAGGTTAGATCTCTTTGGATCCCCTATGCTCACAGTAGCAGAAGCTTCAGGTGCCCCAACCAGCCCCTCGTCAGAAACCATATCCAGTTCTATGCTGTTGGGAACAGAGTACATATTCTGTAAAATATCCTCACAAATCTATTACCTGTTAAAAAAAAAATTCTCAGTTCCTCTGCCTCTGGAGTAATAATTTGCTGAGATAGATGGTTAGAAGGTCTAACCATAATTTTATTATTAATTGCAAATAATTCCTTAGTGGAATATAGGATTTTTGTCACCAAAATAATAGCATTCTTATAGCGTTTAAAATGTGTCTTCTTTATAAAATGAATTTCTATACTTCCTATATTTAACCACATTCTTTCTAAATGGTGGCATTCTCTTTTCATTTGTTTTAAAGAGCCAGTAAACCAATCACCCCCTTGTAATTTGGAACTTAATGTTCTCAGTGAAACAACTAAATTTAATGAATCCTTGCAACTAACAACAAAACTATCCACAGTTTTATGCAGTGAATCCACTGTTAGATTCTCATAACTAGCAGAAATATATAAATGAAATTTTTTCACATCAACCCTACCCCTTTTCTGGGTATGGTAAGAAGTTGCTTCTGGCTTATTAGAGATAGTCCCTAAACAAAGCTTAAAGCAATCAAAAAATGAAATTGATTGTGAAATCATGACAACTGTGCAGGGATTGAGGATTACATAGTATTTGTAAGAGAAAAGTATGTGTGTAATATCCTATGAAAGCTGTCCATTCATGAAAGCACAACTGTGAGGTAAGGATGGAAAATACAGATTCTATAAATGGGAAAAAGAAAGGATATTTTTGTACTTTTGGTCAAATGGTCGCTGTGCATTCCAGAAATTTTTTATACAGTGGCTCTTATTAAAACTTTTGAGACCAATATCCAGTGCTACTTAGCCATGTGCTAAGTGCTACCAGCCATGCTACCAGCCATGCTGCTGAATATCTCTTGTAAGTTAGCTGAATAAGTTTTGTCTGGCTGGCTAACGTACTTATGCACTATG
Organism: Rhinatrema bivittatum; assembly: GCF_901001135.1. Classification (NCBI taxonomy): domain Eukaryota; kingdom Metazoa; phylum Chordata; class Amphibia; order Gymnophiona; family Rhinatrematidae; genus Rhinatrema; species Rhinatrema bivittatum. Next base: position 167,807,769 of record NC_042617.1, read on the forward strand.
TTTGAGTATTGAAACCTTTCTAGTTTATTTGTGAATGTAATACATGTGTGTGTGTGTGTGTGTGTGTGTATTTTGAGCTTTTCCTCATTGGTTCTTATGGAGTTTGGATGAATTCATGTTTCAGATATTATACAAATGAGATGGCTTGGAAACTGAAGTATAGGCAGGCTTTTTTGGTTTCTTAACTTTAGATTGCACTAATACAACCTATGAATGCACAGTTTGTGTTACGACCACGGCCTTCAGATACTGTTACGAAGCGCGCTCGTCGAGACCGAGCTCATGGCCTTCAGATACTGTGACGAGTGCGGTCGTCTGTGGAAAAGGGTGTTGTTGTGACCGTGGCCTTCGGATTCTGAGGTGACTGCGGATGCGCGGTCGCTACTGGAATGGATGATGTGAGCCCTTGGACCATGGCACGAGTCAGGGAGGAGCCCCAAGACACACTGCGTGAGGTGAGCTGGTGCGAGCACAGGTGGAACTAAGCAAGGCTGAACCTCTACCGGTCCTGCACACCTCAGGATGACCAACAACACAATGTTGATCAATGAACAGTCCTCGGACCTGCTGCTGGGAACGGCAATAGGCGGCAGGCCAGACAGAGGATGAGGGCAGACAAAGGCCTTGGAACATGGAAGTCAATGGACGCAGACATAGAACTTGAAAGACTGGATGTAGACGAGGAACTTGGAAGACTCTGGACGTAGACAAGGAGCTGGGAAGGTTCAGACATTGGCACTGTCTCTCAGGGCACCCTACACAGCCCACCAACATGGGCGGACACAATGGGCTGGTCACGGACCACCCTGTCCCACTGCGCGCCCTACACAACCTGGAAGGCTGGTCGTGGACCACTCGGAGAGCGGGACAAGCGCAGGAAGGGAACCCAGCTAGATGAAGCTCCAATGACCGAAAACTGGAACCGGTCGGAATGGAACTACCCTCGAGATAGCCATCTGGAGGACTCAAGGAGCTGGAAGGTCAAGAGACTTGGAGAAACTCTGAGTGCTAGGAAGACTCAGACAAAGGCTTGGAACAAGCGACGGAGCAGGACCTCAAAACATCAGGAACTGGAACATCAGGGCGTGCAGCATCAGGACATCTGGGCTTGGAGCAAACAATGGATGAACAGAACCTCAGAACATCAGGACATGGAACATTTATTTATTTTTATTTAAAAATTCTTATATACCGCCATTAAGTTAGATAACCATCACAACGGTTTACAGTAAGGCACGATAATAAAAGGAATGGTATAGATTACAACTTAATCATGTGCCATCATAGTACGGTAACTTTTTAATACAATAAACTATGTATGTAAGTTAAGCTTGTATATTGGGACCAAATTAGGCAGTTTATATTTAACCTTAATATGCATTTCTATGTTACAAGTAACAACTTCAATATCAGGAAGCAGCAAAGGAGCTCCAACGGAGGACGAGACTAGGGACATGAAAACACTGAACATGAAGCCATCTAAACAGAAGAAGACCACGGAGGACCTGGACCAGTCACGGAGCACAGACAACTGTGGAACCCTATCCAAAGGCACTGGATGAAGGCAGGCAGGGCCGTAAATAGGGCTGAAGCAGGAAATGATGACCAGCTGGATTCCGGTGGGGCCAGGAGCACTTCCTGCTACTGGCCCTGTAAATACTCTGAACAGGTGCGCGCGATTGCCTAAGAAGGCCAGAGAGGAGCAGGACCTTGGACAGTAGCGCCCAGCTGTGCAGGAAAGAAACAGGCATTAGTAGCGGCCTCCAGGCCACAAGAAGACATCGGAACAGCAGTGGCTTCCCCCGCCGCTCGAAGAGGATCTCGGCGGCGGCATCATGCCGCAAGAACGGTGCTTTGGCGGCGGCACAGGCCACAATGAAGATGGCGTTGGGCACGACAGCAGCGCTGGCAGTCGGGCCGTGGGAGCGGCAGTCTCAGCAGCTCCCTGCTACGGAAAAGCAGCGCGGCGGTGAGTAAAGGTGAGAGGCCTGCTCGCGGAGGGTAGCTCGGCAGGCAGGAATCATAACAGTTTTGATATATGGCAGTGTAACATGAAGACTTTGGCTCAGGCCTTTGGCTCACTCAGCTTACCCCAGAATCCTTTGCTGTCTGACTTAACTGAAACTGCTGGCGTACAATGAACTTAAGCTGACCTGTGCGTGAATGGCTTAGAGATATCTGGAATACCTTTAGGCTCTGCAAAGCCTATACTTAAAGGTCATGAGGTTATCGATGGCAGATGGATAAGGCTGCATTGTTGGCTTATCTGGCTCCAAGAGACTCCAACTGAAATCAGTTTCTCCCTGCCCCCTGGAGATGAAATGATTGATCTATCGACAGAACAAAGGAACCCAGGAGAAACAGGGCACATCAAAAGCAAGGCTAAAACAAAGGGACCTTAATGTGGGTGGGAAGTTCTCAGGTTAAAGAAGGTTAGCTTATTTCACTGTCATATTGCGTAAGTGATCCTCGTCACAGGCATTCTGTGTATGGTTTAAACCTATAAAATACAGCTTTTACAAGATACTGGAAGAGACAGTAATGCCCTGTCTATATTGAAGGTTTGGCTGTCTGTGTCTTCCAAGGATATGCAATAATAAATTTATATTTGCTTCAACTAAATTCCTTGTGATATCCTTGTGTGTCCTGTAGCAGAGAAGCGCCGTTTACACAGGTAATATGTACATTTTGTGATTGTTATTTGCTGATCTGTGCTTAGAATCTTGCTTCTTTTTTGCTGCTTCTGTGTGAGAAACATGTTCTGTCTTTGGAAAAACTATGCTCAAAGATTGTACTGCAATATCACCCCTTTGTAATATGCTTTGAACTTTTTTTGCTGGAAAATCATGAAACAAATAATTATGAAGATGAAGTTTGGTTTCTCTGTCTTTTTGAATTGGTTACTGATATCACCTGTGTGACCTTGCTGGTCCATAATAGGATAATGAGCTTTATACATAGAAAAATTGATTTTCGAATGAATTCTGCATCTCAGAATCGGATGCTCCTGAAATATTTAATTATATGATCATTTGGATCTACTTCACCTTTGTCTTTCCTAACAGCTCTTTTTCTAGCTTAGAATATCAGATATTTTTATTTACCAGCCTGCTTGAATAGTTGCTTTCTATGGACTCTTTTCTATCCTTTAAGGATATTTTTTAAGGTTTTTCTTGTATTCTGTTTCTGTGGAAAAGGCCTAGCTGAATTATGCTCTAAACTGGTAAATTAACATGCAGTATTTTGTCCTTTATTGTCTTTCTGCATCAATAAATATTATCACGGAGGTGAATTTTAAAACCCCAGTGTGCGCCAAAATTTGGAGATATGCGCACAACTCAGGCTGACGCATGTACAAAAATTTTAAAAGCTGCCCAAATGCACACCCATCTCCCGCTGCGTGCACTTCTCAAAAATGTTCAAAAAAGGGCATGGTCTGGGTGTGGTCTGGGTGGCACATGGGCATTTCAGGGCATGGCCAAGAGATGTGCCCTAAATACACACCTGAGTGCCCGCCCAGATCTGCTGCCGCAGATCTGGGCGGGTACTTCTGCTAGGGGTAAAGATGGCGCCGGCTAGGGGTAAAGATGGCACCGGCCGTTCATTGCTCCTACCATGTGACAAGGACCGGCCAATGGCACGGATACCCTGTCACATGCTAAGGGCAAAGGGCCATCGGTGCCATTTTGTTTACTGGCAGCCGATGGCCTGTGCGCAGGAGAATGCTCCCGGGACCCCCGCTGGACCACCAGGTATTTAAAAATTTTTTGTGGGGGTCCAGAGGGTGGGGGAATACTAACAAACTCATTTTAAAGAGTCGGCTGTATTTTTTGGTTATCAGCTCGGGTGCAGCCAATAAAAAAAAAAACCCGATCGGACTGCAAGAAAAATATTTCACGGTGTGAATCGGAACCGGAATCAGAACCCTTACCGGTTCCTATTCGCATCTCTAGTAAAGAGTCTGGGGTAACTGGGTGGAGAGCAGACTATCAAACCGGGGGGTGTTAGAGGACCTAGCTGTTAACTGGGTGAACTGGAGCGCGAACTGGTGAAAATGGCAATTGTGTACACATGCATCCCATTTACAATTACCCGACTTGCCTGGTTGATGTGTGATTTATGTGCATAGGCGCATGCCCACTTAAAATTGGGCACACATATGCACGTGATCTAGCTATTTTATGACATGCATGCATATATGCGCGCAATTTATAAAATGGCAATGTATCAGGTGCATGCTTACGCACATGTGCCAGAGCGCCTGTGCATCAGTTTGAAAGCTACCATTCCTGGGTCTTTTTCTCTTTCTGTCATCTAAAGGAATAATCTGGAAGTAAGACTGGCATTCATTTATTATGGATTTTTTATATTCTCTGTTCTTGGAAAGATAACGCATACTATGCTCATTTGCAACAGTGATTCACTGTCTGTGAATCAAAATCCAAACACAGGTTTGAAAATATTAGTATCAGATAAAGCGAAATTAGAAAATAAAAGCTGAAACACCGGATAGTCAGCAATTGATACCTGTGGCACCATGATTGGTCTGTGGCTGGCCAGAAAACAGACACAGGCTGGACTCTGGCAGTTTTCTTATAAGTTTTTTTATTAATCGCAGAAAAATGTAACAAAAGCAACCCTGCTTTCCTTAGCAGTTCTCAAACAAAAGACAGCAGCATTGCCCTAATCTAGGCTCCTCTCTTCTATGGGGCTCTTTTATTCTCCCTGGGCCTAGCTTCTTATCCGCCTCTAAGAATAAAATCCTCAGACTGGGACACTCTTCCTGTTTGTGGCTTAAGGTGGACCAAGCTAAATGCCTGGTACGGGACTTTTAAAGAGGGTCTAACATGCACTCCTTCACATACCCTCTCTCTCGGCTTGATCTTGTCAAGTTGATCATCTGCCACTACTAGGGTTAACTCCTGGGTAAGTAAATCATACTTATTATATTTTTTGTCCTATCCGAAACTGGGACTAACCATTTCTCTTTGCTACGGAGGGGTAGGATCAGTATGGGGTCCTCTAGGCCAGAGTGCATCTTCCTCTCCCCCTTATGTATACTCCTCTGGCTAAACTCAAAGGAACTAACTTTGAGTGGGGCTTGCTTAATTTCTCAAGGGTTCCCTTAGCTGGTTCCCCTTTTTGGGGAACCAGCTAAGGACTCTTGGAATACCCCCAGTTCCCTCTGCTACATGTCACCACAAAAAGTCCCTGGTGAGTCTTTATTTACTAAGACCTCTCGCACTTTCTTCTTGGGTGCTGCCTACTTTGTCTGGATGTCTTTGACTCTGTGCAGTATACTTTCACAACATCCCATGAAGAAGCTTCCAGAGGAGATGTTACTTTGCAGTCTGAACTTGCCTGATTGGCTCCACAGAGTCTCAAACTGGGAATAATCTCATCTTAGAACTGTATGATATGGAAGCTTGAGAAGTAAACTCACTTTTATATAGGCTTGTCCCACAAAGTCGTTAGTAAGACCTGACCTGTGGGTATTGTTGCTGGTCATCAGTATTACCTGCTGGTACTGTTGCAGGTGAGTGTCACCTTCTTCCTGTAATACCCACTCTGGGCTAGGTGTTGATGGATGAGAGTCTTTCCGCATTCTGAAACCACCAGGGCTTGGGTGGGACCTCATTCAATTCAACTGAGATTACAGATTCTGAAAGACCCTCACATGGACCATTCACCAAATTAGAGCTTTGTATCTTTGCAAAAGTATGCTACCACTCATGCTTCCACTCTTCATTCTGAAGTTGGGGGTAGTCCTTGACAATGTGCTCTTTTGCTCCACAGTGGGAGCATGCCTGCAGAATTGCTCTGCTTTGATTTCAACAGTTTCTACAAAGAGTTTGTCATTCCCTTCCTTTGACTGTGTTCCTCCTAGCAGAGCTTTGCTAACTTGTGCTCCCATTCTTGTTCCTCAAGCCATGGGCATACTTCAACTACATAGTCATCTGCCATTCAGTAAGTGCAACCCTTTTTTACAAAGGGTTCTTTGTCATAGGGGCAACACTTATCCTTATGTCCATTCTCGGTACAAAGTGAGCAAAAAGAAAAAGTGTCCAGACCTTTACAACTTGGTGGGCAGGTATCTCAGAGACTTCTTTCTTCCTCCGATTCAGTGGTTATTCCTGCTTTGAATGTGCTCCCTTGTTAGTGTATGCATTAGCTTGTAGTGCTGTCTGTGTTACCAAGTTGACAACCATGGCTTCGCTTCCTTGGAATTTCATTTTCCTGCAGTTTGGGCTGATTTTATTTCGGATGCCCACGAACCGAAGCCCGAAACCCACCCCAACCCTTCAAATTCAATTATTATAACGGGGTGTTGTAAAAAAAAACAAAAAACAAAAGCAAAAAAACCCCCCAAACCTACCCCAATCCTTTCAATTTAATTAATTGCAACCCTCCCGACCCCCCCAAAACTTGCCAAAATTCCCTGGTGCTCCTACCATATGACAGTGCTGACCAATGGCACTGATAGCCCCTGTCACACAGTAAGGGCAAAGGGCCATCGGCGCCATTTTGATTAGTGGCAGCTGACAGGCCGAGAGGGGGGAGATCGCTCCCGGGACCCCGCTGGACCACCAGGGACTTTCGGTAAGTCTTAGGGGGGGGGGGTCGGGCATGTCTTGGGGGGTCAGGAGGGTGGGGTTTGCAATTAATTAAATTTGAAGGGTTGGGGTGGGTTTTGGTTTTTTTTTAAATGTGCCCTTCCCCCCCCCCGAAAATGATAAGAAAACCACATGAAATTTCATGCGTTTCCGTATCGTTTTGTCGCTCCCTCCCCCAAAACATGACAAAATAGGAAATATCGTCTCTATTTCCTATTTTGTCACAAATGAATGGACATCCCTAGTGTTTTCCATTTCCAGTGCTTTCTCCAAGGTGAGCCCTGGGTGCTGACACACTCAATTCCACATGGGCCAGTCCATCCTATCCAGGAACTGCTCCAGGAGGACATGATTGGCTATCATGAGGCCTGTCTTCACCTCTAGTTGTAGCCATTTCAATCTGGCATCTTTTAGCCGATGACAGGCTTCATGGAGTTTTCTCAGGCTATAGGGTTCTTCTCAGGAATTGTTGCCGGTATGTTTCCATTGTGTAACCCGTTCTTTCCAGGATGGTGGTTTTGACATCTGAATAGCTAGTTCTCCCATCTGGATTGGCAGTTTGAAAGGCAGCTTTGCTCTTGCCTGTAAGTAATTTGCCAGGCATGTGCTCCATCTACCTTCTGGCCAACCAGTCATGCAGGCAGTTGTTTCAAGCTACTTTAAGAAAACATCTGGGTCTTTCTCTGTCTTCATTTTAAACAGTGCTGGGGTTGTCCATGTTGTGGCAGCTTGCATTGCTTGGGCCATCTGTGTCATCTCCCTCTGCTGCTGGTTCAGCATTTTCAGCTTCTGGCCATACAGTTTGTACAGGGTTTGAACCCATTTCTGGAGCTGCTGCTGCCCTTCAGTGAGGGCCTGTAGTAATCAATCCATGCTAGTTAACTGGCTCCAGTCACACAAAAGCTTTTTTTGCAGGGCTCTGCCCTGTTCAGAAGTACATACATTACAAAACTTTCCCTCAAAATACAAAACAAAATCCTGCATGTTCAGCTCTGACTCACTATATAAGTTCCTGTCTCCAGGTGGAGCTACCCTCCTTAGCCTGCTGTAAAATAATCTCTGGCAACAGTTGCAATCAGGCCCTAGGAAAGGGAAAAAAATCCCTTCTTTTCCTTTTCTTTTTGGCATGGTTCTGTGCCTGTACAAGTCTTAGAGCAGAAATCCCATTGCTGCCAACATGTAGGGCACCATAAGCAGTCTGTGACTGACCAGAGTAGAGACTCAGGCAGGAATCTGGTAGTTTTCTCATAAGCTGTTATCAGTTACAGTACAGTTTAACAAAAGCAGCTCTGCTTATTAACTTAGTTCTCAAATAAAACACAGCAATATTGGCTTTCCCTAGACTCCTTCTACTCCCTGGGGCTCTCTTGTTCTAAAGAGAACACCCTCAGAGCTGAACTCTTACTGTCCTTGATTTAAGGTGGACTAAGCTAAATGCCTGGTCCTAGGCTTTTAAGGAGGGTCTAACATTCACTCATTTACAATGCTTTACTGTTCAGTATTGATAGAAACAATATGAATAATTATAGTTTTAGAATATTTTAATGGGGGAAATAGATACCGTAGGCTGGAGTTATTTGGTTTTGTGATAGACCTAGAGAGTTTGCTAAAAGCTCCTAAATGGATTCCAAACTGGTTGATAACCAATGACTTATAATACCATTTATATACTTTTCTTTGGTTTGCTGTCTATCCTGAAGCCTAATTATGGCGGGCGTTAAAGGCAGCCTTGCAAATATTATAGCATGAAGTCAAAACACTCTGGACCTTACACACAGGGAGAGAGACTTTCAATCATTAAGCCACAAAATCAGCAAAAGTTGAGGAAAATCTCTCTAAGAAGTCTCTGAGCAATGGGCTAGCACTCAGGCATGACTTGGCAAGGAAAAAATGTTTCAGGCACTCTTCAGCTATAAATCACCAGCTCTGCTTCAGGGATACAACAACATATTTCACAAACTTAGCTGACTTCAAGGAAAGTTTAGTTTGTCATAATTATGGCTTCCTATGCCAGGCCTTTATTCTGTTTTCTCACTATATTCAGGAGTATGCCATCAGTTGAGCTATTGCTGTTTCTTTAAAATGTATGTACACCATTTTGGGGTTTCCTTCTTCAACATTGCTAGAATGCTTCATTCTCCCTCTCAAATCAAAAAATATTTCAGTATGATATACATGAACCTTTACTTTATACTAGACATAGTTTGTTTTTTATTATTAAAGTTGAACCTTACATGATATATTATCAGATTTATATTTAATAGTCAACTATTAGAACTATTTTTCAAGGTACCGTTATCTTCTCTCTCTGTAATATGGCCTCCCTTTACCTTAAAAGGCTGAGCGTGCCCAAGAGATGTCCAGAAAAGGACACATTTTTAAATTTAAAAATTAACATTTTAGTGAGTCTGTATCATCCAGTCCAGGCAGTGGCTAGTTTACAGACTCTGGCAACAGAAGAACTGTGACATTCAACATAGTTGGCCTTTGATGATGTGGGGTGATTTTCTCTGTTGTCCCCTGTAAGTATCACTGGTCCAGAATACATTTGGGTTATGCTTTACAGTTCTAATGTCAGTTTTATTTAACCAATCACCAATGTGACTAAATTAGTAAAGATGTTCCTTTAAAAAAATGCAATCTGAGGACCTGCAAGCTACAGGGAGACAGTGAAAATTCTTTTTTAAAAGGGATTCCAAATATTTTGGTCATTGTGCTCATATCATTTTCTTAATGTAGTAATCCTGTTGGATTCTGTTGCTTTTACATTCCTGACTCTGTTCCTGCATTTTAAGCAAGCACAAGTGGCTTATATGTTTTTCAAAATACATGTGAAGGAAAACTATTTGAGAATTTTGGTATTCTTTCTAACAAGAATGGATTTCATAGTTTAACGTTCAATTGATTCTTAAATGTGTTTCAGTTTGGACCACTTGTTTTACCCGTTAACTATACTTGCAACTTGAACCTTTCTTCAATTTTACACTATGTTAAAGCTTAGGAAATAGAAAGAAAATAAATTGAATTGGAAAGTCTGAGTCTATTGCTCCAAACCTTTAGCAATCTGTGGCAATGGTTTGCATTTGCTAGGGATTATAGAGGTAATACCCTGTGACTTTTGTCAACTTTTGCAGAAGCAACACAGGATCACTGCCGCAATCCTGAGAAAATCTGCAGGATTCAGAAGATTAATAGGGGATTGAAGTACTATAGATAAGCACATTAGATAAAAACAAACATTGTTTTCTGCACTTTTTACATTTCAGGTCGACATTTGATAAATATCATGTTTCACACTGACCTTCTATGTTGACAGTAAGCCAGCTAAATAAAAAGAAATATCACAGCTTTGTATGCTGTTTGAATAATGCACCTATTGCTGATGATAGCATAGGCAGGTTGGGCAAGAATTTTAATAGCAAATGAATGAATGTGTTGTAATTTTATATTTTTATTGAATATACCTAATAACTCTTTTGGTTTTATTCATATTGAACTGATTATATTCTTATTCATGGTCTTGTACAAAAGGTCTGGTAGACTTCCAAATGAGACACTGAAATAAATGAAGCAAATCTGTACATTGATGAAAACTTTTAGCGTGACACATTAAACAGTAGGGAAGTGCTTCTGAGAGTGATAAAGTCATTATTAAAGTATCTAACAAAAGCCACAGCAGGATAAATATGAAACGAAGGTTAGAGTTCAGTTCACTTTTAAGATTATGAATCCCTCCTCTGTTGCTCAATACACTGTGTGGAGAAAGAGAGAGCACGCGCATAGGTGAGAGAACGATGCCCCAGAACAAAGGAGTGTTGCCATGGGAGGAACATAGAAAACTATTATAAGGGAACATTTAATATGCTTACTTGGACACAGGAGCTGGACTAAGGGAATCTGGCATGGACATCTCTGTGTAATTCAAATGTTGTGAGTATGAGTTCTATCAACTTGTTGTGGAAGAAAAAAAAAACTGTTCTACTAGCCATAATTGGAGACTTTTTTTTAACACTTGTTCCATAAAGGTTCTAGGCTTTAAACTTGTCCAGGATTATATAATTTCCTGTTGGAATCTATAATGGGGAGTCATCATAGAAACATGGAAACATAGAAATGACGGCAGAAATGGACCAAATGGTCCATCCAGTCTGCCCAGCAAGCTTATGGTAGTATCTGCTGCTCCATACAGGTCACTCCTTTACTTACCAGTTTCTTAGACTGTAAAAGACAGGGCCCTTGTTTATTGCTGTCTGAGCCCAGTTCCCTGTCATGTCTTGCCCTTGAAGCAGAGAGCAAGGTTGGAGTTGCATCAAAAGTATCAGGCTTATTGGTTAAGGGTACTAACAGCTGCATCATCAAGTTATCTCATGTTTATTTGTTTCACCAGACCATAAAAGTCAGGGTCCTTGTCGGTTGCTGTCTGACTCCAATACTCCTTTCCTCTTTTCCCCCTGCCATTGAAGCAGAGAGAAATGATGGAGTTGCATCAATAGTATGAAGGATTATTGGTTAAGGGTAGTAACTGCTGTACCAGCAAGTTACCCCCATGCACTTTTTTTCTTCATTTCCATCTTCTAGCCTTTAGGGATCTACAATGTTTACCCCATGCCCCTTTGAACTCTTTCACTGCTTTTGTCTACACCACCTCCTCCGGCAGGGCATTCCAGGCATCTACCACCTTTCGTGAAGAAATATTTCCTGACGTTGGTTCTGATTCATCTTCCCTGGAGTTTCATTTCGTGACCCCTAGTTCTACTGATTTCTTTCCAATGGAAAAGGTTTGTTAATTGTGCATCATTAAAACCTTTCAGGTATCTGAAGGTCTGTATCATATCTCCCCTGCACCTCCTCTCCTCCAGGGTATACATATTTAGGTCCTTCAACCACTGTTCATAAGTCATTTGATGGAGACCCCCCACCATTTTGGTCACCCTTCTCTGCACTGCCTCTATCCTATCTCTGTCCCTTTTGAGATACAGTCTCCAGTATAAGGTGATTATCATCTCCTTTTTTGGTTACTCCTCTATAAGCATTTCAGCATTTTTCTGGCTTTAGCTATTGCCTTGTCACATTGCTTTGCCATTTTCAGATCGCTAGACACTATCAAAAATTGAAATGATGCATCTTTCCACCATACCTCATTCTTCCTGTTGCCCTCCACCCAATTATACTTTTGAAAACTGTACCATTCCTATTACAAGCCAAGCACGCAATTTAAGAGTTACTCTGGATTCAAATTTATCATTGTCTGCCAATATTTCCTCAGTTGTTACAATTTTATTTTATAAAATAAATTTATTAAAAAGATTAAAACCATTACTATACCCTACCGATTTCTACACTGTATTACAAGCTCTTATTTTGAAAGGACTGGATTATTGTCATTCACTATATCTAGGGCTCCCTGACATTATTCTTCATTCAAATGCCTCTGCCCGTAATTTTGCCAACCTAAAAACCAGAGATCACATTACCTCAGGCCTCTGCTCATTGCACTGGCTCCCTATACGACAACATATTCAATATACAACTCTACAATTATTCACAATCTAATCTACAAACCATCTGCTGTATGGCTGTGTTCTTCATTGCAGCTGTATCAACCACCATATCACCTCCATTCTATGGATAAAAATCCTTTTATAAATTTCGACAATTAAAGTTGCAAGGCTTGATTAACGAGAAAACATGCCTTTTCAGTAGCAGACCCAACCTCTGGAATTCCAGATTCTATTAGGATTTTAACAAATCCAAAGAAGTTTAAGAAAAAGCTAAAAACATACCTATGTGTTGCAGATCTTAGTATCATTCACAAATAGATAAACTTTACCTTCTATCCCTTCCACAATGTTACTCAAAAGATATTGAACAGAGCCGGTCCCAACACTGATCCTTGTGGCAACACTGTTCTCTCTTCAGAGTAGATTTCATTTACCATTACATGCTGTCTTCTGTTCATCAACCAGTTTGTAATCCATGCTTCCATCTTGGTGCTCACTCTCAAGCTTCTCATTTTAATCACAAGCCTCCTATGTGGGAGCATATCAAAAGCTTTGCTGAAATCCAAGTAGATCATATCAAGTGCTCTTCCTCAATCCAATTCTTTAGTCACCCAATCAAAAAAATCAATCAGATTTGTCTGACAGGACCTTCCCCTGGTGAATCCATTCTGCCTCTGGTCCAGCAATCCTCCTGAATGTAGATAGCTCACTATCCTTTCCTTCAGCAGAGTCTCCATTCATTTTCCCACCACCGAGATGAGGCTAACTGACCTGTAGCTTCCAGCTTCCTCTCTGCTCTCATTCTTGTGAAGTGGGACCACCACCACTCTTAAGAACATATGAAATTGCCATACTGGGTCAGACCAAAGGTCCATCAAGCCCAGCATCCTGTCTCCAACAGTGGCCAATTCAGGCTACAAGTACCTGGCAAGTAACCAAATACCAAGAAGATCCCATGGTACTGATGCTAGTAGTAGCAGTGGTCATTCCCTAAGTCAACTTGATTAATAGCAGTTGATGGACTTCTCCTCCAATAATTTATCCAAACCTTTTTTTAAACCCAGCTACACTAACTGCACTAACCACATCTTCTGGCAGTGTTATGCTCAGGCTTGTGAACCCTTGGGCCGACGGGAGGATGGTATACCTTGGAGGAAGATCCATAGGTTCTCCCGTCGGGTGGCGAGGTAGGAACAGAAGATGTGACCAGCTGACCCTCGGCACTGTAGACAGGCGCGACTGTGAATGCGGGCGAAGAGTCATGACATCTAGGAACGGAGGTGTGTCTTCGCCACTGGAAGTCCGCGGTCCCCCCAGGAGGAGCCCGTAGGGACCCGGACCGCTGGGACTTAGGTGGACCTTTGAGAGGTCAAGGAACAGACGAACGGTGCAAGGGCTGACTGGAGCTTCACCCCTGGGAGCCCGTAGGGACCCGGGCCGCTGGGACTTAGGTGGGCCCTTGGAGACGATGGTCAGGAAGAAGTCCAAGGTCAAGTGCCAGAGGGTCGTCGCTTACCAGTCCGAGGTCACACACCGAGGGATCACCACTTGCCAGTCCGAAGTCACACACCAGAGAATCACCGCTTGCCAATCCGAAGTCAATACCAGGAATCACCGCTAGCCGATCCAAAGTCAATACCAGGAATCACCGCTAGCCGATCCGAAGTCAGGAACCAGGAATACCAAGATGAAGCAGGAACAAGGAATCAAGACACTGGAACTCACCAAAACAAGCAGACCTGACGAACAACGAAGTTGCCAAGTCAAGGAATGGTCAGAGGAAGTCTCCTTTTATACTTCCTCTGGCCCTGTGGATAGGAATCAGCTGTGAGTGATTAAAGGGACGAGGTCCCTTTAAATCTGGTGAGGAGACGCGGCCTCGCGCCTAAGATGGCGGTGGCCATCTTGGGTCTCGGACCACGGAGGAGAGCAGCAGCTGCCGCAAGGGAGGAGCAGGGACGGCTCCAGACCCAGCGGCTAGCCCGGAAGCCCATGCCCGAACGCAGGGCAGTCTTCCCCGATGTTGCCGCCGGCAGCCCAGTCAAGCAGACAAGGTAGGGGGCCATGCCCGCGGATGGCCGCGGGTGCGGAACACAACAGGCAGCAAATTCCATTTGAACCCTTTTGACTCTTATGACCCTTTCATTAACTGTGCTAGAGAAAACCACTCAGCAGCTGAAACTGGGCTACTTTTAACACCAGATACAAAACGACTTGATGTAAGATACACACTTTAATTTCAGCCTGGACAGATGAGGAAGGGAAGAAGAGGTAGAACGTTTCCAACTGTTCCTGCATTGATCATTCGGATCGGTATTATTAAATCCATGAGTACAGAGGGCACCAGACAAGAGGGGAAAAAATGTGCACAAGAGAAGGAGATTCATTTTCCATGCAATAAAAAAAAAACTTCCAGGCAGGTGAATAATACTACATTTTGCAGGTGAATAATACTCAGCCAAAAGGAAACCTGTAATATAGCTATCCCAGTACCAAGAGAAAAAAAAATATTACGACAACAAGTAAAAGCTGCAGAATAAGAATTCTCATCTTTGCTTTCACAGCACTAGTTACTACCATGTATTGCCTCAAATATAATGCCTGATTTATGATTTCAGCCACTGCCTACAAAGACTAGCTATAATTTTCTTCTGCTTCAGCAATATTGTCTTGTAGGAGCTCTTCTCCAATCACTTGGCACCACTCCTGTTTCCAGGGATCTATTGAACAGGTCATGCAGCGGACCCACTAACACATCTCTGAGCTCCCTCAGTATCCTGGGATGAATCTCATCTGGCCCCCATGGCTTTGTCCACTTTCAGTTTTCTTAGCTCTTCCCATACATTCTCTCTGTAAATGGAGTTTCAACTACCCCTATCTTCATCTACGGTCTTGTCAACCAGCAATGGTCCTTCTCCAGAGTCATCTTTAATGAACATCGAACTAAAGTTTTTGGTTAATATTTCCACCATTTCTTCATCTCTTTCCACACAATGCTGCTTATCACCTTACAATTTTACTATACCATTTCGGGCCTTCTTTCTTTCTTTGATACAGCTGAAAAATGTTTTGTCTCCTCTCTTTACCTCTTTGGCAATCCTTTCTTCCACTTGACTTTTTTCTTTCCTGATTTCTTTATTTGTCTCCCTCAGTTTTAAAAGATATTCTTCCATGTGTTCCTTTTGTGGGGAGCCGTATACCTCTTAAATGCTGTTCATTTTGCTTTACTTTTTTCAGCCATCTCCTTAGAGAACCAGATTGGTTTCTTTTTCCTCCTACTCTTCTTTACTTTCCTAACATATAGGTATGTTGCCTTTGTAATAACTCCTTTTAATTAGGCCCACTGTTGTTCACCTCACCCGTTTTCTTCCAGTCTTCCATTTCTTCCTCCAGGTACATCCCCATATTGAAAAGTACCTGGCAAGTAACCAAATACCAAGAAGATCCCATGCTACTGATGCCAGTAATAGCAGAGGCCATTCCCTAAGTCATCTTGATTAATAACAGTTAATGGACTTCTCCTCCAAGAACTTATCCAAACCTTTTTTAAACCCAGCTACACTAACTGCACTAATAATATCTTCTGGCAACAAATTCCAGAGCTTAATTGTGCGTTGAGTGAAAAAGATTTTTCTCAGATTAGTCTTAAATGTGCTACTTGCTAACTTCATGGAGTGCTCACTTGTCCTTCTATTATCTGAAAGTATAAATAACCGATTCACATCTACTCGTTCAAGACATCTCATGATTTTAAAGACCTTTATCATATCTCCCCTCAGCCGTCTCTTCTCCAAGCTGAACAGCCCTAACCTCTTCATCCTTTACTCATTTGGGAGCTGTTCCATCCCCTTTATCATTTTGGTTGCCCTTCTCTGTACTTTCTCCATCGCAACTTCTCTGTACCTTCTCCATCACAACTTCTCCGTTGCAACTCTATTGCAACAGGGAGGAAGAATAGCCTAGTGGTTAGAACAGTGGGCTATAAACCTGGAGACCAGGGTTCAAGTCCTGCTGTCATTCCTTGTGACCTTGGGCAAGTCACTTTACCCTCCATTGCCTCACATACAAACTTAGATTATAAGCCATCTGGGGATAGGGAAATACCTATAGTAGCTGAATGTAAACTGATATGATATCTCAGATCAAATGTTGGTATATAAAAAATAAACAAACAACTATATCTTTTTTGAGATGCGGCGACCAGAATTGTACACAGTATTCAAGGTGCGGGCTCACCATAGATAGAGGCTCACCATAGATAGAGGCATTATGACATTTTCTGTTTTATTAACCATTTCTTTCCTAATAATTCCTAACATTCTGTTTGCTTTTTTGACTGCTGCAGCACACTGAGCCGACGATTTCAAAGTAATATCCATAATGACACCTCGATCTCTTTCCTGGGCGGTAGCTCCTAAAATGGAACCTAACATCGTGTAACTACTGCATGGGTTATTTTTCCCTATATGCATCACCTTGCACTTATCCACATTAAATGTCATCTGCCATTTGGATGCCTAATTTTCCAGTCTCACAAGATCCTCCTGAATTTATCACAATCAGCTTGTGATTTATCTAATCTGAATAATTTTGTATCATCTGCAAATTTGATTACCTCACTCGTCATATTCCTTTCCAGATCCTTTATAAATATATTGAAAAACACGGGTCCCAGTTCAGATCCTTAAGGCACTCCATTGTATACACTTGTCCATTTAATCGTACTCTCTGTTTCCTGTCTTTTAACCAGTTTGTAATATACGAAAGGACAGTACTACCTATTCCATGACTTTTTACTTTTCTTTGAATCCTCTCATGAGGAACTTTTGTCAAATGCCATCTGAAAATCCAAATACACTACACCCACCATTTCACCTATATCTACATGTTTATTAACCCCTTCAAAAAAAGTGAAGCAGATTTGTGAGGCAAGACTTGCCTTGGGTAAAGCCATGCCGACTTTGCTCCATTAAATTATGTCTCTCTATATGGTCTGTGATTTTGATCTTTAGAACACTTTCCACTATTTTTCCTGGCACTGAAGTTGGGCTAACTGGTCTGTAGTTTCCCAGATTGCCACTGGAGCCCTTTTTAAATATTGGGGTTACATTAGCCACCCTCCAGTCTTCAGGTACAATTTATTTTAATCATAGGTTACAAATTTTAACTAATAGATCTGAAATTTCATTTTTGGGTTTCTTCAGAACACTGGGGTGTATGCCATCCAGACCAGGTGATTTACTGCTCTTCAGTTTGTCAATCAGGCCTACTACATCTTCTAGGTTCACTGTGATTTGGTTCAGTTCATCTGAATCATTATGCATGAAAACCTTCTCTGATATGGGTATCTCCCCAACATCCTCTTCAGTAAACACCAAAGCAAAGACATTGTTTTATCTTTCTGTGATGGCCTTATTTTCTCTAAGTGCCCCTTTAACGCCTCGATCTTCTAATGGTCCAACTGACTCCCTCACAGACTTTCTGCTTCGGATATATTTTAAAACGTTTTTACTGTGAGTTTTTTGTCTCTGCGGCCAACTTCTTTTCAAATTCTCTCTTAGCCTGTCTTATCAATGTCTTACATTTAACTTGCCAACGCTTATGCTTTATCTTGTTTTCTTCTGATGGATCATTCTTCCAATTTTTGAATGAAGATCTTTTGGCTAAAACAGCCTCTTTCACCTCACCTTTTAACCATTCCGTTAATCGTTTTCCATTCCTTCCACCTTTCTTAATATGTGGAAACCATCTGGTCTGTGCTTCTGGGATGGTATTTTTTAACAGTGTCCTCGCCTGTTACACACTTTTTACCTTTGTAGTTGCACCTTTCAGTTTTCTTCAATTTATTTTTCTCATTTTATCAACGTTTCTCTTTTGAAAGTTTAGTGCTTGAGCTGTGGATTTATTTACTGTCTTCCTTCCAGTTATTAATTCAAATGTGATCATATTATGATCACTATTGCCAAGCGGCCCCAACACCATTATATCATTATTAACGCCAGGAACCTTGCCACAAAAAATTCAAGCACAATCTTAAAACATGGCTGTTCAAACTAGCTTACCCTGACTAACGAACTGACTCTTCCCAAAGATGCGACATGACCGCCCAACTGACCCTCGCCCTTTCTATTTTCTCTCCCTACCCCCCACCCACTGTGGGTATACTCCTCCTCTTCCCCTTCCCTTTATTATTTCCCCCCGCTAATTATCCTGATTGCCTTGTTTAACTCACTTGTTAAAACCAACATGTACATATGTATATAATTCTCGTACTATCATCCCCTGCCTTTGTTAACCCTCTCCCTGTTAATGTTATTATTGTAAAGCTTGTTGCTAAGTTATATTACATTGTGAACCGAGGTGATGTTTTGCAAACGTGCCTCGGTATATAAAAAACCCTTAAATAAATAAATAAATAAATATCTCTCACCAAATCCTGCACTCTACTGAGAATTAGACCTAAAATTGCTCCTTCTCTCATTGGTTCCTGAACCAATTGCTCCATAAAACTTTTTTTATTTCTGTTTTCTCTGTGTGTTATTTCTGTGACTTTTTCCCTTTGTTTTTCCCTTTAGGGGCAGTAATGAGACTAACTTAGCTATAACTCTTTGTATGCCTGCAGGGAGATTGAGCGAGTCCTGCAAGTCCAAACTTGACATATTTTTTTCTGTTGTCAATCGTTGATTTTATTGTGTTTTTGTGCTATCATTGATTCTAACAAGAGAAGATTGCCCTAGTTGGTTTACCACTTGTAGCATATGATGTGTGCATGGGTATGTGTGTGTAAATATATTTATTTCTTTTTTATTTTAACATGTTTTGTATATCATATATTCGGTTTTGCCATCATAACAGTTTACAGGACAAGAAATATTAGGAGAGTAACATTAGAGTTTTAACAAAGAATTTCAAAGATAAAGTTGGGTAACTGTTGCAACTGTCCCTTCCCGACGGCTTCACTCCGCCAACCTTTCTTTCTTTGCACCTCCTCTCGCTATGGATGGACGCCTGGCTGCTGCGGCATCTGTCTGCCGTCCTCTCCGGCGTCCCCAGACTGGCTTGGGCGCTGCCTCCCACCATGCTCCGCTGGTACCTTATGGCACGCACGCCGTGCGGCCCTCACTCTTATTTCCTACTTGGCGCAACCTCAGGGGCGTCCCCCTGTGATGACTTCGCACTGCCTGGATATTTAAAGCCTATGATGTTTGCTAGCCTTTGAGTTAGCAAGGGGAATCTTACGGATGGGATCAGCTCTCCGTACCCAGCTACTCTGCCTCTCCAATCTTTCGTTGGACTCTTAACGCTAACGGGGTACCCGCTCCTCGGGGGCCTCACTTGCTTTTCAGGTCGCTAACAGGAAACCGGTACTCGCTCCTCGAGGGCCCATGTTCCCTGACTCGCTGCCTGCTCCTACCTTCTCTTCTGCCTGGAAGGATTCGCTATCTTCAACACCAGTGAGTACTACCATCTTCACCTCAGAACTTCCCTGGAACCAGGTACTCATTCCTCGAGGGCCTGCCTCCATTCCAGCCCTAGTGCCATCTCCTACGTGGAACTGCTGTGTGAGTACATTACCTTCAAGCCTCTCAGCTCTCAGGGATCAGATACTCGCTCCTCGAGGGCCTGCTCTCCCTATCCTGGGGTCCTCCATACTGGGGCCTTGTGCATATTCCACTGTACTCATTATTCTCAGTTCTTTCCACTACATCACTGCTACCAGAGGAGTCGCTGTTCCAGCGCCTGAGGGATACTAGCCCAGCCGGGCTACTTCAACTACTCACCACTGCTACCTCCGGTGGCTTCACCACATTGTCTAATAAAAGATCAAGCTCTGTGTTTGTGTGTCCTAAGCTAAGCCTGACCTGTGGTCCCTCACGGGACTTCCCCCATGGGCATGGTCAGCTGCCACAGTGTCCAAGGGTCCACCCAGACCTCACTAATTATAACAGTAACATTAGGGAGGTAATAGAGGGGTTAGTTTTATATGGGAAAAAGTTCTTAAATGTCTGTTGTAGAGTTCATGGTTTTATTGTTATTATGTATATATATGTTATTATATATGTTATTAATTATATTAATTAATCATATAGTAATTAATTATATTATTAATACATTATTAATTATTTATTAATATATCAATGTATTTCAGTATATATTAATTATATTTATTAATATGTTATTGATATCTATCTAAAGTGTTTGTGTGTGCGTGTGTGTGATATAGATATAAATAAACAGATTTAGATAGATAGATATCATATATAGAGAGAAAGAGAGAGAGAAAACATGGATGAATGTTACCATACCTTAAAATGAAAACAAAAATATGCTTTTCTGTTTTACATCATAAAAGGCCTTAAGAAGGAAAGTTTCATAAATGGGTTTGTTTATATTCTTTCTTTACATCCCTTGGGAAACATTTAAAATGAATCCCAAGCTCTTCCTTGACCTTACTTCATTTTGCTGTTCTGTTACAATGTAATGCTTTGATTGATTGCCTCATAAGTTATATTTGGCTTCATTTCAACTCGAGTTCCTGTTGACACCTGGGGCATGGTTCACTGCTGATACTTTTTGATGACATAATTGCGAATGAGATGTATGTAGTGTTATCTACCCGATTCCATATCATTATGAGATTATAATCCAATCATGGCTTTCTAAACATATCAATACTTTCTATAGGAAAGAAACCATCAGGCTTTCTTCAGGATTTGTGTTAGAAGGTCAAGACAAGATTAATATATTATGATAGCATGGATTTGAGTTGGCAACATTGAGCAGTACACTCCTTCACCTACAACAGTAAAACAAAACAAAACAAAAAAATCCTCAAGGATTCCAGAAAAAAAGTAATTTATGCCTGTCTCTCACTGCAAGTATTCTGACCCTGCCTGGTACATTGACTTACTACAATTTTCTTTTCTTCTCTTGATCCACACAATGCCAGCAGTTAACATTTTAAATAAAATGATTACCAATAGAAAAATAAGGGAAACTCACTAGTCACTTTGGCATTGGCACTTGATTGTAGGCAGACTGATACAGACCCACATACACACATATATATATGTGTAAGGGTGTATGTGTATAATATATAGATATAGCAATAGATATAGCTATATAATCTATCTGTGTAAATATAGCTTGGCAGTTTCCTCTGCTCTTTTGATACTCTAGTTCTATTGCAACCAGCTCTTGCTCTGGCTATAATACCATGAGCCTTCATTCACAAATACCTGTGGTTTTTCCCCCTGTTTTAAAGTTTCCCTCCTACCCCGTTCATTATAGTGAAAATCCTTTGGTCACAGACCATAGCTTTCTGCATAGTCTAGTATGCATCCAGTCTGAGTATGATCCTGGGTGGGGGTGATATTTAAAGCAATCTGAACATCTGATCAGTTGTAGGTGGCTAACATTAGGCACATTTTCAACCAAACATAGGCCTAGATTCATCAAGCCGCGGTAGTGCTGTAACATGCGCTAGAGTCTACCAAGCGATATATGTGATATTTTAGATGTCCTTGCCTAAGTTCCCTCCCCTATTACAATGTCCTTCTTTGTATGCAATTTGCATGCATAAATAATGCAAATGCATGCAAAGAAGGTCAAGCATAGGCAATCCTATGCAAATATTTTACCACAGACTGAGAAGGTGGTCAGCCATAATAAAATAACATCTCTTGGGAAAGGTGGTAAATGTGAGGTGGGAGGCTCGATGCCCTAAGGCAGGTCCTGAAGCTCCCACCTCACATTTAAAGTGGCGGCAAACAACAAAAAAAAACAAAAATTGTGGCAAAGAGGGAGGTAGAGCAGGTTTTTAGCTCGGGGAGCGGGTGGGGGGCTGGGAGTGGGACTTTTTTATTTGATGGTCTGGGGGGAGATGGGGATTGGGGCCATTGCTGCATGAGCTCGATGCTAACTGGGGGGAAGGAAGGCTATTAAACTAGGGGGTGGGGGGGGGGGGGTTTGAGGTCCTATCTCTTAACTGGATGAATGTGGGACTAACTGGGAAAACTGTCAGCACATGCCCCTTTTAAAATTCCCCAATTTCATGGTAGAAATGGGATTTGCACACACATGGACTCAACCACCTAAAATTTGGCACACGTATGTATGGCCCGGCTATTTTAAAACAGGCGTGCATATGCATTTGAATGTTATAAAATGGCTAAGTTCCTGGGCGTGGGCCAGCATATGAGTGTAAATGTGTGCATGTGCGCCAGTTTGAAAATTACCATCATGGGTATCAGCACTGCCTCTAAGACACCGGGTGAGCCCATAAAATTCATATTAAAAATTAAGTGCTCTGATCATTTTACTGTAGTACTGAGTACATTTACAGTATACATACTCCATTTGCTTTTAGCATGTTTGAGAGAGAACCTTTGAAGATTTGAAGAAGGTGACATCCTAGGTCGCTTTAGGTTCGTGTGCACATTTTTATGCATGTAACTTTGCTCACGATTTGGGGGGAAACATTTTGAACTGTATATAGAAGTGAGGAGTTTGCAGGGTCTTTTTACCTGTAGACATTATGCCATTTTCAAAGGGAAAAATATTCCTTAGGCCAGTGCCATTTTCTACACAAAAAATTAACAATGGTGCCAGCCTCAGTCCCCCAGCATCATTTCTAATTGCGGCAGTGATAGGACAGGATCAACCATGGATGGCTCCTGCCCCATGAAGAAATTTCAAACTGCAGGTTAAGGGGTAGATTTTCTAAACCTACGAGTGTGCGTCCATGTGCGCGGGCAACCCGGCAATGATCCTTAAAACCCTGCAGATCTGGATATTTTTCTTTCTTTTTTAACTTACACGTCATCCATAGCAGAAGTAAAGTTACATGGCAGGGGGGCCTCGGCGCGTGCATGTTATAAAATGCCGGGTCGGTGCGCGCAAGGGGGGGTGTCTACTTTTGCAATTACCCACGGCGACGCATCGGTGCCTTCCCCAGCTCCCTCTCATTCCGCTCCTTAATTGGGAACTTCCCAACCCCCTAGCCTAACCTGCCTTCCCCTTCCCCTATCCTGCCCTCCACCTCTCCCTATCCTAACTAGCCCTAATTTTTCTATTTTACCTTTTGCTCCTGCCAAGAAGCAGGAGCAATCCCGTGGCACAGCGGCAAATAGCTGTTGTTCCGGGCGCCTCTAGCCCCTGCCCCGCCCCGTCCCTGGACCACCCCACCCCGCCCCACTGGACTGCCCCTTTTTCAAGCCCCAGGACTTATACGTGTCCCGGGGATTTACACATATGGCCAGGCCCTTTGAAAATTGGCCCGGCGTGCGTAAGGCTCACCATGCGCGTAAACGCCGGTATTTGAAAATCTACCCCAAGAAAGTATGAGGGTTGGGGAAAGGGTCTGTGAGTGTTGCTTTTGTTTTTTTTTTATAGCAGCAGCGGCATGGCTTGAGATTTGTTAGTTTAGTTTTGTTTTCACTTTTAGTTCGTTTTGTTTAATATTTCATTTGTTGCTTTTTTGTTGTAAAGAAATGAGACCAATAAAAAAAAGAAACAAAAAAAATGTCCGTGCGCACCTCTGGCATGTACTTGACGGGTTTTTATCTCAATTTCAGAGTCTGCTGTAAACCAGCTTACACAAAAAGGGCACATTTGTTTTTGAGCTGGCTTGGTTTTGGTCAGATTGACTTAGCCAGAAACTGTAAAGTAAATAATGTCAGCCTTTACACGAGGACTCTCTCAGAGGTCTATGAGAGATGGGGAATAAGTGGGAGATGGTGTTATCAGTTTTCCCGTCAGCGCTACAGGGCAACCTTTGAACTGTGCGCCAAAGTGTAAAGTCTGCGGGAGCTTTTTAACTCGCACACTTTCCACCAGTGTTCAAAGGGAGGAACTTGCCTATGAAAAATGGACTCAGGGAAAAGGTGCGGGCACAGACCTGCCTCTCCTATTCGTGAAGACACTTTTTTCCGGGAAAATGTATGCGCGTACTTTGAAAGCTTGAAAGGTCCACACGTGAGGGCGACCTCCTCCCCAGCCCTGCCCCCCACTGCGACACTGACACCCGGATAGGGTTGGCTCTTTGCAAAGACCTCCAGTCCCATGCTTATTGCATGGTCTTAAGTGCAGAAAGGGCTGAAAACTGCTCTCCCCATGGTTTTGGCAGCTCCTTCATTGCATCTAATGAGCAAGCAAATATTCAGTTACCTTTCTAATCCACGCTGGAATTTCAAGTCAGAGTGCAGTCCAGGTCAGTGCGGATTTTGGTAAACTTGGCCAAGCTGGCTGATATCTGAGTTGAATCACCTCAGTAGAAAGGCGGCTTTGGCTCTCATCAATCAAGCAGTGCTGAGTCTGTTGGGATAACGTTTTTCTTCTTTGCATCTCGCCAGAGAAGATTTTGAAAGCCTCTGGGAAGCCATGCAAAAGAGATCAGTAAATGTGTTTAAAACTCAGCCTTAAAGCTCACTGAAAGCTATTTATTTATGTATTAAGTTTTCTCTACCGTCACTAAAACTTACCATCGTAACGGTTTGCAATGCATAAAAGTGAGAAAACAACAAATATAATTCAGACAAAATTTGTAAATAAATTACAACATTTTAAAATAGCAACAATTTAGATCAAACACTAGGTCCTAAAATATATCAATATAATCAAGTAAAACTGCTAAAACAGAATATCAGTAACTTAAATACTAAAATAGACATTAATATTGCACATAAAAAGGCCTTAAAAGCATAAAATAAGTAATAAAAGGTCATAAAATAGATAATAAAAAGGTCTCTTCTTTACTCCGTGTATGCCATTCCGAATAGCCAGGTTTTAAGGTCGTGTTTAAACCTTTTAAAATTCAGTCTTGCTTTTAATATGGATATGAATGTGGTAAATGATGCTGTGTGTGGGATTCTTTTTCACTGAGCAGCAATCTTCTCTTTCTCCCTGCCACTTTTCATTTCACTCATTAAACTATGCATATTGTTGGTAAAAATTTGTCTTAATAAACTGGCAGCAGTGTCTTTGGCATGAAGAGAACAAAAACTTCTGTTTTGATAGTGTTGAATATTGCAAGGCTGTGCCAAAATCCTAGTGAGCTATGCAG
The DNA here is from genome assembly GCF_901001135.1 of Rhinatrema bivittatum. Taxonomy (NCBI): domain Eukaryota; kingdom Metazoa; phylum Chordata; class Amphibia; order Gymnophiona; family Rhinatrematidae; genus Rhinatrema; species Rhinatrema bivittatum. The sequence goes on from NC_042617.1 coordinate 167,832,947, forward strand.
GTCAGAAGTGGTTCAGTTTGGTTTGGGGGGTTTCTGAATTTCTTCAGTTAGGTAGAAAAAAAGCAGAAAATGTTTGCTGAAACCTGTAGGGCCTTTAATCCCTAATTTACTTTAGCAAAACCTCAAGTCCTTCTCACCAGGCTGTGCTGGATTAATTGCTATATAACAGCTGGCTAGTATCAGAGCTAGACATTTCAATAGGATTGTGCATCAAGAAAATCTTTGTTTCATCCTGTTTTGTTTTCACTCCCTTTTATTTTTTTAGGTTTTCTTTTTAAAAATTTTTCATTTAAAGATGAATTTTAAAAGCCAGACACTCACCAGAACTTGGAGATAGGCGCACATCTTGCACATTTCAGCGCCACTTTACTTCTGCTGTAGATGAAGTGTAAGTCAGACTGAAACAATTTCTATTCACATATGAACTGACTGAGGAGCCTGGATTAACTAGGGAGTGCAGGCTAAAGAACCAGGGGGGGTCTTGAGGACCTAGCCTTAGACTGGGCAAACTGGTGGATGAACTGGTGAAATTGGTCATGGCCTGGATGCACGCCTGTTATAAAATTCCCTCACTTCGCGTCTCAAAGCTGATATTTTCCTGCTGTGTATGTACACTCTTTAAATTAGGAACACACATATAATACATGCCTGGCCTATTTTATAATATGCGCACATACTTGTACACACAACATATAACTTTAGCACATCTGGCTGTGCCCATATACATGTGTGTATGGGCTCTGGTTCCCATTTTAAAGTTACCATCCTTCTGTGCACTATTTTTGATTTACTGTGCACTATTTGAGTTAGCACACACTAAGTCCCAGGGCCTGCAAAAAGGGGTGGTCTGGGGGTGGGGAGGGGGCGGGGCCAGGGGCCCTCAACACAGCGGCCATTTGCTGCTGTGTTGGAGGATCGCGTGCCGGCAGGCTGCCGGTGCACACAACCTGCGCCTGCCTCCAGCCAGGCTCAAAAGGTTTGATAAAAATTTTGGGGGGGGGGGGGTTAGAGTGGGGCTAGGTGGGGGAAAGGTTAAGGGAAGGGGTGGGAAGGTTAGGTTAGGGGGAACGGGGGAAGCCTGCGGGCGTCGGTGCGCGAAAGGTGCACTAGTGTGTATTCCCTGGTGTGCGCTGACCCCTGATTTTGCACGCGCAGGCACGCGCAAGTTATAAAATCGGACATACATGTGTGTGCGTTGGGTAGCACACACACATGTACGCCCGCACGCAGGTCTTAAAATCTACCCCATAGTGCGCACTAAATGAAAAATTAAAGAAACAAAATGTTGTGAATTTATTTATAGTTTCATTTTAGAAATGAGAGGAAATGAAATAAGCAATGGCATTGGCATTGCCTTTGTCTTTAAAAATGAAAGCACATCCCTACATTTAACGGGCCTAGAGTATGCCCCCTAAAAGGCAGAGGTTAAGAAAGGTTTAAAATTATATTTATGTCGTTTTTGTAGTGTGTTTATCTTCATGTTCAATTTCTTTTATGTTAAAAAATTATGCTAGTGTGCATGTTCAAATATTTGTGTTTGTAAAAAAAGAATTTAAAGCCATTTACTTGGGTAGATAGAAATTAACTTGCATGAAGTGGATCTCTGCAACCTGCCCTCCTTGAATACAGCTAAAAGTGTACATGTTGTTCGATGATGGGCATACTTTAAGCTGGAAGTCACACAGGTTGTGTTTTCAGGTCTATATGTGTCATTTTCCATATAAAATCAAATCCCACAAAAAGCAGGGGCAAAAGTTAATTGAATGTTTCTAAGGGAAATTTGCAAGTGGTTTCTATTTGGTGCAATGTCTAGGGGAAAAGGTAACCACAAACTTTGACGCAAGGCTGACAGTTTTACAGTTGCAACCTGAAGTATTTCTCTGTTTTGCTTTCCTACATATGGGATGTTGGAAAGAATTAGGTAAAATAACTCTGTCCATCTATCTATCAGTCCTAGGGTAAAATTACTCTCCAAAGAAGGGAAGGAAGTGCATCATATTTAGCTCTCTGGAAGAAAATGAGAATATTCTAGGGAGCAAAAGCAAAAAATAGATGGGGGCTAAATTACAAAGAAGTCATAGAAGAATATCAGGTACAAAGAAGAGTATCAGGTACAACTGAGGGAGATGAAGAAAGTAATCAAGATGGCAGAAAGTCAGGCGGAAGAAAGGATTTCCAAAGAGGTAAAGAGAGGTGACAAAACATTTTTCAGATACATCAGAGAAAGGAGAAAAGTTCAAAGTGGTATAGTGAAATTGAAAGGTGAAAAGGATCAATGTGTAGAGAGAGACGAAGAAATGGCAGAAATATTAAACGAATACTTTAGTTTGGTGTTCACTTAAGAGGACCCAGGAGAAGGACCTTCGCTAGTTAACAAGAAAGTGGAGGAGAGTGGAGTAGATGTAACTCTGATTACAGTGGAGAATGTGTGGGAAGAGCTGGGGAAACTGAAAGTGGACAAAGCCATGGGGCCTGATGAGGTTCATCCCAGGATACTGAGGGAGCTCAGAGATGTGCTGGTGGGTCCGAGATGTGATCTTTTCAGTAGATCCCTAGAAACGGGAGTGGTGCCGAGTGATTGGAGAAGAGCGGTAGTGGTCCCGCTTCGCAAGAGTGGGAGCAGAGAGGAGGCTGGTAACTACAGGCCACTAAGCCTCACCTCGGTAGTGGGAAAAGTGATGGAGTCGCTGCTGAAAGAAAGAATATTGAACTATCTACAGTCAGGAGAATTGCTGGACCAGAGGCAGCATGGATTCACCAGGGGAAAATCCTGTCAGACAAATCTGATTGACTTTTTTGACTGGGTAACTAGGGAAATGGATCAAAGAAGAGCGCTCAATGTCATCTACTTGGATTTCAGCAAGGCTTTTGATACAGTCCCGCACAGGAGGCTAGTGAATAAAATGAGAAGCTTAGGAGTGAGTGCCAAGGTGGTGGCTTGGTTTGCAAACTGGTGGATGGACAGACGACAATGTGTGATGTGTGATGTGTGATGATAAATGGAACTTACTCTGAAAAGAGAGCAGTGTTAAGCGGAGTGCCGCAAGGATCAGGGTTGGGACCGGTCCTGTTCAATATCTATGTAGGGACATAGCAGACGAGATAGAAGGTAAGAATGTCTGTTTGCAGATTACACTAAGATCTGCAACAGAGTGGACATGCCGGAAGGAGTGGAGAGAATGAAATGGGATTTAAGGAAGCTGGAAGAGTGGTCGAAGATATGGCAGCTGTGATTCAATGCCAAGAAGTGTAGAGTCATGCATATGGGGTGTGGAAATCCAAAAGAACTGTATTCGATGGGGGGGGGGGGGGGGGGGGTGAAGGACTGATGTGCATGGAGCAAGAGAGAGACCTTGGGGTGATAGTGTCTAACGATCTAAAGTCGGCGAAACAATGTGACAAGGCAATAGCTAAAGCCAGAAGAATGCTGGGCTGCATAGAGAGAGGAATATCGAGTAAGAAAAGGGAAGTGATTATCCCCTTGTACAGGTCCTTGGTGAGGCCTCACCTGGAGTACTGTGCTCAGTTCTGGAGCCCGTATCTCTGAAGGGACAGAGAGAGGATGGAGGCAGTCCAGAGAAGGGCAACCAAAAAGGTGGATGGTCTTCATCGAATGACTTATGAGGAGAGATTGAAGAATCTAAATATGTACACCCTGGAGGAAAGGAGGAGCAGAGGTGATATGATACAGACTTTGAGATACTTGAAAGGTTTTAATGATTCAAAGATAATGACAAACCTTTTCCGTTGCAAAAAAATCAGCAGAATAGGGGTCATGATTTAAAACTCCAGGGAGGAAGGCTCAGAACCAATGTCAGGGAGTATTTCTTCACGGAGAGGGTGGTGGATGCTTGGAATGCCCTTCCGGAGGAAGTGGTGAAGACCAGAACTGTGAAGGACTTTAAAGGGGCGCGGGATAAACATTGTGGATCCAAAAAGTCTAGAGGATGTGAATGAAGAGTGGGTACTCACGGGAATGATGGCTACTACTTTGAGATAATACCCTTATTCAATAAACATACACATGGTTAATGCGACTCCAACATTGCTCTAAGCTTCAACAGCAAGAGCAAATGTGGAAAAAGGGATTTGCATTCACAAAAAAGTGGGGAGTAGCTTGCTTTACGGCGGTTACTACCCCAAACCAAATAAGCCTGATACTTCACTTTCAATGCATATCAAGCATAGCTCTCTGCTTCAACGGCAGGGGAGAAAATCTGATACTTCATGCATATCCAGCATAGCTCTCTGCTTCAACGGCAGGGGAGAAAGGCTGATACTTCACTTTCAATGCATATCCAGCGTAGCTTTCTGCTTCAGTGGCAGGGGAGAAAGACTGATACTTCACTTTCAATGCATATCAGCAGAGCTCTCTGCTTCAACGGCAGGGGGGAATGAAGAAAAGGGGATCTATTCAGACAACAACCAAGGACTGAATTACATAATCTGGGTAAACAAATAAACATGGGTGTAGCTTGCTTATTGCGGCGGTTAATACCCCTAACTAATTAAGCTATTTCACTTAGATGCAGTTCCAACACTGCTCTCTACATTAATGGTGGGGGTGGAAGGGAAATAGAACCAAAAGGTTACTAAGGGCCAAGAGTAACAGATAAGTATCAGAAAAAAAAAAGTGTGAAAGCTTGCTGGGCAGACTGGATGGGCCATTTGGTCTTCTGCCGTCATTTCTATGTTACTATGTTTTAGTCGATCAAGCACAAGATTAAACAAAATCTTACAGAGTTTGAAATCAAACAGAATTTTAAATCAACAAGAATTTTTTGAAAGGTTTCAGCAAGCCTGATGGTGTGTCATGCAAAAATGCTAAGACCGCCTGGATCAATCGATCATCCACCTTCAAAATTGATATTTTTGGATTTTTAAGTGCATATAAAAACAAGGCAACAGTCCAAAGGTTGTGTTAGTAGTATAACAAGCCTGACAACATAGAGAAAAAAATCTTCCTCAGGGGTGAGTTCAAAATTGAAATCCACAAAGACTGTCAGCATTCATAGCAGGATCAGTAGTCTCACTACTGCTGAACCTAAATGCCCCCCTTAAGCACCACAGTCTTATCTAAGGCCTGATATAGACACACAATCCTCCCCCATACTTTCAAAGCTACTCTGTGTTACGCGTGCCAGCCGCAGCAGACCCGCGGCCTGGTCCCCTCAACTTTCTCAGATGAATCCAGTGCCTGGTGGGCCGCCGACTCTGTACTCGGGCTGCCCCCGGAGTCTCAGTTTCAGCTATGGATTTCTGTGCTCCCTGTGGCAGGAACCTGGCTGCGGCCCTGGATGATGTCACCTGAGCTCCGGTTCTTAAGGCCGGGCTCGGCTCCCTATGATCGCCTTTGCAACAGGTCTTCATGCTGGTTGTGTACTCGTTGCCTCCTGGTGATTCTCCTGTGTTCCTGGTTCCTGATCCTCACAAGTCCTGTTCCTGTTCTCCTTCGTTCCTTACCATTCCTCGGATTGCTTTCTTGGACACGATCTCTGCATTGCCTGACCACGCCGTTGACTCTCTCCAAGCCTGGACCTCTGCATTGCCTGACCACGTCGTTGACTCTCTCCAAGCCCGGACCTCTGCATTGCCTGACCACGCCGTTGACTCTCTCCAAGCCCGGACCTCTGCACTGCCTGACTATGCTATTGACTCTCTCCAAGCCCGGACCTCTGCATTGCTTGACTATGCTACTGACTCTCTCCAAGTCCGGTCCCCTCTGCATTGCCTGACTACGCTACCGACTCTCTCCAAGCCCAGACCTCTGCATTGCCTGACTACGCTACCGACTCTCTCCAAGCCCGGACCTCTGCATTGCCTGACCATGTCATTGACTCTCTCCAATCCTGGACCTCTGCATTGCCTGACCATGCCATTGACTCTCTTCAAGCCCGGACCTCTGCACTGCCTGACTATGCTACTGACTCTCTCCAAGCCCGGACCTCTGCATTGCTTGACTACGCTACTGACTCTCTCCAAGCCCGGACCTCTGCATTGCCTGACTACGCTACTTATTCTCTCCAAGCCCGGACCTCTGTACTGCCTGACTATGCTACCGACCTCTGCATTGCCTGACTATGCCTTTGATTCTCTCCTCGTCCAGACCTCAGCCTTGTCTTGCCACTACTTCCTGATTGCCCCTAGCCCTGACTCCAGCTTGCTCTACGATGATTCTTCAGTCTATGTCCTGGACTTGGCCTATTCAGGCTTCGTCCTGTTCTTGCTTGGGCGCCTCCTGTCTGACTTTGCTACTATTGGCACCAGGGTCTTCCGGGATTCCGCCTCATCCAGTACAGACTCCTTCATCTCACTGCTGCTGCCTCTGGGCTGACCCCTTGGTCCTTTCATTGACGACAACATGCGGAGGCCCACCTAAGTCCAGCCGGCCCCTTTACCCTAAGGTTTAACCCGTGGGGAACGAGGGCTGGTATTGGTGAAGCGCTAGTTGGCCTCCATCCTTCAGCCCACTCCGTCTGCCGATGGTGGGGACCCATAGGATCCCTCCTATGGGTAGCGTCAACCCTTTCTCGGCCCAAGGATCCACCTCTGGTGCAACACTATGCATATTTCCCCATAGACATTCAGCCCTCCACACTCCCCTGACTCATCTACACACATCCCCAAGAACCTTTTCAATAACTCCCACACCCAAAATCCCACCTCACATACTCACATACTGCCACAACCACAGTTCACCCAACGCATACACATACAAGCACACATCCCTCCCCCAACACACACATCCCCTACACAATACATTTTACAACAAGTAGAAAATCACACTGAAGCATAACATTTACTCAGTTTGTAATTTAAGGACCCTATAAACATCTGGTATGCTAGAGTTTGGGGTTGATCTAAAATGATAGTTTTAGTATATAAGAATAGGATAAGACATGCTGGAATACTTGTTTTGTTTCCTCTTGCATCTTGAACCTGACAGGTAAGCCTCAGGAAGAATACCAAGAGGAGCTTTTCAACAAGGGACTTTGCCCAGCAAGCTGACTCTTTCCTCACAGGCCAGAAGGAACTCTCAATAAAAAACATCAGCCACTGGCAACCACCACCCTTCAGCATTGCATGCACAGAAAGTAAGGTGGGGCTATCAAGCTCCAGTGTCATGGTTTAACCAAAATAATCAAATCATACTGGAAAGGAAAGATTTTTCATTGGATAAAACTGGGAATATTCCAGGAGAGTCTGAGATTACTAGCAAGACAATTCAGAGGCAGTTTCTTATTTACACAATATATTAAATCCAATTTACACACCAAAGAGCTAGTTTATTAGTTTTCATAACATTTTTCTAATTGGGTGACATTAACACAACATCCTCTTATGTTCAGTGGGTGCCACTTGCTGGATAAGTTACTTATCCGGCTAAGTAGATAACCATATAGTCAGTGGATGGATCGGGGCGGCACTACTTATCCGGTTATCTTAACAGAATACATGCCTATCAGCCTTATCTGGTTCAGTTAACCGAATAAGTTAGACCTGCTCAAAGCAGGTTTAAAGTTATCCGCATATAACTTACCTGAATAACTAGAACTTATGCGGTTATATTCAGCAGCATAGCTATGCTACTGAATATCCCTTCTAAGTTATCTAGATAAGTAATACCCAGATAACATAGATAACCAGATATCTTTGAATACTGGGCCCATGATTTCTTGTAATTTGAGCCCCGAGGACAGGAGCAAAACCCGTTCAAAATCGATGTGCTTTTTGACCTCTGACCTACATTTTAGCATATTTCATTATATCAGCAATCTTCAATAATTCTAGAAATCTGATCAGTGTGATTTGCAGTGCAGTAACAATAGCTTCCTAGGAAAACTTTTTAAAAACACTCTTAATACCAGACTTGCATAACATACACAGGGGTGAGACTTAAAATAACAGGCACACCGCCTATTGACTAGGTCCCACTAATCACTATGGAGTCAAAAAGGTACTGCATCCCACTACACCCATGCATTAGCCTGTTAAACTGAAAGTCAGTCTGGTGTATGGACAAAACCTCTATAAAACAAGGGCTTTTCAGGAAGCATGCCAGATCTCCAACTACCACTCGCAAGAAGGCATTGAGGAGATGGAAACAACCCCAGCCCTGAAAAGATTCCTGAAGGATTTCACCTTTGGCCAAGATGCAAGGAATTCAGAGAGAGATGAAATAGATAAGAAATATGTATTGCCATGTGTGGGTTACACAGTATCCTTTACAATATTAATGTTAATAAATTGAAAGCTATAACATATATAATGTATATTGTGAGCTGTAGCATATGTACTACTCATATCCTCTCTTGACCCACTCCCATGTAAACCTACTCCAGCCCAGTGCTTGCTAAACATCTCCCAGATAGCGCCTCCTTGTTGAAAGGATACTTTTCCGTAATACACCCTCATGCACTCTCGCACACCCCATATACAAACACACATCCCCACCTCATACCACGCATACTGCCCCTCCCATCCCCCTACAGTCTCCACACATGCACATACCAACATTTTCAGCCCACGCATTCCTACACACCCATCCCCAAATCCTTCACACCCAAACCACATACATATATACACCTTGTCCCCAAATACATACACATTTTGTAACAAGTTAGGCATCACATAACATAATGTAAGTCCACACAGACAGACATACACACACAATTTCTGAAAATCTTTGTTGGAAAGCATTCCCAATGCCATGTCTCAGCATGTTTTCTAAGAAATGTCCGTTAAGATGCTTTATTAGGAGACTTGTCAATCCAATACAAAGAAGCCCTTCTTAACGGACATTTCTTGGCATCTATCGTTTGTGTTGCCCCCACGGCTTTTTTCAGATCGCCTACCTCCTTGTTTTATCAACTCAGCATGTTTTCTATACTTGTTTCATCTTTTAAATCCACTTGTGGAATGGCAAGCAATTTCAGTCTTTAGGAGAAGGCTGGTATTGCATCAGCTCAAGTCTCCTTGAGACATCATGCCACAAGAGACTTGTAATGAGTGATGATATAAGGGGCACTGCTCTCTGTCATGCTATATTGTAGCTCAGGGTACATCCTTTCCACTGCCACATGGCTTGGCACCCTCCCCCTCTCCCACCCAGCTCTTTAGAATTAGGCTGGGAATTGGAGTGGAGGGGGGAGGGTGAACAAGGTGCAGATGGGGAGCACTATGACTTCATAGACAGCATACATTTTCAAAGGGAAGTTTTGCCTTCTGTCCTTGGCTTGAGTCCTTGAAGCCTAAACTTCAGCCCTCACACCTTTATTTCTTCCCCTTAGTTTAAACTATCAAAACTGGAGGCAGATTTGAACTGCCTCTCCAAATGCAGCTTTGTAACTCTAATAAAAACTCGTGAGCACTAATTGTTTGGTTTTTTTTTTTCACCATCAGGTTTATGCAATTTTCATTTTACAATACTTTAAAAGAAAATGGGAAAACGTGTTAAAACATGTGATTTTACACGGTTTTGTTTTTCCAGGTGGTCCTTTCGTTGTCTCATAGCTCTGAAGAGGTATTAGAAAAAAAAAAAGTACTTGTATCCACTGCTTTGGGTATGTAAAGTAGCAGGTAAAATATGTTTCTTGGAGGTATTACTGTACTCCTACCTATTCCTACTGCCAAAGGCAAGGGAAAATTGTAAGAAGAGGATAAGAAGTAACAGGATAGAATTGGACAGGGATTTCCTGTTTAGGTCACTAAGGACATCTGCTTCTTTAGCTGAGTGCCAGAGTCCTTGGTTTAGAATCAGAAAGCTGTAATTACAAATCCTGATACCCATACTTGTAAAAATAGACTTATAATAATACTGTGTGTTTCAGTAACAAAGTGGAATGCTCATACTAGTGTCTAGATTTTCTGATCCGAGTTATTTATAAACTGAAAATGTATATGTTTATTTTTCAGACAATAATGTGTATTTGGAGGGCATTAAAAATAGATGTTTATTGGTGTTATTGTATTGTGAACGATGCCTCTAGGGCAGGAGTGAGCAAACTTTTCTCCCCTTCCATCCATATATTTGTTGGGCTCCCCACCCACCAAAGTTGGGTTACATTTTGTGTGTGTGTGTGTGTGTGTGTGTGTATATATATACAAAACAAACCACACTGTTACCTATCAAATTTCCAGGATTAAGCAGAAAAGATTACACAGTAACACTAAAGATATAGGGGTGGATTTTAAAAGGGTCGCGCGCGTAAATCCTGTTCCCTCCGAGGCCGCTCCGAAATCGGAGCGGCCTCGGAGGGAACAGGCAGGCTGCGCTGGGCTCAGCGTGCGCAGGTTGTACAAATGTGCACCCCCTTGCGCGCGCCGACCCCGGATTTTATAAGATACGCGCGGCTACGCGTGTATCTTATAAAATCCAGCGTACTTTTGTTCGCGCCTGGTGCGCGAACAAAAGTACGCACTCGCGTATTTTTTAAAAATCTGCCCCATATTACACAACCACAATAAAATGTTTTACTACTTTCAAATAAATGCTTTTATTAAATTTCTTATAAATATATTTCACATGCTATTAGACCATCACCCCTATTAAAAACCATTCATACCAATCATACTGCATCCCACTTAAAAAATCAGGGGTTAGGGCTGTTCAGCTTGGAGAAGAGACGGCTGAGGGGGGATATGATAGAGGTCTTTAAGATCATGAGAGGTGTTGAACGAGTAGATGTGACTCGGTTATTTACACTTTCGAATAATAGAAGGACTAGGGGGCATTCCATGAAGTTAGCAAGTAGCACATTTAAGACTAATCGGAGAAAATTCTTTTTCACTCAATGCTCAATAAAGCTCTGGAATTTGTTGCCAGAGAAGGTGGTTAGTGCAGTTAGTGTAGCTGGGTTCAAAAAAGGTTTGGATAAGTTCTTGGAGGAGAAGTCCATTAATGGCTATTAATCAATTACACAGAGGCTAGCTGGAGCTTCACCACTGGAAGCCCGCGGTCCCCCCGGTGGAGCCCGTAGGAACCCGGGCCGCTTGGACTTAGATGGGCCTTGCAGGGTCTCTCTGATAGGAAGTATAAAGGTGTACCCACCAGGATCAAGGGTGCGTGGTCGATTTCTTGACTGAAGGCCTGAGGAATCAAGGAAGGCCAGTACAGTGTCTGTGATGACAAGGCTAGGAGCAGGGCCAGAATCAAGGAGGTGTGGTCAAGGATAGCCGAGGTCATGTTCCAAGGATCAGTCTGAGAGAGATCAGCCAAAGCAGGGGTCAAGTTCCAAAGGTCAGACGTGGTCAAGGAGGCAGGCACAGGTCAGAATCCAGGCAGCGATCAGCGTGGTCAAGGAGGCAGGCAAAGGTAAGTACCAGAGAGTCAGTCCAAAAGATACTATCTGGGGGAATGCAGGAACAGACAGATGCTGGAACACGAGGAGGCTGGAACAAGGCTGGAACAAGACTGGAACAGGCTGTGAGACACGGAGGCAAACTCAGTACACACACGGTGTCGACCCGATTGCCAAGGCAAGGAAGTGCAGGCAGGCACTTCCTTTAGTAGTACGTTCAATCAGGGTGCGCCGCGGAGCTTGGAGCTGCCCCTGGCTCTATAAGGCGGTCCGCGCGCGCCTAGGATGCGGGGCCAATGCCATGGAGGACGGCGAGCCCCGCCGTGAGGCCTGTTGCACTGAGGAAGGCCCGGTGACCGCCACCATGGGATGCCGAGGCCTGGAGGAGCTAGCAGCAGCTGCCAGGGAGGCTGACTCGGGACCTGCAGTAGAGTTGGAAAGGTGAGCAGGCCCGTGCGTGGGCCGAGCGCGGATGGGGTGCACAACACATTACTCAATGACCGAGTTTATAAAGTCTTTAACAAGATTGTGTCTGCATTATAATAATAGGTCATGTGAATGAATCATTTTTATAAGAATTATTTTACTATGCAATTAAAAAACACTTAACTTTGTGTTTGTGTAGCGGTTCTTGAAGTAATAACTACTGCCCGACACTGTGCCAGATGCAAATTCCTGTGCTTGTTGGCATCTGTCTGGCATGATTATAATGCAGACACAGCCTTGTTGAAGACTTTACAGACTTGGTCATTGAGTAATTTGGTGTCTCTGTATAATGGTCACAAGGACATGATGAGTTAATATCACAAGTTTACACAGCACATTGATTTCTACCACTCAGGTGAATTGCTTATTTTTGGTATCTGGTACTTCACCAATCTGGGTTCTGTTTTATGAGATGATCATTCTGTGACAGCTTGTAATCAGCTATGAATCAAAAAAATGCTCAAGAATGGAAAATATCTCAGCTAAAGAAAGAAAAATTCACTCTGCTTTATGCTGAGATGCTTAACAAAAAAATTATAGGTATGACCTTTTATAAACATCAAGGATGCTGATTACACACAATATCATGCATGACTGATATCGGTTTGTACGTCAACTGTTATAATCATAGGTCATTTTTAGTTTTGCAAGAAAAATTAACAGCAATTATCTCATAGGCTGCATTTTTTTTTTTAATGCCAGGAAATGTGTTGTTCAAGTCAATAGAACTATGCTGAAATTGAAGCATTGAGTCAGGGTCAGGCTTGGGACCTCAAGCTTCCTGGCTGTCAGGAACAGTGTTACATTTGAGATAATACCATGGAGCAATGCAACCTATGAGATAAGTGCTGATAATTTTATTTGCAAATTAAAAAAATATTCTAAATAAATGACTTGATTATTACAGTTGAGGTATAAAACAGACATTGATGATGCATGATATTTTGTGGTCAGCGTTGTCGATGTTTATGAAGCTCATATCTCTTATTTTTATTGTGAAACATCTCAACATAAAGTAGAGTGAATTTTCCTTTCTTTAAGCTTGTAATCAGCACCATTGAAGTCAATATCTGCAATGGAAGATTAATGGGGACTCTCAGAAAATCCAGAGAATATCATTGGATTGACACAGATAAAATTTCTAGTATTGCATCTCCATAAAATGTACAACTTACATCAACCAATTGTAGAAACGTAGATGCAGGTATTCTGAGGGCTCATATGTGGATAATGATTAGGGTAACTTTACCGGTATTTTCAGCTCCACTTGTCCTGTTCGGTTTGCCAATTAATACACCCAGGCAAAGTTATCCAGATAAAGTTATCTGGCTAATTTTAGGTCCAGCATCTGCCATGACCAAACTGAGCCAGCTAATTTTAGCTTGAGACATTCCCTACAAGGACTCTGAGATTACCCTCCCCTCTCTGTCACTTAGGATTCCCTATACTTGTTTTATACTTTCTCTAATTTCCTTTTTATTTTTTGCTCCCATCACCTTTGGTATGGGCTGGAGGTTCCAATTACTATGACCATTTCTGCGATGGTGGTAGTTTCATGTCAACTTAGTATCTACCTCATCAGATTGTTGATGGCTATTTCTGGTCACTGAAGCTTGCCTGGTCAGTAAAGCTGCTTAAGTCACTGGCCATGCCTCTTGGATGATGGCGCATGCAAGCAGTTGAGACATAGTTTGTTGCTACTCACGTTTGCATCTTGTGTTCTGGAAATAATTGGAATAGCACCATTGCTTCGGTGTCATTCTATGCAGTCAATAGCCCTGCAGAGTTGGTTCAGATTCTCAAACTTCCTATGAAGCCAATCACATTGGTGTGAGAGATTCCATCTCTGGAAGACTAACTTTTTATGTTATTTTTGAGTGTATCCTTCTTTCTGGTCTTCTATCATGACCCTTTATTATGATAGTCATGCAGTTACTCTCATACATACCGTTTTATAAATGTACATGGTATATATAAGCGGTAATTTTACAGTAAACTCATCCTTTTCGATGTTAATGTTGTTGCAAATGTTAAATGATATTTGGAGGGCAATTTTCAAAAGCAATTTACCTGAGTAAATGGTTATATACCCTGGGAAATAGACTGTCTGAAAATTGCCCATCCTGAGGCATGGGGATCAATAAGGCGCACACATTTGTCTATGAGAAACGTAGATGAGTTCAAGGGGCAGAGTTAGACTGAGGGAAGAAACAACATACACAGTTTTGAATTTTCAATACTACATGACTTATTGTGAACAGAAATAGTATCCACGGAGAAAACAGCTGCAGGTACTCTCTCACAGGGACAGTAATTTTCAAACTAGCGTGCGGGCGCACATTGGTGAGTGTGTGGTGGCTTGCACCCAGGGGCACCCCCATTTTATAACGTGGACGCTTATATGCACACATGACATAAAATAGTTTGTGCCTAATTTCAAGTGGGTGCACTCATGGCCATGCAAATTCCGCTTCTGCTGCGTAAGTCGGGGGATTTTAAAGGGCTGCATGCCCACGCCATTGCCATTTTACCAGTTCATCCAGTTAACAGCTAGGTCCTCCATCTCCTCCTGGTTTGATAGCCTACACTCCCCCCAGTTACCCCAGACTGTTTAAACCCCTCAGTAATGGCTTGATCCTTTTATTTTATAACTATCACTTCATCCATAGCAGAAGTAAAGTTAGGCAGCAGGGGACCTCAGTGTGCATCAGATTGCCTAAAGTATTTACATGCACAACTCTTATCAGGCCTGGAAATGCCCTCCCCCACCCAGGCCCCTCCCCTTTTTGGAAACATTTGAGATATGTGCACAGCAGGATTTACTCGCATATCTGGGTGCTTTTTAAAATACAGTCGGCGTGCAGGAGCCCGACTTCTTCATGCATCCCCTAATTGATGTGTGCACCAGGCTTTTAACATTCACATTTACATGCATACTTTCCCTTTGTAAACTGGTGCAAAATCTGCAGGCAAACCCACCCACGGACTTTGCAGCTACCCATGTAGTTTTGAAAACTGACCTTCAGTTTCGTATGGGTTCAAAACTTCTTCTACAACAAATACCAGAATCAAATACTACTCTCTAGTGCTTATCATCATCACAGAAACCTGCAGAAAAGGATAGCAGTGTGCATCGACAAATAAAAATCAGCAGAAAGCATTACTCGTATGCATGGAGTGTTTTATTAGACTTTCATGAGCATCTGTATGGATTCTACAAATACTCTCCAGTGACCCCACTACCATGCAAAAATAAAATTTAATACATATAGGACACTCAGAAAAATAATCAGGGGGTGACTGAGAAATGGTGAAAGATAGTTTCTCCTAAGCAAATAGAAGACAAAATAAATGTAGCCATAGTTTAGCATCATAAATCTCTGCTGCAACAGGCACAAAGGGGATGTTCGGATCATTTTGTCCCCTGCTGGTTTTAAATTGGCCATCATGGATTCTGGAGATTATTCTGAACCGATCTCAAAATATTATTTCTGGCTTCGTCTGCTTTGGGGAGCTGTCTGCGTTAGATTGCATTTTTGTTGCGTGCAAATTGCACTCCCGTTTCACAAACCTTAAAAGCCTCTTTATATCCTGACAGCCTGAGATGCAAAATAAATGCATCAAATGGTTCGGGAAGGCCAGATGTGTAGAAAATACTTCCTTTGTGCGCCTTTAGACTTTTTCAGAACTTGTTTGTCAGATGTCTTGATCATTTTCTCGTTCTTGGCATTTTTTTTTTTTTTATACTTTTGATTTACTGCTGTTTCATTTCTTTCCAAACCTAAATAGCTTTGACTTTGCTACAGGCAGCAGATGAAGCTAAAGAGGAAAATCATAGGAAGAGCAAGCCCTTTTCTTTGATCGATAGGCCTGAGGAATGAGATTTTTTTTTTTTTCTGTAGACCTCTAGCAAAGCAGTGGAGATAACAGGAGTGTTAGTCACTGAGCTTTACCCTGTGGCCCATGGGAGTGGTGGAGAGGGAGGGGATCATAATGGTTGTTTAGTTTTGTTTTAATAGGAGAGCCACAAAGCAGAGTTTCCTGTAAGTTTAAAATTCTGGTACATAATAAGAATAGCGAAATGGAATGAATCATCGGGGCTTTTGATCCAATAAAGAGAATTTTCACAGAGGCTTTAATTTAATTGCCTTTTAGACATTTTAGACAGCATAACAGCATTCTAAATAGTCAAACGTGTTTTTTACAGCCATCTGCGATCAGTAACAGAATCAGTCACATAAAACTGGAAGCAAGATATAAAACTATGTCTGCTGGCAGTGTTATGGCACCAGAATGAAGACAAGCCTGATTTTCTTGATTACTCGCCATATATAATTTCCTCTTTCAGGGTTCCAAGCTATGGTACACCACGCCCATTTTCATATATACACATTTTTCATTACACAAATGTTTGGCATCATAAAATGAAACCATTCAACTTCTTACCCCACAGGCTAAACAGGGTGGTGGTTTGGCATATTCAGGCTAAAATATCCTGCTTGAGTTTATTGCAGTGTTCCCTAACCTTTTCATGCCCAAGGCTTATCTATATTAACCAAAATGTGAGGCAACCAACTTCTATGGACAGGGAGAGGACTTGCATGTCCAAAAAAAAAGAGAGAGAACTAGGGAAGCAGTGAAAGCTCCAGCAGTTTCTGTTCCAAATTTTAAAATAAAGGGAGAGAGAGGGGGTGAAACACACACAAACCCATCCCTATATAGCAGCTCCCTCCATATACAAGTGCAGGAGAAGGGAGAAGTTGGCGTGGGGCAGTCAGCCGGCACAGTTAATTACCTTGGCTGCCTGAGCTCTTCCACTGTGCTGCTCCCAGTGCTCAGAGTGGATCACAGCCGGTCCTCAGTGCATATTTACCCCTTTCCACTCAGGCTGGGGATAAGACAGATGCTGAAAGGACTTGGAGACTCAGGAAGGGGAAGATGAGGACGTGCTCTGTGAAGTGTGTGTGCTGGGATAAGTGGGGCCCATCTATCCATGCCCTGTATACTTCTCACTAATTACCACACTTTTTGAGGTTCATGCCATAGATAGAGAAAAGCGACATGCTTGATTACACATGTTCTAAGAAAGGAGTTCCTACATGGTTAAGAGCGACTGCTGGTGTCTCTTGCTCCTGTGAGGTGCTGAGAGCAGAGCCCCATGTGCTAGCCTGGAGCTGACTATCAGACAATGTCGCCTTTTCAATGCCCGCCTGATCAGGTCTGAAGGCACACCAGGAAATTAAGCTATTGTACAGAGCAGTGGAGTAGGACTTTTTGAAATGTTTTGACCAGATTTAAGGATTCCCATATGCTGCACATATATCTGCAAATGGAAAGTAATTGCATGGGCAAAGATGTTTTTACTTATAGAAAGTTTAAGTTTTGCACAACATTTCTTTCAGTTGTATAAAAAAGGCAATGTGGATATTTAAATTAAGTGCACTTCTATGATGCTCTGAGTCTTTGCTAATGAGGTAAAATGTTAAAGGCATTAAATTTGGATTTGTGAAAATCAATACTTCTTTATTAGATTCCCTGCGCGCGCCTCCCAACATAATTGCATCTTAGACGTCTGGATAGGATTATATACTTCCATGTACGGAAACTGGATCTGAAGGCCAAACATGCTTCTGCTTCCCCTGATTGGGGACGATCCACAAGAAGAAGGGAGTCCCAACCATCGTATGAGAGCAACATCTACTGGTCAGGCTCAAGGTGCACATATATACTAGGTTCAGGAGGAAACCATGGTCATTGGCTTCAGCCAAGGATTGTTGCTGTGATGGCTGAGCAAGATTGGAGGCAGAAAACAGATAAAATATTTTAAGAAAACATCCCATGAGGATACAAAAGATCCGGTAAAGACCGGTTCCTATTGAACAGAAAGCCCAAAGTTGTTACAGAACTACAAAAATAAAACCAAGAAAAAAGTGACTAATATATGAAAGTAGCATGATTTTGCATTTCTTTTTGTGCATGAAGGAAAATGAGGCATACAGAAATGTTTGACACACTGGAACAATAACAAATCTTGATGTTCTTTGAGTTTATAATGCAAAACATGGTTATATCCTTTTTGAAATACTCAAATACACATTTTGGTCAGCATTGATATCGAAAACCATAATCAAGGTAAGGTGTCAGCAAGCCTGTCAGTGTGTCCTTCTGTGGTAGGCAAGAACCACCTGATCCGTTCAGTCATCTACCTTAAAAGTCAAAAAGAATTTTTAGAATATTTTTGTAAAGCATATAAAAACAAAAAGTCACAACAGTCTATACTGATAGGGGTAGATTTTAAAAAGCATTTACTCGAGCAAAACTGGTTTTTGCTCGAGTAAATACACTTTACTCAAGTAAGTGGGCTTTTCAAAATTGCTACAATATTTGCCATTGAATTGTCCATAGGATTTACTCAAGTAAGTGCACTTTACTCGAGTAAATAGCTTTTGAAAATTGCTACGATAGTATGTCACATTTACATGCGTAACTCCTTTGAAAATGACCCCCATAATCAATAAGCCCAACATAGCAGATTATTTAACACCTGAAGAAGCTTTTCCACAGCAAAACACTGGCCGTGTTGGGCTTGTTGATTATCAATATAGGCTGTTGTGACTTTTGTTTTTATATGCTTTACAAAAATATTCTCTTATTTAACTTTTAAGATGGATGAATGAACTGACCCGGTGGTCCTTGCCTACCACAGCAGGATACACTGACAGGCTTGCTGACACCTTACCTTGATTATGGTTTTTCAATATTACTGCTTACCAAAATGTGAGTATTGCTTGGGCCCCTTATTTTTGGTTACATTGTATATGTTTAGGATTACCCCTCACTCTTTTGGTTTTTTAGTATATCTCTTTTGATTCAAATTACAGGATAGGAATACTAATGTACATATAACCTTGCCTTCCTTCTTATATTTTATCAAGTGACAAATGAAAACTCATTTATTTTGCTTATTTTTCTGGCAAAATTGCTCCTTTAAAAAAACACCAATGTAAGTATGAGCTGCTGACTGTCCAAATAATTTATTTTATATATAGTTAACATGTACCAAATATTATAAATTATTAATATATTATACAACATGTATACCAAAGACAGACTTTGCCCTTCTCATAGACTGTTGAGCGCCCCGTCCGCGCAGGGCCTGCACACGAGCCTGCTCAACTCGCTAGCTCCTCTGCAGGTCATGGGTCGGCCTCCCCAGTGGCAGCTGCAAGCTCCTCTAGGCCTCGGTGCCCCGCGGCGGTGGTCGCCAGGCCTTCCACTGTGCACCAGGCCTCACGCTGGACTTCAGCTTCTCCAGTGGCATTGGCCACGCCCCTACGTGCGCATGCGCGGACCGTCCAGCCTCTTGTAGGGCCAGGGGCGGGTCCTAGCTCTGCGGCGCACCCTGCTTGATGGAACAATATAAGGAAGTCCCTGCCTGCACTTCCTTGCCTTGGCAATCGGGTCGGCACTGTAAGTGTACTAGTTTGCCTCAGCATTCACAGTCTTGTTCCAGCCTTGTTCCAGTCTTGTTCCAACGTCCTTCTGGTCCTGTGTCTGTCTGTCAGTCCTCCCAGGTAGTACCCTCGGACTGTCTCTCTGGTACTGATCTCAGCCTGTTCCTTGATCTTCCTGTCCGCTGCCTGCATCCTCACCTCTGCCTGCCTTGTGACCTCGTCTGACCTCCGGAACCTGACCTCTACCTCGTTGACTACTCCTTGGACTGATCCTCGGATTCTGACCTTGGCTGCCATTGACCACGTCTTCTGATTCTGGCTCTGTCCCTTGCCTTGTCATCACCTACACTGTTTAGGCCTTCCTTGCCTCTCCAGGCCAACAGTGTGAAGTCCGACCGCGCTCCCTTGCTGATCATGGGCACACCTCTCTACTACCTCTTCAGGAGATCCTGCGAGGCCCACCTAAGTCCAAGTGGCCTGGGTCCCTACGGGCTTCACCCTGGGGGACCTCGGGCTTCCAGTGGTGAAGCTCATCCTAGCCTCTGTTTCCTCCTGTGCTCTGCCCCCTGGGGGAAGGTGCTTCCTGGTCCCTACTAGGAAGCCATTCTCCATTTCTCCAGGACAAGGGTCCACCTCCAAGCGCAATATAGACAATTGTTAGATTCAATCTGTAGTAGGGATGTATATGAAAACTCAGGGCTAGCTTCAACAAAATTAATTGTGGCATATGGTAGACAAATAGAAAGGAAATGCAAACAAAAAGTGTTATAAAACCAGAAATTTGGAAGGTATTTAGCATGAAAATATACCTTCAGATGGTCTGCAAACAAGAAACTTAGAGCATACAAGAGGAAAAGCCACCATTGACATTCTGTTTATACTCTCCATACAGATATATCCTCAACCACCTATTCACAGAAATGCATAAGTACCTTTTATTTGTTTCTGTTAGCTCATAGATTCAAATATATTTGCAGGTGCTCAATCACCAGGCTAGACTGCCATTGTGTTGCATTTAATAATACAGCTCCCATGACATTCTATAGGAGTGGTTTTGACACATTTAAATAATGTTTAAAATTTGCAGAAAAATAGGAAAGCTAGCTGTAGCAAATCCATTTATAAAATCTGTAGTAAAAGATCTACAAAATAATATTTTAAAGCAACCTTTAAACACTGGCTAATATTGAAAAAAATGAGTTTAGAGCTCAAATGCTCTATTTTTCTTGAGGCTTGCTGTGTTCAGTTTTTAAAAATTGCTATGGCATACCCTACCTGCTAGAATGTCATTTATAATATCTACATCATTTCTACTATAACATAATTTTACTTTCATTCATATCTTTATTTCCATCAAACTCATTCACATGTGCTTTCTTTATACTTTCCATAGGCATGCAAAATCTTTAACATATATATATTTTTATTTATTTATGCAGCTCAATCACACATCTATGTGACTATGTATAGAGATATCAAACTTACACATGCAGTACTGTCATGATGTATACAGATATCAAACATACATATGCAGTTCTGTCATAAAGCTCAGCCACATTAACACGCATGACTTAACCACATAGACTACTCTGAATACTAGGTAGCACTACTACATGTAATCATATTTGTGATTGAGTATCTCTATGCCTTCCTGGCTAATGATGCCGAGAGGGTGCTTCTGTGGCTGTTCTGGCTGCTGCTCATTCTGCTACAATAGGGGCATCATATCACTGTAAGTGAAAAAGAAATGAAGCAACTATAGTTGACCTGTACAAAGAGCAGAAACATAGTAGGCCACACTTACAAAGAAGAAAAGAAAACTCACAGCTGATAGCAGGCCAGGCTTGAAACATACTCAGAAAAAAAGGATACTAGTAACCATATTTGTCGAAGTGTTGACCTTGTAAATTATGAAATCCAGCTGTGTAGAAAACCTAGGGGGTTCATTCTTCAAATCACAATAACTACTGCATCACGAGTCGAAAATGTAAATTAGATAGTTTGCATTGTTCAGTTCATAGATGTAAGTCCATATTATGCTAGAAATGATAAAGTGGAGAAAGAAGCACCTAATTATGCAAATACCTAAAGCCTTGTTTTTGAAAGGAATGGTCCTCCTTGAGGTATAGTGCTGGTCATAAAGAAATGAAGACAAGTTAATGCACTGAGGATAGGATACAATTTTTTTTTCTCATACATGTAATTTGTTTCTAGTCTCCATAGAACAGTGACTGCAACATCATTATATGAATAAGAGAATTCTTAAAATATATTATTGGATTCTAGATTTAACTTCATTATTCTTTTTCACAGTTTCTTCCTATGGAACACATACGTGTTTGTGTGCATATTTAAATAAAGAATTATGGATGTCTATATTAAAAGCCTAGCCAGCTAGTTAAATTAGCCGGATAAGCTTATCTGGCTAACTCAGGCCTGGATTTATCAAAATGCTCTAAATATCGCATGCAATAGGAAAAGGGGTGTGTTTTATGGTAATAGGCTGTTTATCGCAAAGTGCTATCTTAGCATAGGTATTACCGCAGACTGCGATAACTTTTTCGCACTTTGCGGTAAGTACCACAATTGTTGCAAATCCTACCTACTACCATTGGGGGGAGGGAGGGAGAGAGAGAGAGAGAGATTAACTATAAGGCCCTCATACTAGAAAGGTATTTATACCTCTATAGGAGGCCCACCTAGCTACTTGAGGTGAGGTTTAGGTATTAGTGTAGGGGTTAGGAGCCACTTTGATAAGCAGAGTGCGATGTACGAACAGAACAGTGCACTTGTGAAGATTTGATGACCTTCAGAGTGAGGAAATTCACCCAAAGTTGAGATTTGTGCAATGTTCTCTCAACCTAGCTTGATGTTACCCAGGTAGAGAGTCCATCAAGCATCTCTCTCTCTCTCTCCAGCTTAAAATACTGAAAACACTATTTGCGAAAACATCGCAAAGTGCGATAAAGCCATATCGCATGGCTTAACGCAAATGAAAAAGGTGTAGTTAAAATCCACGTTTATTAACTCCAAATCACATAAAATATTTACTGATGGCAACTGTGCTAAAACTGCCCCTTAAAACTTAGTCCATCACCAAAAGCACACCCTGAGCACATAATGCCCCCTCTTTCAGCGATATAAAAAGTTGACTTATATGTGAGCCTCCACAGAGGCTCGCTCTCTCACTCACTCTCTCTCACTCTCTCCCCATCTCCCCCTCCAAACTGAAATTTGCAATAAAAAAGTTGTTGGCTGCTAATGTAGGTACAAAGCACAGGAAAAAGGTGTAGTTAAAACCTGCAATGCCGTGCGTTACTCTATTGCACACCATGCTAACTGACCCTCATTTCTATTTACTCATCCCATTTGAATACAAATGTAAAATTTGCATACACATTTTGCGATGCGGTATTTATCGCATGTGTTATTGCCTGTGTTAGGGCGCTAATGTGTTGCGATAAGGCCCTAACGCAATTTGATAAATGGCCCTGATAGCTGGATAAGTTCAAATATTGGCACTTATCTGGCTAAATTAGGCGGATAAATAGCTTCTCCCCATTACACTTCCCCAGCCCACCCACTACTTAGCCAGTTAGCTACTTAGCCAGATACGTACTTATATGGCTAAGTGGTGGCTGCTTAGTGCCAGAGAGTCAGCCACTGCCACTTAGCTGGATAAGCCCTAATTTATCTGTTTAAGTGGTGCTGAATATCTGGCCCATGGTAAATGAAGTGTGGGCAAGCATTTTTTATCTTATTGCCCTTCATCAGTTTTGACATTAGCAAAGGATCTTGCTCAGATGGTTTTCTCCAACCAAATCCACCATATTGGTGACATCAAGAGAGCGACTCCGTGTCAAGAAAGGGTAATCAAAGTCACACATATTGCTACTTTAATTTTTGTTTCAAGAGAGCTACTACTTTCTTATGGGATGGTGTCTTCTTTTGAAAAGACCTCAGATCCAGTTGTCAATTATGAGCCAAACTGTGTTTAAGTAATACAGAGCACAAGTAATGTTCACTTTTCAGTATTTTAAAATTCCAATCAGAGCTGTGTCCTGACGATATGTTTAAATGTTGAATCTGAGTGTAACAGTTTTATATTGTATATGTATATCATCACAGAAGGGTCATACATTCAAAGCTTATTGAGTTTTCTGTCCTGATCCTTCACTACGATATATTGCATTAAAACAAAAAATAGTTTCATTAACATAACTAAAAGAAATATTCCTAAACTGGAATTCAAAAGCATTCACTAAAGATATGGTAAATATCCCGGGTACTGTCATTAAATGTGTTCCCTTTTCTCTGGCTTTACGTGATGGCTAAAGATGAAATCTTGCTTTCTTAATTACACCAACCAAGATGGAATTTTTCCTTCCTCTGAGCCCTACAAAAACCATTTAACATTATCATCAACCCATGTAAATTGAGTTTAATTCCCCATTCTAATTCTGGAATTAATATATATTGTTTCATGTGGCCAACTTTACTAATTTTATAAAGATTCAATACAACATCTGGTTGTAGGAAAAAAGAAAAATCAATTAAATTTGATTTTCTCCTCATCTTTGTTTAAAAGGGAAGGGAGGGAGAGAATGGTACAAATTTGAGCACTGTGATTATGCATAGGTAGGGGATGTATCAGTCTGAGGCAAATGTAAGTATGTAAAATTGTATGAAAACCATGCACTTGTTACTCACAGATTTGGGCAATGTTAACCTCTAAAAATGTGTAAATAGCATTATTTAAGATGATCAATATCTGAAATATACTTTCAATGTTTGGAGCTGCTCCTTGATCCCAATAATGTCTAATAAAAGAGAAGTTTTACAGGTCAGGAATGCTTTCCTTTTGGACCTAGCTGTTTTATCACAATAGCTTAAAGAAGAAGTTAAATCATGAAACATTCATTTTAATACATCTGTAAGTTCAGTAGCAAAACAGTATGGGGCAGATTTTAAATGCCCTGCGTGAGTAAATCCGGCTGGATTTACGCGCACAGGGCCCTTGCATGCCGGTGCGCCTATTTTGCATAGGCTGCCGGCGCGCGCAGAGCCCTGGGACGCGTGTAAGTCCCGGGGCTTTGTAAAAGGGGCATGTCGGGGGCGTGCCTGGAGCGACGCGGCATTTTGGAGGCGTGGCGTGATGTTTCAGGGGCGGGCCCGGGGGCGTGGCGCAGGCCCGGGGGCGTAGTCTAGGCCTCCGGACCAGCCCCCGGGTCGGGTGATGGCGCGCCAGCGGGCTGCTGGCGCGCGCAGATTTACATCTGCTTTTAGCAGGTGTAAATCTGCCAACAAAGGTAAGGGGGGGTTTAGATAGGGCCGGGGGGGGGGGGGGGTTAGGTAGGGGAAGGGAGGGGAAGGTGGGGGGAGGGCGAAGGAAAGTTCCCTCAGAACGATTTTGGAGCGGCCTCGAAGGGAACAGGCAGCGCGCGCTGGGCTCGGCACGCGCAGGTTGCACAAATGTGCACCCCCTTGCGCGCGCCGACCCCGAATTTTATAAGATACGCGCGGCTATGCACGTATCTTATAAAATCCAGCGTACTTTTGTTCGCGCAAATTTTTAAAATCTACCCCTATTCTTTTAGTGGAGGTAGATTCTAAAATGTGGATTCTTAGTGGCACTGTATAATCAGAATAATGTAACATCCTTGCTTCTTTAACAGTGGTGCATGTTGTGGCAGATTCATGGCGGAAGTCAGGTATCTCGCAAGCTGTAGGTGTTAGCTTCCCCTTCCCATCTCTTCTTGCTAGGCATTTTTCCAAGCAAAATGGGTGCGTTATGGTTCTCTGGCACTTTATGGGAAGCTAATCCAAGGGGAAAAAAAGTCTCCAGTTCTGGCCTTTGATTTAGGCAAAGAATTGTAATAATCAGCTTCAGCTCTGGGTTCAGGGGGAATCTTTAACAAATAATCCTGGCCCTTGGTTATAGGTAAAACAAAGCAGCAAGGCTCTCGGTGGCAAGGGAACTAAAGAATCTGACCCCACCTGCAAACAAAATAGTAAGGCCCTGGGCAACAAAGGGAAGAAGTCGGTCTGAAACAAACATTGGACATTTTCTTACTTAATAAACACCATCCTTGTCAGTGTTAGGTGACGTTGACTGCCCTCCCTCTTGCCAAAAACCACACTGCCTTTTTAGTC
This sequence comes from Rhinatrema bivittatum, assembly GCF_901001135.1. NCBI lineage: Eukaryota > Metazoa > Chordata > Amphibia > Gymnophiona > Rhinatrematidae > Rhinatrema > Rhinatrema bivittatum. The sequence continues at coordinate 167,858,340 of NC_042617.1, forward strand.
CTTCTAATTCAACTCCGCCACGGGCAGAGGTGTATGGCGTTCTGGCCCACCCTCCGTTGCTTCTGAAATTAAACTGTCTTAAGCTGATTTGATTGCTCCTCCCTGAGGCTAAATTACTACAGTCCGTGCAATACCATCTAATGCATTTCAAATTCACTTTTCGTTCCCTTCTTGGTTTTTTTTCACTGTGAGAGATCTAAATCCCATTGCATATGTCAATTGTGGAAAGCCTCTTGAAAAAATTCAGACATTTCCATTTGGCATATGTCACCGCCCAGAGGGCTTTATCTGCTGGAAAAGACTGAATTGCCAATTGAATTTGACTATTTAGATATTTCTGGCACAGAGGGCAATTAAAAACAGCCCACATAGGGCCTCATTTTCTAAAGTATCGCAGGCCTGCGATACTTTAGAAAATTGCGCTACTCTGGGGCGGGGGGGCGGTCCTGCGCTAGCCGGCAGCGATCGCACCGCCGCGGTGCGATCGCTGCCGGCATTGCGCCCAATAACTACACGATAGAAGGTGTAGTTATTAGGCGTGAAATAGCGAGCGAAAAAGGCCTTACCTTTCCGCTTGGTGCGCCGTCCTCGCGAAGTCGGCCCCGGTGACGCCCCCGACTCCTCCTCTTCCGGGGCCAACTCCGCCCCGATTTCAGTAGCGCAGGCCTGCGCTACTTTCGCTAGCTATCGCAGGTTTGCGCTAAAAGCGCAAGCCTGCGAGAGCTTTGGAAAATGAGGCCCATAGTGATAAAGTTTGTGTGTGCATTATATATGCAGACTTCAGCGAATATTTTCAAAGCAAGATAAATTCAACAAAATGTGATTAATTTTGCATGAATAATGCACGTGATAAAGAAAATGGGTGGAGTTATGATAATTTCAGAGTTACTGCACTGCATACTATCCTGATGAGAGAAATAAAGCCTCTTTATAAAGCTCTCATAGTAGTCAACTATTTATATCACTATAGATCAGGGGTCGGGAACCCATGGCTCGCGAGCCAGATATGGCTCTTTTGAGGGCTGCATCTGGCTCGCAGACAGTCGCCACACTTTCCCGCTGACCCAGCTGCTCCCCGGTCCTCCTCCGCCCGGGCTTAAAATGCTGTCAGCCCGGGCGGAACGCGGCAGGACAGCTGGAGTCAGCGGGCACCGGCGTGCTCTCTTCGCCCCCCCCCCCCCTCGCGGCCCGGAAGAGGAAGTGAAGAGTATCGGGTGCCTGCGCGGCAAGAAGAGGCCACGCTAGTGCGCTCGGCATCGGCCCAAAGAAAAGAAGACTGCAGCGCGGCTCGGAGGAAAATGAAGAGGTTCAGCCGCGGCCGATGGGACTCCGCCTCCGCGAGGGCTGAAAATGAAGAGGTTAGCGTTGGGAGGAGGCTGCTGCTGCCGCGAGTTCCCGGGGTGGGGGGAGAGAGAGAGTGAATGAGCGAGCAAGCATGTGTGTTTGCTCGCTCATTCACTCTCTCTCTCCCCCACCCCGGGAACTCGCGGCAGCAGCAGCCTCCTCCCAACGCTAACCTCTTCATTTTCAGCCCTCGCGGAGGCGGAGTCCCATCGGCCGCGGTTGAACCTCTTCATTTTCCTCCGAGCCGCGCTGCAGTCTTCTTTTCTTCGGGCCGATGCCGAGCGCACTAGCGTGGCCTCTTCTTGCCGCGCAGGCACCCGATACTCTTCACTTCCTCTTCCGGGCCGCGAGGGGGGGGGGGGCGTGTGTGTGTGTGTGTGTGTGTTTGTGTGAGAGAGTGAGAGATTGCATGTATGTGAATGATTGAGAGCCTGTACATGTGAAAGAGAGTATGTCTGTGATTGAGAGCCTGCCTGTGTGAGAGAGAGAGAGCATGAATGTAAGTTTACCATTGGGAACCTGTATGTGTAAGTTTGTGATTGAAAACCTGTTTGTGTGAAAGAGTATGTGTGTATGATTGAGATCCTTTGTGTGTGAGAGAAATCATGTGTATGTATGATTAAGAGCCTGTGTGTATAAGTAAGAGAGAGATCATGTGTGTCTGTGTGTGATTGAGAGCTGGTTTAGGTGATGGAGCATGTGAGTATGTGTTTAAATGAGAGAGAGAGACCATGTGTGTCTGTGTGTGATTGAGAGCTGATTTAGGTGAGGGAGCATGTGAGTATGTGATTGAGAGCCTGTGTGTAAATGAGAGAAAGAGAGGACATGTTTGTAAGCATGTGAATGAGTCTGTGTGTGAGAGAAAAAGACAGCATGTATTTATGTGATTGAAAGCCTGTGTGTGTGTGTAAGCGTGAAAAGATAGACAGCATGTGTGTAAATGTGTAATTAAGAGCCTATATAAGTGAGTGAGAAAAAACGTGTATATGTGAGTACTGAGAGCATGTGTGTATAGGTGTGTCATTGAGAGCCAGTGTGAGAGAGAGCGCTGGTATGTGACTGAGAGAGGAGAAAGTTCCAAGCAAACCACCCCACCTCCTGCTAATTCAGAACAATCTCAGGACACCTGGATATCAAACGTTCCCAGGTATGCAGAGCAAAAAAATGTTTGTATCCTTATTATTTTTCATTACTGGGTCTTTGTGTCTGCTATTTTGAAATATTTTGTTGGTATCTGGAAATGTTTTATATGTGTTTTTAATTATTGGATATTCCACTCATTAGCTGTTTCGAAATATGTTCTTTTTGTTAGTACAGTTTTACTGCTGATGATTTTATATTTCTTGATTTGTTTTATAAGGATGGGTGATGTTTCTTTTTTCCTTTGTTACACTGCATACAGAGACTCTGGCTTGTTGCAGTTTCCAATTCATTTTTTTCTGTATGCTTCTTGTTATGCGTTTTGGTCTCTTTATTCTATGTTAGGTGAGGGACAGTACGTGATTCAGGTGAGGTTTTCTGCTGGCGTGTAGTTTCTGTGTAGGACTCTATAGCAGCCTGACTTGGTCCGTTTTCCTAATAGGAGATGTATTGGTGTCTTAAGGCCTGGTGTAATATTTTCAGAGACTTATTGTACTTTAAAAGTGTGATCTTACATAAAATGCACACATTTACTTATATTTAGTTTTAAACATATTGTATGGCTCTCATGGAATTACATTTTAAAATATGTGGCGTTTATGGCTCTCTCAGCCAAAAAGGTTCCTGACCCCTGCTATAGATGGACCAGCTAGTAACTTGAGGTGAGGTTTTGGGGCCAGTTTTTCATGCACAGTGAGTCATATGAACACTGGACCCATTAGGTGAATTGGTGGGTCCAGTGCCTTGGGGGGGGGGGGGGGGGGGGGGGGGGTGGAGGGAGAGCGAGCGAGCCTGGCCATAATATCATGGCCCATAGATAGGTATTTGTATCCCTATGGTAGGCCCACCTAGTAACTTGAGGTGGGGTTTAGGTAAGAATGTAGGGGGTTAGGGGCCACTTTGACATTCTACATGACACCTATGAACAGAAAAGTGGTCTCATGAAGATTTGATGGCCTTCAGAGTGAGGAAACTCACTCCAAGATGATGAATGCAGTTCATTTTTTGTGTGCCCTTATCTATTTTCTATATCTATTTTTTGTGATATAAATTTCCATGTGAATCGTAGTGGGGCTTGTTTAAAGTGTAGCGATTCATAAATTGAATGATGAAATAAAATAAAAAATAAAGATAAACAAAAATAACATAATTTAAAGGCTTGAGAAATCAATAGGGGATAGTGCTTAGAAAAAAAAAAGAAACACTGTCAACTTTTTAAATTCATTTTTCAGTTATCAACCATATATAGGACCACAATATTGTGCCTTAGAATTTTTTTTTTTTTATTTCTCCCAAATGGAGAGGTTCAAGTCACCCATTCTTAGGCTAGAAAGGAGACTGGAGAGAAATAATATTTGATCAGGTCGACAAAAACATTCACTGTTGAAAGCTGTAGTAGAGGCTACATAGGGAGGCCACATAGGGGCAAAAGTGGACATATAATGAAACACTTCATGCCCACCCTCTGTCAGACTGTGAAAGAATGCATTAGCTGCCGCATTTTTGCTGTACCTGAGACTCATTATCCCTTTTAGGATTTGAAATGTTGCCCTGGTAATGCCAGACCTCTGTCAAAAAAAAAAAGCCGAGAAAATGCACTGAGCATGCACGGGATGTGATACAATGCGCCCTCTGAGGACAAGAAATCAAAGTGCCCGCTTCACAATTCTATCTACAACACTGTTTTACTTGCTGAATGCAAAGACATTCTTTGCTCTGACTCCATGAAATTCATTTCGGAAAACTGTAGCACTCATACAACAAACGCAGAAAAACTGTTTATTGCAGTTAGAAACTAAATCACCAATCACACAGCAAGTTGCAGTGCATGAGAAAGTGCTGGCATGAAAGACCAGCATGTGTCCAAAAGTGTAACAAAAAACCCCCCACTTCTTCACATCCGTCCTCTCCAGAAAGGACCAGCATTCAGAGGATATTAACCGCGTACCTTTCTTTCATGTACTAGGCAATTCTGAACCCCCTGCATTGCTGTCATGGCCTCACAATCTAACAACCCCATTCTTCACAGATGAGAAAGTTGGCGGGGAGGTCTCCCAAGGAAAGCCCCTACTACTGCATTACCTCCCCTGTATTCCTGCAACCTAAACATATGCCTGACAAACATCTCTTTGTAGTCCAGCGAAAAGTGTGTGCACTATAAAAGCCTCACATATTTGCTGCTGCTGTGAGAGGGACAAGTTTCAACCAGGGGCAATATGCCTAGGTGTGTACTTATTTGCCCAGGGAAAATGCTTAGAAAATTGCCTTCTGTGAGGGAAATATTCAAAGCCATTTCCATAGGAATGGACTTTTTAGACTACTGCCTTCCCCATATGCAGGCAAAAGTAAGCAAGGCAACCCGTTTATGTGCATCCTTGTATTTGCGGTGAGTAGAGCCATTCCGGGAGCGGGGTTGGGGGTCAGTTTGCATTTACACACAAACCTTTGCATTTTCAAAAGCATGCATGTATTTTGTCATAAACTACTCATACAGAATAGAAGGTGTAAATGTGTGCGGGTGATACATGCATATTTTCTCCTTGAACACTGCTGTTAAGACTCCAGATAATAGACTTTCAATCTATGCGAGCAGTTATGAAATTACCCCCCAAAAGTACCACTTCTCGATGTGGTTTAGAACTGTGTTTGTCTTGCACCGGCCTGTATGATTTATGTCTGCTAATAGTTATAAAGGGATATAGCTGAAGATATTTTTAGACCATTATGAATCATGTTTCGAACAGTTCATTTAGTTTTTAACTAACCAAAAACCAAAACAATCAACTTTTTGCTAAACTACAATCAAAACCAAAACAAGAGTGAGTTCCATATTCAGAGATGTACATCTAGCTAAGTTCAGACAAAAGGCACTATTTGAATTTTCAGCCAGGTTCAGCGAACAGCTGAGATTTCTACAATGTACTCTCGCCGTAGCTCGATATTTATTTATTTATCTATTTATTTATTTACTTATTTTTACTTTTTATATACCGATGTTCCTGTATAGAATACATATCGCACCGGTTTATAGAGAACAGAACTGTCGCCTCTGGGGTGGATACATTGGAACAGGTTGAAAAATGAACTTACAGTGAAACAAATGGACTGCAATTCAAAACACGATTAGCTAAAAATAAAGTACAATTCAAAACATATTTACAGTGGGGTTGGTGGACCAGCGTCTATAAAGTTCAATTCATCGGATCTTAGCTCTCAGGGAACGCTTGGCTGAAATGCCAAGTCTTTAGCTTCTTTTTGAATACCAAAAGGCAGGGTTCTTGGCAGAGGTCCGGAGGGAGAGAATTCCAAAGTGGGGGACCCACAGTGGAAAGGGCGTATTTCCTCAGTGAGGTTTTTGCCGGCTGGGTGTGTAGCATATCCTTGTACGCTCTTCTGATGGGTCTCTTGGTAATGTGCTGCTGAAGTTGGAAAGTTAGGTTGAGGGGGGAGATGTTGTGCAAGGCCTTGTGTATCATCATGAGGGCTTTAAAGAGTATCCTGAATTTAATAGGCAGCCAGTGAAGGTTCTTGAGGATAGGGGTGATGTGTTCCCTTTTGTTGGTGTTTGTGAGGATCCTGGCCATCGCGTTCTGGACCATCTGAAGTGGTTTGATAGTGCTGGCGGGAAGGCTCAGAAGGAGTGAGTTGCAGTAATCCAGTTTCGGGAGGATGATAGATTGTAGTACCAGGCGGAAATCTCGGAAGTGCAGAAGTGGTTTTAATTTTTTTAATACTTGCAACTTAAAGAAGCATTCCTTGGTGGTATTGTTTACGAATTTGCATAGGTTGAGTTGGTTGTCTAGTAGCACACCAAGGTCTCTTACATGCGTTGTGTGGTCAATAGATGTGATGGAGAATTGGGAAGAAATTGGAGGGTTGAGCGGAATGCAGTTGTCTGGGGCTATTAGGAGGATTTTTGTTTTGTTAGTGTTTTGTACGAGGTTGAGGCTGGTGAGTAGGTTGTTGATTGCTGTAAGGCAGCTATTCCAATAAGACCATGTTTTGTGGAGTGATTCAGCTATAGGGATGAGGATCTGTATGTCATCCACGTATAGGAAGTGCGTTAGCTTGAGGTTGGTTAGTAGATGGCAGAGTGGGAGGAGGTAAATATGGAATAGTGTGGGTGATAGGGATGATCCTTGGGGTACCCCCAGATTTGATCTAATTGGGTGTGACTCTTTGTTGTTGATCCTGACCTTGTAGAATCTGTTTTTAAAGAATGATTTGAACCAGTTGAACGCCGATCCTGTGATGCCGATGTCTGCTATACGCTGAAGAAGGAACGTGTGGTTCACGGTGTCGAACGCTGAGGAGAGATCCAGAAGTGCGAGTAGGAAAGGTTGACCTTTTTCCAGGTTAAGGAGGATGGTGTCCGAGAGCGAGGCTAATAATGATTCGGTGTTCAGGAACTTTCGGAATCCGAATTGATTTGGGGTGAGGATGTCATTTTCTTCTAAGAATTAGGATAGTTGTCTGTTTACAATCTTCTCCATGAGTTTGGCGATCATTGGAAGGTTAGCTATGGGGCGGAATTTGGCTAGTTCTGAGGGTGGCAGGTTGGGTTTTTTGAGGAGAGGCTTAAGCATTGCAAGCTTGAGTTGGTCTGGGACTTGTCCTTGAGACAGTGAGTAGTTTTTGATGTCTGCTACTGGTTTGGCGATGGTGTTTGGAATGGAGAACAGCAGGTTGGATGGTATGTGATCTAAAGGATTAGACAAAGGTTTCATCTTCTTAAGGATGTTTTCTATTTCTAATGCGGATGTCAGCTCGAAGGTGGCAAGAGTAGCTGGGGTAGAATTTTGTTGCTGGAGGGTTGAGTGCGAGAGTTGGGAGCCGGTGGTGGATGAGAAAATAGGATGAGGAGAGGGCTCCTTGAGGGGTGCAATGAGGGTGGCGATTTTTCTCTCGAAGTAGTCCGCCAGTTCATTGGCCTTGTTTGTAGCTTGGTCGTCTGGGATGAGGGGAGTAGATGGTTTTGTGAGGGCTGATATGTAGGAAAACAATGCTCTTGAGTCAAAGATAAAGTGGTGGATCTTTTTAGAAAATTATTCTTTCTTGGTTCTGTTGATGACATTTCTGTAGGAGTTTAGGCAGGATTTGTAGGCAGAAAGGGTTGTTGTGGAAGGGTTTTTACGCCACCTGTGTTCTTTACATCTGAGGTCCTGTTTGAGCGACTTCAGCTCGGGGGTGAACCAGGGTTTCCTGTTGTCCTTATCCGGATGGAGTGTTTTCGTGGTCATGGGGCACACTTGATCTGCAACATTGGTGGTGATGTTAATCCAGGATGTAGTGGCAGTGTTGACGTCAGAGAGGTCAAGGTGAACTAGATCCTTGGAAAGATGCGAGCTGAGGAGTTCTCCGGTGCAGGGTTTCCTGACGGATACTGAGGTTAAATGGGTTGCTTGGGGAGGGTGCTCCTTGATCTCTAGAATCATGGAGATGATTTGGTGGTCCATCCACGGGACTGGTAAGCATGTTGGGTTGGTGTGGGGCGATATTTATTTATTTATTGAGTTTTATATACCGTCATTCGGAAAAGCCATCACAAAGGTTTACAAAAGCTCAAAATGCAAGATTTTTAACAATTGAGCAAAAAGGGATAACAGGAAGCATATTAAACAAAGGAGAGATATTCAATTGCAAAGATATTAACTGGCATTTACATTAAAGGTTGCACTAAGGGGTGCACAAAAGGGAGGGCCCCTTTGTCACGCCCCTTCGACGTGCGACGGACGGCGCGCAGCACCTGGTGGCTGGGCACCTTTCAACGGTCGTAGCTGCCCCTGGTGATGTCGGGGGGGGGGGGGGGGCTTCCGATCGGGTCTCTCCCTCACATTGCAGTTCTGTTGTTTTTCCTATTCCAGTTTCAGGTGATATTTTTTCTTCACTTCTGTTCCCATGGCGATGAAAAAGGGCACCCAAAGGGGGTGGGTGGGCTGCCAGTTTAAGGGTGCCGGTGACTGGGCGCCTTTCAATGGTCGGAGCTGCCCCTGGTGACGTCGGGGGGGGGGGGGGGGGGGGCAGGGCTTCCGATCGGGTCTCTCCCTCACATTGCAGTTCTGTTGTTTTTCCTATTCCAGTTTCAGGTGATATTTTTTCTTCACTTCTGTTCCCGTGGTGATGAAAAAGGGCCACAGGGCACCCAAAGGTGGTGGGTGGGCTGCCAGTTCGAGGGTGCCGGTGGCTGGGCGCCTTTTATCGGTTGGAGCTGCCCCTGGTGACGTCGGTTGGGGGGGGGGGGCTTCCGATTGGGTCTCTCCCTCACATTGCAGTTCTGTTGATAGCATTCAAGTAGAGCATGCATCAAGTTAGGATGAGAGTACATTGTAGAAATCTCATCTTTGTGTACCCTTTCTCATTCCAAATCACATCAAATCTTCACTGATGTGTTTTGTGCTGTTCATACGTCTGACTGTGCATGTAAAATCGGCCCCCAACCCTAGACCACCACCAAAACCTCACCTTGCGTTACTAGTTGACCCTCCTACAGTGATATAAATAGTTGACTTATATGAGCCCCTTATAAAAACTATCTCTCTCCCTCTCCCTCTCTCTCTTTCTCAAAACCAGAGGGCTTTGGCCCAACTACAGGGGAATCTAGCTCATAGTTACTTTAAACCGCAATTAAGGCCTAGGCTTTATTCTGGTCTATTGTTATATCAATTAAAAAGATAATTGAAGTCCTTTCAATTACGTAAATATCCAAATGCAAAGTTTAGTTATAAACTATCAGTAAAACTTTGCAGCAATCTTTGCAGAAAGAAGGAGTAATGTTGAGAACATGAATTTTACGTTCTTTCATGCATTTTCTCAACATACTCTAAAATGATTTAGATTTCTAGCAACATTTTGTCACTATTTTCAGTTCTTCTGCTTTTTTCAAACAGTCAGCATAAGAAATGCATCCTTTCAAAACGTGTTAGAGCATATGGCACTGAAGGTTCTGGTATGCAATTTTTTTTAGAAATCCTTCCCTATCTGGCCTCATCTTTTCACTCTTGCAAATGCCACTTATAGAACATCCAGCTGGCCACTTCCAATTCTATTCCTCTAGCCTGGTGGGAGGTCAAGCTTCTAGCTCTTGTATTCTTCTGTGATCTGGAAACCAGTATCATGGCTGTTGTCTGGCCTGGCAGAAAATACTGTCTCATTGTTTACTTGAGCCAGTTGGCTTCTTTCCTTTGAGCAGCAAATCATGCTGCTTCTGTGTTGTTTGCAGTCTTGAATAGCCCATGACTTGAATCCTTCTATGCTGTTCCAGTGTTTTCTTCCAGTTAGCAACACCATATGTTAAAACATCACCTTTCTTACCTTTGTTTCAGTTGTGGTAAATATGTGATTATACACTGTATAACTTAGTGATTTCAAACTTTAGCAAATGAATTGATGACTGTATCAGCCAGATGTTCTATTTTTACCCTGAAGGTATTCTCAGTAAGAAAAGATAATGCTTTCAAAGTATATGATTGGAAAAAGATGTCATAACTTTGAAGACATAGTTTACTTATTTTTTGCCCCAGAAGCTTCATCCTGCTGCTTGGTACTTCCACGTCAATTGGAATCATAACTGCGATCTGGCGCCACAAGCCTTCATTTATGACTACTATGGGAACTTCCACCTGTTTTATATCCTGCTCTCGCCCCACACGCACCTGATATTTTCAAACAAATGCACATTTTTACATTAGCACAAATCGCCTGTGCACATTGCTAACAACACATGCTATTCAAAATTGCCTCCTATTTGAATGGATTTTATAATAAGTGTAAAAAAGTCACATTGTATCCACCTGAGACATGTAAAACAGAATGGCATGCATTCATTTCTGCAGAAGACTGTTAGCTCAGTGCTTTCATCAATTGCTTCACTGCTAATTCAACCACTGAATTTGTTTAATATAACTTTACGATTTCTTGAAAGGAAGTGGAATTAGAATCTCAGATTTGACTATAAGATCGCCTCTTGTTGGTGAACAATACTGTATTATATAATCAGTGTATAATATCTATCAATATGTTTATGCATATATCTACATATGGAAGTGCATATTATTCTTTGGGAGCACCTATATTTACTTATACAAAAGAGAGCAAAGGATAAAGAAGAGTGATACTGGAATAAAGGTACAGTCATCTATATTTATCTTTTACATGATCAAATTAAACATTATTAAGGTAATTAAGATCATAAGAAAATGGAAACTTGAGTTAACAATTCACTTAGCCAAGGAATCCACTTAAGAAGGCTGCAGTAAAGGCTTAAAGTGCCATCATAAATAAGAAGTAATAAAGATTCTGTCCTAACTGTATTTATTTATTTATCTATTTATTTACTTATTTATTAGCAATGTTTTAATATACCGCCTTCTCCATAATTGATCATAGCGGTTTACATTGTTTTATATATATATATATATATATATATATATATATATATATATAATAAGAAAATAAGTTAAGACCAACAATAAAATAAAATAATATAATACAGATTAGTACAGCAAAAATTAAAACTACTAAGAAATCAAAAAATTATTACTGTCTATTATAACATCTTAAGGTTTGGGCGAAAGGTGCTATCAGGAAATAAAAGTTTAGCATAGGCTGTGTAATTATGTACGATGATAATTCAATTTCCAAAGCCTTCTTAAATACAAATGTTTTAGGCTGCATTTAACTGCGGTTAGCTCTATGCAAACACATAACATTACTCTTCTGCATCTGAATCTTGGTTTTCAAAATGTTTTATTTACGTATTTCAGAATATAAACATAAAGGTTTATTGCTGCATTGGTGTGAATACCTTTCAAGGTGATGAAAGAAAATAAATGGCTCTCCTCTGGAGGGAGATTACAAACTGAATGTGAGCATCTCTGAGCATCGATTCTAGTGTGTATTACTGACCCTGACACACATTGACAAGAGGCTGTCATTAGGAAGTTAACCGTTGTGGTCAGATTTCTTCCAGCCATAGTCTTGACACAATATAAAAAGTTATTTAAAGCTTTCTTTTCAATTAAGGGTAGCATCATCAGAATAGTTCAGTACTGGAACTTTGTATCGATTTGGCATCAGGTCAATAAAGATGTTAGTAGATGTCGTTTAGTCATCTATAAAGTTTTGTTATATTGCTTTTGAAATGTCATTGTATAACTTTTAAAACTTTGTTCAGAGTTGTGAACTCTCGCATTATAGACATGAGGCTCCTTTTATTTTTATTTTATTTTTTTTAATTTTGTTTTTATTAGATTTTCAAATTATTCAAACATTTCACAATAAATGTCAAGTAATACAGTAATCTTAAACATGTAAAGTAAGATAGACATTTTCCTCCATACCAATTCTACTTTCAGTAAAATACAAATCCAAAAAGGCATATTAATTAAACAGTGGAGATAATATATATATATTGCTGTTTTTTTTACTTTTATACTAGTAAGAGGAGATCCATTTTTAAATTTAGAGCAATATTAACCAAACAATATTCTCATAAACTACTGAAAGTTAGGCTGCACTGTATTCTACAGCTGAATCAATTTTATCCTGTGTCCAAGGTCCAGTGGTGTGTTTGTAGAAAATTTCCCAGCTGGTCAGGGTCATAAAAAATATATCTCTGACCTTCCACTCTCATCACACATTTACAGGGAAATCTCAATATTATTTGAGCTCCGTGTGATCTTGCTTGGGGCAACAAAGACAAAAATTTCTTCCTTTTCCTCTGAGTTTCTTTCGAAACATCCGGGTACATCCACATTTTTTGATCTAGATATAACTCTGACCTGTGTTGAAGAAATTTTTTCATTACTATATCTCTGTCCAATGAAGACATAAGTTTAACCAACAAGGTACCTCTTCCTTCAACTTGATATTGTTGTGAGGTCTCCAAAAACTCTGTAATATTCAATCGTACTTCTTCAGTTTCCATCTGATTTTCTGTGCTTGTTTTAAATGCTGACACAAAATAAGCTTTATTTATAACAGGCATATCTTCATTAGACATTTTCATAATGTCTTTCAGGTAACTTTTAAATTGCTCCTTGGCAGAAATCAGTTTACACTTCGGGAAGTTTATAATTCTGATATTTGTATTTCTCAGTTCGTTCTCAAACATCTCCATTTTTCTGTTCATATTTATTTCTCCTTTAATTATAGAGTTTTGGACTTCCTCTACTTTCTTTACTTTCCCTTCAATATAAGTTATTCTCTCAGTTTGGCCAACCATAATCTTTTTCACATTAGATATTGAGTCTTGGGTTACCTTGAATCCTTCCGAAATTGTCATTAATGAGGTTTGTAATGTCGATATTGCAAGCCACAAAGATTCTAGGGTAATGTTTTGAGGCCTTTCCAACGGTTTTAAGACTGGAAAGGGTGCCGGTTGAATAACAATATTAATTTCATCCATACCTCTGGACATCTCGGGTGGTATCTCCAGGATAGATCCCCCTCCTCTGTCCATTCTCTGGCTCTCGGGGGATTGCCCTCCTCCCAACGGGGTGGACGCCATTGCACCACCCTCTATCGCAGGGACCACGATCTCCTCCGAAAAACGCACCTCAGGCGAGCTCACCTCCTCTAACGACATCCGTTGTTGAGAGAGCTCAGCGTTATCAGGCTGTGTCCTTGCAGGGGGGGAGGGAGTCAGCGGTGCTCCAGGACTTAGCGTTATTTCGCCCGCAAGCGACAACGGCTGCTCACCCGCTGCCTCAAGCGCGGGACTCTCTGGAGGTCTGGCTGCCTGAGCAAACAAGTCCGGGATTAAGGTCTGCGAACTCGGCAGGCTAGGGCTCGCTGAGGCAACTTCCCTAAGTCTGCCTTTCCTCTTAGTGTGAGGCATTATTCCAAATAGGAAGGCAATAAGGCAATAAGGCAAAAATATGCAAGGCAAGAACCCCGGAGCTCCGTTCGCGTCCTTTCAGTCCGACGCCATCTTGGATCTCCTCCTTGGAGGGCATGAGGCTCCTTTTAGGGGCAACCATGGTACTGTTTTGTCCTCTCTCTCTTACTTCAATGTATGTCAAGAGGATATTTAGACTTTTTACCCATTTTCCCACCAAATCTCCAAGTTGTGAGATGTTAATAGGTGGAATCGCCTGAATTTTAAAAGCCAGGCATGCGTATCCCTCCTTACGCGCAGAAGTGCTGGGCCAACAAGAAGGGGCGGGCCATGGGTGTGGTCTGGGTGGAGAGGGGCGGGGTGGAATCTGGCCAGGAGAAACACATGCCGGCAGCCGGCCGGTGCAAATAACTTCTGCTTCGAAGGAGCAGGTAAGTTAAAAAATAAAAAAGAAATAGGGTAGATAGGTAGGGGTTAGGGATCGGGGAGGAGAGGAGAGGGGAAAAGATAGGAAGGTTATGTAGAGGTATAGGGAAGCTCCAATTAAGGAGCGGACTGGGAGGGTACTGGGGAAGGCCTACCCGCATCGCTGTATGTTACTTTCTAAAATCCCCTCCCCCCCTTGCGTGCAAGTCCAGACCCGCATATGCGCTTGCGGATTTTAAAATCCAGCGAGCATGTATGCATGGGAACCGTATTTTATAACATGCGCGCGCATGTTATAAAATAGCCACATCCATGTACACAAGCCGGGAACCGCGCGCATGGATGCAAGCGCAGACGTTTTAAAATCAAACCTTATATTTTTCAAGTGATTAACAAAAGCTTGATTTACCCAAATTTGGGACATTTTGATCTTGGCAAAAAGAATATTCAAATCTTATGTTAAAAAATTGCAACTCAGAAGGCCTGAATAAACAATAGTTTTAAAATGTTTTAAAATGTGAAATAAATTATTAGCTTTGCTATTATAATCATAATCTTCATTTTCCCTTTCCTACTAGAAACAGTTGTTCTTCTGACATCACCAACCATTGGAATTAGGCAGAGGACATATTCTAATTATGCTCCTGCTATTAAGTTGGCTTGATGTCAGACCAGGAAGCGTTAGACGTTTGTCCATGCTTCATTCACCACACTGCCTCATTTAAATATACTCAAAGACGCTTATTGTAATGATAGTGGACCTTTGTGCTGTGGCATGGTTGATGCAGCCTTGTAGGCAAATCTGCTAGGCCCATACTGACAGCTGACAAATGTGCTCTAGGCTGGGACAAGACTGGACCTTCACCTGTACCAGCCCTGTTCCCCACCGGTTGAGACTTTAGGTTCCAGAGCTGGCGGCACTTAGGTAAAAGTCTCACAGGGCAACAAGAAGAGAGAGCCTGGGGCAATGCCAAGGGTCAGGGCAGGCAGCAAGCAGAGCACAGTAAAGGGCCTTGCAGATGTCAATGGCAGGCAGAAGAGTAGTCCGGGTCCAAAGCAGAGGTCAGTACCAGGCAGACAACTGAAGGACTGGGATGATGCAGGATTTGAAGCTGGATAGGACATGGCAGACTGGTCTATGCAGGGCAGGCTGGAACAGGAACAAGACTGGACCGGGCAGAGCAGGTGGGAGTGAAGCAGGAGAAGGATGCTATGCTCTAGCATACTCTTCTGCCTGCCATTGACATCTGCAAGGCCCTTTACTGCAGATGTCAATGGCAAGGCAGAATCAGGAATACTGAAGAAAGCAACACGCTCTGCTGAGGAAAAGGATGACCTTTGCTGAGGCGCTGACAGAAAGTGTGGATGGGGTTTAAATCCCCAGCCGGCACTGACATCACCTCTTGGCACCGGGGTCACTTTCCCGCCACAGGACCTTTATCATCTGTTGTACGTTATGTGCACTTGCTTACGAAAGCCAGCAAGGGAGATGCAATGGCAGCGTCCTAGCCATGAAGCAGGGGCAGGCAGTGTCCTGCGACTGAACAACCATGACATTTATATAGCAGTACTTCATAGAAATCAGAGAGGAAATGAAGATAAATAACAGTAATAGTTTACTTTTATAAGGAAATTTAAAAAATGATATACACATGATAAGGAAATGTGTGTGTGTGTGTGTGTGTGTATGCATATATATATATATATAAGGAAATTGGGCAAAAGTCAAAAGTATAAAGTGCTTAATTGTTATTACAAAGAAAAAAACAGAAAAAAAGAAGCACTGTTGAGTATATCTAAAAACTTTTATTTTATTTAAATATACGAATTAAGATAAAAGAGCAGCACCTGCTATATTGAATGTTACATATAAAAAATTGTACAAAAACAATGCAAAGATTGTTTTATAAAAATCAAGTATACAGTTGTAAAGTATATGAAAAAACCTTATATAGACATAAAAGGTGGCGTGAAATACAAAAATACCTACATGCACACACTCACATGTTCCACTTTACATTGCCATACAACCATCTGCCATGCAACCATCTACCATACAGACATCATGTAATAATGTATACTGTTCTGAATGAATACATGTAAAGCCCCGACAAGGTCCTTGTTTCATCAGTAAGGGTTTCTTCAGGGGGAACCCTGAAAAGTCTCAGACACATTTCTTAAAATATAAGCAGATATGGCAGAAGCTGCTCCATGGTGTGTGAACACACTACGTATGATCTGGCAATATAGGGCTGGATTTTAAAAAGGTTATGCGCGTAAATGGCCTTATGCGTGCCGGACCTATATTCGAAAGGCCCGGCAACGTGCGTAAAGCCCCGGGACACATCTGACCCCACCTCCTCCCCGCCCTCTTCCCGCCCCTTTAGTAAAGCCCCGGGACTTACATGCGACCCAGGGCTTTATGTGCGTCGCCGGGCCTTTTGAAAATAGGCCCAGCGTACGTAACCTTTTTAAAATCCAGCCCAATGTGTATATTGTTTTCTAATGTAGGCTGCCCTGATATGTTAAGGGGCCTAGTTCTCATGCCCTTTGCAAGATCCACTCCTTGGCCTGAAATCTAATCACCTTGATGAGGAAGGCTTGGAGAAAATTAGTATCTGGTCTACTCAGTCTCATTACTCATTGTCCCCTATTGATTTCTAGGCAGGGGTCTCTTTCCTCCGGTTGCAGTATATCTCTAAATAATCACTCCCTAACTCGCTGACTCTCCATCTTTTCTGGGACTCCTATAATTCTGACATTGAATCTATGGGAGCGATCCTTCAGGTCAGTAACCTTATCCATTTGCTTTTTTTAGAACAGAAAGTAAGATAGTCGCGGATTCCCCTCAGTCCTCAATCACTGATACTCGGTTCTGCAGCTCATCTGCTCTGGAGCAGATACTATCCATATGTTCTTTAAGTGTGGACAATGAAGTTTTTACATCACTTACTCTTTGGTGAGTTCTTCCCTCAGCCCCCAAATTTTGCCCAGTATTTGGGACATCACAGTGTGCCCATGCGCCAATGTTGAGCCATCCATTCCTTTGCTCTCGCTCTTGGCCCACTGATTTCTCCTGCCTTTCAATAAAAATCTGTAATAGGTCTGTCCTGTGTACTGCGGGTGCGGCGGCTCATTCTTATACAAAGGTGGCTCTTCCTCTTAGATCTCAATAAGTATAATCGTACCTGCATATATTTGACACCTTAACACTTCTTTCACAGCATAACCACAATTTTATTGGGGGAGATAACCTCTGTGTGGCCTCAGAAATCAGGAGCTTCACTAAAACACATCTGCCACCATCAGCAAGCTATAGCACCACCACCACTCATTATTTTGTAGATCTCTATTATATCTTCTCTAGACCATCTCTTCTCCATGCTTAAGACTCCTAACCTCTTTAGCCTTTTCTCATAGGGAATCGTTCCATCCCCTTTATCATTTTTGTTGCCCTTCTCTGTACCTTTTCTAATTCTACTATATCGTTTTTGAGATGTGGTGACCAGAAGTGCACATAATACTCAAGATGGGGTCGCACTATGGAGCATTACAGAGGCATTATGATATTCTCTGTTTTATTCTCCATTCCTTTCCTAATAATTCCCAGCATTCCATTTGCTTTCTTGGTTGCTGATGCTGCACACTGAGCACAACATTTCAACGTATTATCAACAATGACTCCTAGATCTTTGTCCTGAATGGTGTCTCCTAATGTGGAATCTTGCAGTGTGTAGCTATAATTTGGATTACTCTTCCCTAACTGCATCATTTTGCCCTTGTCCACATTAAATCTCATTTTCCATTTGCATGCCCAGTTTTCCAGTTTTTGTGATGATGCTGTCACGCAAAGGACTGAGAGCACAAGAGCTTCCTTTTGCCCCTGCACTATGGCACTCTGATGCCCTGGACAGCTGCCCACCATGTCCACCTCTCCTGACAGGCTTTTATGTTCTGCATGTATGCATGTATGAACTAGAGTTTAATTGATGTGGTTTAATCTGGTTGTGGAGATCTATGTGCTGCCTAATGTCTTGCTTTCCACTTAAGGGTTTGTTTTATCTGTGGAGTATCTTTTCTTTTATATCGTTCTGCCTTCCCATGTTATGCTTGTTTTCTGGATGAGGGAGAAAGAAGGGGCCCACTCCTCCAAGAAACATAATACCTTAAAAAGGGCAACAAAAGGAAAATGTATTTTATTATTTTCAGGAAACATGTTAATTTTTGTTTATTTAGGGGTAGATTTTGAAAGGGTTACACATGTAACCCCCGAAAACCTACCCCCCTGCTCGCGCTGAGCCTATTTTGCATAGGCTTGGCGGCGCGTGCAAGCCCCAGGACACGCGCGCCGCAAACCCCAGGACGCGCGCAAGTCCCGGGGCTTTCCTAGGGGGGCGTGTCGGGGGGGCATGTCGCGGTGGCGCATCATCCAGGGGCGTGGCCATGGGCGTAGTTCTGGTCCGGGGTGTTCCGGGGGGCATGACTGCGGCCTCCGGACTGGCCTCCGGACCAGCCCCCGGACCGGAACCTGGCGCGCCGGCAGCCGGCTCACGCGCGTGAGTTACGCCTGCCTCGAGCAGGCGTAACTTTGGGAATAAAGGTAGGGGGGGTGAGGATAGGGCTGGGGGGGGTGGGTTAGGGAGGGGGAGGTGAGGGGAACGGGCAGCGCGTGCAGGGCTCAGCAAGTGCAAGGTGCACAAATGTGCACCCTCTTGCGCGCGCTTTTTTATAAAATGTAACCCACTATGTTTGTGGTATATTTAATTGTATGCATTGTGTGACAACATAAATATGTGATAGTTATGAGCTAAAGAGTTTGGGTGCATCCATGCTAGGTATATCATTAACTTTGTTAATCAGGCAACATAGCATATTGCAGAGATATCCACAAATAATATGCATGAGATGCATTTGCAGGCAGTGGAACCAGTGCATGCAAGTCATCTCATGAATATTCAGTGTGGCTATTTTGAAAACCTGACTGTCTTGTAGCACACAGCATTCATGTGATAAGGCTACCAGTGGTCATCTCACGAAGAGGTAAATTTTAAGACCCATGCACGAGTTCACATGTATACCCATTTGCCAGTGTGCACAGAAGGATGCAGTGATTTTATAACATATGCGCATATATGCTCTAATATGCGAGCATATTATAAAATCAGCTAAACATGCATATATGTATGCACAATTTTAAATTGTCGTGCACATCCCTGTGCAGATGGCGACTCAAGCTCATAAGTGGGGGCAATTTTAGTAGATACGCGTGCCAATGCAATTACCTGTTTTCCTAATTCATTCCCAGTTCTCCCTAGTAAAGGAGAGGACTTCCTAAGCCCCCTAGCTAACTTGCTTCCTTTTTACTCTATTAGCCCTGAACCTTAAAACTCCTTTGACTAGCCTTGTCTTTTTTGTTACATGACTTATATGCCATCCATAGCAGAAGTAAAGTTACGTGGTAGGGGACCATGGCGCGTGCTTGTACGCGTAAATACTTATGTGCTGACTTCATTTTACAGACTTGGCCTCCCATGCCCTGTCCTTTTTTGCATATTGTGATATGGTTCAGTGGTGGGAATTGTACAGATATGATTATATTCTTCTGACAGTGAATATGGTTCAGTGGTGGGAATGTGATATGTGCACATTCTGTACAGATATGATTATATTCTTCTGACAGTGAATATTATGCTTGAATGGGTCTAGCAGTAGTATAACAGATGTAGAAGCTAGTAACATGAGACTTAGCTGGATAAACAGTGGCTGTTGAAAATTGCACTAGTTTCACTGTCCCTGACTTATCCAGAAAAGTAGTTATCAAGCTAAAACCTTAAAGGGTAACATTCAGATATCTACTTATGGCCCCATATATGTGTGTATGTGGGCATGTAGAGATTTACTATAGTATTTTATAATCTATGCATATCTGGTGTACACAGATTATAAAATTTGTATATATCTGCCCCCCAACAGATATATTTCTGTGTGAGCAAATATTTGCAATACATTGAAAGTGCATACTTTTTCTACCTATTTTATATACATGTGCATGTATATTTTACACACAAAAAAATAACTTGTTTGCATAAAACCCTGATTTGCGCATGGAAGTAGGTATATTTTAAAATATGGAAGTAAGTATATTTTAAAATATGCACATATACTTGAAAGCACCAGTTTTCAGATACCTCCACCAGTTAGCCCAGTGTGTCTGCAGTTCATTGAGATCCTCCATGTACTTCATTGAGACCTCCCACCCAAAAATTGCAGATGAGTCTGATATAATTTGCACTAGATAATTAGCAGGTGTAAAATTGTGCAAATAAGATGCCTAATGTATTTGTATAAATCTCTTATAAAATAGCAACTTACGTTTGTACTTCTTGGCCCCACCCTGGAATACTCCTAAGCTCTCCTTTTTTGTGAAAGCAAATGTATACGCAAAGCCGAAAATGCTCATGTACTTTGGATGTTTATAAAATACCATGCACGTAAATACAAGCAATTTATACATGTATATGATGCCTTAGAATAATCCTAAAGTTATCCAGGTACATGTAACTTGGCAGCAGAGAGGAAGCTGGAAACTACAGGCTGGTTAGGCTTACCTCGATGGTGGAAAAATGAATTGAGAGATTACTGAAGGAAAGGATAGGGAATTATCTACAATCCAATGGGTTGCTGGACCCAAGGCAGCAGGGTTTCACCGGTGGAAGATCCTGTCCATTGAATCTGATTGATTTTATTTGATTGGGTGACTAGAGAATTAGATCAAGGAAGAGCACTTTATGTGATCTACTTTGATTTCCACAGAGTTTTTGATATGATCCTGCATAGGAGGCTCATGAATAAAATGAGAAACCCGGGAGTGGGTAAAAAATTGGTGGAATGGATTACAAATTGGTTGGATGATCAGAGACAGTGTGTGATGGTATATGGAATTTACTCTGAAATGGATTTCTTCAAGGATCAGTTTTGGGACCGACTGTGTTCAATATCTCTATGAGGGACATTGCAGAGGGGACAGAAGGAAAAGTTTGTCTTTTTGCAGATGTCACTAAGATCTGCAACAGAGTGGACATGCCTGAAGGAGTAGAGAGAATGAAAAGCGATTTAAGAAAGCTTGAAGAGTGGTTAAAGGTTTGGTATCTAGAACGCAATTCCAAGAATTTAGAGTCATTCATTTAGGGAGTAGCAATCCAAAAGAACTATTTCAGAATGGGGTTGAAAAATTAATGTACATGCACTGGAAGAGGGACTTTGGAGTGATAATGTCTGGTGATCTGAAGGCAACGAATCAATGTGACAAGGCGATGGCAAAAGCACTGGGATTCTGGCCTGCAAAGAGAGAAGAATAACCAAAAGGGAAATGGAGGCAATGATGCTCTTGTATAGGTCTTTGGTGAGGCCTCACCTGGAGAACTGTGCTTAGTTTTGGAGACCTGTATTTCAAAAAGGATAAGGATAGTCTGGAATTAGTTCAGAGAAAGCTGACCAATTTGTTGTGGGGTCTGCTTCAAAAGCCATAAAAATTTATGATTAAATTCAGTGATTTCACTTCTTTAAAAACAATGTTTTAACGATGTGCACTTGCAGAGGGAAAAAACAGGTAAACGAGTCTGACTTACCGAACCCAACGCCATCTCCCCGCTTCAAGTTCTTAGCGGTGGAGCGGCTTGGGTCGGTCTGGTTTTAAATGTGATTGCTTCTAGTATCCACCTGACAGTCAAGTGATTTCTGATTTCGGTGGGCAATCACCAGAAATGAAACCATTCAATGTCTTTATTCAAGCCACCAGGGATAACTGATTTTAATTGGAAAATCCACTTCTGCTCTGTGAGAACTTGAAGCGGGGAGATGGCGTTGGGTTCGGTAAGTCAGACTCGTTTACCTGTTTTTTCCCTCTGCAAGTGCACATCGTTAAAACATTGTTTTTAAAGAAGTGAAATCGCTGAATTTAATCATAAATTTTTATATCATAGAAAAATTGATGGACCTACAACACCATTGAAGTTCCTTCCTTGCATGAATTTACTTTGTCTAAAGATCTGTTTGTATCCCCGAAAAACAAGGGGGAGTGCTGGATCAGGAGAGCTTGAACGTATGTCTCTGAAGCAGCTTGTGTGACCCCGACAGCTACGGGATGAATGACCCCAACAACTCATGAACAAGGGAAGCTGTTTCTTTTTAAACTTATACCAAAAAATTACAAAAATTGAACTTTTGCTATCTGGACCAATTGATTAAAAGTGACCCTAAAGAAGTGCATGAAAAGCAAGTTTAACTTGTGAGCACTGGGGGTGGTATGATGGTCCTTAAATTCATAAGAAAATATTGATATGTACAGCGTTATAATTTTTTCAAAATCTTATATACCACGTGTTTCAATTTAGTTCACTGTATTCGTGGGCTTATTTATTAAGAGATCTTTTGTATTAAAGTCCAAGTGAGCCCCATGTGCAGCGTCCCGATAGATGAATGCAAATTCTCCTCCAATATTTTCTGATAAGATGTTGCATTCGTCCTGCCATCAATGTTGACTAAATTCCCTGTGCCGCTGGTAGCTCCCACCCCCATCCCCCAAATAGCAGAGATCCACCTCCATGCTTCATGCTAGGGAAGGTATGCTTTGCTTCGTAGGCCTTGTTGACTCCTCTCCAAGCATAGAGACAGATTTTAGTAGCTACGCCCAATTTTATGACATGCACGCAAAGCCGCGCGCGTGTTATAAAATCCGGGGTCGGCGTGCGCAAGGGGGTGCACACTTGTGCACCTTGTGCGCACCGAGCCCTAGGGGAGCCCTGATGGCTTTCCCCGTTCCCTCCGAGGCCGCACCCTAATCCTAACCCTTTATTTTATAAGTTGCGCCTGCCTCTGGGCAGGCGTAGGTTGCGCGTGCCGGCCGAGTGCTGGTGCACGATCCCCTGGCTCAGCCACTGTGCCAGAGGCCTCGGTCCCGCCCCGTCCCACCCCACCCTGCCCACTCCCCACCCCTTTTTTCAAGCCCCAGGACATATGCACGTCCAGGGGTTTGCGCGCGTCACCGGGCCTATGCAAAATAGGCTCGGCACGAGCAGGAGCAGCTTTAAAAGGATTACTCGTGTATATTCAATTTTAGTCTCATCATGCCAAACAGAATTTCTGGGGCTTCTCTAGGTGCTGTTTGGCGTATTGTAAGTGGGCTGTTTTGTGGCGTTGGTGCAGCAATGGCTTTTTTTCTGGCACCTTTATCAACTCTTGTCACTTTCAACGTGGCTGACAAATATGCTGGAAGCGTAGATGTGGAGGGGTGTCCTGGCCTGGGGAAAATGAGAACAACATGGGGGAGGGGAGGGGGGTTTCAGGTGACCTGAGAGTAGCTGTTCAAGCATCTTCTCCTGTTTCCTGCCTAAAGAAAACTCTTGCTATTCCAGATTTTTTAGTGATAAAGCTATCAAAGTTTTCAGAGAAAGCTGGGTCAAACGCGAATATTCACATCTATCAATATTTAAGGTTGCCTGAATTTCTAGAGGTCATGCTCTGTGAGCATGATTATCTACTTAGATTTGGTTGATCCTGAGAAATGTCCTTTTTGCCCTAGTAAAGCCAATTTCACTAGTTGGTGAAAGGAGTGACAGTGCTTTATATCTTCCCATACTCAACCACCAGGAAGCAACCACAGCTGCAGCAACAGAATGTTAAATATGATACACTTTTGATCTCATTTCAAACACATTTATATTATTTTATTTGCATTTTCTTGTTTTAGGTATGATAACAAATGCTGCTTTTTTAGGTATGTTGAAAGTAAGCAAGTCTACGCGCCCCGAGCCTATTTTGAAGAGGCCTGGCAACGCCCGTAAGTCTCGGGGCTTGAAAAAGGGGGTGGGGAGTGGGTAGGGCGGGGCGGGGCCGGGGTCAGAGCCTCCAGGCATAGCGGCCATTTGCCGCTGTGCCCGGGATTGCGGGCCAGCCATAGGCCGGCGCCCGCAACCTATGCCTGCCCGGAGGCAGACACAACTTCTAAGTTAAAGGTAAGGGGGGGATTTAGGTAGGGCTTGTTGACGGTTTAGGGAGGGGAAGGTGGGGGGGACAGAAGGAAAGTTCCCTCTGAGGCTGCTCCGATTTCGGAGTGGCCTTGGAGGGAACGGAGGAAGGCTGCGCGGATCGGCGCATGCAAGGTGCACAAATGTGCACCCCCTTGCGTGCGCTGACCCCGGATTTTATAATATGCGCGTGGCTGCGCACGCATGTTATAAAATTGGGCGTAGATTTCTGCGCGCCGGGTTGCGCACACAAATCTACGCCCGCACATAAATCTTAAAATCTGGCCCATATAGAACAGCTTGATATTCAAAATACTTGAAAATCTTGTAATATGAAAAGGGCTGCCAGACTTCTTAACTCTGATATATTTAAGAAGAATTTCTTTTTTACAAACAGAAACATAAACAGGTAAATTTTCAAAGGTCCACGTGCATAATTTTCGGGGTTTACGCGTGTGGCCAGGCCTTGCATGGACTGCGCACATTTTAAAACAGGCCTGGCCACACGCGTAAACCCCGATACGTGCACAAGTGCCGGGCCTGTCAGAAGGGGCAGGCTGGGGGGCGGGGAGAGGCAGGGCAGGGGATGGGCCAGGACAGCACCATTAGCTGCTGTCCTGGGGAAGCACGTGCCGGCAGCCAGCCGGCACGTGGAAGTTGCTTCTGCTCCGATGGAGCAGTAAATAAAAAAACAAAACAATGGGGATAGTTAGGGTTAGGTTAGGGGTCAGGGAGGATAGGGGAAAAGGTAGGAAGGGTAGGGTTAGGGATAAGAAAGTTCCCTCCCAGTCTGGGGGAGGCCTGATTGCATCGCCGTGCGTAGTTTACTAAAATTCACACCCCCTCTGCGCGCGCCACCCGCACATGTGTGTACGGATTTTAAAATTGACCCCCCAAATGTGGAAGCAAATGAAAACTGTTTCCTATTTTATACTTTTTAAATATTTTAAATTCGCTTCTGTCCTTTCAAAATAGGAAGCATTTACTTGCAAAGGGACATTATCAAATAAATAGAAAAGTAATCAATTAATCACCTAGGACTCTTCAACGTTACTTTATTAAGTGAAACAATGAGTAAAGAAAACACAATCAGGTTTTCTGTTTGCTCCATGCTTGTTTGCATTTTAGAATGCTGGCTAAAGTATACTACAGCGGATGATTGCAGAGTGGTTTAAATTTGCATATATTCATCAACTGCTTAAGTTTTGTATGGTTTAAATAATTGCTTTTTGTAATTCTGTACCTTGTGCATGCTGCGGATCTTTTTAGGGTTTGGCCTGCCACGCATTGTTTTCTTTACCTTTCTTTTGTATTTGAGTAATATGCTTTCTGTTTTATTCCCTTTTCTACAGTTTAAAACATATTCCTCAGCTCAACCTATCCACTATACGCACTTTTTTCACTTTCCTATTTTTAGCATGTGTGAAATTAAAGATTCAATTCATACTTTCCTGATAATCACGGTCTCTGCATAAAAGGGTTTTTGCATGTTGAGAAAAGCTGAAATGACCACAGTAGGTACATAGAAAAATAAAAACAGTTTATTCTTCCTTTGCAGTATATGAAATCTTGCTTCCCAGGATATAAAATCCCACTTATGCATGGTGTGGGCTAACATTTGAAATTTGTAATTGAGTCCAGTGTCTTTGCGGTGTGCATTGTGCTAGCAGCACAGCGGGGGGTTTAATGCTCAGAGCTCTGAAACATGAAAATCCAGGTTTAAATCCCACTTCTACCAGTCATTGTGTGACTTATTTTTTATTTTGTTTTGGGCTGTTTTTAAACCACAAAGTAAATTTCCAGAAGACCAACCATTTCATCATCTGTCTTGCAGTTACCTTATCCCATCCATCCATCCAGAGTAGTTATCAAGCCTTTGAGACATGGATTACTATAATTTGTGCAGAGTTCTTGTGCAAAGCTTATTTTAGCCAATTTCAGGCCAAATGAGTCTGATCAAACATTTGTGACCTTGAAGCTCCCTACTCCTGAAACTCTTAGTGTGTTCAGAATGTATTGTTTTAACTGCTATGTTTACATAATATCAATTAAAATAGTTTCCTCTGGCAGACATCAGACAGTTCAGGCATCAGACGTTTAGTCTCTGAAAAATTGTGGCAGCTTTTAAATAGATCATGGAGGAAAGCCGAGGATCAGTCAGTGAATGGTTCAATGCAGGGTATCCCGAAAGATACCATTATAAAAAATGGAAATTAGATTGTCCTGACGGAGAGGAGATGAAGAAAATGTAGCAGAAAGATATAGTTATTCGACGCAGTTATTCAAAACACAGTTACATGTCAGGGAACCGTGTTAAATGGAATATAAATGCATTATTAACATTCCCAAGTTTCAATAAAATATATACTTAATCACTGGACAATTCATAGTGGATTTTATGAATTTTCAACCATTCTCCTTATTGTTTAGGATCTCTTTTGTTTGGTATGGTCCTCCACCTCTTTTGTATGCAGAAATATATACTCCCAATTGTATTGGGTGCCATTGGCCTGATTAAAAGAACTTCTGAGCAACATCTAGACATATTGCTTGTGCATTTAATTCCTTATGAACTCCAGAAGGAAGCTCTCTTTGGCACAGCATTAGTGGTGGATTTGAGAGACTGAGATCATAGTCAACATACCCTTGTAAAGGGATGAACAAAATTAGCCCACATGAATCTATACCCCATGACAGAATGAGGAAAAAGCTGATTGCAAATGATCTTAATCAACTGCTAGTAAGCAAATTATGAAAAAGAATTAAACCGATCCCCAGAACTTGCCCCTGTCACATGATAGGGCAAGGTGACGTCGACGCCATTTTGAAAAATGGCATTGATGGGCATTGAGCTAGGGGATGTTATGAACCCACAATGAACCCCAATGATATCTTTTCAGGTATTGGGAGTTAAGGGGTAGGAGTAGGGGACCAGAAATCTTCCCCCTGAACTCCAGTCTACTAATTTTTGGTTGGGAAGATGGCGTTGGGTGTGGGGGAATCCCTAGATACCAGGGATTATACTTTCTTTGGATGGGGTGAAGGTATGGGTTGGGGGGAGGACTTGAGACTAACAGGGTATCTTAGAAATTTTAGGGGAGAGGTGGTGAAGGGGAGCAGGCCATCACCATGCAATAGCATACATTTAAAAAAAACGTTGTGGGGCCAGTGCTGCCTTGATAGGCAGCAGGGGTCTCCAAATACCCTCAAAGTTATTTTTTTAAGGATTTGTGGGGGTGGGGGGGTACAATTTTTTTAACCTTAGGCCCTTTAAGTGATGGTAGGCTGCCATTGCATGGGAAGGCCCTGTACTGTGACACAATTGTTTGTCATGCATTTGTGCTGTGATAAAAAATCATGGCACAGTATTGCCATGATAGTTTGTCAGGGAGGGGCCAAATATTGCTGGGATACCCCCATGATATTTGGCTCCTCCCATGATAAACTATCATGGCTTAATAGACGGTTTGGTGGGTATAGCTGTAACCAGGTATACTAACTGATTTAAAATGATTAAATCAGAAACAAAATGCCATGACAAACAATTGTATCACAGTACAGGGCCTTCCCAAGCAATGGCAGCCTACCATCATGGCCAATGAGCTTGTTTCAAAATGAGGGGATACAATGTCCGGTGCATTCTTCCCACTTGACATGGCATCTCTCCCTCTTATAATCTTCCAACAGAAGGTCACCTTCTTAAAACCCCAGCAGAAGGCATCCTTTTGAGTCCTCCCAACATACATCCCCTGGTTATGCCCCCAATTCCTGAATCTCACTTGCTGCCAACCTAAGAACTCTACACTTCTGGACACACTCAGAACTTCTCATCTCTCTACCCACGCATACACACATACCAGTAGGAAGATATTTGTTTATCTACTTATTTAATTAGAAATATTTATTACCCACCCAATCAAATAGTTTGGGGTGGGGTACAAAAGAACATACACAGTAATTAAAAACATACAGGATAATAAAACGTCATTCAATACAGAATACATTGCCTAAGTACATAATACTTGAATTGTCTTCAGTAAATTTTGGATTTATATTATATTTTACACTGGCTTGGCCTTCAATGTTGATTTGCTGCTTCTTAATTGTGCTGTGATACTTTATTCGTTCAAAGTTTACAGTGCTGCTAAGGAGCTCCAGATTACACTGAAAACTAAGCTGATAGGGTAAGAAGAAAGGTGGTGATGGCAGGTGAGAGAATTATCCTATTTTATGGGAACTGGAAAGCAATAGCTTTTTTGCAGGTTTAGGGAGATTCCCCGGACTAATCACCTTTTCAACTTTGGCTTGGATAACACGAGGGAACCTGAAGGATCTACAGAGAACTGTGTCTCTAAGGCCGTTCTTTCTTCATCCTGGCTCTTTTAGCACATGCACACTTTCAGGTGCATTTTAAAGGCCTGTCTTGTGCCAAAACCAGGAGATATGCAAATATGTCAGGCCAGTGCAGACCGAGTGGATTTTAAAAGCCATCCAGAAACACGTGTATCTCCCACTACAAGTACAAATGAAAAGTTCAAAAAAGGGGCAGGGCATGGGCACGGTCTGTGTGGGGCATGGGAATTCCTGGATTTGAACTTGAAATTAGTGCCTAAATACTTACGTGTATATGTGCATGCCGGGGTCTCCTGCCATTGTTATGGTTTAGCAGTGTTTGGGTGGATTCTTGGGTACTATGGCAGATGCCCATGGGGAGGGGCCCCATGGGGAGCCACAGTACTGGGCACACAAACATAGAGTTAGATCTTTTATTGTACAGCTGATGTATACCACCAGAGGTGGCAGTAGTGAGGAGATCCAGAGGTAGCAGTCCAGGGACCCTCAGCAGAGGGAACCCGTCTCACCAAGTTGGTATAGTGAGATCCAGGTGTAGGTTTACCAGCACGGCAGAGCTGTAGATGAGACAGACTGAGAATTAGATTACTCACTAGATGGTAGCTGTAAGGTTGGCGATTCCACCAGGCTGAAGTAGATGGTTACAGGCACCGAAGCAGGGAGAGCAGGCCCTCGAGGAGTGAGTACCTGATCCCAGTAAGGCACCTGAAAGGAGAGCAAAGGGCCCCCAAGGAGCGGGTACCCAGGTTAGAGAATACCCCGAAGGGCAGAGAGAGCTTCCAGCGCAGCACGGAAGTGGCAGAGTAGCTTAGACCGGACGAGTCCAATCCTTGCTAACTCAAAGAACTAGCAAACAAGCGTAGGCTAAATACACGGATGGTGCAACATCACTTGAGGGGAACGCCCCTGAGGTTCGTGCCATAGCTGGAATTAAGACGTGGATAGCGCGCACCCTAGGAGGCCCTTGGGAAGAACATGGCGGGAAGCAATGCCATAGCCGTTTCGGGGACGCCGGAGAGAGTGGCTTGCAGACGTGGCAGTGGCCATCTTCCCAAGGCTAGCGGGGAGAGCAGAGAAAAAGGTGAGGCACAAGGGTCGAAGCCGTCTGAGACCGATGGACTCAACAGCCATGTAACTTTACTTCTGGTACGTAAGATATGTAAGTTGTAAGACAAAAAAATATAGATAGATCAGTGGGGTTTTAAGGGTCGAGTATAACAGGGGAGAAGGGAGGCTCTTAAACTAGTGGGGGGGTTGAAGATCCTATCCCTTAACTGGGCGAACTAGGAAAACGAAAAATGGTGTTGGCATGCATGTCTCTTAAAATCTCCCCACTTATGTGGTAGAAGCGACATTTATTTATTTATTTATTTAGACATTTTATATACCGCTGTTCCATGTAAAGATCACATTGGTTTATAAAATAACATTCACAGCTATAAATCAGCAGGTAATGATGAGTTACAGGCTTAGTATTCACCAAAAGGCATTAACATCTATTCATCAACAGGTATTAACATTTATCAAAAGAAGTGATCCAATACATATTAACTAAAGATCTAGAAACATTTGCGGTCACAGGTGCACATCCACTTAAAATTGTGCATACGGTCAGGCTATTTTATAACATGCCCACATATACGCGCGCATGTTATAAAATGGCTGTGTCCCTGGGCATTGGATGACGAATGCACGTAAATGTGAGTCCACGCACCGGTTGAAAAGTTACTGTCATTTTATTCATTATTTGAGAAATTAGGCATGAAACCTGCTATTCTGTGCATATTAAAAGCACTTTAAAATGGGTTGTGCTAATTTTAGCATGCTTTTTAGTACATAGGATTCTCAGATCTTGCTTTACTAAGACTTTTTTCACTTTCTGAGTCTATGGGGAAAAAAACACCTCCCACAGGACTTAGGTGTGCCAGTTTCCTGGACTTATAGGGCATGATTGTACAGCATGACCAGCTTGTCCACAATACATGCATAGTCCCAACCTCTTTCGCATTCTTCTCTCTTTTGAAGTCAAGTGACTGCGGCCTAATTGCATTGGTTCTTCTTTGCCAGGAACTGGAACTGAGGGAATAGGCCTGGGCGTAGACTTAACTCGAGTCTCTCCCTGAAGTGATTTTCTGGGACTCTTGGCCTCTTGAACCTTGTGACGAAGTCGGCGATCAATTCTTGTTACCAACTTCATTAGTTCTGCTAAGGTCACAGGCATCTCTCGAGCCGCCAGCTCATCTTTCAACCGAGAGTTCAGTCCTTCAAAGTAGAGGGCCTTCAAGCATTTAGGGTCCCAATGTAATTCTGTCGCCAACGTCTTGAATTCTATGGCAAAGTCTGGCAAAGATTTAGTACCTTGTTTCAGATGAACCAACGTAGATCCTGTTGTTGTTTACCGGGCAGGGTCATCGAATACTGATCTGAACAGTTCAAGGAACCCGGCAAGATCATGCAGGATAGGGTCATCATGCTCCCACAGTGGAGAGGCCCAAGCCAACGCTCCTCCGTCCAGATAAGACAAGATATAAGTGGTCTTGGCATAAGCTGTATGAAAATGATTAGGTTGCAGAGAAAAGTGCATGCAACATTGATTGATAAATCCTCTACATTTCCAAACTTCCCCTGAGAAGCGTGTTGGAGCAGATAGAGGTACAGTTGTCTTGACCGTCACTTCTGGCGGTGTAACTTCTTTACCTGTGGTGGTCTGTGTATTCATCTGTGCATGCAACTGGTTAAAGACAGTAGTCAAGTTATCCAGCGAGTTCTGTTGTTCGGAATTTAGCTGGGCCAGGCCTGGAATGGCCTGCATTGCAGTGAGCTGAGCCGAATCCATGGAGTTAGCAATCTGTTATGGTTTTGAGGTGTTGGAGTGTATTCTTGGGTACTGTGGTGATGACCACTCCCACGGGGATGAGCCCCGCGAGGAACCACAGAACTAGGCTAGACTCTAGACACGAAAACACAGAGATTTGTCTTTTATTATACAGCAGAATGATACCATCAGAGGTGGCAGTAGTGAGATGATCCAGAAGTAGCAGTCCAGGGGCCCTCGGCAGAGG
Organism: Rhinatrema bivittatum; assembly: GCF_901001135.1. NCBI lineage: Eukaryota > Metazoa > Chordata > Amphibia > Gymnophiona > Rhinatrematidae > Rhinatrema > Rhinatrema bivittatum. The sequence continues at coordinate 167,889,527 of NC_042617.1, forward strand.
AGACCCGTCTCACAATGATAGTATAGGGAGTGCAGGATGCAGGTTCCCAGTGCTGATCTGTAGATGAGACAGACTTAGAATGTTAGATTACTCACTAAATTGGTAGTTGTATAAATGGAGATCCCAGCAGGCAGAAGTAGTGGAATACAGGCACCGAGGCAGGGAGAGCAGGCCCTCGAGGAGTGAGGCACCCTGATAGGCAGCTGAAAGAAAGCAAAGGACCCCTGAGGAGTGGGTACCCAGCTTAGAGAAATACCCCGAAGGTGCAGAGAGAGCTTCCAGTGGCAGCAGGGAAGCAGCAGAGTAGCTTAGACCACACAAGTCCAATCCTTACTAACTCGAATTGTTAGCAAACGAAGGGCAGGCTAAATACCCGGGTGGCATGACGACACTCGAGGGGGCCGCCCCCGAGGTTCCCGCCATGACGTGGATAAAGAAGTGGGTAGCGTGCGCACCCTAGGAGGCCCTCAGGAGAAACATGGCAGATTGCCTTGCCATTGCCGTTCCAGGGACACCGGAGAGAGCAGCATGCAGACGCGGTGGTAGCCATCTTCCCAAGGCTAGCGGGGAGAGCAGAGAGAAAGGTGAGGCACATAGGACGAAGCCATCTGAGATGGATGGATGCAACAGCAACCATGAAGCCTTATGCTCACCTTTGATGTAACTCCAACATTACTCTCTGCATCAATGGCAGAGGGTGGCAGGAAATTTGAATCAAACAGTTACCAACAAGGGCACCGAATTTGGTGGTCGGTGAAACAGATAAGTATGGGAAAATAAGTGTGGGAGCTTGCTGGGCAGACTGGATGGGCCGATTGGTCTTTTTCTGCCGTCATTTCTATATTTCTATATTATTGCGCACATATTTACCTGCACAAAAATGAGGTAGTCTAAGGGTGTTCCTGGGAAGGGCCAAGAGGAATGCACATCAATTGCTATTTTATAAGTGATTTATGTAAATACATTAGGCAACTTATTTGCATAATTTTACACCTGCTAATTAAATAGTTCAAGTGATTTTAGTCTCATCTGACATCTGCTATTGTTGGATGGGAGGACCGGGTGAAATGGGGGAAGTTCAGGTTGAAGAACTAGGAGGGTCTTGATGATCCTGAGAAAGACTGGAAGAACTGTTGGAAGTATCGTACATCTGCCTATAAATCAGGGTTTTATGTGAACAAGTTATATTTATTTTTGTGTGTAAAATATGCATGTGTATGTTTATAAAATAGGTAAAAAAGTACGCACTTTCAATAGATTGCTGAAATTTTCACTCTCCTAAACATATGTGCGTATGTTGGGGGTAGACATATGTGTATTTTATAATCTCCACGGACCAGTATCCTCATAGTATGGCGTATGGCAGCAAGCACAGAGGCTTGAAGACCCTGAGGCACAGAGTGAGGGTTAAGGCAGCAAGAAGTGTGGAAACCACACAGCAGGGTGCTGAATCAAGAGAGTGGCATGACAATGAAGCAGGCGAGGCAGGAGCAACAAGAGTGGCCATAAGTTGCTGAGGCATCCAGTGAGGGGAAGAGATGGTTGTTTTCTTTTTTATTATTTTGGGGGCCAAATCACTCCAAGAGAACTAAGAGAGCAAAAGGGCAGCAGGAGTATACTGGGCGGCAGCAGCATGAGTGGCAAGTAGGAACATCATATGAAGACGCTGAGGCCATAATGTGTGAGCATTGGTTCGGTCCTCCTGCCACTTACTTGTAAATTCAGGGAAATCCATCAGAGGGAACTTAATCTTAAGGAAGACCAACTTTTTCCAACAACTCTGGTACCAGCCAAATAAATGACATGGACTCATGATTTTTTCCTGTAATTGAGTGTACTCATTCATTAGGTATGCTGGTTGGTGGGTAAAAAAAAGTATTTGCTTGGCATCTATGGCATTATAGGGCCAGACTATGGTATTCTGTGCCTGGTGCGTACTTTCTGTGCCTGGTGCATACTTTCTGAATAAGATGGTGTGCAGGCTTTACTACTGCTTCCTACTTCTAACAGTGCTGATGCCCACTCTTCACACTGTGGTTAAAATGCCCCACTATTTTTCTGAACCTCTCTATGAGGCCCTGCAGGACACATCTTCTACCTTCCTTGCCCCCCAACCCCATATCCTCCCTTACTGTCAGGTGCAGCAAATCTGCAAAGTATCTGATACTCTAGTAGCCCCTATAACCCACTACCTTGATCATGTTACTGCCACCATCTGTAACATCTGATCTCAGCCTCCTCAGACAGCTTGTGAAGTGATATCTGTTGCTTTCCTAACTTCTGCATTATGAGATAGAATTCCACTCATCTACATCCTGAATAAGCTGGTGCATGGATGGTGTGCAGGGGCTGATTGGACTATCAGAGGATCAGGCATCCCCTGGTGGGCTGTTCAATTTGGTCACATGCTAAAGGGCAGTAGCTTGACTTCTATTGTGTCTCTGCACTCTGGTGAATGGCCATAAGAGTCACAGCCAGAAACTAGCCAGCAGGGCCAAAATAGGAGAAGAAAGGCTGTGTGCCGCTGCCAGAGCTCAAGTCAATGGCAGCCAAAGAAGAAATTGAGAGAGGCTGCAGCCTGCCTCTGAAAGCCAGGCCAATGGTGGCCAAAGAAAAAAAAATAGAGGCTGCGGGCCACCATTGGAGCCCAGGCAGGTGGCAGTCAAAGAAGAAAATAAGAAAGACTGCAGGCTGCCGCTGAATCCCAGGCCAGCAGTGGCCAAAGAAGAAAATGAGGAAGGATGAAGAAGAAATTGAGGCTATATGTATGTGAGTGTTCAGTTCGGAGTTAACAGTCTGCTTGGAATTAGCAATCTGTTGTTATTTAGGAGAGTTGTGGGTGGATCCTTGGACCAGTGGCAGATGAATATGCCCCCGGGGAAGATCTCGAGAGGGACCACCGGACAGGCTCAGAGTATGGAGACAGACACACACTGGTTCTTTTATTAGACAGTATACTGAACCACCAGATGTGGCAGTAGTGAGCTGGAATGCCTGGTTGGGCTGTAGTCCCTCGGATACTAGAACAGCGATCCGTGGAGGCTGAGCTGTAGAGAAACTGAAATATAGTGAGTAGGCAGGGTATGCAGAGTTCATGTACTGAACCAGATGATAACACTCACACAATGTCTCATAGAAGCCCAGGAGCTGGAATGTATAGGCCCTCGAGGAGCGAGTACCTGGTTCCAGGGAAAGCTCTGAGAGAGATGATGTAGTTGGCAGTGATGACTTCTAGGCAGAAGAGATACCGAGTAAGCCTGGGAACGAGGGCCCTCGAGGAGTGAGTACTGGTTCCAGACTGTCACCTGAAAAACTAAGGAGAGAGTGAGGCCCCCGAGGAGTGGATACCCCTAGTAAGTTCGAGGAGGCAGAGTAGCTTAGGTAGAGTAACCCTTGCTAACTCGATGTGTTAGCAAATTCTAAGACCTTATATATCCGTTGCGGGTGACGTGATCTTCGGGGGACTCCCCCGAGGTTCGCGCCATCGCCGGTACTTCAGTCGGGGCTGCGCCGCGCAGGCGCCCCTAGGCCTCCAGAAAACATGGCGGTTTGCAGCATCAAGCCGATCCGGGGATGCCGCAGGACTTTGGCAGAACACTGCGGCAGCCAATCTTCCCACGGGTGAAGAGGGAGGCGCCAAAGAGGTAAGGAGGGTGGAGAGAGGGCGTCGGGAATCGACGGACACAACAGTGAGAAGGAACCTTATTGTGTGTGTGTTTGTGTGTGTGAGAGAGTGAGAAGCAGCCTTCTTGAATATGTGTGAAAGTGAGACATAGCTTGCTTGTGTGTATGTGAGAGTAAGAAGGGACCTGCTTGTGTGTGTGCGAGAGAGAGAAAATGAGAAGGAACGTGCTTGTGTGTGTGTGTGTGTTTGTGTTGTGAGGGAGAATGAGAAGGAACCTGCTTGTGTGTGTGCATGTGGGAGAGTGACAAGGTACCTGCTTGTCTGTGTGTGTGTGAGAGAGAGAGAGAAGGAGCCTGCTTGTGTGTATGAGAGTGAGAGAAGGAATCTGTTTGTGAGAGAAAGAAGGAGCCTACTTGTGTGCGCATTTGTGTGAGAGAGAGGAGGGGCCTGCTTGTGTTTGTGTGTGAGTGAAAGAAATTGAGTGAGAAGAAACCTGCTTGTGTGTTTGTGTGAGTGAGAGAGGGAACTTATTATGTATGTGTGTGAGGAAGGGGGTTTGTACACCTCCTTTCTCCTGCTAATCCATGAAAATCTCAGGATGACTGGAAATCAAACATTCCCAGGTATGAAGAGCAGATCTTTTTTAATCTTTATTAATTTTGATTATTGGGTTTTATTTCATGTGTCCCCTAAGTACCAAAACAAATTTCAGCTGTTTTTAAATATTTGATTTTTTTTAGAGTATGGTTTTACTATTATGTTTTATATTTCTTGATTTATTTGATGTTTGAGGAATAGTAATATTTCAGTTTTTTTGTATATGATGTCTAGCTTGTTGCCATTTCCAGTTCAGTTTTTGTCTGCACATTTCTGTTTATACTTTATGATCTCTTTATTCTGTATTTGGTGAGCGTCTGTCTGTGTTCTGGCTTTCTCATAGTGAGGTAAAGTGTAGTGTTATGGTGTTGCTGCTTAGGGATCTATAGCAACTTGGCTTGTTTTGTTTTCCTAATAGGAAGTTATTGATGTTTTAGAGCTTGTAGTATTGTCTTGTCTTTTCACAAGTAGGGTTGTTACTGTTTGAGTGCTGTTTTTGTATTGTAATTATAATTGAGTTTACTCATAGCTTTCTGTGGGCCAAGCCGACCCATACCGACTGTGCATTACAACAGGCCTAATACCATATGAGTTCCAAGTGTCTTTTTCACTTTTTAGCAAGGTTTTCTGGTTGGCACCACAGCAAAGCATGCAAATATAGTATACATTTTGTGATACTTTTACTTTTCATGTAAAATCTTATTATAAATACATACATTTTAATTTTGTATGTGTGCATGTGTTTGTAAGGTGGAGCTGGGGGTTGCAAGGCTGTAAGCTTTACCTAGAATGCCTAAAACTCTGGCATCAGTTCTGGATGCCCTGGCTTCATGTTGTGAGAAAGGAGAATTTGATTTGGAGCTATGCTGTAGTGGGCCAGGCTCTCCTCAGTCTTGGATGCAAAAGTGATGCTTATAGTGTTGGCCACGGCTTAATTTTCCTTTTCTTAAGCCCTGGAGGAAGCAGGCAGTATGGCTCACTTATAGTCCCCACTTCCCCAGGAGTAGGTAGACAAAGCAGAGCCTAGTTAACCATAAAAGCAGCAGATTTTGTAGCACAAAGTCAATGAAATGTGCCAGAGTGGGGAAGGCCCTGAAAAGTGGAGCAAGCTACTATCTTAGAAAGGGAGAGGCTGAGCCAGAAGGAAGCACCTGTGCAAATCAGGCTTCAGTCTGAGGTGGCTGGACTGAGCTTTGAGAGGGGAAGCTGGCTGTGGAAAAGGTGAGTCTTTTGGAGAGTGAGAATGCCAAGAAGGGGTGAGTCTGGGAAAGGGAGAAGGCTGCTGTAGACTGAGGAAGGGCTGGCAACAAGCATCAGTTTTTACATAATGATGCAGCAGTGCTGGGGCACGGGGCAGCCACTTAGCACAAGAGAAGCAGCACCACAGCAAATGTGTGTGTCTGAGCCACTGGCTGGCAGTGTGATCAAGAGCTGATTGATTAGTAAAAGACTTTAACACCAAAGCAGGAATTAAGGATATATAAGAGATGTAACCAAATTTGTGGGGAAGGGGGGGGGGGGGCAAGATTGCATGGATGGAAAGGGGACTGCAGCTCAGTTTGCTCACCCCTGGTCTAGGATTTGCTATACTTAAGTTTGTTAGGAAAAATGTGAAATTATATGTTGGAGATTTTTTGTCTCAATTCTGCCAGCCTCCAGGTCACTTGACGCACCTTTCAATGGTTAGCTTGGTGTGTTTTTGGGAGCTGTTGAAGCATATGCTGCACAGAAAATGCACGAGTGAGTCACAGATGCCCCGTGGGCCAGTTTTGAAAAAAACCTCTTGGGCTGATATTTGCAATCTGCTCCTAGTGGTGTATCTGCTGCCAACCTCGCATGGAAATGCTGTCTGCTCATCAAACTCTGGTTAAAATGTTTCGCTATTTTCCTGCACCTCTCTATCAGGTCCTGCAGGACACAGCAGCTTTTCATGCACCCTAGCTCAAGTTTCTCCCTTACTGACAGTTTCAGCAAGTGTGCAAAGTATCTTGTACCCTGATAAGTCCCCATTGCTCACTGCCATGATCTTGTTGCTACTACCATCTGTACAAAAAAAAAAAAAGAGAGAGAGAAAACAACTCAGAAAGTAAAATGTGTTTCCAGCCTAGCTGCTAACTCTGTCATCCCCCTTATCAACAATAAGATATGGTCAGAGGTATGACACTCATTCATCACTTGGATGTGCAGCAGAGCTCACCTCTTCCCTTCTGCGGTGCCCCTACTAGAGCTGCCGCCTGCCTCATTCACCTGCTGCTGGTATGCTGTCAGGGAGAGATAGGCATGGGTATTATAATAGCTGGTCCAGATGTCACTCATAAAATAGATGAAACTCCCCTTTGCCTTGTACAGCTTCTCCTTCATCTGGGCATTGCACTGAGATACAAGGTAAAGATCACCTACCCACTAAATATTGTCGTGGACAAAATGTTGTGATTTGGAGTTAAGCTATGCAGCAGTCACTAAAATCCCATGCTCTGAACCACCTGCAAGGGCTGGTCATCCGGGGGGGTCGGATTTGTGTCTCTACCTTCGATGTTGCCAGCCTCTTAGCCAAGGACAGTGGGATGGGTGCTGCTGCCTGTTGCCTCACTGGGGGAAAGGTCCACTGGGTCAGCTTTGGAAGCAGACTTTCCCTTTGCTGTGACTTTCCTGTTCCTGTTGCCTCTGCTTTGGAGAAGAGGGTTGCCAGACTTGTATTAGCCTTGCCAGAACCTAACACTAATGGTTGTTGTTTTTGCAAATAATAGAGCTTATAGCTCTTTTCAAAAAAATGACTCAAAATACTTCCATCTAATGATAGCCTTTTCACAGTGACTACATTCTACAAAATGCTGATCCTCTACACTTGTCTTGAAGGATCCCCTCTCTTGCTCCTTAAGTGCTGCTGCTGGAGCTGGGTTTTTGAGGATGGAACAGGAGGCAAAAAATTAGGGGTGCCTCTCTTGCTTTCAAATGTCTGATGTTCCGGGGGGGGGGGGGGGGGGTGATCTTGGCCCCAGCAGGATCATTTACCTCCAGCAGTTGCTAACCAGTTATCATGCTAGCTTCTCCAAACCTTCGTCAGCCACTAGATTTTGAATACCTTCTTCCTTTAAATCTTCAAATTTCATTCATCTGAATTAGTAGATTGTGCAAACATTTGCTTCAGGCACTGCTCAGAATGGAACAAGAAGCACTGTACTGGCATTGCCTGGTGCATGATTCATAGTCCTCTACCACTGCTGCTGGATTGCGACACCTACTCTACCTTTTTTCGATCCTGCACAATACCATTACCAAAACCAACAGATATGAGAGCAGATGGCAGCTGTTGCAGCTTTTTAATCAATCTTGCATCTCTAGCTTGTTTCTTCCTCTTAAAAAAAAATCCCTTCTGAGCATGGTATCAGGGCTCCTAGCCCTTATTCTTTGCCTCTCATCATTGCCACTGTTGCTTGTGTGTACCTGAGGTCTCTTTAAATGGAGAATAATCTTCCCTATTCCTTTCCATTGCCAAGTTTGCTTCTTGATGGCAGTAACATGATGGAATTTAAGGATGTGTATTTGTTTGACATGAATGGGTAAAACATAATGATTGAATCCATATTTACTTCACTTGTGCTCCCCCCCCCCCCCCCCCCCACCAGATAACTTTACCCTTGCCTCAGAGCAGGTCTAAAGTTATTTGAATTTGTGTTGCTGGAAAATTTCCATTTAACCTGATATCTTCAAAGAAGCAATCTTCATATATAGATCTAGATATAAATACATGTACATGCATGTATATAAATTCTTCTATGGTCCAAATATCTGCTTTTATGACAGTTAAATTTAGTAAAATACTTGACAACTTGGAAGTGTCTGAAAGGCAGAATATAAATCAAGGAAAGAAAAAAAGAAAGAAAAGTATTTTTGTTACTGAAATCACTTGTATTTTATAGCAAATTAATTAAAAAATATAAACCAGAGATTGAAGAAAAATGGAAGAAGAACTAGATATTCATTTAGCACTAGATAACTGGATAAGTAAGACTTATCCAGCTATTTAACATCCACTAAATCTACAGTTATGTTCAGTGGATACTAGATAGCTAGATAAGTCCTATTTATACTACTATCTAAATACCTGGATACATTGTGGGCTTGCAGTGGGCAGATCGGGAGTTAAGTTAACCAGACAAATTAGACCTGCTGCAGAGCAGGTCTACCTTAGCCACATATAACTTGTCCGTCTAAGTAGCAATATATACATGGATATTCAGTGGCATAACTATGCTGTATTATATCCCTTTTAACTTTGCCAGATACATTATATCTGGCTAAGTTACTTATCCATGCAACTTTAAATATTGACCCCTATGACAACACAATCAATGCATTTCCAATATGTTGCTAGAAGCATTGAGTTCAATATGCAGCACTGGCTGTTTAAGTAACTTAGCTGGATATGAATTATTCAGATAAACTAAAGGGATATTTAGCAGTATGGGTATGCGCTATGACTGGTCTAATTTACCTGATTAACTAACTAATCGCACGGGTCGCACAGGCACGCATTCATTCACTGCCGGCGGGGGCTGCCGGAGGCCGCTTTCGCCGCCGGCTCCCTCCGCCTGGATGAATGCGCGCCCACCCGCCCGCAGCCTGGATCCAACGCGCGCCCACCCGCCCGCCGGCCCACACCGCCGCCTTGTTCGAACGCGTGCCCATCCGCCCGCCGGCTCCCGCCGCCGCCGCCCGGATGAACGGACGCCCATCCGCCCGCTGGCCGCCTGAAACCAACGTGCGCCCCCCCGGCTCCCGCTGCCGCCTGGACCCAACGCGCGCCCGCCGGCTCCCACCGCCGCCTGGATGACCGCACACCTGGGGGATTCGGAAAGTGACAGGCATTTATACATATTTTTGGTTTTTGGTTTTTTACACTTCCTGGTGCCTGTCATTTCAATTGTCAGTTGAAATGACATTTGAAATGACAGGTACCAGCGCACCCAGGTTACTGTATAGGCGCTGTATTAAGCGCCTATACAGTAAAATAGGGTTGCGCGGGCCTAACCCTTCGCCTAACGCTTCACAGACACAGCATGCATTTGCATGCAATTAGAAGAGAGTATCGAGCGCTAGGTGAAGAGAACTGTGCATGCGGGGAACGAGGGTGCGCCTGGCAATGCCGCACTCTTTCTACCGCGGCCTTAGAGTATCGACCTGATAGCGTGAATATTGCTAAGTTAACCGGGTAAGTAGCACCACCATGATCCGCCCACTGCCCGCCCACAAATTGACTAGCTAAAAGATAGCTGAATAAGTGACTTATCCGGCTATCCAGTGGCTGGTGATGTTCAGCTGACCGCTAGATATCTGAATAAGTCCTTAATTGGCTATTTTCAATATCGGGCCCATTGAGTATAAGCTGCAAATAAAAGAAGTCAGCAATTTGGCACAGAAATTAGTTAAAGTACTTTGCATTATGAACCACAGTTTGCAATATATAAATTATAGGCTGGTATCACAAAATGCAAAATATATCATGCATTAATAATTATGAGGATGCCAAAACATAATCTATAGATCACAAATCTCAGTTCATATTTCCTGAATAGTGAATTACCACACAGAGAAAGTCAAAATGGGTATTATTTTGAATCCTCCCACCCTTGACCTTTCAGAAAATCTATTTTAATTATCATTATTATCATGACTTGTACAAACATACCACATGTATATTAGGGATATATAGTTGGATAACCTGAATATGTAAACTGATCCAAGTGAGGTGATTTTTAATTTATTTTGGGTCAAAAAATCAGACTTTTTTTTGGTTCATTCAGTTTGGTCCTATTAAAATCTATGGGTAATGTTTTTGAGATAGGAAAAGGAAGGAGTAAAAATAGTCCTGTTGAAGTACTTTTTCAACCAGTCTATAATAGCTGGCACCTAAATGGATTGACTTTATTATTTTTTTAGTTGAAAGTGAGACTAACAGTACTTAGAGCAGCCAGTGACCAGTTTATTCAGAGAGGGAAGACAGAGATTCTCAAAACCCTTGGTTAAAATCTTAAGAATGAAAGAAAAGATTAGGAAAAAAAAAAGATTTAATTTACAAGAGAACATAAAGTGTGGTTTTACATTTTCTGACACTGCTTAGCTGTGGTTTGGGGTACCTGCGACCTAGTAGCAAGAGAAAGTCTATAATCTCTGTGAGGGAATTAGTGCATATTATCAAGGTAGGGCTGCCACTGCAGATTGCACTGCCAGTGCCTGCAGGAAACAGACAGAGATTGTTTTTGAAGCCTGTGTAGTCATTGCACATTGCAGTGACTTAGAGGAAGCATCCTGCTTTCTTTCTGTACATGAGTTAGTGTGACAGTGTAGAGTAGCAATTCTGGAATTTGTTGCCAGAGGATGTGGTTAGTGCAGTTAGTATAGTTGTGTTTAAACAAGGATTGGATAAGTTCTTGGAGGAGAAGTCCATTACCTGCTATTAAGTTCACTTACAGCTCGATCCAGTAAAGTGTGCTCCGTCGGAGCGCACTGTCACCCTGCTCTGGGCGCGTGTTTTCCCTTACCCCTTATTCAGTAAGGGGAGGAAAACACGCGGCCCACCCGCAGCACCTAATAGCGCCCTCAACATGCAAATGCATGTTGAAGGCCCTATTAGGTATGCCCGAGCGATCCAGTAAGTAAAATGTGCAGCCAAGCCGCACATTTTACTCTAAGAAATTAGCGCCGCCCAAAGGTCGGCGCTAATTTCTTCCGGCGCCAGGGAAGTGCACAGAAAAGCAGTAAAAACTGCTTTTCTGTGCACCCTCCGACTTAATATCATAGCGATATTAAGTCGGAGGTCCCCAAAAGTAAAAAAAAGTAAAAAAAAAAAAAGAAAAAATTTTGAATTCGGCCCGCGGCTGTCGGGCCGAAAACCGGACGCTCAATTTTGCCGGCGTCCGGTTTCCGAGCCCGTGGCTGTCAGCGGGCTCGAGAACCGACGCCGGCAAAATTGAGCGTCGGCTGTCAAACCCGCTGACAGCCGCCGCTCCAGGCCAAAAGGAGGCGCTAGGGACGCGCTAGTGTCCCTAGCGCCTCCTTTTCCTCGTTTGCACCGCGTCAGCTCATTTGCATACTGGATCGCTCGCACCGGCCAAGGGCCGGTGCGTGCGCCGGGAGAGCGGGCGTTCGTCCGCTCTCCCACGGACTTTACTGGATCGAGCTGTTAGAGAATAGCCACTGCCATTAGCAATGGTAACATGGAATAGACCTAGTTTTTGGGTACTTGCCAGGTTCTTGTGGCCTGGATTGGCCACTGTTGGAAACAGGATGCTGGGCTTGATGGACCCTTGGTCTGACCCAGTAAGGCATTTTCTTATGTTCTTATATTTACTTGACTCATGCATCAAGTTTGACTAAATATTGCTTAGGAGTAAATTTTCAAAGGGGTTTTGTGTGTAAGCAGCATGTAATTGTGTATGTGCATGGTAGCTGATATATTTAAGAGATATATGCACATACATTACCAAACTTATTTGTACATTTTTACACCTGCTAATTGACTCATGCAAGTAAAATTGTACCTGTCTGTTTTCTGGTGGGAGGTCTGGGTTAATTGGTGGAGGTGTGGGTGAACTGAAGCGTGACTCGTTAAACTGGCAGAGTTATCGCAAACTACTGATTTCAAGAACATGCGCAAGTATTTTCAAGAACACATATACATACTTTATTAAATATCTGTCTGTGAGGATGACTGAGCAAATCACCTTGGCTAGAGCAGAAAATCACATTGACTACAGCCTTTTCTAATGCACTTCACTTTATTCACATTAACAGTACTTCAACAATAAGAATGACTGCTTACTTTGTAGCAACCAGAAGGAGGGGGATTAACGAAAGAGATTCTTTATTTGTCACAGTACACAGGCCCGACTCTGGACGAGTTTCGCTCTGTACATAGAGCTGCCTCAGGGGCTACTGTGATGCTTAATCAGTAATTTTCATAAGGTTTGTAGACACATAATTCTTGTTCTTTGACACTCTTTTCTGCCAAAAACGGTTACACTGTGGAAATGTGTTAGCCGGTATGTCTCAGCCCTTCAGTAAATACTAGGCATATTGATTATGACGATCTCTGCACCATACTAATGATATACATTATACAAAAGACTCACTGCTAGGCAATTGCACCCTCAAACATCGGTGTTTTTTATTCCGGCTCAAACCGGAACAAACTCCTCCTCAATCTTTGAGGGTGCAGTTGACTAGCAATTCCGTTTTTGGCAGAAAAGGGTATCAAAGAACAAGAATTATATGTCTACAAACCTTATGAAAATTACTGATTAAGCACCACAGTAGCCCCTGAGGCAGCTTTATGTATAGAGCAAAACTCGGCCAGAGTCGGGCTTATGTAGTGTGATAAATAGAGAATCTCTTTCACTGATCCATCTTCTTTTGGATGCTACATTGCAAAATTGGATCATCTTCTGTTGAGTTTCTTGCTTACTTTGTAGTACACTTCCCATTCCCTTGGGTTTGGTAAGAATAGATTTCCAGGAGCTGCCACTCCTGGAGATGCAGGGGCCTCCTGAAGCCAGCTGGGTTGACACATTTATCCTTCCCCAATTGGTTGCACCCTTTGCACTCTCCCCTGCTGCAGAGGGTCCCGCTGTAGGAAATATCTGATGTGGATAATTTTACAGTAGATTATCAGATTTAACCAATAACCTTATGATACGAATTAATTAGTTTTAAGGAGCAGATACAGACACTTTTTGTTTTGTAGTCACTTGGGGGTAGATTTTAAAAGGTGCGCGCGGAGTAGATTTGTTCGCGCAACCCGGTGCGAACAAATCTACTCCCGATTTTATAACATGCGCTTGCTGCCGCGCGCATGTTATAAAATACAGGGTCGGTGTGCGCAAGGCTGCACAAAATAGGCAGCCTGCGTGCGCTGAGCTGTGCAGCCATCCTCCATTCCCTCAGAGTGACCTTGGAGGGAACTTTCCTTCCGGCCCCCCCCATCTTCTACTCTCTTCCCCTATCTAACCCACCCCCCAGCACTAACTAATTCCCCCCACCTTTATTTTACAAGACATGCCTGCCCGAGGCAGGCGTAACATCCGCGTGCTGGCCGGTTGCTGGCGTGCCATGTTACGGTCCAGGGGCTGGTCCGGAGGCCGTGGCCACGCCCCCAGAATGCCCCTGGGCTGGAACCATGCCTGCGGCCCCGCCCCCGGAACACCCCCCGATAAAGCGCCGCTAAACGCCCCCGACATGCCCCCAACACACCCTCCCAGGAAAGCCCCGAGACTTACGTGCGTCCCGAGGCTTTCGCGCGCCGCCAAGCCTATGCAAGATAGGCTCGGTGCGCACAGGGGGTGGAAGGGGCAGCTGTTCGGGGGTTACGCGCGTAACCCTTTGAAAATCTGCCCCTTAATTAGCAGCATATGTAAAAACAAGGTTTAATATAGAACTATTATTTCATTTATTTCAATAGTTTTGTTACAGTTTCAATTTTAGTTTTACAGCACAAGCACTGTCATGTAAGACAGTCATAACTTATAAGCGTTATCTGTAGTTCAACTTTGCACAAAAGAATTACACAATTGTCAAACAAAATTAACCCAGCTGAAAGGTAATTAATAGGGATGTGCAAGGAAAAAATTAATTTTTGTTTTTTGGTTCATTTTCAGGATGTTTTTTCCCACGAATTTCATTCATAGATTGCTTGATTAATTTCATTTATGTAAAAAAAACCTGAATCTAATGAATTTAAAAAACCCCAAAATGGCCAAAAAATTAAAATGAGCCCTCCCACCCACCCTTCCGGAAAAATGCCAGGGCCAGGATCCCCCTGGCCCCCATTACCTGGTGAGGATCTAGGCTGGGGCCCTGGTATTGGGACCTGGCCTCCAAGTCAGATCACGGCATTGGGACTGGGTCTGAGCTAAGGTCCTGGCATTGGGATCCAGCCTTCGATGGATACCCAGTGTATCAGGTAAGGTTATGTTTTTGTTTTGTTTTTTAAATTTTAGGGGTCACCCAAGGCCTTGGCTTCAGGCCTCCACTGAGACCCCAGCATCATGCTCGATCCTTGTCTGCGGTCATGCTTTGGGCCTTGGCCTATGCCCAAGTGTCACACCAGCATCTCGGCCTAGGCCCAAATCTTGGGCCTTGCCTAGGGCATATGCCATGGCCCCTGCTTTAGGGCTCAGCCTATGCTGTAGGTGAGGCCCCTGCTTCAGGCCTAGACTAGGCTGGATGTATTTGTTTAAAACAAAATGGATGAATAAAGGTTTTTTTCATTTGGGGGATCTCCAATTCATTTTGGGGCCCTTCAAATGAAACAAATTAGCCTTATTTGTCGCATTGTATACTTTCATTTTAAACAAATGCACATCCCTAGTAATTAAGCCCAGTGTTCTCACCCTCTGTAAAACTGCACAAATCCAGGGATCTACTTCAACACCAATGGTTAATCCAGTGAATCCCCTTTTGGGGGATGACAGATAAAACCCCAAAAGTTCTCACAGACATCTATGTGAGATATGACGACAAAAAATGGATAAGGTATACTAATTGGCCAAAAGTCTCTCAAGGGGTGTTGGCAAGAACAACTGCCTCTCAGTTAAGGAGCAGACTCTATCGAGTATCTGAAACTCAGTTTAGCTTGCAGGTTTAAATGTAGATTTTCAAAGCTGTATGCGTGTGTCCATGTGTCAGTGGTTACTGGTGCGTGCACATGGACGTGTCGATTTCATAACGTGTGCATCACCGAGTGCATGTTATAAAATATGATATCCGCATGCACCTGTGCACCAGATTTTAACATCCAATCTACCCCCTCATTTATCAAAATGCTATAAGGCGTTTTCGCATGCGTTAAGGCCTTATCGCATGCGAAAAGCACCGTTAACGCATGCGATAAGCCCTTAACGCATGCAAAAACGCCTTTAACGCATGCGATAGCACCATATCGTATGGTGTGATGCAAATCTGAAAAAGAGAAGGAGTTAGGAGCGGGCTTTTACCATTTTGCGAAGCCCTATCACATGGCTTTAATGTCCATTTTGTGAAGCCCTATGACATGGCTTTAATGTCAACGTTTTCAGTAGCGTTAAGCTGTGCGATAGCTTGCATTATGGCTGTATCACCCGTTGCAATGTTTTTCACAGATGCCGGTTTTGGTAGTTTGAAGGAAGGAGAGAGAGAGAGAGAGAGAGAGAGCGCCTAGCCATAATGCCCTCACACTAGATAGGTATTTATATCCCTATAGGAGGCCCACCTAGTAACTCGAGGTGGGCCTCCCCATGGGGTTTTATTTTTTTGTAATTCTATGTTAAAAGACTGAAGGGGGACCCTGTGTGGATGCGTGGAAGATGGCATGCTGAGCATGCTCAGTGTGCCTGGTCAAAGTTCTAGAAACCTTGACAGAAGTTTTCTGTGCCGGGCTCCATCTGATGATTTCACCCATATGCGAAGACTAACATCCTGCTGTCTTAGGAGAACCCCATGTGCCCATATATACATATATAAGAGCACGCATGTGCTTGTTTTAAAGTTACTATCCCTGTGTAACATTTTAGCAGCAGAGAGAAACTAGGTGCTGTACATCAGGCTCTTAATCAATTCTGATCAGCATAGCATTCTTTTTTTGCATTCTGATCAGTATCTGTGGAAGATCTTTGTAGAACCTACTGACTGAGATGAATTATAAGAGATTCAGAGAATTAGAAGAAGGGAATGTTGAAAGCTAGTAGCTGATGAATGTTTGGAAAAGCTAATTACTAGTGTGATATTCAGTGAACAATTGCAGCAGTAAGCGATGCTGCTGGGGCCAAGATCAGCCCCCAAGAACAGTAGGCAGTCAAGAATATGAGAGATGCCCCTGGCTTTTTACCTTTTGATCTGTCCTCAATCCCAGCTACACCAGCAGTATCCAAGGATACAGAGAGTGGATCCCACAAGTCATCAAAGCCGTAGAGTTACTTTAGAGTTATGGAGGATCAGCATTTTGCAAAATACAATCACTCTTGAAATTTCATCAGTAGAGGGAAGATCAGTCATTTTTCAAGCAGTAGTATACTTCCATTATTTGCAAAAACAACACCTATTAGTGATGGATTCTGAGGAGGCCAATACAAATCTGGGAACCCCATCCTCCATTCAAAACAACATCATGGCATCTCTAGACAGAATTATTTGGTTGGGACAATAGAGGGACAAGCTAAGTATGGCTGGGGGGCAAACAAAGTGACATTTCCATACATTATGCCAACCCCCACAGCATGGTTCCCTGCCTCTAAATTGGCTGTAAAACACACAGTAAGAAAAAACCTGAAAATCTCGCCGAGCAGTTTAAAAAGCCCAGGCCAATTTTAGCTTCCCAGAGAATCTGCCTTTAAAATTATTTAATGGCAGCATTCAATCAGTTCTTATATATAGACATGGGAGTCAAGTTTGGAGTCTATACAGGAAGGAATAGAATCTCAATATAAACCCTGCATTGCCACAGAAATTCTCTAAACAAAGGATCTAGAATGTTGCTCCTTACAGCTCCTCATACAAAAGAAAAGCATTCAGATTCTGCTGACACTTCAGTAACAGCAATGCAAAGACCTTCCACGGCCAGATACTTTGTAAAGTAATTCAAAACCCTACAAAAAATGTTCATAACCTAGGTAGGAAACCTGTCATACTGTAACGGCACTAACTCCCAGAATGTAAACAGCAACAGTCCTATCTATAAAATGTCAACACTCAAATATTACACCAAGTCCTAATGGTGAAACAGAGCAAACTAAATTGCTACAAATCCTTAAAAGACACTACACGCTAATTGAATCCCTCGTCTTGGTCACACATGCAGAATTAAACAGACTCCTTCACCTTTATATAGAACAAAGGACCACAAATTAGTAACAGAAACCTGCAGGGAGAAACTGAAATAGAAAATCCAAGAAGCTAGACTCTGTGAGCAGTGTAATACTGGAGAAAGGGATGGGGTGGAAAGGATGGAAGATGGATTCTGGGACAATTTAGCATTACTAACAACAGAACCGATCTCATTTGTTCTGCATGGCATGAAGGCCACTTCCTGTGAGTTGGATCCTTGTCCAGCGGTCTTAGTTGACATGGCTTCTAGTGGAATATTAGAGAGACTTCAGTTGATTGTAAATACCTTCTTAACTGAGAGTACTTTTCCAAAAATATTGAAAGAGTCAATTTTGAGGCAGCGCGCACATGTTATAAAATTGGGCGTAGATTTGTTCGCGCCGGGTTGCGCAAACAAATCTACGCCCGCACGCATGTTATAAAATCTGGCCCATTATAGTACAGAAACCTTACTGGGATCTAGAATTGATGAGTTAGAGAGCTATGTATTGGTTTGAAACCAAATAAGAAATACCAATGATATTTCCTATTTTGTTTCATGTGTTTTTGCCCAAAAAAGCAATATTTAAAAAAAGAAAGCTAACAGGACTCACAAAGGGCTGGATGTTGCCATTTTAAAAAATGGTGTGCACCGCCCATTGCCCAATGATAACCCCTATAACATAATAGGGGCAAAGGGTGGCCTATGCCATTTTGAATAATGGCATTTGCCAGGCCTGGGAATGGGAGGTTGTTCCTGGGCCCCCACCAGGAACATTTTGGTGATTCCTGACAGCTCGGGAGTGTGGGCTAGGATGGATGAGGGGGAATGAATATTTTAATAAAGAGGAAGGGGTGGGTTTTTTTTTTTTTATAACAAAGATACAAGATACAGGGGGGACCCAAAATGGCATACTCCTGAAACTATAGGGTAGACGAAACAAAGGTTTGTTTTGTGTAAACCCCTAATATATTCTTGGATCTTACAGCTGCTTTTGACATGGTGAATCATGTTCATATGACAGACTGATATAGGGCCTGATATTAAAAATCACTTATATGCTTAAAATTAGGTTTTACATGTGTAAATCCACTTTACCTGTGTAAGTGAGGTTTTGAAAAATGCTACAATATATGCCATTGAATTGGCCATAGGATATTTATGTGTAAGTGCACTTTATGTGTGTAAATGGCTTTTTAAAATTGCTACATTAGTATGTTACTTTTGCACATGTAACTCCTTTTAAAATTACTACGACAATAATTTGAAAACAGGTGCGGGGCTACACATATACATATGTATATAGGTGTGCAGCCAGATTTGTGGCAGTTTTATATCCTGCACGCACATACACGTGCGTTTTATAAAATAGCCCTGGCGCATGAATGTGTGTGCCTAATCTTAAGCTTCTACATGCATAGCAATGTAAATCGGCTTTGGGAATTGCAAGTGAAGGAAATTTATAACAGACGTACATTCAGCCCATGACCAGTTATACCAGTTCATCCACCATTTTGCCCTATCTAGAGCTAGGTCCTCCAAACCCCGCCCCCCCCGGTTCTTTAGTATGCACTTCCCCCCAGTTAATTCAGACCCCTCAAAGATGCCTGGAAATAGTATCATACCACATTCATAGCAGAAGTATATTTGCATTGAAATATATATGGGCGTGCACCCAGCCACATAGCTACCTGTGCTCGTATCCCTTGGTCCTGGCCCTGGAACTCCCATGCCCTGCCCACATTCTGCCCCTTTTTCTCCTGATGTGAGATATTTGCACATTGATACATGTGGGTGGCTTATCAAATCAGGCGGACACATTCATGTGCTAGGTGCACGCCCATCTCTCGATTTTGGCGCGTGTCCAGCTTTTAAAATTCACTTTTAAGAGCAGTAGGAATAAAAGGACGCTATTTGTTTCATTTTTGTCAGAGCAAACTTGACAAGCTGCTTTGGGACAATGTAAATCTTGGCTGTAGGAGCTGGTATGTGGGGTTCCACGAGAAGCAATTCTAACCCTGTTTTTGTTCAGTCTACATGTATTTCCTTTATGCAACATTTTGAGATCACTGGGCTTGTGATCCCATATATTTGCAGATGGTGTCCAGCTTTTTGTCTTTTAGATTAATCATGCTCCAAAAGGGATTAGAAGCAAATTGGCTCACTGAACAGAAAGCTGCAATTGAACATAAAGAAACCGGAAGCTCTCTGAGTAGGGAAAAGTACACAACACCATTATTAAAGTGGAGTTGTGGAAAACCACTGCTTATACCTGGGATATGCAGTATGGAATCTGTCTACCCCTTGGGATCCTGCCAAGTACTTGTGACCTGGATCGGAGTCTGTTGAAAACAGAATACTGGGCTGGATGGACCTTTGGTCTGACCCAGTATGGCAAATCTTATGTTCTTATACTAGCAAAACTCATATTGAGTTAAAAAACAAACGAGAATAAGCTCAGGTGTTTTGAACCAATTGCAGCCACAGCTTTCAGGAAGACTCCATATAGATATTACACTGATACCAAATTTTGAAGGCCTTCAATAGTCAGTGCTCTTAAAGGTATATTTTAAAAGCCTGGCACACGCCAAAATTGGGAGATGTGCTCACAAATCGGGCTTGCGTGCACCCACCAAATTTTAAAAGCCACGCAGATGCACGCCTATCTCCCACTGCATGCACATTTCACTTAGTTTTAAAAAGGGGTATGGGAGTAGTCTGGGTAAGGCGTTGCTAAGAGACATGTATGTAAATACTTGCGCACCCTGGTCCTCTGCCGAGTAACTTTAATTCTGCTGTGGAGGAGCAAATTGCTTATTCTTATTTCTGCCAGGCTTAAAGGGTCTGGGGTAACTGGGGGGGACTGCAGGCTATCAAACCAGGGGGGGTTGGAGGACCTAACTGTTAATTGGGTGACTGGTGGGTGAAGTGGGGAAACTGGCAATGGCGTGGACGTGCGCCCATTATAAAATACTCTGACTTACGTGGTAGAATGGGATTTGCACACGACAAGTGTATTACGGTACCGGGCCATGCCCCGGTCCCTCCACTCACCTCGGGGCCGGCCTGGCCCGCTGTTGCTCCGTCCTGGCCGGCAGGCCCTGTCGGGGCCTCTCCCGCGGCGCTCCCTCCTCGAGGGAGACGCCGCCGATCCGTCACGGCTGGCCCTGCCCCCTAGGCACGCGCGCGCAGGAGCTCCAGATTTAAAGGGGACAGCGCAGGAACAGGCAGGACAGCCCCCAGATGACGTCAGACGCTGCAGGGGTATTTTAACCCTGCAGCTAGGCCTGGGCCTTTGCCTTGCAACGAGGTTCACTCTGGTAAGAGTTGCTAGTTGCTGCTTCGGATCCCTTGGCTTCTGACTTCGGCTTCTGACTCCTGGCTTTTGACTCCGGCTTCCGTCCACAGACATCTGATCCAGCTTGGTCCTTTGGCTTCCGACTTCGGCTTCGTCCAGGAGGCCTCGCCTAAGTCCAAGCAGCTCGGGTCCTCACGAGCTCCTCTCGGGGGGACCGCGGGCTTCCAGCGGTGAAGTTCCAGTTGGCCTCCTGGCTCCAGCTCTTCGTCTCCATTCTCTGGATGCCGCCTCGCAGGAGACCACTCGTACGTCCAAGCGGCCCGGGTCCTCACGGGCTCCTCCTGGGGGGACCTCGGGTCTCCAGTGGTGAAGATCTCTTGGTCTCCTGTCTGTGCCGCCTCTCGGCTTCGACACCCACTGGGTACCTCCTCAGTGAGCCACCAACTGTCCTAGCCGGCCTAAGAGTCCACGAATCCAACAACGTGTGCCTGCTTAAAACATGTGCACGCAGCCAGACTGCGCACAAGTTATAAAATGGCCGGGTATCTGCATGCTGACGCACAAGTGCAAAAGCGTGCCTGTGTGGCGGTTTGACAGTTACCGTCTTAGTGGCTTTAATCCTGCTGCCTAAAAGCCTGGACAAACAAATAACACTGAACGTAACTGAACAGGTCTCAGCGCTCAAGTGCTGTACAATCGAATTCTAGAGCAGAGGACCTGCTTTCCCTCGTTTCAGGGAGGATACTTATAAGAAATTCTGTCCGGATGACCTTAACAGTCAAGGGGGGATCTATACATTTTCAAAAGAGAGCAAAAGGTCTCAGGTGCTTTAGAGCTCGAGGCCTTATGAATTAACACCAGGATTTTAAAGCTAATAAAAAAAATGGATCAGAAGCCACTGGAGAAAGGCTAAGATGGATGTAATATGATCTTCCAGTCTGGCTCCGGATAAATCCCCACTGTGGTTTATGGCTTATTTTTCTGTCTGCATATGATCCATCAACTGAAGATGTTTTTTTGTTTCCTAGTGAGTTAATTTTCAAAGGAGTTACGTGTATAAGTAGTCTGTACTTGGTACTTGCTGTTTCATAAATATCAATTGTACGCGGGTATATTCAGTTCTAGATGCACATTTCTGTGAAAGTGACCTGTTATATGGATGTCAAATAAGATTAGAAATCTGAGTGTACCTTCATACGATGCTGTGAGGAATACAGCTATCGTGTCTGTAAGCCTGTGTGAAGGCTTTAAAAATCATTAGGTACCCCAGTAATGAAAACTCTTGAAATGTTCACTGTCCACTTTGAAATTACTACATTGATGATAGCATGGATGCCGCCATGATAATTACTTATCTTTGGCTCGTGGTCGGTCTTGCTCAGCCGACATCCAGATGTTTCGGAGACTGGCTCCTTCTTCAAGGGCTGGTTATTCACAAGAGAGACCCGTGGGACATTGATACTATGGCAGTGATGATTCATCAAGTGTGGACTTATTCCTTTACGTTGGCGGTCCGTGAAGCTCCGTGAATAGCCGCTATTCACGGAGCTTCACGGACCGCCAACGTAACGGAATAAGTCCACACTTGATGAATCATCACTGCCATAGTATCAATACTTATATGTATCCAAATGGAGTCTCTACTCTTGTAACAAAAATTATTTATGTGCTCCTGATATGAGATCAAATTGATTACAGAGGATAAGAAACTGTCTTTTCAGGAATGGGGCCAGCACTTTAAAGGTTAATTTTCAGCAGCCCTTGTAGGACTAAGCCTGCATGTACTTTGTACATGCAGACTTTAGTGTGAATTTTCAAAGTGGATTTATATGCAGGTACTTTTACTTACAGAGATGGGGTAGGCAGTTTTCACTGGGTCTTTTGCCATGGGGAAACAGTTGTTTACCCACTGGAAAAGCTTTGAAAATTACAGTCAGAATGAGAAAAAAAGCCTTAGTAAAACAACTTTAGAGAGCACTCACACAATTATCAAGTAACCCGTGCAGTTTGTCCAGTTTTGCATGCTGTGGGCCGGATTTTAAATGGGTTACGCGTGCCGGGCCTATTTTAAAAAGGCCCGGCGACGCACGTAATGCCCCGGTCCGGGGGGCGGAGGCGAGGCCAGAGGCCGCCGACAGAGCGATCATTGCCGCTGTGTCGGAGGATCGCGTGTCGGCAAGCTGCCGGCGCGTGCAGGCACAAAAGGTAAGATAATAATTTGGGGGGGGGGTTAGAGTAGGGCTGGGGGGGGAAGGTTAGGGGAAGGGGTGGGAAGGTCAGGTTAGGGGGAGGGAACGGAGAAAGGCAGCACGGCTCATCATGCACAAGGTGCACAATTATGCACCCCCTTGTGCGTGCTGATCCCTGATTTTATAACTTGCGTGCGCCTGCGCGCAAGTTATAAAATTGGTTGTACAAGTGCATGTGCCGGGTAGCACACACACTTGTACGCCCACACGCAACCTTTTAAAATCTACCCTTCTGTTTTTAAATGTAGATCCCAATGGATAGGATTAGATATTCAGTACCATACATTCTTTGGTGATGCTGATCAGAAAGGTGCAATCACATTTTATTAAATAAATTAATGAATTCTTTTGACTAAAATTGATGTTTTGCATGTTGTTAGACAATTTTCCATAGCTATTCATTAGTTTCCAGTCGAGGTGTGGGAGGAAAGTGTGAAAGAAGCAGAATGTGAAGATTGGAAACTAATATGCCTACTTAGGGAAATTTTAATGTGTTTTTAATGTTAAGGATGCCTGTTCACTGGAAATGAAATAAATATCAATTGCTTAATTTACATAAAGTATTGCATAGTCTTAAATGGCAACAAACTCTAGCCATAATCAACTTGCTTCTTGGTCAGCATGGACCATTTATGCTTTACCTGCCTAGAATTAGGGAGAGTAAGAGATAAGTCTTATAAACAACTATTGTTTTATCAGAATAATGTAATAAAAGTAATTTCTTACATAGACTGAAAATATAAATTGATATTGAAATGTTTCCACATGCATCATCAGTTTATTTGTAATTGAAAAGTATTATGAGTAGTTTTTTTTAATAATATTTTGCTTTCGCTTCTTTTCTTTAGAAGTCAGTGGTTATGACATATATTGTAGCTGTGAGTGGCACAATGGACTATTGGTTGGATGAGCTTCAATCATCTGCAACGTGACATAATATGATTCTTTGTTGCCATTGGTAAGTTCTGTTGATTTTTTTTTTTTTTTTACTGTCAGATGTACCCTAGGAACTTTAGGAAACAAATTGCTCTGTGCCTGGCACTATGTACAAGAAATAACTAATTTGGCTATTAAATATTCAACATTTCCATGGAAATCAAGAGGTAGCTCTGCAGAAAGCAAAATAGGCTTTCTGTGGGGACTTACAGGTTGTCCACAGAAAGGTGGATCTCTTTCGTGGTCTTTGCTAAAGTCACCCATAGATAAGATATGAGAAGACATAGTATATGTGTTTAATTCAATTGTAACCCCATCACTGAGTGCAGGCTACACACTGATGGAGCCATAAAAGAATGTGTTCGTCTCTGGTGCTAGTGTACTTAAGCGAGCTCTTATACATAGTCTCTTCCCTTCCCAGGGCCTGAGTCCTTGGTTGGTGGGGGAAAAGCATTTTCTTTTCAGGGCCTGGAGGTGCCTATAGACTTCCTTTCCCTGGGAGAGGTGTGTTTTCCTTCCTTACTGTGGGTGTTGTAAGTGGCAAGAAAACAATAGAGGCTTTTGGTTTAGTGTCCAAAAATAAATTCTTTACTGATGGGTGATCAGATGAATAACTGGCACTGCAGATGATATGTTCTTTCTTACAGCCTCTCGCTCTGTGCATGGGTCTCACATTCCAGTACAAGGGAAAAAAATCACCCTCCAGGGTTTGGCTAAGTGAGGTCCCCAAGTGGCCAGGGTATCCTTTGTTGGGACAGGAAAACTCCCTCCAATTGTGGTAAAAAGGATAACACGCCGTTTATGCACAGAGAGTCCAAATCCTCTCTCCCCCTTCTGATTAGGGGCCCTCAAAAGGTGTCACGATGATCTTACTCACAGTTAATGCTCCTCTCCTTCTTTTCTCTCTTGTACCTTGCTCGAATCCCTAGGTGAAGGGATTCTCATAGAGCACACAGCTGTCAGTTTTCCTGTCTCCAGGCAGGAAGGGGGGGGGGGGGGGGTGTCAACCTTTTCATCCTGGGTGGCAAACCAAAAAGTCTCCTTTCCCGAAATGGATTCAGAATCTAGAAGACACTGTTGTGGGTCACTGCCATACCTCTCCTTCCAGAAGAGATTTTATTATTTATTTTTATTTAACAGTTTTTTATACCGACCTTCATAGAAAATTACCATATCGGATCGGTTTACAATTTAACAAAGGGAAAAAAGGGAAAAAAAAAAAAAACTAGAGTAACAAATTCACGTAAACGAAAGATAACAATAAGAGATCACAGCAGGGTAGGTCTTCCCTACCCAGGGCCCCCCAAGACCTCTCCCCGAGCAGACATCCCAGGGTCTCACAGTATTCTTACAAGTAAAAAACGTCAAAACCTTGAAAAACCACCCTGCACCTAAGGAGTGGGCTACAGAACTGGAGTGCCCGACGTGACCCAAGGACTACAGGCGGGAGGGAGCCCAAGCCCCAGGTAGGTCAAAAACCAACCTCCAGACTTCCTGCAAACCTCTGAATAAACTATACTGCCCCCAGAGCTGTCAGGGGACAGCCAACCCAGCACCCTGAAAGGGAGGTGCTGCACTGAATGGTGCCTCCCCACTTTCCTGTACTGTACTATCTGAACAAGGAGTTGCCAGGGCTTAATAGTAATGTGCCCAGGAGGCCATTACAGAATGTGAGAGTGGGAGAATTCATTCATTGGAAATGATCCCTAGTCATGCCAGAATAGCAAAAATAAAGAATGCATTCTGTTCTTAATAGAGATGTATGAATTCAAATTTTGCAATCTCAAGATTGCTATTCACAAACCCTTTACCTGTTGATGCTTGATTACTGTAAGTATTTGGATTTTCACATCTTATTCACAAATGTGATTCTTGATTCATAAATTATTTATTTATTTATTTATTTATTTATTTATTTATTGAGATTTCTCCCCTACTCAATCACCAGAATCTGATGTGGGTGGTTCCCAATATAAATTACACAATTTAAAAGTAACAATTATGGTTGGTGATTCATGGATCCCAGAGTGTGTGATTTGTGATCTTTTTGGAAAGTTTGTTTCAGTGAGCAACAATTATGTCAGGATTATTTAGAGCAGTGTAGCACTCAAGCAATCAGTGGCATGGTTACAGACAGAAGAAAGCACACAGAAACTCTGGCTGTGCTTAAAGTGCTCTTTATTTACTGTGATCTTAAAGACACACAAGTAGCAGCAGACAATAGAACAGACCCCTTGAACTCAGGCAGTCTCTAAGCTTTAAGTACAAGCAGTTTACCAACCTTATAGATAAGTCCTCAGTCAGTACGCTGGGACTCCTTCTGCTCCCCAGGGCCATCTATCTTGTCTAGGCAAGATTTTATGCTCAGCAGTTGGACTCCTCCCTTCTCCCAGGATACCTTGAGGAGTCCAAGCTTATAGAGAACCAGGCGGGATATCTGAGCCTGGTCTTTTAAGGTAGATTGAAGGAGATGTCTATACACTCTCTCACATACCCTCCACCCTCAGCTCTGCCTTGCTGGGATGAGTGTCCCTCTGTACAAGGGAGACCTCCCTTGACAGAGAATCAACTGCGGAATACTGTCTCTCATGTAGCAGTAGTTTCCAGCTAATGCAGGCCAGTGGATGTCTTTGTCCCACTTTCTTCTGGACTAATATGGCCTTTTCTTCTGACCCTCGGATCTTCTCTGGCACCCTCTTCAGCTGTCGCCTTGTGAGCACTTCCGTCTTCCAGGCCTGTGGACGAACCTTACCCTTCCCCAGGATGTATTTGTCCTGGAGGCATTGTTGCCGGGGCTTATGATATTTAGCATCCTTATGAATGAGGTCCGGGTCCCCCTTGGAAAGGGCTCTTGAACCACTGGCTCTTTGGGGTCATGGCTAGGTGGACCCATTGTATTCTGATCCAAAAGTGCTTCGAAACTCAGGCTAGCATGCCCAATAATCACAGGGTAGGGTAACCAAGGAAGTACTCCCACCTCCATCATCCCTTGTCTGTGCAGGGTCTTCAGGTGTACCCTTCTGGCGGGATATCATTGATGGTCCCTGTCAACACATGCTTTTCCAGTTTCAAAATGGATCTGTTTCAACAAATCACTCCGCATCAGCATTTTGACAATACCAGAGTCCATTAGCGCTTGGGTGGGAACCCCATTCAGCTCCACATTTAGAGGCTCCCTGGCAGAAGACATCTATTAAGTTGCTACAGTAAGAAGTTACCGCATTAGTGTCCATTGCCTCCAGTTCCCTGTGGGAACAGTCTCTCACGAAGTGTCCTCACTCCCCACAACAGAAGCATGTCAAGCCGACTGAAGGTTGCTGCTCGGATGACCAGTTCAGTCAGGCCTGTCCCGGAGGTTCCGGGCTCCGCCATTCCCTCTCTATGTTGAGGGGTTTCTCTCTCCATACACTCCCTTCCTGAAGATATGAGGAGATCAAAAGACAATAAGGTTCAGTTATCAATCACCTTTAGTTTTCCTGAGTGGTGCCATTTTATCAACCATTTGAGAAATGTGAACTGAAATGTTTTATATACATGATCTGTGACATGTTCATTATCTGTGAATTTTTCAGCTAATCTATAATCCGATTCAATTTTTATGATACTTTCTAACTGTTTGCAAAATGTAGATTATAATGCACAGTGAGTATTATGAAGAACTGTCCTGACACAGAATAATGTGGCCCAATTATATCTCTTTATGTTTATTTATCTATTGCAGTAAACACATCACATTACTTTATTACTGAAAAGATGACCAGAATTCAGCTACTTCAAAACAGTGTAATAAATTAGATAGTGTGCTTGAAAATTCAAATAAAGAATATCAGTAACAGAGTGAAACATTCGAAGATGAGGACTATATGGACATAAAACCTCATGTGCAACACAATCTTTGCTTAGTTCTTATATTGGATCCAGTAGTCTCACAGCCTGCAAACAGTAGCAGAATTATACCTTAGGCATGAACAGCTGGCACATTTTCTTCCCATCCTCGAAATTGCAGCTGGTCCAGAGGAGTCCCACTCTAAAATCACAGACAGCCCCTGCAATGACGGGAGCAGCTAGTTGAGTTTCCTAGTTTGTATCATTGCACTGAGAGTGGAGTTATACTAGGAGGGGTGGGGGTGGTGGGTGGGGGAGGGGTGGCTGCCCATAGGCAATTGCCTAATCTCTTATTGGTAAGTCTGCCCCTGCCTGTAAAGCACCCAGATTTATTTTTCAGTACCAGTACAGGTACTAGTATTCTATAAGAAAAGGATTTTTATTGAAGGACTAGTTTCTGAGGGTCGAGAATCTGAGAGTACTATAAGTCCACTGAGTACATCTTTTCAATAATGATAAAGAGCTCATTAGATCCCCATTTGTTTGTCTTCCACAGTTTGAATAGTATGAAATATCAGAGTTTGTCTAGTAGCCACTATTGTAAAAGGAGATATTCATGGGAAGGTCCATATTGGGAAGCAGTTAGCTGGATAATTCATTCAGCTAAATGATTTTTGGGGCATCTATATGGCTAAATTGTAGCTGGATAATAAGTTAGCCAGATAGAATTTAGTGGGATAAATAGGGGCATTCCAGGGGTATAATAGGGAGGAGTTACCCAGCTAACTCCAGTATTGGGAGTTAGCCGGATAACTTATCTGGCTATCTCTGGTCAGCCCATAGTCCTGTCTTAAGGTTAGCCAGATAAACTTATCTGGCTGACTTTAAGATTGCTGGATACATTCATGCTGAATATATGGGCTAAGTTAGCCGGAAAAGTTTATCTGGCTAACTAGCCGAGCCACATAGCAGCTCAATATGGACCTCCAGCTGTCTAGCACAAGATATGGCTTGAAAAATATATTCACAGTATGCAGGTGGAAGGGCCATTTTCCTTTTATCCACAGACAAGTCCAGCAACATTTATTCACGCTGATATTTCTATGACTTTTATTCACCTCTAAGAGCCCTCAGATTCAAATGTATTTACTACTGTCTGAGGATGGTATAAGTCCAGGTCAGAGCACTGCTGCAGTCATACAGCTCCCATTATTTCTTATGGGAACAATTTTCACAAATTTAAAATACTTACATGCTTGGAGAAATTCAAAAAGCCAAATGCAAACTCATCTTTTAGTGTGTCACACAACGCCTGAAAAATGATTAGCAACTTCCTCCTCTCTAAAGTTTACCACAATAAAGTTTATTTTAAAGGACTGCAGTAATAACCTTTTACAAGCAGCTTTAGTTTAGCTTAGCAGTTCAATTTTTATCTATACCATGCATACACCACTCTTCCTAATTTAAATATACTTTTCCTTGCATCCATATCTGGACTCTTTCTCTATCACAAACAAATTCAGTCATGCCTCACAGATACCAAGCGAAAAGGGCCTTGCAGAACAGGCCTCGGCCTGTGGAAACCTGTCTATCTGATGTCCAAGCTGGAGTACAGAAGCTGGGCAAGCAGAAATACAGTTACTTCAGGGATTGGAGCATGGGGAGAGCATAGATAGAAGTGCAGAGGCTGAACAAGCAGAAGTATCTTTGAGGCCAGACTGCAGGAAGTGTGGAAGCTGGACAAACGCAAGCATAGGTACAGGAATAGTTTAGGCCAAACTGCCGGCATTATTTTCATGGTAGTATTGACCAAACAGCTTCCCAGTTGCTGGGAAAAACTTCTCTTGACTTGACTCTTAATATGTTTCCTAGGGCAGCGTTTTCCAACCAGTGTAATGCGGCACACTACTATGCCGCGGCTGAGGTGCAGATGTGCTGTGGCTGCAGTCTTTATTTTGGCTTTCTCTCTGGGCCTGCAGGATGTCCTCCCACCAGCAGGGGGTGTCATAAAACAGTTCTTGTCCTCAGCTGCTCCCGCTTTCTCTCTGCTGGCTCTCTGCAATGGAAACTGCATGGGGCTCTGTAGGCTTGTGCTACTTGCTGCCCCATCCAGTTCAGATTGTAGAGGGAAACTGGCAAAGGTAGAAGAAACAGCACTGGGTAAGCCTGCTCCCAGACTTCCGCTGTTCAAGGATTGGGGGTAAGGTGGGGAAAGAATCAGCTGAATGTACCAGCGGGTTTGGGGAATAAGAAGGAAGTTGATGCCAGGAGATGGGGGAGAGGGAAGATGATGAGGCATCAAAGAGGTGAGGAGGAGAGGTGGAGGGAGAGGGAAGAAGATGATGCCAGGGAGTGAGGATGAGGGAAGGTGATACCAGGGAGTGAGATTGAGGGAAGGTGATGCCATAGGGTGGAAGAAAAGGGAAGAGAAGGTGATGACAGGGGGTGGGGGAGATGGAAGATTATGATGATTATGTTGGTGAGGTGGGGGAGAGGAGTTCAGAGAGAACAAAGGTGATGAGTCAGGGGGTGAGGGAGAGGGAAGATGATGATAATGCCAGGAAATGAAGGAGAGGGAAGGTGATTCCAGGGGATGGAAAAGAAGGTGATTGGCTTGGGGGGGGGGGCAGTGGAGAGAGAGGGAAGTTAATGATGATACCATGGGTGAGGGACAGGGGTGGAGGGAGAGGGAGTGGGATGGTGATGATGCCAGGGGGTGGAGACAGAGGGAAGTTCATAATGTCAGGTGGAAGGACATGAAAAGTGAGTATGGGGGGGGGGGTGGAGGGATAGGGAAGGTCATGTTGATGCGAGTGAGTGGGGGAGAAGAGGTGGAAGGTGATGATTATGCTTGGGGGTGGGGGAGAGGGATGGAGAGAGGGGGAAAGTGTTGATGCCAGGGGGTGGGAAAGGGGTAGAAGGAAAGGGAAGGTGGTTATTCCAGGGCTGAGGAGGTAGAGAGAGAAGGTGATGAATCCAGGAGGTGAGGGATAAGGGTGGAAGGAGAAGGTGATGTGATGGTGATGCAAGTAGTGGCAGGGAAGAGGTGGTGGGAGAGGGAAGGTGATGATGATGACTGGGATGGGGGAGAGAGATGGAGGGAAAAGGAAGGTGATGGCAGGGAATGGAGGATGGGGTAGAGAGAAAAGTTTGATGATGGTAGCTGGGGAGGTACAGAAGATGTGGAGGTTCAGAAGATAGGGAGGGAGCGAGAAGGTGATGATTTCAGGGAGTGAGAGAGAGGGGTAGAGGGAAAGGGAAGGTGGTAATGATGATGCCAGGGGTGAGGAGAAGAGATGGAGGGTAAGAGGGAATTTGATGATGATGCCACAGAGTGGGGGAGAGAGGTAGAAGGAAAAGGAAGATGATGATGATGATTCCAGGGGCAAGAAGGTGGAGAGAGAAGGGGATGATAATTCCAGGAGGTGGAGGAGGAGTGGAGAGTGAGGGAAGGTGACAATGATGGGAGGGGATAGAAGGAGAGGTGTGGTAATGATAATGCCAGGAGAGGGGAACAGATGGTGGGAGAGGGAAGGTGATGTTGGTGCCAGGTGGTGAGAGGAGGAGAGAATGAGGGCTAGAGAAAGTGATGATGATGCCAGGGGAGAGGGGTGATTATGATGGTGGGGAAATAGGGAAGGAGAATGTGATGGTGCCAAGGGATGGGGCAGGGAGAGGGTGATGATGCTGCCAGTGGGATGGGGGGAGGGTGAGGGAAGGGAAGGGGAGGTAGTTGGTGTGCCATAATAAAGTGAACCCTGTGCTAGGTGTGCCGCAAAGCAAGAAAGGTTGGGAAGCACTGTCCTAGGGCAGTATGTTCCCTTGAGAGCATGGTTTCACAGATCTTCTATCAGATTCATGGCTTGCAGGATTCCAGATTTTATGGTGCAATCTAGATTTTTTGAAATTAGGGAGTTAATCGTTCTCATATGCACAGACTCTACTTTGAGCTCTACTGAAGCTGTACCCTTCAGATATCCATGATGTAGGCATACTATATGCATGGATGTTAACCCTCTGAAGCAAATACACCTCTCATCTACTAAAACACATACCACATCCATGTGAGTATACATTTTCAGAATTGCAGGGATATGTAAACACATTTTGTATGATCATATTACTCACTCACATTAGCATCTTTGATTTACCTACTCTAACTGCGCATAATATGATGTAGCTCTACTGCATGTAGTCATATCTCCAGGATGCAAACTACTTTGACTTCTAGTTATTGTGATACTTGCAGAATGCCAGATACATCCAGCTGCTGGTTGATGCTACCATTGCAACCTTCCGGATAAATCCAGTCACATGGTTGCTTAGGTTTATCCTAGGACTTCCAATTCATCAAATTAACCACTTTGTCATTTGCTTTAACAGCCCCGACATCCATTGTTGAATCAGTCAAGTATGGTGCTTTAAACGCATGCTGCGTGCTCACCACTTTTTAGCAACTAAGAATTACCCTGTACTTATTCCATATCCTCTTAAAGCCTGTTACTGTTTTAGTTTCCACCAGCCTTCCTGGGAGGGTGTTTCATACATCCATAACCCTTTCTGAGAAGATGTATTTAATGAATTTGCTCTTTAGTCTAAACCCCCCCCCCCCCCCCATGGAACCTTACATCATAATTCCTTTCTTGTTCATTGGTAATACATTTCAGGTGTTTGACTATCTCCATCATCTTGTTTATCAAAAAATCTCGAGAAAGTAATTAACAATCAACTAACAGATTATCTGGAAAAACATAGTACCCTGTACCCAGCACAAGACGGGTTTAGAAATTATTTTAGTACAGAGACCCTTTTAACTTCACTACAAGATATCATCCTAAGAGAAACCGATAACAGCCAATCTTACTTACTGATCTTACTGGACATCTCGGCAGCCTTTGATACAGTTAACCATAATTTCCTCCTTGATAGACTAAACGAAATAGACATTAAAGACTTAGCGCTCAAATGGTTTAGCTCTTACCTAACAAATAGAACCTTCAAAGTAAAATATCTTGATAAAGAGTCACATCCTATCGATCTCAGCTTCAGAGTGCCCCAAGGATCCTCTCTATCCTCTACACTATTTAATATCTATATGCTCCCTTTATGCAAAATTCTATCAGGCCTTGGTCTAACACATTTTATCTATGCCGATGATGTTCAAATTTTAATACCGATCCAAAAGTCCATTGACCAAACTCTAAAGCTCTGGGATATATACCAATCCACTATTAAAAAGGTATTAACCCAAATGAATTTTTCCCTAAATACTAAAAAAACTGAAATCCTATACATCTCCCCTAAATTAAGCTAGACAAAAGAGCTTGAAATTCAAGAAGTGGCCAAAAACTACCCCATCTCCCTAGAAGTACGAGATCTAGGGATTCTTATAGATTGCGAATTCTCCATGAAATTCTGCGTTAAAAAAATCATAAGCGATGGTTACTTCAAATTAAACATACTCAAAAGATTAAAACCCCTCCTATTCCCTAAAGATTTTAGAACTGTCTTACAGGCACTTGTCTTATCAAGATTAGACTACTGTAACTCACTATTCTTAGGCCTTCCTGCAAATATCACAAGACCATTGCAACTTCTGCAGAACTCTGCAGCTAGACTCTTGACAGGTACTAGAAGATCCGAACATATCACCCCAATATTAAAAGAACTTTATTGGCTGCCAGTCAAATACAGGGCCCAGCATAAAATCTTATCACTAATTCACAAAACCCTCTACAATGAAAAAATTGAATGGCTAACCTCTTCATTTCACTTCCATAACCACTCAAGAACCACCAGATCAACCGGAACAGGGATGCTACCAATTCCTTCCCCCAAAATTGCCCACCTATATAATGTAAGAGAAAGATCTATCTCTATTGCTGGACCCCTTCTATGGATCTCCATCCCGCAGGAATTATGACTAGAAGCTGACATCAAATTATTTAAAAAGGGGATTAAAACTTGGCTTTTTAAACAATCCTACCAAGGGCTGTTAGCATAGTTATCTTACACTTCTGATTTAATACCAAGGTAATGTATATTTTTATTATACTATCTCTACCTTAACTATACTACCTCTCTGGTGTTTAATTTTTGATTATTTAGCATACTATTTAGTTTGCTATGTTAATTATATTATGAAATAATATATTTACTTCTTTCTTCTTTGGAAATGCAAATAATTTTAAATGATTAATTGCTAACTACTATAAACTGATTTGATATGCTTGCATGAAAAGTCGGTATATAAAAATTATTTAAATAAATAAATAAATACATAAATCTCTCCCCTTCTCTAGAGTGTGCATATTTTAAGTTTCATCTTACTGAGCTTCTGATGCAGACCCTGCACCATTTTTTTTTGTTTACAGGACTTTTAGCCCACAATCCAAAGTTCTTGGTGGCTTGCAATAAATACTTGCACAGTAAGTCATAAAACAGATAAAAAACAAAGTCATAATTAAAAATCAAATTAAAACCTCCCTTTTCCAGTTCTGAGGAATCATTCCAAGCTCCAAATATATTAAATAGGTCCTTCAGCAGACTTGACAGAATCTCTCTGAGCACCTTTAATATCCTAGGTTTTATCCTGTCCAGTCCGATAGCTTTGTCCACTATCAGTTTTTCTAGTTGCACACCAATGTTTTCCTCTGTAAATTACATTATATCGTAACATAAGACTTGCCATCCTGGGTCAGACCAAGGGTCCTTCAAGCCTAGTATCCTGTTTCTAACAGTGACCAATCCAGGTCCCAAGTACCTGGCAGGATCCCAAGGGGTGGATAGATTCCAAGCTGCTTATCCTAAGAATAAGCAGTGGCTTTCTGCAACTCTACCTTAATCATAGTTTATGGATATTTCTTCCAGGAACTTGACCAAACTGTTTTTAAATGCACCTATACTAACAGCTTTCACCACATCCTCTGGCAATGAATTCCAGAACTTAATTTTGTGTTGAGTAAAAAAATATTTTCTCATTAGTTTTAAATGTATTACTTAGTAACTTCATTGTGTCTCCTAGTCTTTATATTTTTTAAAAGAGTAAACAACTGATTAACATTTACTCGTTCCATTCCACTCATTATTTTATAAACCTCTATCATATCTCCCCTCAGCTGCCATTAGCAAACCCTACTACCAAATAAACCAGTTCCAACAATCAGCACCATTTGAAAGTATCTTTTATTTGATACATTTCAGCAATAAAGCTGAAATTGATTTTAGACTAATTGAATGGTATTGGGAGATGCCTGCCTTCTACAACTTTTATGGTTAATTTTGATTTTATTGCTGCTGCTGTTGCTATGGCATGGATTTATTTGGTTGTTTATATGAATGTCTCATGGTCATGTATGCTGCAATGTTTATATTTTTATTAAAACACACCCTGGCCATCTTTGAAAGGACAGACAAAATACCTAAATAAATAAATACATAGATAAATACAATATTTGGATGGCTAGCAATTGATGTGAAATAGTACTGTAGTTAGCTAGCCATTGAGTCCCTGAGATTTGTCTTGTTAAAGGTTATCAAACATTTTTTTTTTTTAATGTGGAGGCTGGGTTGAGGGGAGGAATCAGTCACTTGCAATAAGAATTAAAATCTACCTGTACTTCTGGATGCAAGCATTGCCTTCCTCACCCACCTCCACTCATCCCATCCCTTCCATCTCTCATACACTGCCCCGAATGCAATTTGCCACCAAGAGGTTTAGAAGAAATACTGAAGGGCACTGTAGTCATTTTATTTCCACTTCTCTCCAAACTATGGAAGATTCTATCTACCAAAAGAAGACAATATTGCAATATAATTGTGAAGATGTTTTAACATATTATTTATGTTTCACTAGGAAACCTTTATCTTTCTGTTCTGTACTATGTCAATGAGATTCTTTTCTACATTTATCTTCCCCTATCTTGCAATTTCATGTGATTTTGCCTGCATTACTTCATAGTACAATAGTATGAGGGACATGAATGATCTATGATTGTAAACTTCTGAGGTGGGTTTTTTTTTTAACTCTACTGTAGTTATATGAATTAATCATAAGCTCATTATGGTATTTTATTGCAATGGTGGCATGGTGTATTTTCATTGAATGTGAGCAAGATTGGTGATCTCCAGGTAATATAATTTAATGTGATACTCCACAAAATGCTGTAAAGCAAAGCCTGATACATTGTCATTATGCAGCACAGACCTCTCACCTTTTCTTGAAATGAATTTGAAATAAAATTCTATTTTAGTTACAAACTAATTTATGTGTTTGCATTTGAAATAGGATGCCTTTCAATTTATTGCAGGAACTGTTAAATGAGTTTGCTATTACATTTTGCATACATAATAAAATAAAATAAATTCACCTTGGTAGTACAGCATGAGCATACTATATTCCAAATCACTTTTTCCAGCCTCACAGTCTATAACAATAAAAAGACTTCAAGTTTTTAAAAGGATGGAAATAGTTGTTGATCCGATAGATATTTTGGAGCCCAATTGGTTTATTATTTATTGTTGAATGTAGAGATAGACATTTTCCTTATGATATTTAAAATATAACTATTGATTTTTTTAGTATTTTATAAGAAGATATTATGCACAAATTAAATTTCTATGCTATTTAACAGAAGAAATAAGTAACTCACATATATAGCTAGATAGATATAAATATAGATAGATACAGACACACACAGATACCCAGATATACGCACACACATACACACACACATTGGGGCAGATTTTAAAAGGTACGCGCACGGCGTACATTTGTGCGCTCTACCCGGCGCGCACAAATGTACGCCCAATTTTATAACATGCGCGCTCAGGCGTGCGAATGTTATAAAATCCAGGGTTGGCGTGCGCAAAGGGGCGCACAATTGTGCACCTTGTGCGCGCCGAGCCCTATCCGAGCCCCGCTGCCTTCCCCTGTTCCTTCCCAGGCCGCTCCGGTAGTACAGCATGAGCATACTATATTCCAAATCACTTTTTCCAGCCTCACAGTCTATAACAATAAAAAGACTTCAGTTTTTAAAAGGATAGAAACAGTTGTTGATCTGATAGATATTTTGGAGCCCAATTGGTTTATTATTTATTGTTGAATGTAGAGATAGACACTTTGGGCCGGATTTTAAAAGGGTTACGCACTTAAGTTAAGCGCGTAACCCTTAAACCCCCCCCCCTGCGCGCACTGAGCCTATTTTGCATAGGCTCGGCGGCGCACACAAGCCCCGGGACACGTGTAAGTCCCAGGGCTTTGCTCGGGGGGCGGCGCGACATTTGGGGCGTTCCGGGGGGCGTGGTGCTGGCCCGGGGGCGTTCCGGGGGGCGTGACCGAGGCCTCCGGACCAGCCCCCGGGTCGGGTGATGTCACGGCAGCGGGCCATCGGTGCGCGCGAGTTACGCCTGCTTCGAGCAGGCATAACTTGTGCGATAAAGGTAGGGGGGTTTAGATAGGGTGGGGGGGTGGGCTAGGTAGGGGAAGGGAGGGGAAGGTGTGGGGGGGTGGAAGGAAAGTTCCCTCCGAGGCCCCTTCGATTTCGGAGCGGCCTCGGAGGGAACGGGCAGCGCGCGCAGGGCTTGGCGCGCGCAAGTGGCACAAATGTGCACCTCCTTGTGCATGGCGGATTTTATAAGATAGGCGCGGCTACGCGCGTATCTTATAAAATCTGGCATACTTTTGTTCGCGTGCACGCTGTTTTTTAAAATGTACCCCTTTCCTTATGATATTTTAAATATAACTAGTATTTACTTTTTTAGTATTTTGTAAGAAGATATTATGCACAAATGAAATTTCTATGCTATTAAATTTCTATGCTATTTAACAGAAGAAAGAATTAACTCACATATTTAGCTAGATAGATATAAATATAGATAGATACAGACACACACAGATACCCAGACATACGCACACATACACACACACACATTGGGGAAGATTTTAAAATGTACCCCCAATTTTATAACATGCGTGCGCCTGTTATCGGAGTGGCCTCAGAGGGAACTTCCTTATCCTCCACCCCACCTTCCCTTCCCTTCCCCTACCTCCCCCGCTCTTTGCCCCCTATCTTTGTTGCCTTTTTTTTTTGTTTTAAAACTTACTTCAGCCCTGGGGTTGAAGTAAGTTGCGCGTGCCGGCCAACTGCCGGCATGTGATCCCCGACTCAGCAGCCATGCAGAGGCCTCTGACCACTCCCTACCCACGCCCCACCCCACCCCACCCCACCCAGCCCCTTTTATAAAGCCCCGGGACTTACACGTGCCCCGGGGCTTTACGCGCATCTGTGGGCCTTTTGAAAATAGGCCCGGCGCATATGTGCAAGACTGAAAAGATGTGTGAGCTTTTGATACTTATAAAACAGCGTGTACTTGAATACAAGCTACAGTGGACCCTCGAGTTACAACTGGCTTGACTTACAAACAACTTGGGTTACAACCAAAATTTTAGTTTTGAGTTACAACCAAAGTCTTGAGTTACAACCTGAATGCCGGCCAAGGCCATGTGTATCTGGTCGTGTGTGCGGTTGCTTCTAATTGGGCGGTTTTTTTCCTGTCATCGTGTTTTTTTGGGCTTGGTGGATGGGACTTCTGCTCTGCTGTTGCAGTGATTGGCTGCTGCTGCCGCCGATGAGGCCTGTCCATCTCAGGTGCACCCAGAGATGCAAATGTTCATAGGAGCACATAGGCAGACCCGGCATGGGATAGCAGCAACAACAGCATCACTGGTTACCAAGGAAGCTTCTGTGCAGCACTAGAAAGGGAGTGTAGCACTCAGCTGGCTACAGCAAGGTATCAGGAGGGAAGTAATGAATATGCTGGGAGGTGGAAATGAGTGTTTGGGGGCCAGAGATGTGCTCTGAGGGGGTGGGGAGAATCCTCCCCCTCCTCCCTTCCTGCAAGCCAAAGATATCAACTTGAATGGTGAGTACAGTATGAAATTGTTGTTTCTGGTAGGCAAGGCACATTTTATAACTTTTTGGTGAGTACACTAGGAAAATTATAGGTGTTTCTGGTAATTACGCACATTATACAACCCTTTTTTGTTATGAAAATGTTAGGTAAGGGGTGCTTTGGGAGGTTCAGAACGCATTATGGGTATTTCCCATTGTTTCTTATGGAAAAAATAGTCTTGACTTACAACCAACTTGAGTTACAACCAGCCCTCTGGAATGAATTGAGTTCGTAAGTCAAGGGTCCACTGCACTTCCGTGTGTATATGCTAATTTTAGACACAAATGTTTTATAATTTCACCCCTATGGCTTCATATCATTCATGTTATGCAAAAGATTTGGGTACATAAGTTAGACTTATGGTCAGGGTTTAATTATCAATAAAACTGTAGCCCCATTTAATTTCCATTCAAATTTTGTTTCCGGAATATTTGTTGAGTGTATGGTGAATAATGAAGCACAGATGTGCTCTTGTCATGCATTTTATAAGTTGTATGGTTAGCAATATGGGCTGTTCAAAAATGTTTATCTACTTTTGCTTCAAAAATTTTTTACAAACAGCCCAGTTTTGAAAGATTTCTACTATTGTTTTCCAATGAAAAACTCCTTTAGTTTTAGCTCAACATATTCACTTAAAAATTTGTTGAGAATTAATTGCTTCACTGTAGACAATATAAATATTACTGAACATCGGTAAGATGCTGGATTAACAAAGGTGTCTTTCCCAGTCTGTGTCTATGGAATAAATTATTTGACAAATCAGGCCCTATATCTTACCAAACTATACTGGCATACCAGTTGGAAAATGTCACATTTCAGTGATAATTTTACAGGATTTTCCGTACTAAATATGGATTCTTAAAATGTATTTGGTGGTCTGGACTACCAGTGTCTATTGAACATGTATCTATTTAGATTACAATCTTTGGTCAGATATCTTGTTCTGAAAATTGTGAAGATTTTAGCCAATGGATTTCCAATGAAGCACAGCAGCTGAACTCTATTTTCATTCTTTTTTTTTTTTTTCATTAGAGTTGAAGTCCATGATTTATGCTTAATACTATGTTAGGTGCTAATCTGATGCAATGGTAAATATTGTCAGTAATGTAGTATAAGGCCATTAATAGGGCTTTACCAAGTTATAAAAGCTGTTATCTTCAGGATGTCTTTAATAATCATAACAATTTACTGTTCTGTCCAATGAATGAAATATTATTTGTTCTTAGAAACTCTGCTACATGTTTTTGCCCTCTGGGAACAGGTTACATAAGAACATCCTGAGATTATACAAGGCATATGAACACTGGAAGCTCCATATATTCAGAGAGAAGAGAAAAGAAGATGTCCGATGAAGAGAGAAGAAGTCCTGTATATTAGAGGAATGCTTAGACATAAGAGACATAAAAGGAAGTGAAAAGAAAGAGAGATAGAGGGATCAAGAACAATTAAGTATGAGAGGAACCTTGAGGGGCTGAGCAAGAAAGAAAGATGAAGGAGATGTTAAATAATTAATGTGGCACTCTAAAACAAAAGAAAAATATAGATGAAGGAAAAATAGGGAAACAGGAAAAAGGAATGAGCACCAAAGCAGAGAATATAGGACACCAGAGCTGAATTAATTTTCCTCTTTTGTGCTTCCTGGTTCCCTTCTGTACTTTTTTAAGCTTATAAAGGAGGGCATTTTGAAGTAGAAGTGACATGCTGAACATTTGATGGTTTATGCTTAAATTATCTTGTTACTGCTTTACATTTCAGATTGGTTTCCTTTAGGGATGTACCTTTGACTATACAGATTTTAGAGTAGAAAATTCATGAGATCAAATTTAATATATGCTGAACTCAAGAGTAATTCCAATACTGTTTTAAGAAAAGAGAAAGAAGCTCTTATATTAAAATGAGTTAGTTCGACTTAAAAAAGTACTGCTTTAAACAAAGATGCAATCTATATTTTAATAAAGGGAAAATATAGCAAAAACTAAATGGCAATGTTTGTAATAAGAAGAAACCAGGAAGAATAACTTTAAAACATGTGAGAGCCCGCTCATATATACATGTATAGGGGCACACATGCTTATGCTCATGAATTTTATATCATTCTATAAGCAAGCTTAGGGGTGCAGGGATCTGACTGCTACAGGATGCTTTCAGTTGCCCTCCCACCTTACTTCATGATCCTAAGTCAGGAAAAACACAATGTGTTCTCCTCAAAAATAGACATTTATTTATCAAAATTGGCAGTACATAACATTTAGAAAATAACAACAATTTCTGTCTTTAACTTCCTGGCCACTAAACACCAGTTTTCCCTAAAGAAAGTTCTGTATCGTGGGTGGTTTCACACATGCTATAAACCTTAGCCTGCTTAATATATAAACACTGATGGTTAACTCACGTACCCCTGGTCCAGTCTTTAGGTGGTCTCCCCTGTTTACCTCTGAAGCAAGCTCCGGCTGCAGAGCTGTAGATTGTGCGCAGGTGAGGAGACTTAACTCTGGGATGGGTTCTGGCAGAGCTACTGGTGTTTGGGCTTGCTTCTGGGTCCCTTCCCATACCGGCAGAGCTGTTGGGCTGCTCTCAGCTCCCTGTCACCTCAGACTGCTCACCACTGTTTCTCGTCAGGGTGTCTCCTCTCTCTGGTCTCCTGGCCACATCTAATCTTCTCCCTCTTTGATAGCAGGGAGTTCTGATCTGCTTCAGAGTCCCCTTTTGCTCTTCCTTTCCATGTCACTCTCAGGGGTTCAGTCTTAGGTCCTCTCGCTTCTTCTTCCTTGCCCCCCTGTCTTATACTTTCCATCTGATAAATATGCATAAGCACATGCATAATCATGTGGTGGGTGGAGGGTCTTTGCTGCATTGCAGGTCTTTTTCCCCCCTCCCCATTTCATCAGGAGGAGAACTGCCACATCTGTATGTCAAGCTATTATGTCAGAGTCAGTGTTTTTCTCTGTCTCAGACTGTCCCCCCTCTTGCCCAAGGGTGGGGTTTTTTCTGACCTCTGGACTTGCCTAGGCTGATCCATGACTTTTGCTTAGGGACTTAGCTGTTTTATTGTTCATCTGACTTCCCTTTTATTTAAACAGGCACTTACAAACAGGCACATCTTGATAAAATATCCTTCAGTGTATCAGGGCAAGGTTTCTTTTTCCACTGAGACAGTGCTGTTTTAAGGTTCATCTGGGCAAATGTTCTTTCTCTTGTTGTGACAGTGTTTGGGGCCTGTCAGCATCTGTCTGCATACTTCTTTGGCTATTATGTATAATGATTTGTGGGTATGTTGACCCTTGGCCCGAGGTGCGAGTTGTAACAGCCTGTGGAGAAGAGCCCCACAGGTCCGCACTGTCAGAAGGCAAGGTACAGGCACAGTGGGGAGCTCTGGGCACAGTGGTGGAGAGATCCCAGGGACCAAGAGGTAACCCCCATAGGGCGACAGACAGTAGGTAGTACCTGGAGTGAGACCCTGAAGAGAGAGGTGCCAGGCAGACCGCAGAGCGGTAGACACAGGATTAGCCATGAAGAAGGTTCTCCGGAAGGACAGTCCCGAGGGGCGGAGTTGCAGCGTAGTGGGCGTAGACTTGTAGGCACAGGCCAACCCACGAGGCAGAGAAGCCCGGGCCCAGTCTCAGCTGCTGACATAGGCAGGAACCCAGAGAATGGAGGAGTGTCAACAGTTTAGTAGAGAAGCAGGCCCAAGGAGCAGGGCAGCTGACAGTCGTTGAATAACCAGTCGCACTGCCCGAGAGGCTCTAGGTAGTCTCTTGAGTAGTAAACGCAGCCTGAGATGCGGGAGAGCACAGACAGTCTTGCTAGAACACAGGCGCAACCCTGAGAAGTGGGGAAGGCTAGCCAAGGAACTCACAGGTTGCCGCAGTGTTCCGAGGGAGACCCGAGTAGCAGGAGCCATTGCAGAGTAGGACCCAGGAGGCACAGAGCCAGCCTGAGGAGCGGGGTAGGCCAGGGGAATAAGTCCCCTTAGGAGCGCATACTGACCCCCGAGGAGTGGGTGCCAGACAGGGTCCTGGAGCAAGGCATGTAGCAGCATCTCAGGAACACCAGGCAGGAGTTGTGGACTCGTACGGAGCTGAGGGCGAAGGTAGAGCTTAAGTACAGGAGTCCGATGACATCATCAACCAGGGACGCCCCCAAGATTCCTGCCGAAGAGGCTTCAAAGATGAGGCCTGTGATGTGCGCACATGCCTAGGAAGGCCCAACATCAAAGTAGGAAGTAGCGGCGTCTATGCCGCTGTGAGGAGGAATGAGCCGGGGAAGGCAGGCCCACGCTGCGAGCAGACCCAGGGAGGGCAGGAGAGCGATGCAAGAAGTGAGTACTCGCGATCGCAGCCGTCTGCGACAGACAGGCATAACAGTTTGATTCATATCGGATGCTTTCAGAGGTAAAATATGAAATATCTCCCTACAATGCACGCAAATGTGTGCACACTATATAAAATAGTCATAAATCTACCCAATAACATGCTTGCTTATCTAAAAGATATACAGCATATATTTTCAATGTAGACGGATAAGTAGCATTTTAACATTTAGCCGGCTATATTACTTAGCTGGATAAGTAGTGGGTTTTGAGATTTATCTGGCTAAGTGGCAGCAAAGCCACCACTTACTCAGAGAAGTCAAATGTATCTGGATAAGTTGTGCTCTTAATTTTAATCATTTACATATGGAGATTTAACTTACATATTTTCCTTAGCACTTGTCGGCTTTTATGTATTTCTTCAAATTTTGTAACGGACATGTGAAGGAAATTGCCATTTTTATCAATTAGTCCACCAGTTTGTCCAGTCTCTCTCTAGGTCATCAAGACCCTCCTGGTTCTTCAGCCTGAACTCCCCCCCCCCCCCAAGTATACCCTGACTCCTCACCCAGTCAGTATTTGGCTATAAAGAATTGTATTTTCACTTATATTAGATAATTAGCATTTGTAAATATATGTAGATAACTCATCACTTTCACAGGTTAAAATAGTAGCAGCAGTTTTTGGGTGTCTACTGTATTGCCTGTGTTTTATTTTCAGATTGAGTCTCAATAGTAGAGAGTTCAGGATGCTGTAGATTGTCCTGGGGCATTAAAAATAGGAGGTTGAAGAATAGCCCAAGTTGGGCTGGTTGAGGGATGTTGAGTCTGTCGCTGATAGATGCCTGTTGATTATGCGTGAGGTTCTATTAAAATTGTGGGATGTGATCCCTAATGTTTGTGTTTCTGATTGCAAAACACATTTGTTCTGATTGGTATTCCTGATTACCTTTTCTTTAGAGCATATCAAGTTAGTGAATTGGTGGCTAAGGTGGAGTGTGAGGCTGAATGGATATGGTTGCAGTTTCAGCATGTAGTACTTGGGGAAAAATAGAATTATTTTGCAGATTCCCCACTCCAAAACTGATCATTTGGGCAGAGGTTTGAGAGTGGTGCAAGGTTTGCAGAATTGCCCAATATTTAATGCATGGAATGTTTTCAATGTTCATCTGATAGCTGGGACGCATTTCTTAGTACATACAGGTCTTAAATTACTGCAGATATCAGTCTGTAATGGCCTTGAAGAAAGTATTAAGGATGGTAGGTTTGGACACGAGTTAGCATGGTACTCATTCTTATAGGATTGGAGTTGTGCCTTCAACAGTAGCTTTCTGATGGGGTTATACAGAATGCCAGGCTTTCTGATGAGCTTATACAGAAGATTGGTTGGTGGAAGTCTGATGCTTTTGAGTCATAAGACAGATTGAGTATGGGGAATGTATAATTGCTGTTATTTTACCTTTGTTTGTGTTTGGCATAGCTGATATGTTTGGCTCATGGGACATTCTTACATGGTTGGGCCCATAAGCGTGCTTGTCAGTTGTCCTCTCTCCTTGTTTTGGACTGGCAGTTCATGACATATTGGTCCATTGGTTGGGACATTGAGGAATGCATTGGGATGAACTTTTACATCATATATAATACTGGTTGAGAGTTAGAGAATGGCCTGAATTCTTGGTGATACACTTTGGTGGAAACAATTTCGGTAAATTGTCATGTTGCTTGTTAATTGATGTGGTTCATAAAGATTTGACTACAATTTTAACATGGTTATCTAATATGAATGTTTGGTGGTTTGTTATCATTTTAAGTCTTTTTTGATGGAACAGGTTATTTGGGGGTGTAGCAAGGCTAAGGCTAATCAGCAAATTTGCTTCTGGCTATGTCTGTGTTAGGGAGCGCTAGGAGAGCAGTCCCATTTCCAAGGGGATTGTGTGCCCATGGACCATGGCACGACCCCAGAGAGCTCCAAGGTGGTACCAAGGTTGGCGAGACGTGTCCAAGCATGGGAGAAGACCGTAGAACAGGTCCCTGCCGACTTGCACAGCCTTGGTGAGGCCAACCACGCAAGGTTGGTCTCTGAGTGGACCACCAAGTGGACCACTCCAAGCCCTTTCAGACCTGCCACTGGGTAATGGCAAAGGCGGCAGGCTGGGCAGGAGACAAGGGGAGACAAAGACTCTGGAACATGAAGACTCAGGCGAGGAACTGGGAAGGACTCAGATGAGACTTGTGTTATGGTTTCGAGGTGTTTGAG
Source organism: Rhinatrema bivittatum (assembly GCF_901001135.1). Classification (NCBI taxonomy): domain Eukaryota; kingdom Metazoa; phylum Chordata; class Amphibia; order Gymnophiona; family Rhinatrematidae; genus Rhinatrema; species Rhinatrema bivittatum. The sequence continues at coordinate 167,934,410 of NC_042617.1, forward strand.
AGGATTCTTGGGTACTGTGGAAGATGACCACGCCCAAGGGGAAGAGCCCCGTGGGAAGCCACAGTACTGGGCTAGACTCAGGATGCACAAACACAGTTTTGTCTTTTATTGTACAGCTGGTGGCAGAGGTGGCAGTAGTGAGGCAATCCAGAGAAAGCAGTCCAGGGACCCTCGGCAGAGGGAACCCGTCTCACCAACATGGTATAGAGATCTCCAGTGTAGGTTTCCCAGCACGGCAGAGCTGTAGATGAGACAGATTGAGGATCAGATTACTCACTAGATGGTAGCTGTAAGGTTGACGATTCCACCAGACAGAAGTAGGTGGTAACAGGGACCGAGGCAGGGAGAGCAGGCCCTCGAGGAGCGAGTACCTGATCCCAGTAAGGCACCTGAAAGAAAGCAAAGGGCCCCCGAGGAGTGGGTACCCAGGTTAGAGAATACCCCAAAGAGCAGAGAGCTTCCAGCAGCAGCACGGAAGCGGCAGAGTAGCTTAGATCAGATGAATCCAATCCTTGCTAACTCAATGAGCTAGCAAACAAGCGTAGGCTAAATACCTGGATGGCGTGACGTCACTCGAGATGGACATCCCCGAGGTTCCCGCCATGATGTGGATAAAGACGTGGGTGGCTATGCCATAGCTGTTCCGGGGATGCTGGAGAAGGAGCTGAAGTCCATGGCTCCTGCTGCGGTGAAGAGGAAATTGATGGCGTCAGTAGTCGAGCCGGCAAGCTGAAGAAAGGTAAGAGCCTGCTCGAGGCTAGGCCCACAAGCAGGAGCACAACAGTCTGCAAAGGGGGGCAGGCATATTAAACATTCCTGTGCATGGGATGTTTGCAATGGCCTCTATAGGTCAGATGGGGTGCATTTGTCTTTTATTGGTCAGGATTTGCTAAATAATGCATTTCAGGAAGCCTTGGAGGACATTTTGCTTTTGGAATTCTAGGCCACATCTTATGGCAGGTTACCTCAGTTTGGATAATAGTTCAGGGTGGTGCTGATGGGTTAGCTAGGTTGGTTGGATTTTCAGCACTGGGAATCTTGTGTCAGGAATGATTGGACACAGTCGCTCTGTTGGCTCCTTGCTGGGCTATGGCAGAGGCCATGCGCAAAGGCAGCATGGGGCTGCTGGTGGCCTGCAGGCTGATGGGCCTGGGGTTGTGTACATCTTGCAGGGATGTGTTGGCTGAACCCCAGGGCTCTTGTGGACTATGTTGCTAAACTCAAGCATTTTTGGATGTGCTGGTTTGTAATAGAGCTGTAGTCTGTTGATTCTCAAGCAGTTGACTGTGTGTATATTGTGTGCTTAGTAATTGTTTGTAAAGGGGGTGGATGCAGGGAGAGGCTGAAGTCCTGATTATTCATGTCATAATGTATAATGTTCTTAGTGATTAAAATAATAAAATTATCCAGTAGTAGCTAATTTCGTAAAATATGCATCAAAAGCTTTCAGTTGATGTGAATTTGGACCCACACTGATGATATCATTGCTGTTGGTGTCTGATAAAGATTACTTCATTGAATCACTTAGGAAAAAAAAGTTGAAAATGTAGAATTCATATGCCCGAAGATGAATCTAAGACATAAAATATTATTATTCTGTGAGGACATTTTGAAAGTAAAGAGAAAAGTGTCTGTTTTTGCATCCTGGGTAGACTTAAATAACATTCACTTTTTTTGTGCTTATGATAAGCCTAAAGTTGTATTTGACCAAGAACTGGTGAAATTAGATCAATATATTGCTTCAGAGCATGCAAATGAAATGAACTCTGACTTAATATCTTAACAAAAAGTGAAATTGGTAGAAATTCTAATAAATAAAGAAAAGAGTCCAATTCCAAAGCCCTTTGCATAGGTAAAGAGCGATTTGCCCATATAAAATGCCTTTCTGAAAAGTGTCCTCTCTCAATCCAGCTAAATGTATGTGAAGTATTCCACTAATATGTTTGCGTGTAGCCACCTTCAGGGGCAGCATTCCCGTGGTGGTGGTGGTGGTGGCGGTGGGGTTTGTTAGGGCTTTATTGGAAGATAACTGTCACACACTGTACTTTCAAGTCTTTCCATTCTTTCCATTTTAATCTACCTGCACAAGAAGTAGATGCAAAAGTTCCCAAGTACTTTGACCCCGTGTCACGTTTTAAAGAGAAAGTGTATCCATACTCTCTGTGAATATCGCCTCCTAAAGATTTCTGATTCTATGCTGGCATATTTTTTTTCCAGTTTGTGATTACTCTTGTTGAGACGCTTTAAGTTGAGTTCATAAATTGATTATTCTCCTGGATGGCAAGCTATCAAAATGTAATTAAGATAAACCTTATAATATACAGATCTGTTCCTCATACTAAGAATAGAAATGTAGCTATATTATACCAGAACAAAATTATCTAACCTTCAGGAAACAGCTTAAAACTATATTTATTAATTTATTTATTGCTGTAGATCAGGGCTGCTTCAATGTGTTGCTGATTGAATTATGGCTATAGAGGAGGTTGATAATAATTATTTTGTCGTATTATTGGAAGGTGGGCTGGGATTTGATCCTAATTTAGCATGCTGGCTGAGGTTCTTTTTAATAAAGTTTGAAGGTGGTGGGTGTCATTGGATGAGTACATTTTTTTGGAAAGGCTTTGGAGCATGTATAATCTTATGAGGTGGGCGCAATATTCTTTATTTTATATGATGGTTGATATTAATTAATTATGGGTTTCTATCCTTCCTGAATGAATCAGATATGCCGAAGTGATGAGGTGCAATATTTAATGCAAAAATTTGCATTATTTAGGGCTATTCACTAACCTGTATTAATGCAAGTGTTGTGCGGTAAACCATGTTAACACAGCAAAAATGGATATAATGCAAGGAATTTGCAAATAATGTGTATTATTTCCAGGTCCTAAACCTGGTGCATTATGACAGTAAATTTCAAGCCCGCGTGCGGCATCCATGTGCGTGTGGTTGTGTTATAGTTACGTGTGTTTTGGTGGATCCTTGGGTGCTGTGGAGATGACCACGCCCACGGTGAGGAGCCCCGTGAGGAGCCACAGCACTGGGCTAAACTCGTACACACAAAACACAATAGTTCTTTATTTAGACAGCTTGAAGAGAGCCACCAGGTAGCAGTAGTGAGGCAGTCCATGGTAGCAGTCTCAGGGGCCTCGGCAGAGGGAGCCCTTCTCTCCTAGATGACGTCAGGAGGTTCTGCAGCAGATCTCCCAGTGAGGAGATACTGTGGATGATATAGATTGAGAGTTTAGTGTACTCACTAGGTGTTTGCTGTAGCTGTGCAATTCCACCAGGTATGTTGTAGATGGTACAGGTACTGAGGCAGGGAGAGCAGGCCCTCGAGGAGCAAGTACCTGTTCCCTGTAAGGCACCTGAAAGAAAGCAGAGGACCCCCGAGGAGCGGGTACCCAGGTTAGCGGTTACTCCGAAGGGCAGAGAGAAAGCTACCTGCAGCAGCACGGAAGCGGCAGAGTAGCGTAGACAGGAATGGATTCGAGTCCTTGCTAACTCAATGAGCTAGCAAATTAGTGAAGGTAATAGTGAAGGATGGCATGATATCAGCATGAGGGAACGCCCTTGAAGTTCACGCCAAGGGTGGTACAAAGACATGGGTTGCGCGCGCGCGCACCCTAGTAGGTACCTGGGAGGAGCGATGGCAGGAGGCTGCACCATAGCCATTCTGGGGATGCCAGAGAGGTCGGCTTGTAGATGGTAAGCGGGAGGAGCCATGAATAAAGTGAGGCGATGCCGTCTAGGACCGATGGACGCAACAGTACCCCCCTTCAAAGGGCGTCCACGCTGTCTCCTATCAGGTCTTTGTTTTTGAGGATGCAAATGATGGAAGTCCAGTAGCATCTCTTTATCCAGGATATTAGACATTGGTGTCCAAGAGTTTTCTTCAGGGCCATACCCTTCCCATGACAGGAGGTATTCCCATACTCTGCCTCATCTTCTCTCATCGAGAACTGCGTCTATTTTGTATTCAATGTCGTCTTCTGCATCTTTAGGTGTAGCTTCGTGTATCTTGTTGGAAAACTCACTAAGGATCAATGGCTTCAATAGTGAGAAGTGGAATGCATTGTGGATCTTTAAGGTAGATGGTAGCTTCAGACTGTAGGTGAGATTGCCCAGTCATTGGAGAATGGGAAATGGTCCAACGAAACGAGGAGCAAAGCGAGCTGAAGGAAGTTTAAGTCATAAGTGCTTCGTGAAAAGCCAGATTTTATCACCAGGCTTGAAGTCTGGAGCCTTGCAGTGATGAGCATCGTATCCTTTCTTTGCTCGAAGTCCTGCTTTAACAGGCATCTCTTTTGTCTGAGTCCAAAGTTGTTGGATATCTTTGGCAGTAGATTAAGCTACCGGGGATGACACTGATAACTGAGGTGGCAGTGGTGGTAGTGGTAGTCGTCCGTAAACCACTTTGAATGGTGTTGATCCAGTGGATGTTGCTGGATGAGAATTAATGGCAAATTCTGCAGGTACCGAGTGGGTAGCTGCCAATATGATCTTCTCTGGGTCAATGATGTGTTGCGGTTCTTCTGGAAAGTCCTCGGAGAGGAATGAGCGAGATAGAGCGTCAGCTCTGCTATTCTTATCTCCAGGGCGGTACTTGAGCACAAAGTTGAATATGTTGAAAAATAGAGACCATCTCTCTTGTCTATGATTCAGGCGCTGTGTGTGGCGGAGGTATACCAGATTCTTATGGTCTGTGAAGACCGTTATTTGATGTTGTGCTCCTTCGAGCCAATGGCGCCATTCTTCGAATGCCATCTTTATAGACAGAAGCTCCTTATCTCCTATTCCGTAATTTTTCTCTGCAGGAGAGAAGCGACGGGAGAAGAATGAGCATGGTTGTGGAACTTTTGAATCACCAGCCTGGCTTAATACGGCCCCTATGCCAACGTCAGAGGCATCGACCTCCACGATGAAAGGCTTGGAAGGGTTTGGGTGTCGAAGACACGGCTTGCTTGAAAAGGCATCTTTTAGTTTCTGGAATGCAGCTATAGCCTCTGGAGACCAATTAGCGACATTGGCATCTTTCTTCTTCATAGCTGTAAGCGCCACTGTGAGTGAAGAGTAATTCTTGATGAAGGTCCTGTAATAGTTGGTGAAGCCTAAGAAGCATCTGAGAGCTTTTAACCCGGTGGGTTGTGCCCATTTCTTGATACTCTCCAGCTTCTGTGGATCCATTTGAAAGCCTTGATTGGAAACGATGTAGCCTAAGAAAGGCACTGACTCTTTGTGAAATTCACATTTGGATAGCTTGGCGTAGAGATGATTCTCACAGAGCCTCTGTAGTACACTCTTAACATCCTCCTGATGAGTGGTCTGTTATGAAAGTGGACCCCTGTTTCGAGGTAAATAGCTACCGTCGAAGGGCGAGGCCGCTGGGACTGGAGAGAGTTGATTGAAGACTTCACCCTGGAAGCACGCACCCCCCCCCCAGGAGGAGCCTGTAGGGGTCCGGCCGCTGGGACTTAGGCGATTCCTCTGAAGACTGTAGAAAGGTCTGGATGCAGGCGCCTCCTGCAGGTTGTGGGTTCCAGACGGCTGGCGCCTCCAGCAGGTCGTAGCAGTCTGAGGACGGAGTCGTAGAAGAGTCCAAAGCCGGTCCGAGGTTCGATACACAGGCGGGATCCGAGTTCAGTCCAAGGTCTAAGCAGGAGAAGGGTCCAAAGCCGTACCAGGATCAAGCCAGGAGAAGGGTCCAACGCCATATCAGGATCAAGCCAGGAGAAGACACGTCCACCAGTCCAGAAGTCCGAAGCCAAGAATCAATCCACAGAGCAGGGGAGCAGAGCGGGACGAAGAACGAAGAACCAGGAACACAGGAACACACTCAGACAGGAACCTCAATACCAAGGCAAGGACTGAATGCTCAGCCCTTGCCTTAAGTACAGGAAGCCAAGGGAGGAGTCTCAGGGGGAGCCATGACACTTCCTGTCATGGCTCCTTTAAGAATACCCATCAGCCGTGCGCACGGCTCCTAGGAGCAGAGGAGGAGGAGCCGGATCGCTGCGGAGCCATGCTGCCGATTCCAGCAATGGCGGCGGCCGCTAGCATGAAGAGGAAAGGGCTGCCTGCCCCCGCAGGAGCCCTTGACAATACCCCGTGTCCCGGGTAAGCTATTTCTTCTGCACCCGCCGGCCCGGCATCAGTCGCGGTCCGACACAGCCGGTGGCCATGACACCCGGTCCCGGTCACGGCTTGCCGCGGCCGCGGTGCTAACATGGTCATGTCTTGAGAGAATATCAAGATGTCGTCCTAGTAAATAACAACACACTTATAGAGGAGAGCCCGAAAAATGTCGTTCATTAAATTGCACAGGCCGAAGGGCATCACTAGATATTCAAAGTGACTGTCCCGAATGTTGAAGGCCATCTTCCACTCATCGCCAGCTCGATTGTGAAGTAAATTGTAGGCTCCTTTCAGATCCAGTTTGGAAAAGATTTGAGCTCCTTGTAGTCTGTCAAATAGGTCTGAAATCAGAGGCAGGGGGTAATGATCCTTTATTGTCATTTCGTTAAGGCCTCTGTAATCTATACATGGACGTAATGTTCCGTCCATTTTGCCCACAAAGAAAAAGCTTGCGCCAGCAGGGGACTTGGATGGTTTTATGAAGCCTTTTTGGAGGTTTTATTTTCTGCCACGGACAGGGGATACACCCTACATTTGGGTGGCTCTGTATTAGGCTTCAGATTAATAGCGCAGTCGTAAGGTCTGTGAGGCGGAAGTACATCTGCAGCTTCTTTTGAAAAGACATCTTGGAAAGATGCATATTGAGGCGGCAACCCCGGCATTACTGGGGTGGTAGGCATACAGGATAATGGAGCTACCTCCATCAGGCATTTATTATGGCAATCTGGACCCCATTTTGACAGTTCCAGTGTAGCCCAATTGAATTGAGGCATATGCTGCTGCAGCCAAGGTAAACCCAGTACTATAGGGTGCATGGCCTTCTCTAAAACAAAGAAGGAGATGGTCTCCAAATGGAGGGCACCGGTCCACAGACACACTGGTTCGATGAGTAGAGTTACTTCACCCGGTAAGGGCTCTCCATGGATGGATGAAAGAAGTATTGGAGACTTCATAGTGGAAGTGGGGATCCGTAGGTGCGCCACTAATCGTTGTAGAATGAAATTGCCTCCTGCCCCAGAGTCCACTAGGGCAAGAGTCTGGTACTCTAAGGGTCCACAGACCAAGGATACAGGAAGAGAGAGTGGAGGAGAAGGAGTGGTGAGACCTAAGAAGAGTCCTCCCGCAGGACTTAGGTCTGCCAGTTTCCCGGACATATAGGGCAAGTTTGGACAGCATGACCAGCTTGTCCACAGTACATACACAGCCCCAATTTCTTCCGCATTCTTCTCTCGTTAGATGTCAGATGGCTGCGGCCTAACTGCATGGGTTCCTCTTTGCCGACTGCTAGACCCGAAGGAACAGGCCTGGGTGTGAGCTTGACTCAAACTTTACTCAAAAAGGGTCTCCTGGGAGTCTTGGTCTCTTGAATCTTGGCACGAAGTCGGCGATCTATCCATGTTGCCAATTTCACTAGTTCTGCCAAGGTCTCAGGCCTTTCACGAGTGGCGAGTTCATCTTTCAGACGGGAGTTCAGTCCTTCAAAGAAGAGGGTCTTCAGGCATCTTGGATCCCAGGATAATTCAGACGCCAGTGTCTTGAATTCAATAGCGAAGTCAGCTAGTGGTTTGTTCTCTTGCTTCAGGTGAATCAAAGAAGAAAATGCCATGGTATACTGGGCAGGATCATTGAAAACTGACTTGAACTGTTTGAGAAATCCTTCAAGGTCATGAAGGATCGGATCCTCGCGCTCCCACAGCGAAGAGGCCCAAGACAATGCTCGTCTGTCTAGATACGACAGGATGGACGTCCGAGGTCATGGCGTGCGCTCATGCGCCTTCGCTGCTTGAGTGCCCAATTTGGACGTGCGTTCATACACCTTCGCCGGCGGGGCTGCTGGAAGCCGCTTTCGCCGCCGGCTGCCCCTGGGAGGCAGGGGAGCTGCGGTGGACGCCTTGGGAGGAGGGGAGAGAGGACTGGGGCTGCTGGAAGCATGCAGTAAGTTTACTTTTGTTACAATTTCTATTTGCTTTAATAACATGTCAAGTCTATTTTCGCGCTGCAGCTTGCTTTGGGAGGGGGGGAGAGAGGACTGGCAATCCCCGATGCCTGAGCGTAGGAGAACCATTCACTTCCTGGTACCTGTCATTTCAAATGTCATTTGAAATGACAGGTACCAGCGCACCCAGGATACTATATAGGCGCTGTATAGCGCTCTATACAGTAAAATGGATTGCGCTTCATGGACGCGCTTTGGACGCGACTTGCATTTGCGTCTAATTTAAATACTGTATCGAGCGGTACGTGATTCGAACTGTGCGTGCGGCAAACGAGTGGGCGCCCGGCACTGCCACACTTTTTCTCACGTGCCCTTACTGTATCAGCCTGTCAATGAGCTAGCAAATTAGTGAAGGTAATATACCCGGATGGCGTGACGTCAGCATGAGGGAACGCCCTCGAGGTTCGCGCCAAGGGTGGTACAAAGACATGGGTTGCACGCGCGCACCCTAGTAGGTACCTGGGAGGAGCAATGGCGGGAGACTGCACCATAGCCGTTCTGGGGACGCCAGAGAGGTTGGCTTGTAGACTCAGCAGTAGCCATCTTTCCCAGGTAAGCAGGAGGAGCCATGAATAAGTAGAGGCAAACGGGGCGAAGCTGTCTAGGACCGACGGATGCAACAGGTTGCTGGTACGCGCACATGGATGCGGTGATTTTATAGCATGCGTGTGTCAATGCGAGCATTTTATAAAATCCACTACCTGTGCACACATGCGTGCACGATTTTATATCGGCCAAACAAAGAAGATCGTTAGACACCAAGGAGTTTATTGATATAAAAAGCCCTATTCAGGCCGAGTTTTGCTCTATTTAGAGCTGCTTCAGGGACTACATAGAGAGAAATGAAATAAATATAAACATATAAAAATATACGTGTACAACCATGCTGAACAAAATATTAACAAATAATAAAAATAATAAGAAATAATATACAGACTATTAAATATTAAAAAACTATAAGATAAATAACAAAGAACAAATTATGATCAGGTAAATGGTACAGGGTGGATTCAAATATAATCAACAACTGAAGTATTAAATATAAACTGGTCAACTAATAATAATAAAGAACAGTGAAAATATATTGAAAGAACAGTGATGATGTATTTGAAAGGATATCAGTTTTTCAACCAAGGGGTGGTGAAGCAGATTGAAATTGATGGTCATCTAAAGAAACTACATACTGTGACCAACTTATTATGTATTGTTAAGCACAAGCCAGGGTTTGGTATATCAATGTTATGGCACGACATCCCATTAATCAATTTTAACCTCCCATTAAAAAACTATAAAAAATTATTAATAACAATATCTATAATTGGTACCTAAATCTTAAATAATAAAACCAAAAATATAGAGCATGATAAAAATGTGGAATATGTAAGATGGAATATAAAATTTTTTTACTACCTGTTAACCACTGAAATTGGTGTTTGCAGCAAACATGCAGATAAAATGTCCTTAAAATCCAAGTGTTATGGTAAAAAGATCTTAAAAAAAAGAAAAGCATATAAATAACAAAAGACATATTGATAAAAATAGAGATTGACAATATGTAAAAGACAACCTGAATTTGAGAACAGATATTAAATATATTGAAATATAGTTAAATTAAAACCAAAAAAATTTTTTTAGATGGAACAACACTCTAAGTTGTAAAATAGGTATCATTAGGTGATAATGTCATGGTGAATAGTTTAGGAATTAAATATAACTTAAAGTTAAGAATCTGACTCATGCGGATTCGAGTCCTTGCTAACTCAACGAGCTAGCAAATTAGTGAAGGTAATATACCCGGTTGGCGTGACGTCAGCATGAGGGAACGCCCTCGAGGTTCGCGCCAAGGGTGGTACAAAGACATGGGTTGTGAGCACGCACCCTAGTAGGTACCTGGGAGGAGCAATGTCAGGAGGCTGCACCATAGCCGTTTTGGGGACGCCAGAGAGGTCAGCTTGTAGGCGCAGTGGTAGCCATCTTTCCCAGGTGAGCAGGAGGAGCCATGAATAAGTAGAGGCAAACGGGGTGAAGCCGTCTAGGACCGACAGACGCAACAGGTTGCTGGCGCGTGCACATGGATGCGGCGATTTTATAACCTGCGTGTGTCAATGCGCGCATGTTATAAAATCCACTACCCATGCACACATGCGTGCACAATTTTATATTGGTGCATGTGTAAGTGGGCGGGATTTTACTAGATGCGCATGGCGATGCAGTAGGTCCTATTCCCTCCCAGTCTGCTCCAGTAAAGGCACATTACTATGCTGTTTTAATGCAAATTAACTGCCATGGGATTCACTAAACTGTCATATTTGTGTACCACAGTTTAGGGAACCACACGGGAATTTTCTTGTATAGCCATCGCCAGGCAACATATAATGGAAGTTCCAGATTTCAGAGCTGTTATCTTTTAAAGGAGCCACAAGTGCTAGTCAGAGCCCCATCCTACCCCCCTGGACAAAATGTCCCCAGTGGTCCATGGAGCAAGTAAGCAACCTGTCCATCCTGTCCATGGTGCATAATTGTAAAAATAAAGTTTTAATTTTCAAACCCTCATCCCTTTCATTCTGCTTACTTCTTTAAAAACTCAACACCCTATTGGACTAGCCCGTTACTCCCAGGACCTCTCCCCAAGCTTATCCCATTTGTGGAGGTGTTTTGAAGGGACAGGAGCAATCCCCACTCACTTCTGCCAGACCAGTGCCCCTGTGGTACTCAAGTATGGCAGTTTAGTGAATCCCAAGGGAGTTAATTTGCATTAAAACAGCATAGTAATGTGTCAGGTTACCACAGCTTAGGGAAAAGGCCCCTTTATTCTTTTCTGAATAAAAGTAGTTTCTGACTTACTTCTTTCTGTAGCTTTCAGCTTATCTGTAAACTGAATGTTATGTTGCTTTATTCTTCAGATTTCACAAGACTTTGCACATCTCTTTGTTGTTGTTCACTCAGCCAGGTAACTGTCAGTTTCCAGGCCTATGGATTGAAGCCCATAATACCAGAAATGTATATTATGACAAAATATGTGCAAATGTACATATGCACACAAATTACTTATCTACTAATGTTAGGTGCTTTCAGAGAAAAATTTGGACAAATCTTGACTTGGTTTAAAATCTATTTTTGTATCAGTATAATATGATAAAAACAGCAAGAAGAAAAAAATGAGCATGTTTTGTGCACATCCATCTTTTTAAAAATCTTGTATTTTTCCCCATAGTGGTATTATTACATATTTGCTAGATTTTAGATTTGTTAGGCTTAGAATGTACCTTTATATGAACAGTAGACAGATAACAATCCAATTAAAGTGAAATATATGGTACTAATCTTGTGCCAAACTCATAAACATCAATTTTTATTTAGGAGCAGAATGTTGTAAGCATTGCTTCTGTATGGGTTTTCTGTTATAGAATATGGTGATGTTGATTTTTATGATATAATGTGATGATATAAATGTTTCCTGTCACAACCACCAATTTGTAGAATAAAAACCTGCATTACAGTGTGAGAATCTAGATCCAGAATTCTAATGTGTAGGTCCTGGAATTACGAAGAAGTCTAAATGTATCATCCCATCCCCACTGGGGAGAAGCAAAGATAGAATTAAAACAGATGGGATATGATAGTAATGAGGGTTCAGAGTGATGACTCAGAACAGATCAGAGGAGCAAAAAGTATCATGAAAAGAGAAAACAGAGAAGACACAGTGTAATGGAAGAAAGCAAAGTAATACAGAGAGGAGAACATGGCAATTGTGATAGAATAAAAGAAAATTAATCATAGTTTAGACAAAGAGGACATGCCACATTTGTCCCCGAAAGCCACAGGATTCCCCTAGCCAATCCTTCATAGACACCTTCCCATTCTCTTATTGATATTTTCTTTATGCTGTATGGTAAAGGGAGGGAGTCTCCCCTGATGCCCTAAAACCAGCAACAAAGTATTCATGTCATCTGTGTGCATAAAATATAGAAGAAAAACTAAGAAAGACATTAAGTACATCTCAACTTTTATGAAATGACAACATATACAATATGTATATATACAGTACCCTTTAGAAAGATAGAACAGATGAAATGTCTATAAACATATTATATTTTATAAAATACATTAAAAAGAACAATGCTATGGAAATAAGTGGTTTACTGGTGGTATGAGGGGGGGATATCTACAAGGGGACTAATATCCTGGCAATAGTCTAGGCAAGTCCTGTCCGAAAAAGAGCCTTTCTCTCTCTCTCTCTCTCTCCCCCCCCCCCCCCCCAACTATACATCTCATAACTCAATTGAATTATTATGTCCTCATGATCCATAGACCTCCCTCCAGCCTGCACGAGGAGAGTAATGTGTATCTGCCATTGCCTGTTCTACCACCTAGCTTGCAGGTTGAACCACAGTGCAAGAATATGGGGCTAGGAGGCAGAGGAGGTAGATGCAGGTAAGTGCTGCTCTCTGCCTACTGACTAAATGGGGAGAAAAGGAGAGGGAAACCTGGGGATCAATTTGAAATGGGGTGGGAAGGGTGAATAGTGACGATGGCAGCAGAAGCAGGTTGCAGGCATCTGGAGGATCAGCAGCTGTCCCCCCCAGTCATCTTTCCCCTTGCTCAGTGGAATCATGAACTGGAATAGTTTCAGGAGCCAGAACAGTGACTGAGGAGTCCCCTTACCCATCTATTGCTCTCCCTGCAAAACATGGATCCATTGGCAACACTGAAGGTGGTAAGAAGAAACATGACTTCTTTTGCACTAGTAGCAGCCATCGATTATTCTCAACTACCAACCTAGGGTCCTTTTTTACTTTCTTGGCCTATCAGGGTGGTCTCAGGTGCTCTGATCTGTGTCTGCTTGTCAGATTAACTCAGCTGTAGCCCAGATTTCATGGGTTGAAACAAGTGGACCTAAATTTTTTTCTTGGTGGGAAGAGCTCCCACTTTTATTGTTGCGAGCGTGGAGGTGCAGTCGCTTGCTCAAAGAGATTGTGAGCCCTTGGGCCATGGCATGGCTCAGGGAGGAGCCCCAAGACACACACTGTAGGAGGTGAGAGTGTTCAGGCATGGGCTTGAGCTAGAACAAGGCTGGACCAGGATCAAGACATGGAACATCAGGAACAAGGCAGGCTCAGCCCTTCACTGGACCTGCACGTAACAGTGAGACCCAGCAATGCAATGCTGGTCTCAATAGTAGCCCACCCGCCACTCAGTAGCCCTTCTGGACCCGCTGCTTGGGAACAATGAGTGTGTGAGGCCAGACGGAGGCTGAGGGCAGGAACAAGATGAGACATGGAACTCAGGAAACTTGGAAGACACAGACGAGGATACTTGGAGCTTGGAAGACTCAGACAAGGTTTCAGGATACTTGGAAGACTCAGAGAAGGTTTTAAGATACTTGGAAGACTCGGACAAAGTTTTGTGGAACTTGGAAGACTTGAACAAGGTTTCATGGAATTTGGAAGACTTGGACAAGGATCCAGGATACTTGGAAGATTCAAGCGAGAATTCAGGATTCAGGCACTAGTACAGAGTGAGTACTGCACCGCAGCACACCCTACACAGCCGCCCATGGCTGGTCACAGACCACGTTGAAAGCAAAGCAGACTCCAGGCGAGAAAGTGAAGACTTGGAACTGGAAACATGTCGAAGATTGCCTGCACCGAAGTGCACCCTACACAGCCGCCATTGGCTGGTTGCAGACCATGCTGAAGCGGAGCAGGTTCTAGCTTGAGTCTTGGGCATGGACGGAAGCAGGAACAAGGTACACCGAAGACCAGGAACAGGATTCAAGACTCAGGATTGAAGATTCGGAACTCGGATTCAGGAACAGACCTCGGCATGAAAAACAAGGGCCTTCTGGAGACTTGCACTGCAGATGTGAAGACAGGTCTTGTGCCATGAAGCACCCTACACAGCCCCCCCATGGGCTGGTCAGGGGCCACGATGGCGGCACGCCAGGCAAGGTGTACAAATAGGAAACCTTGGAAGGAGGACAAAGAACTAGAGATGAGGACATCAGGACCAGGACTGAAATACAGAACATCAGGAACGTCTGGAACATGGAACATCAGGATGTCAGAAGCATGGAAAATCAAGACATGAAACAAGCAACGAAGGAGCTCCAACAAGGAACAAAACCAGTAGCATCAGACAAAGGAAACCAGGAACATATGGAACATCAAACGAAGGACCATCTAGACAAGTGAAGACCATGGAGGACCTTGACTGGAAAAGAGGAGAATGGACGACCTTGGATCCAGTTCGAACTCCCTGAGGAGTGAAAGCTGAGCCCTTTTATAGGGCTGGATGAGGTGACGACTGATGATGTCATCCGTTGGGGCTTTTCCCGTTGCTGGCCCTTTAAATGCAGAGAAGAGGCGCTCATGGGTGCCTATGCAGGATCCAAGGAGTAAGGGAAAAAGTAGGCATCAGGGGCATCCCTGCCATGGGAGGATGAAGAGGACAGCAGCTTCCCTGCTGCTCAGGCAGCGGTGACGATGGTGGCTCCTTGCCACAAGAAGAGGCGTCCCGGAAATGGATTTCCTACCACGAGGAAGAGGCGTCCCAGAAGTGTCTTTCCTATCACGAGGAAACCACGAGGAAACGGTGACGGCCCCTCCTGCCGCATACAGCAGCGTCGGGCCGCAAGGAGCAGCAGCAGTGGTCCAGGGCAGTATAGGCAACAAGGAAGGAGGAATCAGCGGCAACGTCTGGCTAGGTGAGCGAGGCTGCTCGCGATCGATGCCCGCGAGCAGCGGAGCACAACATTTATTTTTTATGCAGACACATGAACCTTATCCCTGGCAATCAGATCTTCAAATGACATTTGAAGAATATTTTAGCTGAGTCAAGGGTAACAGAAGTCAATGGCTCTTATTAAAGAGAGATTTAAAAAAATGTTTATATGTCCTATATTCCTATTAGGTGGAGGAGAAACCAGGATTTGAAGCTGTAAGCTTGAAGGAAGATAATTGAATTGAGGGAGTGGTAAAATGCAAATGCATGCTTTTTTGTTATTAGTTAATTGATGTGGGAAGGTCACCTTGAATTTTAAACTTTAGCTTATTTTAAGTTGGCTGCAAGGGACGGCTTAAAGACTTTAACCTTCAGTAAGAAGCAACTCTATCAACACCTGATTTATACTAACACCCCACAAAAGCTTACATCTTGACATGCATTTTTGCTTACTTACATAGTAACAGAGTAATGATGGCAAAAAAAGGCCAAAAGGTCCATCCATTCTGCCTAGCAAGTTTCTTCTGGTAGTAACTGCTGTTTACTTTCCAATGGAAAAGGTTTGAGGAACATGCATCATTAAAACCTTTCAGGTACCTGAGTATCTGTATCATATCTCCTCTGAACCTCCTATCTTCCAGGGTATATATATTCAGATCCTTCAGCCTCTCCTCATAAGTCTTCATATACAGACCCCTCACCAGTTTTGTTGCCCCTCTTTGGACTGCCTCCATCCTGTCTCTATCCTTTTTGACATACGGTCTCCAGGTCTGAAGACAGTACTCCAGGTGAGGCCTCACCAATGACCTGTACAAGGGCATTATCACCTCCTTTTTCTTTTACTGGTTATTCCTCTCTCTATGCAGCTCAGCATTCTTCTGGCTTTAGGTATTGCCTTGTCACATTGTTTTGTCTCCTTCAGATTGCCAGACTTATACCCCAAGGTCCCTCTCCCAATCCGTGCACATTAGTTTTTCACCCCCCATCACATACAGCTCTTTTGGATTACTGTACCCCAGATACATGACTCTGCACTTCTTGGCATTGAATCCCAGCTACCAAGTCTTTGACCACTCTTCAAGCTTTCTTAAATCAGTTTTCATTCAATCTTTTCCTTCAGATGTGAAAACTGTATTGTAGATCTTAGTATCATCCACAAACAGACAAACTTTACCTTCTATCCCTTCTGCAATGTTACTCACAAAGATATTGAACAGAACTGGCCCCAAAATCTATCCCTGTGGTACTCCATTTAACACCGTTCTTTTTTTCAGAGTAGATTCCATTTACCATTGCAAGCTGTCTCCTTTCAGTCAACCAGTTTGTAGTTGAATCCACCTTCTTGACTCCCGAGTCCCAAGCTTCTCATTTTATTCACAAGCTCCCATGTGGGATCATATCAAAAGCTTTGCTGAAATCTAAATAAATCACATCAATCACTCTTCCTTGATCCACTTCTGTAGACACCCAATCAAAAAATCAATCAAATTTGTCTGTTGGGAACTTCCCCTCTTGAATTCATGCTGCCTTGAGTTCAGCAACCCACTGGATTGTAGATAGTTCACTATCCTTTCCTTCAGCAGCATCTCCATTAATTTTCCCACCACCGAGGTGAGGCTAACAGGCCTGTAGTTCTAGCCTCCTCTCTCCTACCACCCTTTTGAAGAGGGACTACAACCACACTTCTCCAATGTTGTGGCACCAGTCCTTTTTCTGGGGATCTATTGAAAAAGTCTTTCAGTGGACCCGCCAAGATATCTCTGAGCTCCCATAGTATCCTGGGATGTACCTCATCCAGCCCCATGGCCTTGTCCACTTTCAGTTTTCCTAGCTCTTCCCATACATTCTCTTCTGTAAACGAAATTTCATCTACCCCACTCCAATTTACACTCTTCTCAACCAACAACAGTCCTTCTCCGGGGTCTTCTTTTGTTAATACCGAAGTGAAGTATTTGTTTAATATTTCAGCCATTTCTTCATCTCTTTCCATATATTGCTCTTTGTCACCTTTCTATTTCACTATACTACTTTGGACCTTCCTTCTTTCTCTGATATAACTGAAAAATGTTTTGTCACCTTGCTTTACCTCTTTGGCAATTCTTTCTTCCCCTTGACCTTTTGCTTTCCTCATTTCTTTCTTTGTCTCTCTCTGTTTCACTAGGTATTCTTCCCTGTGTTCTCTCTTTGGGATCCTTTATACTTCTTGAACTCTGTTCTTTTTGCCTTTACTTTTTAGCCCCTTCCTTTGACAACCAGATCAGTTTCTTTTACTTTTGTTTACTCTTCTAACATATAGATGTGTTGTTATAAGTTTACACATTTTATATGAATTATTATATTTTATATGAATCATTTTTAAAAGGCATGATTGCACATAATATATACATGTTCTTCAACAAAGCTATGTGTAATTGTATATATTTGAATTATTTAGTAACTGGAGAGAGGAAATTAGAAAGTGAAATGGGGGATTGGTTGATGTGAGGGAAGTAAAAGAACAGAATGGAAATGGTAAGTGAAAGGAAAAGAGAGACATGCTGCATAATACTGGAGAAGGGGAGTCCCACAGCTCCTGGCTCCCAGCAGTACTTTTCTCCCAGCACAGGGGTGGCCAGCTGTGATTCTCAGGAGCCACAAAGAGGCTTAGTTTTCAGGATATGCATTATGAATATGCATGAGATATATTTGCATGCAATGAAAACAGTCCATGCAAATCTATCTCATCATTGTGGATGAGATAGATGTGGCTCTTAAGGGTCAGATTTGGCCACCCCTGTTCTAGTAAAACAATGCTTTTCATGCTCTCTTTAATTCCTGGCAGCTCTTAGTTCAGCTTCCATCTCCCTGCTCTCCTTTTAAATCTTTGCTAGCTTGATTAATGGGTATGATACCATCCAGTAAACACTGCAACAAACATTCATTAGTACATTTCCTCATTTAAATCACGATTGAGTAAAGTTTCAAAGGGCTTCCTTGTAGAAAAATAGCTTAGACATGAAGAGGGACTACAACCACACTTCTCCAATGTATTTGCATCAAAAGTATACACATATTTTCAGTTTCATGCACACATTTTACTGGCATAAAAAAGGGGGTGGTCTAGGTGTTTTGAGCGGTAGAGTCAAAAAATATGCATGGAAGTTTCTATTTTATGAGAAATATGCATATAAATGATCCTAAGTATGTGTACAATTTTACACCTGCTAATTGACTAGAACAAGTGAAATTGGACTTGTCTGTTTTCTGCAGTTTTTGAGTTGGAAGCCTGGGTCAACTGCTGGGGGTTTAGGGTGACG
Source organism: Rhinatrema bivittatum (assembly GCF_901001135.1). Classification (NCBI taxonomy): domain Eukaryota; kingdom Metazoa; phylum Chordata; class Amphibia; order Gymnophiona; family Rhinatrematidae; genus Rhinatrema; species Rhinatrema bivittatum. The sequence continues at coordinate 167,952,563 of NC_042617.1, forward strand.
TGCTAGAGGGTGGATGTGGACTGGGTGAACTGGTGGAGTCATCAGCGAACTGGCGATTTCAAGTACATGTGCAAGTATTTTCAAATCAGTATTTGTGCGTACTTTAAAATATACCTGCCTCTGCGTATTAATCAGGGTTTTGTGCATTCATATTATATAGGTTTTTTGTACCTAAAATATACATGTATCTGTTTATAAAATAGAGAAAGAAAGCACTTTCATTGCATTGCAAATTCTTATGCATACACTCTGAGGAGAACTATATGGCATTTTATAAACTCTGCAGCTCCTTGATATGAAGGGATATTCATATATAGGGCTACTCAAATGTTTAGCAGTCCAAGAGGTATAATCAAAGTCCTGGTAAATTATGTTGAATCATTTCCATGTGTTTTCTTACATCTCAAACTAGAGTGCAGTTGTAAACTTCCAAATTAAAAAATTACTTTTCTTATTTAAAAATCCTCTGTAACTGCACTCAACACAGTTCTGTGTTTTGATATTTTTTACTTCAGGGGTGTATAATATGAAATAGGTCTGTTTCATTGGTACAAATAAATATGCTCCTTCTCAACGAATCTGTAAAATGGAGATAAACACAGAGGGGTAGATTTTCAAAGGGCTACGCATGTAAAAAAAATCTGGCCCAGAGGGTTTTAAAACTGATGAATTTTACTGCTCCATCCAATCATTGTGTAAGCTTTTCTGAACTCAATCAGAATTGATTGTTTGCATCCCAAAAGGATGGCCAATCAGCATATGCCTCATATAAGGAGAATGAAATGCAGGTAAAAAAAAACTACAGATAATGTCTAAATCAATATCTAAATTAAAGTATACCACTCTAATGCTTTAATTTGAAAATTCATGGTTGTTCTTTATAATTCAAAAGTGATTGAATATCTCCACCACATCAATGACTCTTTGTTCTGTAACAAACTATTGTAAATGCTCAAAACTATGGCGATGTGCTAAACAGTGACTCAACAGGGGTACCTCCATACACTGCTTATTGAGACAACTCTGATGTTTTATGAGGCACTGCACGTTTTTATCATTTTTCTTAGTGTGGCACATATAGAGTAAAAGAGAAGAGCATTTTATTACATATACCACATAATCTTTGTTATACTCTGGTGGTTTAGTGTGCCCATGGGCCTCAGCCCAACCCAGACCTTCAGGGCCGAGCCAAGGGTTGAGGGTGGCTCCGCATGGCTGACGGTCTGACCCTCTGCCAGGCCGGCAAGCTCCCAAGGCCAACATCCGAGGATGTTGGAAGTTGAATGGTCCTCTGACCATTCCGAGCCCTTTCGGACCTACTGCGAGCAGCATGGAGCAGCAGGCCTGGCCTGAGGTTGAGGGCAGACGGACCTTGACACAAAGACAAGACTATGAAGATTGATGCAACGGCATCACATGGCACGAAGACTTGGGTTGATGCGACGGCATCACATGGCACGAAGGCTTGGGTTGAAGACATGACACCAGAACTATGAAAACGTGACACCAGGATCGATGCAACGGCATCGCAGACGAAGACTTGACACCAAGGCTGATGCGAAGACATCACGGACCAGTGGTCGATGCGACGGCATCCCGGACCAGGGTCGATGCAACGACAGAGATATGACGCTGAAGTGTAGACATAATGAGGAACTTGGAATCCAGACGAGACGAGAAGTAGGGAAGGCGGACATTGGCACTGTCTCTCAGGGCGCCCTACTCAGGCCACCCGCGGGACTGCGTCGTGGACCACCCTGTCCCACTGCGCGCCCTACACAGCCCTTGCAGGCTGGTCACAGACCACGAGGAGAACAGGACAGCGCAGGAAAGATCCAGGACATGACGGCTCAAGAGCGCAGGACAGCAGTCCACCTGCAGGCCACTCCAACCCGGGAAAGACATCATCCGAGGGAGAACGGCCCATAGGACCAGAAGGCTCAGGAGCACCAGATGAAGACACAGGAACGAACATTCAGGAAGTCAGGAACACCAGGATGTAGAAGATCATCACAAAACACCAGGACACCTGGACGAGGACCTCAGGCACAAAAACTTGACATGATACAAACGGACGAGACGAGAAGCTCCATGAAGACTAGAAGACCTTATAAAGGCTCTGGCAGGCAGGAGCCTCCACAGAGAAGTCACTTCGATGCAAGGCGAAGAACAGACTGACGGAGCAGCCCTTTATAGGGCTGAAGCAGGAAGTCCCTTTGAAGATGGGGCCAGCACACTTCCTGTGCCTGGCCCTTTAAATTCTGTAGAGAGGCGTGTGCCGGCGCCTAAGGAGAGCAGCAGGGAGCTGTGCAGGACCATGGACAGCGGCCTGCACCGTCGTCATTACGTACAGACGCCGGCAGAGCCTGAGGAGCAGGTCCTGCCATCGGCAGTGGCTCCAGCCGCTGCGGGGAGCCCCGGGGGCGGCTCCAGCCGCTGGGCCAACCCAGGGATGCGGCCTTAGCGCCACGAAGATGGGAACAGCTTCAGGGGCGGTCCCAGCCACGAAGAAGGCCGCGGCTCTGACCGCGGAGAACAGGGGAAGCACGGGTGGTCTCCGGGCCGCATGAGGATCTTCAAGCCGCGGCTCTGGCCGCGTGGGAGGGCCGATGGCGGTGTCCTGCCGCGCCGGCGAAGAGATACATGCTTGGGGTGAGTGAGCCTGCTCGCGGGGGAACCCGTGGGTAGGAGCGTTCATAACAATCTGATGTACAGTTATTGAAATGATTTAGAAAAAATGTGCTGAATTATGATATGTTGCCACTGTTCTCCTTGTTCTCATGTCTAACTGCTTCTTGTAGAACTAATGGTAATACTGAATGCACCATCCTATCCTTGAGAATAAACAATTTTGGGTGGTTCTGCAAAAACAGAATGTAATGTCATATCAGGCCAATATTTAAAATGTATTCTGTGTACTTCATCAGCTCTGTCTGTACATCTAAGTGCATATATTAATCCATAATCGATTGTCTTTTGTTGATCCTGCAACAATAGGTCTCTGTTGGACTATAATGCATGCATTTAAGCTCATCTGATAGTAACTGATGATTAACCTCCATTAATCTATTTGCTAAAATTTTGAACTCTCCTACATCAGTGCAAAACCATCTAATTCTTAAAACCTACATAGTGGAGAACTCTTTTCATAATGCCCATGGTAACAATGCCAGTACCTTAAAAGGTTGTTCCAATGCATAGTTTTTCTGTACATTGTAGTTTTCAGCCTTCCTTGGTTCTTCATTATCACCATTTCTAAAAAGAGAGTCTGTAAATAATGTGATGGCAAAGTACATTGGTGAAAATCCTGCAATTCCTCTTCTGACCCATACCAAGAAAGGAGAGCATCATCAGTAAATCTATTCCACATTTTTAATCTGTTTCTACTGTTGAGAAGGATATAAGAATGTCTCTTTAAAATTAGCCATTTATAAATTGGCTACATCTGGCACCATATTGGCACCTATAGCTACTCCATGGATTTTTAAAAATGTGTCTTCAAATGAAAAATCATTCTAATCCAAAGACAACTTAGCAAGTTGCACTATAAATTCAGATGGTATGCACTATGGTAGAGATTGCTGCTTTAAAGCATCCATAACTAGCTCACACCGGTATCATAGGGCTCTGCTAACTATGGGAAAGTACTTGAATTTCCTTCTTGAAGTTAGTTTGTAGAACTGTTAAGCCCTACAAAAGAAAATGGTGGGTTATGAATGATATGTCATCTCTTTTGCTCCATAAACAGAAATGTGTGACTCCCTGGTATTGAAGCATATTTAAATTTCAGATATGGGTAGGCATGGCTTCATTAGACATTATGCCATGAATCAAATGCCCACTATTTATGACTGGGCAAGATCCTGCAATTGATCTCAGAAAGTATCACATGTTGGATATAGAACATCCGTTAGGACTGGTTTAGGTATTGAGGTAAAAAAGATGCAAATATTGTATTTCCTGAGGTTGAGGGTTAGCTTGTAGGGCAAATGGCGGTCTGGGCAAAAATTGACACCCTGGGCAAAAGTCTGCAATCACCTCTTCGGTATGACGGGCAATTCTGGTGGCTCTGGTGGTGCCCTGGGCCATCACCCAGCATGCCCTCCCAAAGGCCGGCACTGCTGATGTGTAAAAAGTATGTATGCATGAAAAATATGAATGCTATGAAAAACTGCATGGATTATGTAATAGTATTAGACTTAGGGGTCTGATTTCTGAAGCTTGTACATATGAAACACAGTTTTATGTGTGTAAATGGATTGTTTAAAACATTGCTCTTGGGTTTGTGTGTATAAAGGTACACGCAGAAGAGATTCCTTGTGTACTTTTACGTGTACAGAAAGAAGGCATTTTAGAGATCCAGAGTTGGGATGGGGATAGCATTTATGCACATACTTTCGATTTTCAAAAGTATCGGGTGCATTTTTAAAAGCCGGCGCGTGCAAATCCCAGGAGCTAAGGGGGTAATTTTCAAAGGAGTTACGTGCATAAATGTAACTACTATTGTAGCAATTTTCAAAAGCCATTTACTCACGTAAAGTGCACTTATGTGAATAAATCCTATGGACGATTCAATGGCATATATTGTAGCAATTTTCAAAAGCCCACTTACTCGAGTAAAGTGCATTTACATGCGTAAAACCCAGTTTTACGCATGTAAATGCTTTGTAAATCAGACCCTAAGGGGGTAATTTTCAAAGGAGTTACGCATGTAAATGTGACATACTATCGTAGCAATTTTCAAAAGCTATTTACTCGAGTAAAGTGCACTTACATGAGTAAATCCTATGGACAATTCAATGGCATATATTGTAGCAATTTTGAAAAGCCCACTTACTTGAGTAAAGTGTATTTACTCGAGCAAAAACCAGTTTTGCTCGAGTAAATGCTTTTTAAAATCAAACCCTAAGCGCGTGGCTGGTGCGCGCAAATCCCGGTGACGTGCACCTGTTATAAAATCGGCGCGTCCCTGTGCACTCGCCGGGAACCTCACACACCCGGCCGCCTGCGCAGACCTTTAAAAATCTACCCCTAAGTGCGTAAATCTGTATGCACACATTTACACTTTCTGGGAAGCTGGTGTAAATGTGTCTGTGTATGCCGCTCTGCATTTCACACACACATGCTCATTTTTTAAGTGGACTTATGTTTATAGTCTGCTTTCAAAATTTTGGCTACGGTCTTTGTGTACTTTCTACATGCAAAGTTTAGTCCTAAGAACACTTACGGAATTACCCTCCCTGTGAGTAAGGAAGTATGCAGATGGTGAATGTAGATAATTTTTGTATAAACCAAAACCATTTTGAACTGAGAGGTATTAAGTTTATGTGATCTGGAAACAATACAGACCACCTAGTTCACATTGTTGGATCTGTTTCAGTTGCCAGAGAGGAGCACTTGATTTTTGGTATGCCTGGAGGAATTGGTGAACACCTCTTTCCCTAATGAGGGTAGGAGAGGATTCTTCAGGGGCCGGATACAGTCAAGAAGGGATAGGGATTTACTTGTACATTATCCCAGCTCAGCCAAACAGGTTAGCCCATTCCTAGAATTGCTCCAGATGTAGTTTGATTTTCCCATTGATTTTCGTAAGGAAATCAGCACTCTACATCCTTGCATGTAATGGGGAAAAGCAGGGCTGGATCAAGCTGTTTGATTGACCTGGGGTGAGGTGTCAAACCTGCCGTTATCCCAGCTAGATCAGATTGGAAAGACGGTAAACATTACAAGGGTGATTTTCAGAACAAATTACGCACATACTTTCATTTCGAAAAAATCTCCTTGTTGCTTCTGTTTAAATAGCAGATTCCTTTAGTTCACCTTAAATCTTATTTGAAAATGCACACATAAGCAATGGCATAGTTGCGGTTAGGTTGCACATTAGTTGGTTAAACATAACGCTCTTCTGCACTTGTATATTCTAATGTCAATGTTTACCACACTGCTGAAAGGAGGCAAAATTGTTTGGCAGATAAAACTGCAGGAAGGATAACAAAAGGGTCATAAGTGAGCAGAGTTTATTTAATAGCTCTGAAGAAGTGTAAGGAAACTGCACTAACAGTGGAATGTTTAATATACATAATAATCCTTGCAGATATTTATTGTTTATCCCTTTAACAATGTGCTCTGCTTTGTCGGGTGACATGTAGTAGGAGGGATTTTAGTACTGGTAAGATAGGCCTGGAGGAGATACCAGCCTGTTGTTCTGTTCGGTTTTTCTCTTGCAGTGGTTGGCATTGGGAATATATTTCCACCCATCCCCCACCCCTCACCCTTTCTGCATGGCATTTACATTTCTTGCACTGATCCACTACTTAAACAACACAGAATTAACAACTTCCTGTGCTACAGTGTTCAAGTGAATGCTGATATATCAAGGATAGTGTCTTATTGTGCCAGGAGAGCAACTGCATTTTAGGATTAATGGAAAACCACTTGGTCAGAAGCTTCGGGATCCGTGCAGTTACGCATTTAGAATCCATTTTAGAATTGGCCCCACTATTAGCAGCGAGGAAACTGGCTCACGTCTGATGTTGACTATTCTGGTACTTTATTGGGGTGTGAGTGATTGGGGTCTATGGATGAGAATGTATCAGGCCCAGAGGTACTTTACATGGTACAAAGGATCTCATTTCTTATCTGAGGGCGAGAGGAGTATAGACTCTAATTTATGTTTTAGAGGTGAGGATTTCAAGTTCTCGAGAGCACAAAGGCCCTAATTTCAGTTTTTGGGAGTGGAGGGTGCCATGACATAGAGGTCCATTTTTAGCTTTCAATGAAGGGGAGGGTGAGTTCAGGGGGACACATTAATATGCCTGTCTAAGCCAGGAAAGTTAACTTTACATCCTGGACAAGATGGTGTGAGGGTATGAGGCAGCCTAGCTGTGTTTTATGATTAAGTGTTATTTTAAGTTATTATGTTTGCAAAATGTTGTATTAATATGGAATTGTAATCTGCATTGAACATTCTGTGGAGTGGAAGGAGTGGAGCATAAGTTTTTGAATAAATATATAAATCAGCCCCTAAGACTTACCTACTGGGGGCAACTCCTGTGCTCGTCTTTAAATTCATGAGAGGCCTTGAACGAGTAGACGTGAATCGGTTATTTACACTTTTGGATAATAGAAGGACTAGGGGGGCACTCCAGGAAGTTAGCAAGTAGCACATTTAAGACTATTCGGAGAAAATTCTTTTTCACTCAATGCACAATTAAGTTCTGGAATTTGTTGCCAGAGGATGTGGTTAGTGCAGTTAGTGTAGCTGGGTTTAGAAAAGGATTGGATAAGTTCTTGGAGGAGAAGTCCATTAACCGCTATTAATCAAGTTGACTTAGGGAATAGCCTCTGCTATTACTGGCATCAGTAACTTGGGATCTTCTTGGTGATTGGGTAATTGCCAGGTGCTTGTGGCCTGGTTTGGCCTCTGTTGGAAACAGGATGCTGGGCTTGATGGACCCTTGGTCTGACCCAGCATGGCGATTTCTTATGTTCTTATGTTCGGTTGCCAGCAGGATGAGTTCCACTGGTGGCCCCAGACCTCCTGCCATGATTTTGATGCCCCCCAACATGTGGTACTCTAGGAGATTGCCTAGTTCACCTGCACTGGCCCTGATCCTGGAGGTATATGTTTGGAGAGGAGTGAGTTCTGGGCTGGACACCCAATTTTGAGGTATGGGTTGGGGATGGTACATGACACAGAAGCTTAGTTTCAAGTTTTCAAGGGTGGGGAATGGGGATTCAGTTCCAGAAGACTCTAATTTGTGGTTCAAAAGGATGAGTGGAATGAGATTTTGGGGCTTGGATGTCTAAATTCAGTTTAGGGGATTTGAGGGTACCAAAACCAAGAGGGCTATTTTTGTATTTGGACGGGTTAGAGCAAGGTCAGTAACATGCAATCTTTAACCACTTAAGCCAGGAAAGTTTATTATACCTCCTCGGATGTAGTTAAGTTTTCTGTGGTAGGTAGGCCATGTTAACCCTCATAGATATTGACACTGGATGGTATATACCTAATGAGATGATTCAAAAGATTTTAAGGTCATTTGCCTCCATGTTGGTCTTGGTGATCTGGTGGTAACATTAACACACATTAAAATAGTATGTAGTAATGCTGATAGTAAATGCAAATTAAGTAACACCTATATTTAACATGCATTTAGGAGCCTATACATTAGAGATTTTCTTTCAATTGGACCTGATTCACTGCGGCTTTTCTCCCATTCCATGTTTATGTGAAAATGCTGAATGGGGTCAGGTTTAACTTCCTCCCTATTACAGGATTGTTCAGTAAGTTACCTTTATTTATGTTATTGCCTAAGTTTGTTTTATTTTATTTGAATTTTATGATTTTTTTTGTGTCACCTAAGCCTTTACTGTGTTAGGCAATTAATACATTTTAATAAATGTAAATGTAGTCCACGGGGTCCTTAATATGGGTATTAACTTTTATGTCAATTATTAGTACACAGGCTCCTTAATTATCATCAGTTATATTATTTTTGAGATTCACTAAATATGACAACATTATTTGGATAATAACTATCTTTATTACATTTATTCTCAGTCTCATGAGATGACAGTTAATACAGCATTAAACAGTATTTAACTAGAAACTCAGCTCCCAATAGCAGAAAAAATTCATAAGTAAATTACATTTAAAAAGTGCTAAATTTAAAGGAAAATGTTTTTAGGATATGGTAGTGTGATGTCACCAATTAGATTTGAATTGTTATAGAATGAAAATAGCTGAACAAAATGTCTTACAAAGTGTGGACTGTTGACCATGCCCTATAAATAAGCAGATCCTCATGTAAGAGTGCAAAAGGTTAACTATTAACAGAACAATTTGACAAAAAAATTTTTGTTGGAAGGAGCGGAACGTTTCATATACATTATCATAAATCCCCACCAGGGGTAATATGACTGTTGATTGTAATCATAAACGTCCCACCTCCGACCAATATATGTGATGAATGTGCTACAATCCACAAGCTTTTTGTTGGATGATTTTTTATCTGTTGCTATAAAACATTATGCATAATTAATTACGGTGAAACAAATCACTTCAGTTTTAAGTGCAGTAAAACGCTCCTCGTAGCCTTGTGTACTAATCCCAACGAAGGGTAAAAAATCTCCACAGCCGCTGATGGCACAACCTAGAACGGCTTAATCGGCAGTCTCTTATAGCTTAGAAAAAAGCTCATACAACACCCCGACTTATCTGGTGGTTGAGCGGGTCACCGATGTAGCCACGTTTCAGGTCCACATTGAGACCTTTCATCAGGGAGTTTGTCCTCTTGCGATGTGTCGTCGGTCAGTGTTGGGCCGTGCCTGCCAGGTTCCTGGCGTGAGTCTGGAGACTCTATCCAAGGCTAACAACGCTCTGGGCTAACGGAAGCGTCAATTTAAACTCCCAGTTGAGCTAGCTGAGCAACCAATCTCCATCAAGCTCTGAACAGATGACGTATACGGCAATTTACCCAATCAAAAGGGCAAACACTCACTCCATTCAATGCGCGGTGGAATAAAAATCATACAATTGAATTCCAGTCTAACAGTTCATTCAACCCTGCCGGTGCTTGAGATTGCAAAGTGAAAATCCAGAAGGCTTCTCGTTTATTTAACAATCGAGTCCGATTGCCCCCGCAAGGAGGCAATGGGACTTGATCCAAAATGGTCCATTTTAAATCAGAAAAAGCATGATTCATCTGCACACAATGGGGAACAATCGGTGCAGTTAAAGTGGCAGTGTGTAATTTGGACTTGTGTTCATTTAAGCGGATTCTAATTTTCCTGACAGTCCGGCCAATGTACACCTTGGGACAAGTGCATGCGATGGCATACACCACATGATCTGATTCACATGTGGTGTGAGTCTTGCGATAAACTTTGTATTCTGTGACAGGATCTGTCCAAGTTTCTCCATTCATGCTCTGTGCACAATGGGCGCAATGTCCACATTGGTTGTGACTGCCACCTGGTTCACAAGTACGTCCATCAATCGCCGCATGTATCAATGCGTCCCGGATATTTTTGCCACGTGTCGTGACTATTAATGGAAAATCTTTTTCCATTAATAGTCACGACACGTGGCAAAAATATCCGGGACGTGACTATTAATGGAAAATCTTTTTCCATTAATAGTCACGACACGTGGCAAAAATATCCGGGACGCATTGATACATGCAGCGATTGATGGACGTACTTGTGAACCAGGTGGCAGTCACAACCAATGTGGACATTGCGCCCATTGTGCACAGAGCATGAATGGAGAAACTTGGACAGATCCTGTCACAGAATACAAAGTTTATCGCAAGACTCACACCACATGTGAATCAGATCATGTGGTGTATGCCATCACATGCACTTGTCCCAAGGTGAACACTGGCCGGACTGTCAGGAAAATTAGAATCCGCTTAAATGAACACAAGTCCAAATTACACACTGCCACTTTAACTGCACCGATTGTTCCCCATTGTGTGCAGATGAATCATGCTTTTTCTGATTTAAAATGGACCATTTTGGATCAAGTCCCATTGCCTCCTCGCGGGGGCAATCGGACTCGATTGTTAAATAAACGAGAAGCCTTCTGGATTTTCACTTTGCAGTCTCAAGCACCGGCAGGGTTGAATGAACTGTTAGACTGGAATTCAATTGTATGATTTTTATTCCACCGCGCATTGAATGGAGTGAGTGTTTGCCTTTTTGATTGGGTAAATTGCCGGATATTTTTGCCACGTGTCATGACTATTAATGGAAAATCTTTTTCCATTAATAGTCACGACACGTGGCAAAAATATCCGGGACGCATTGATACATGCGGCGATTGATGGACGTACTTGTGAACCAGGTGGCAGTCACAACCAATGTGGACATTGCGCCCATTGTGCACAGAGCATGAATGGAGAAACTTGGACAGATCCTGTCACAGAATACAAAGTTTATCGCAAGACTCACACCACATGTGAATCAGATCATGTGGTGTATGCCATCGCATGCACTTGTCCCAAGGTGTACATTGGCCGGACTGTCAGGAAAATTAGAATCCGCTTAAATGAACACAAGTCCAAATTACACACTGCCACTTTAACTGCACCGATTGTTCCCCATTGTGTGCAGATGAATCATGCTTTTTCTGATTTAAAATGGACCATTTTGGATCAAGTCCCATTGCCTCCTCGCGGGGGCAATCGGACTCGATTGTTAAATAAACGAGAAGCCTTCTGGATTTTCACTTTGCAATCTCAAGCACCGGCAGGGTTGAATGAACTGTTAGACTGGAATTCAATTGTATGATTTTTATTCCACCGCGCATTGAATGGAGTGAGTGTTTGCCCTTTGATTGGGTAAATTGCCGTATACGTCATCTGTTCAGAGCTTGATGGAGATTGGTTGCTCAGCTAGCTCAACTGGGAGTTTAAATTGACGCTTCCGTTAGCCCAGAGCGTTGTTAGCCTTGGATAGAGTCTCCAGACTCACGCCAGGAACCTAGCAGGCACGGCCCAACAGTGACCGACGACACATCGCAAGAGGACAAACTCCCTGATGAAAGGTCTCAATGTGGACCTGAAACGTGGCTACGTCGGTGACCCGCTCAACCACCAGATAAGTCGGGGTGTTGTATGAGCTTTTTTCTAAGCCATAAGAGACTGCCGATTAAGCCGTTCTAGGTTGTGCCATCAGCGGCTGTGGAGATTTTTTACCCTTCGTTGGGATTAGTACACAAGGCTACGAGGAGCGTTTTACTGCACTTAAAACTGAAGTGATTTGTTTCACCGTAATTAATTATGCATAATGTTTTATAGCAACAGATAAAAATTTTTCCAACAAAAAGCTTGTGGATTGTAGCACATTTTGCACATTCATCACATATATTGGTCGGAGGTGGGACGTTTATGATTACAATCAACAGTCATATTACCCCTGGTGGGGATTTATGATAATGTATATGAAACGTTCCGCTCCTTCCAACAAAAATTTTTTTGTCAAATTGTTCTGTTAATAGTTAACCTTTTGCACTCTTACATGAGGATCTGGGAGTTGAACAAAGAATAGTTATATAAGTATTATGAAGGATTTGTTTTGAGGTTTTCATAGTATTGTAAGGATCCTTCTGAAATTGTATTGGTGCCTATTGATAATAGGTCTATAAATAAGCAGAACATCATCTTCCTAGTCTATAGTCTTTCTTTCAGATTATAGAAACGTGACGTCAGAAAAAGACCGTATGGCCTAACTAGTCTGTCCATTCACACCAACTTATTCATTCCTTCAGAGATTCTCTGTTTGTTCCATGCTCTCTAATTTCCACCACCTCCATGGGGAGGCTGTTCTATGCATCCACTACCCTAAGAAATATTTCGGTAGTTTACTCCACCCCCTTTACTCCTGGGGGAATTCTGTGCACAAAAATTTTTAAATTCTGCACTCAAAAACTTTAAATTCTGCAAAATTCTGCAAACTTTATATTGTCAAAATAACATAATTTACATGACTGTTTTTAAGTAATTACATTTTAAATTAATACAGAAAAAATTATTACTTAAAGATGCAGAATTTTAAATATTTTGAGCAGAATTTCCCTAGAAATTCACTGTAAGAGGGTCCCTTCCACTCACTTTCTCTTCTCCCCTGGCCACTTTGCCCTCTCAGGCCCCAATTCCTCCACCTGCCAGTATCTCTCCCCTCCACCTCTAGGCTCAACCCCTTCCACTCTATTGCCCCTCCCAGAGTTTGACCCTGTTCTCAGTTCTACCCCTCATACAGACTCCCTTTGTCCCTCCCTCTCTCATATACATACTTCCTCTCTCTAGTGCACATACACACATCCTCATTCAGGCTCCCTTACTCTCTTGCACACACCCATCCCCTCATACAGGGGCCCTCTCTCTTGCATACACACCCTCACAAGCTCCCTTTCACTCTCACGCATACACCCTCACACAGGCTACCTATGTCTCTCTCTCATGCACCCCTTCACACAGGCTCTCTCTCACACATACACAATCCCTTCACACAGGCTAGCACCCTCGCATACACACGATCCCTTTTTCATACACACCAGCTCCCAATCCCTCACATACATATACACTCCATCACAATCTCCTCATATAGGCTCCCTCTCTCTGGCACTCACACTCAAGTACCCCCCTGATCTCTCTCACACCCTCCTGCTTACCCTCCCTGGTCTCTCTCACACCCCCCCCCCCTGGTCTCTCACTCCTGCTCTCTCTCTCCCCTCTCTCACACGCTCCTGCTCATCCCCCTGCTCTCTCACCCCCCCTGCTCTCTCTCTCTCTCTCACCCCCTCCCCTCACATACACCTCTCAACACACATTCACTCTCACCGGGGCCTTCCTCTTCGCTGTGAGCGGAGTGCTGCACTCTCTACTTAGCTTCAGTCAAGCTAGGTAGAGAGTACATTGTACAAATCAACTCCTCTTTTGCCTTTAATCACTCCAAATTACAGAAAATCTTCAGTGTTTTAGGGTAAAGCCGGAGAAAACCTAGAGGTTGCTGAGAGCCCTGAGAGAGGGGCCACGGAGTGCCCCTAAAGACTGATATTGAATGACCTGCAGTATGGGCCTATGGCTATGGAAGGCAGCATGATGGAGCCTGAGAGAGGCATTGCCAAGGGGCCAGTTGGAAGGGTCACAGAGGCCATGGAGCCCTCAGCTAGGGGCTACAAACAAGCCAGATGGAGATGCTACGGTGAGCCCGGAGAGAGATACCATGGAAATCCCAGCAAGAGTGACTGCAAATGATTCAAGGCAGGCCACTACAGAGGAGCCAGGGACTGGAGCTGGAGAGTGCCTAGAAGGCACTGAGAGGAATGTAAGAGAGAAGTCACCAGACATTGGCGAGCACCCACAAATGATGCCATAGGAGCCACCATGTGAAGTCCCACAGCTAGTCCAAAGAGTCCGACTAAGGCAGGATTGGAATTCGGAGCCAACAAGGGACTCATTCAAAGGACTATGAATGGACATTGGGTTCTGGGTGCAGTGGGTGGTACTAATGTTGGCAGGGATAACTCCAATGTGAGGGCTGGATTGTGACCCTAGAACCCCGATCACAGGCTTAACTGATGGGAGGTCAGATGAAGGGGAGTGGGGTGTATGGTACTTCCCTGGATGGGATCCAGCGATTTAGTGCCCCTGTTTCCCCCCCCCCCCCCCCCTTTTTGCTTGCGCAGGACCAAGCTAGATGCCTGGTCTAACTTAAATCCAATAGAGAGAGAGAGAGTACTGTGGGCGGGGCCCTGCTGGGTATGGAGAGTCCTGAGGGCAGGACCAGCTGGGGCAGGATACGTTTGTGAGCCCAGCTGGAACAGAAGGCCCCCACGTCTCCAAGAGTAAGAGCTCCTGATCCTCTCTAAGAAGTATTGAGAGTATTGAAGGCACACTGTCCTGAGGGAAGCCAGTTTGCTAATCTCTATGTAAGCTGAAACTGCAAGAATACTGCAAAGGTAGGCAGTAATTGTCAGCATTTAATGTCTGCTTGTGTGAATATTGCATTAGAAAAGGCTGGAGCCAGCCTGGTCTGCTGCTCCGGCCCAGAAAATTTGCTTGGCCATTCTCACAAGCAGGCTATTGTTTTTCTTTTTCAAAACTCTAAATTATTTTTGACTATCATATTCTGTATATGTGTTTTATGTGGTTAAACACAGATTTACCCACATAAAAAAAGCCCTTTGAAAATTGCTACTCCCCATCACTGTGGGCAAAAGTACCTGTGCTGTGAACGGCATGCATACGTTTTACCTGCAGGGAAAAAAGGAGCAGGGCTAGGTTGGAGGAGGGAAAGTATATGCAGGGATTTAATTTTAAAATCCTTGTGCATACTTTCATTTCATTCTTCAAAGCAGGTGTAAAGTGCAGAAGTATTGGCTTTCCCCTGCCAGCCCGTGCTTTCAAAATGAAATTGCAGGTCTGTAGATCCCGATGCTGATTTTCTGCCAGGTCGCACCGAGTTGCCAACCTGGAACTTTTTGAACTTGCTTCCTTTTCCCCATTGCAGCTGGACTGGAAGGTGGAATGGCCTCATCCCTCCATTGTGAGAGCGATTTTTAAATAGCTTTAGAAATTGCTCTCCTTATGAATTTCAGCTTAGATCTAAGATTTCAGCATTATGAATGATTCTGGCGTGCAGCTCTTTATTTCTTTTGTTATGGCATGCGAAAATTAAAGAGAAGTGTATGGGGGTCTATGAAGCATTTTGAAGCTAAAAAGAGCTCCATGTTCCCTGAAAGGTTGGGAACCTCTAGCCTAGTAGATATTGAGCTGGGAACCAGCAAATGAGGATAAATACTGATTATCCCAAATCTTGGGCAACTCACATTTTCTCATATTGCTTTGGATACCGATTTATTTATTTATTTATTTAAAACTTTTTTATACCGACATTCATTTTCATATCACATCGGTTTACAATTAACGGGATAAAAAATAGGAACATAGATGGAAAAGAGAAAAAAAATTTGAAAAGTTACATGTAACCGGGGGGGGGGGGGGGGGGGTGAATGAACAAGATGGGCAAAGAGGAAAAAAGGGTCAAGAGGACTGAACAGTGTAATAGGTTGAAAAGTAAGCAAATAACTTTGTACACATTTCTGTATTAGCTCTGGTCAAAAAACGATCCATTACAAACTTAAATGTCTTTGCTGTTTAGGTTTTTTGGAAACTATTGGGGGAGGGAGGGTGAGAGCGTTATTAAGTGTATGCCTGAGAAAATAGCCAAGTTTTTAGTTTTTTTTTTAAGGTCTTTGTACAGTGTTCTTGGCGTAGTTCGGGCGGCTTGGAGTTCCATAGTGTTGGTCCCGCTATGGAGAGTGCGCGTTCCTTGGTGGAGATGTGAAGGGATAGTTTGTGGGAGGGTGTAGGAGGGATCCTTTATAGGCAGCTCTGGTGGGTCTGTTGGAGGTATGGTATTGGAGGGAGTCATTAAGCCAATGTATATTCTGGTTGTGTAGGGTTTTGTGGATTGTTGTGAGGGTCTTGTGAAGTATTCTGGAGGAGATCGGGAGCCAGTGCAGATCTCTGAGAATTGGCGTTAATGTGATCTGACCTGCGGGAGATAGTGAGGATTCTTGCAGCTGCATTTTGCAGCATTTGGAGGGGTTTGATGGAAATTGTGGGGCGGCCTAGGAGGAGGGTGTTGCAATAGTCAATTTTGCTAAATAAGGTGGCTTGAAGGACGGTTCGGAAGTCATTGTGATGGAGGAGGGATCTAAGTTTCTTAAGGACCTGCAGTTTGTAGAAGCACTCTTTAGTAGTGTGGTTGCTAAATTTTTTAAGATTCAGGTGGCTGTCAAGAATGACCCCAAGATCCCTTATGTGCTGTGAAAAAGAGGAGGGTAGATCAGAGGGGAGGAGGTTGTGGTGGCTAGGGGAGATCAGAAGTAGCTCTGTTTTTGTAGTGTTTAGAGCAAGGTTAAGGTTAATTGGGAGGTTGTTGATGGCAGTGAGGGAGTTGTCCCAGGTCTTGAGGGCTTTAGGTAAGGTTTCAGTGATGGGGATGAGAATTTGGATGTCGTCTGCATAAATATAGTGTATTATACTAAGATCTGCAAGAAGTCGGAAGAGGGGTAGTAAGTAGACATTGAAGAGAGTGTGGGAGAGGGAGGAACCTTGGGGGACCCCACTAGTTAGTTTAATGGAGTTGGATTCGTGGGTTACGATTTTGACTTTATAGTGCCTGTTGCTGAGGAAGGAGTTAAACCAGCTGAGGGCAACTCCGGAGATGCCTATTTCAGTAAGGCAGTCGATTAGTATAGTGTGGTTGACAGTATCGAATGCTGCAGAGATATTGAGCATGGCTAAGAGGAAGGACTGGCTCTTGTCGAGACCTTTGAGCAGGGTATCTGTTAGGGATATTAGGAGGGTTTCCATATTGAAGAACTTACGGAAGCCGTATTGTGATGCAAATAGGGTGTTGTGTTTTTCCAGGTGGTCCATAAGTTGTAGGTTGACCACCTTTTCCGTAAGTTTAGCGAGGAATGGGAGGTTGGAGATAGGTTGAAAGTTTGACGGGTCCGATGGGTCTAGGTTTGGTTTCTTTAGTATGGGTTTGAGGGAGGCTTGTTTCCAGGCGGAGGGAATATGTCCGAGGGAGAGGGAGCAGTTAATGATTTCTGATAAAGGCTTGGCAATGAGGTCTGGGATGGTGAGAAGGTGTTTTGATGGGATAGTGTCCTCCGGGTGTGAGGAAGGTTTCATTCTCTTTAGGAGGGTTATTATCTCGGAGGGGGATGTAGGTTCGAATGAGTTAAAAGAGTTGCTAGAATATTTTTGGGTGTGGAGGGATGGGGATGGGGAGGGGGTGGAGAATCGTGACATAAGCTTTTCTACTTTGTTGTGGAAGAAGAGTGCTAATTCGTCACACCTGTTTGTGGCCTCATTCTCTAAGGTAAGGGGCAGTTATTTTAATGAGGTTTGAAACATAGGCGAAGAGGGCCTTGGAGTCATATTGGTAGCTGTGAATTTTTTGGGCATAGAAGTCTTTTTTGGTTTTAAGTGTTGTGTTTCTGTATGTGTGGAGAGATCGTTTGTAGGCAGCTAGTAGGGAGGGTGATGGGTCCTTGCGCCATTTCTTTTCCTTGGTTCTTAATTCTAATTTTAGTGACTTTAGTTCAGCTGTGTACCAAGGTCTTTTTGTGTTTTTTGTGTTTACATTTTTGGAGATGAGTGGGCAGATGTCTGTGATGTTGCTAGTTATCTGGATCCATGAGTTGTAGGCAGTCTCCACGTTGGTGAGGTCTAGGAAGTCTAGGTTGTTCGTGAGGGCAAGTGTTAGCTCTTCTTTGGTGCAGGGTTTTCTGTATTGTATGGAGTTAATTAGTTTTTGGTTGGAGGTTTGTGCTTTATTCAAGGAGAGTTTGGTTTCAATAAGCGAGTGGTTAGACCAGGGGACTGGGGTGCAGACAGGAGGGTCAGCATGGAGGAGGTGGGAGTTTGTGAAGATCAGATCCAGTGTGTGGCCTGCTTTGTGCATGGGGCTGGAGATGATTTGTTTAAAGTCCATAGCCAAGATGGAGGATAGGAAGGCTTCACAAGAAGGGGGTAGGAGGATGGAGTCGACGTGGAGGTTGAAATCCCCAAGGATGACTGCTGGGATCTCTGTGTCTATGTTTGCTGCAATGAATTCAATGAGTGGGGAAGAGATGTGGTCGAGGCGGCCAGGGGGTGATTAAACTAGGCAGATTTGTAATTGTGAGGATTTGAAAAAGCCAATTTCTAACTTGGGGGCTGTGGTAACTTTCTGAGAGATTAGTTTAAGATCTTTTTTAGCAGCTAATAGGAGACCTCCCTCTCTTTTTTTGTGTCTGGGAAGGGAGAAAATATCATAAAGGTGGGTGGGGAGTTGGTTCAGGATTACTAGGTCGGTTTCTTTGAGCCAGGTTTCTGTTATAGCACAGATATCTGGCCGATTGTCTAACAGGAGGTCATTCAAGATGGGGGTTTTTTTGGTTAAGGACTGGGAGTTGAAGAGAAGGATTGATAGAGAAGTAAGGCAAAGGAATTGTGCTAGTGGGAACGTCATGATTGGCACTAGGGATTTGAGGTTGGAGGGTGGGGAGAGAGGAAAGGGTTTTTTGAGGTGGTTTGGCTTGTAGATAAGCGTGGGGATGGGGTAGGTTAGCATGTTAGGAAGGATGAGAGGTCTTGTTGTATGGGAGGGACGTGGAAGGTATTGAGGAGTTCTGTGGTGACGGGAGGGGGGGGTATAGTCGGGTGCAGGGAAGAGTGTTAGAGATAGGTGTGGGAGGGATAAATAGTGTAAAGCTGGATGATTCCTGGAGAAAGTTGTGTAAGGTGGTGGCGGCACCGAAGTGGCAACAAGAAGGGGCGCAATAAGGGGCAGGCCTTATTTAGCTAGTATATTCTTCTACTTAATGTAATTGTTTTAAAGTGTTTTTCTGTAGTGTGTTATTTAAATTCTGAAATAAATAAGTAAACTCTCAATACCAGATACCTGGTCTCTTATAGCCTGACTCAGCTGATAAATGCCACATGTTACTATTACATCTTATTGGGAGTTGCAGAATATAAAGGCCAATAAATAAATATGTCATGCATGGCAGTTATATGAAAATCATGTAGGTCATATATAGAAATATATCTTGGCTAGGTGTTGAGCCTGCAAATTCTGTTCATAAGTTTCAAGCATATGCTAACTCAACCCCTTGTGTCTGTCGAGAAGTAAAAGCATGTTACATTTCAGCTTGTTTAGCTTGATGAATGGCACGTAAAATTTCAGATCTTAGCACTAATTTGTAAGGTGATTTATGATAGCAGGCCAGCCTCTCTTGCTTCCACATTGAAGATTTACACTTCATCTCATGCTTTACAATCTTTAAATAAGATTCTTAGCAATTCCTTCTGTCTGTGCATGGCATTTGTGTGATACAAACTTATGTTTAAACAAAGATGGAAAGTAATTATTGCATTTTTATGTGTAATTATTTGATTTTTATTTATTTTGTCTTATCTTTTATTTGACTATGTAAACCGCTTTGATCAATTATGCAATTGCTAAAACGGTATAGAAATAATCTAAATAAATAAATAAATACAAGAGGCCATGCCTTTATGATAGCAGGCCCAGTTTTATGGAATGCAATAATGGCTGAGCTTAAGGCTGAGATGTGTCTGAAAAAAGTTGAAGGTATTTTATTTTAGGTAGGTGTTTGGAAATAAGAATGTTATTAAAGTTAGGCTGTTAGTTAATGCTGCATGAGTGTTTAACTTTAATTTTCATCTATGGAAGATATGTACATTATCAAGCATGGGAGGCTTTAACAGTCACAAATACTGTTGTAGGTTAGGCAACTATAATTATTTGTTTTGTTTTTGTGATTTATGTGTAGTTATTTTTAAATATTTATGAATGTTTTCGTTGTAACCCGCCTATTATGAATGATAGGCAGGTAATAATTATTTTAAATTACTAAATAAAAATAATTAAATGTTTCTCATTTCTCCTCGTACAGTACAAGGTTATGAATGTCCATTTCTCTTACAGCTTACTGCTTGGCCTTCCCCTTTCCCTTTTGAACTTCCCCTGGAGATATATTGAAAGAGGAATTGAGGAAAAGGGGTTTCCTTTCTTCACCAGAGAGCTATGGAGGCTCCTTTTCCTACAATGGTTGCATTGGTGGTGAATGCCTCATTATTACCACGTTTCCTACACCCTTGTGTATTTCCCATGGCGGAAATGGAAATGATTGTGAAGAATGCTAGGAAGAAGATGAGAGATAACTAGATGATGCAAGAAGAGATCAGATTTCTTTTCTCATCTTTTGAGTATTTGACATGGCCTCTGATTTCCATACCAGATCCCCAGCAGGGACCCTGAAGTGCTTTAGGGTAAAGAATAATTAATATCAGATATGTGATAAACTTTATGCTTTATACATGTGTGCCATATTTATTAAGAGCCTGATTTTCAAAAGTAGTTACGCGCTTACAAATATTTTACTCATGTAAATACACTTTACCTGTGTAAGTGGGCTTTTGAAAATTGCTATAACATATAGCAACAAACTGTCCATAGGATTTATCCATAGAAGTGGCTTTTGAAAACTGCTACAATAGTATGTTACATTTATGCAAGAAACTCTTAAAAATTCACCTGTAAGCATTTTTACCATAGACACAAAATGGGGGGAAAATGTTTATTCTATAGATCTCCCAATCTTATAGGGTAAAAAATGAAATCCTACATGTCAGATATATTCTGATATAGGAAATGTATCATTTGAGCTTCTTCTTTTTTACATTATGCCTAAATGTTTATAGAATGAAATTTTATGCAGAAATCCTTGTTATCTTTTGCTTGTAATAGTTTTCTTTTAATGGTTTTTCTTGCTACTGGGTGTTGTAATAATAATAACATTGGTTTAAATGTTTTATAAATACTGTGGTACCTGTTTGTCTTATCTCTGAGATTCCTCCTCAATGAACTATTGTTCCTTGGTAAAAGTTCAGATTTCTGTGGGATAGGATGTGATGGCTGGTAGGCTTGTGCTTCCATTAAATAACCACAGTCATCTAAGTACATGTCTAAATTATAATAGGTAAAGATAATTATTAGCGGTTTGTTTACATATGCCAATATAATATCATCAAATAAATATTCTGTACCACAGCTGCTTCTTTAAGGAAAGTGGTTAGTAATAGAAGGCCAAAATTATGCTTCATGGACTGTATAGTGCTATCTAGGTTAGACATAAATATGAATCTGTTCAGAAGAAGACTGAAGTAATAGGGGAATATTTATTACTACACTGACCAAGTTGACACTACAGATCCTGCAATGCTACTGTGCTCCATCTTCTCTGGAGCAGTGATTCTCAAATAGTCCAACAGACCCCCCCTAGAACAGTGATGGCAAACTCCATTCCTCAAATGCCACATACAAGCCAGGTTTTCAGGATATCTACAATGAATATGCATGAGAAATATTTGCATGCATTGCCTCCGTTGTATGCAAATCTATCTCATGCATATTTATTGTAGATATCCTGAAAACATGGCCTGTTTTTGGCACTTGAGTACTGGAGTTTGCCATCACTGCCTTAGCCAGTCTAATTTTCAGGTTATCCTTATTGAATATCTATGAGATGTATTTAGCTATTTCATCCTGGTTCTTAGATCCATTAGGGTAGATTTTAAAAGGGCTGCATGTGCGCATCTTGCCGTGCACAAAATATGTGTTATTTTATAACCTATGAGCTGGATTTTAAAAAGGTTACGCGCCTAACCGCTCTTACGCGCCGGGCCTATTTTATACAGGCCCAGTGACTTGTGTAAAGCCCCAGGACGTGTCTAAGTCCAGGGGCTTTCAAAAAGGGTGAGGCGGAGCCAGCACGCAACCTTTTAAAATCTACCCCTGTGTGTGCAGGTTATAAAATACTCTTCCCACATCTTATGCATGCCATTTTGCTACAGCTTCTAGTTAGGGGGAGAGAGGGAGGGGGAGAGAGAGAGAGAGAGACTTGTCATAAGAGTTAGCCTGACTTTCAATATATGCACCATTGCAAGTGTGGCACTTTGATTCGGAGTGATTTTCAGGAGGTGGGCTGGGGTTAGCGGTGTGGTGTTACAAACACGTTTAGAGGTGTCCATTGTAAAATTTACATCATTTAAGAATTTTTGACCTTAAAGTGATGAAAATTTTTACAAGAGGAGTTGTATACTGCAGTGCTGCTACGTGCATTGTACAAATCAACTCCTGGATAAATTGCAGACTGCCTGTGACCTCATATATCTCCATTTAAGCTTCCATTCCTTTACCTCCTTATACTGCACTCTAATGCTATTCATAGCCTTCTAGATTTTATGTCAGATCTGCTGTTTCCTAGCATTGACTGGGTTTCTAGAGTGCTCCCCAGGAAAGTTATCTTTGCAGGTATTTCACTCCTCTCCATATTTTGAATGCCATATTGATTTATCTGAAGGAGTTTCTGGAGCTGGAGTGCCACAGGAAGTAGAGGGCTCCCCAAGATCCTGATTAATTGAAGTAACTTTCCTATTAAAGGGGTTTGAGGGGAAATGAGGTTTTGCGTAACAGTTGTTGCCTCAGTAGAAACTATCAACAAAAATAGTGGTAAACACCAAAGGGGGAAAAATATGTGAAATAACATAAAATAAATAAAATTGCACAATATAAGAATAAATTACAAATTAATAAAGGTAATAGAATTACAAACCAATTTATGCAAAGGCATACAAAATATAGAAGTTTAAATTTTAATAATTGCAGTGGAAATAAATATATATTAATTTAAACAAAAGCATGTGTAAAAGCATAATAATTTTCACATAAGCCAAAAAACAAAATCCAGACCCGACAGGGCTCTGTTTCAGCAATATTTCTCCATGAGGCGTACAATCACTCTATAAATCATAAACCAGGTGTGCTTTAAAGTGCCTCTCACAAGTAGAGAGGAGAAAATGAGAACAGCTCTCTGAAAAGACTGGTTCCTAACAGCTGTTTCCACAAAAATGTGCACAGTCAATAGTTGGGTAGCTCCAACATATCTCCCTTTCAAACTTATATATGCAAGCACTTTCTGTAAAAGGTGAAAGGAATTTGACTTGCAGACCTATGAGCCCTCCATATAGCCTTCTATTTTAAATCTTCAACGTGCAGTCTTGTAGCAATAAGACACTAATCAATGCTTTTAAAAGAAATTATCAGACAGTAATACCCAAATATACTGCATAATATATACAGTAAATTAAATGAAGAAGACAATTCATGTCTTTTCCATAAAAAGATTTTGTAAAGTAGTAAATCTGTTGGCTTAGTTAAAACTGTATCTACAACAAATTTTCCAAATCATCAGTTCTTGAATGTGGTCCTAGTTTCTTAGCTTATTTGCCTTAAAATTCTTTCATTTAAAGCAGCCATACAAATATTTCATAGCCAATTGGTCAGAAGTTGGAAGAAATAACATGTTTGCTCTGATTATTTTAATCCTAAAGAAAAATTAATGTTTAAATTGAAAGAGAGTCCCAGCACACTGCCAAAATAATATTTAAATAAACACAAATCACTTTATTATCCTTTTAGTTGATCAGATCATGCCATGGTACACAGCTTGTGCTCCATTGTATGAGTGTGAAACTAGTATTGATGAACAGACATTTAGGTTTGAGTGCATTAGTGTTATCGTTATGGTATTTCACCATACTTAACATCTTTAAACCACAATAGTTTGTTTAATAAAATATTTTCTCCTATGCATCCCTTCTCTTTTTGTTTTGCTCATCATTATTTCAAACTTCAATTAATATGGAGAGATGAATTAGTTTCCTTAATCCACCAAGTTGGTAAGAAGATTAGAAATTAATTTCTTTCTCTGCCATGGTCTCAAGTTAAGGTTTAAGATGTAGTAATAGAAGTGAAATTTCGGGGCCCATGGACGCTCATATCTACAAGATATCGCCGCAGGGGCAAGGAGAAAGAGATTCATTGGAAGTCTCTTTAAGCCCAGGCATGAGACTAACACCTTTGCAACCCCCACCAATAACATCAGGATTAAACATCAAGGAACCTACAATAGTAAGTGATAGAGATTTTACTTCTCAGTCACTAAATATTGCAGATGCCTCCAGTTCGGAGCCAATATTGCAAAGAATTGTAGAGGATATAGTGCTACCTAGCATTGAGAGCGCTAGGCTTTCAGCCGTAGACGCTTCCAATGTAACGTTGGGGGATCTTTGGAGAATGATGGTTAAACTGGACTCTAATGTTTCTCAGATTAATCTCTCTCTTGGAACTGTGGTTAATAAAAATAAGATCCTTATACAGGAACAAGGGAAACGTATAAATGATATAGAAATATTAGTTCAGAATGCTAGTGTGGAAGTTGAGAATGTAAAAAAATTGGAAGTTTTACATACAACAGATAATGTTATATTACATTCTAATGTGGAAAATCTAGAGAATCAAATGCGTATTAAAAACTTGCGTATTGTAAATTTCCCAATTACAAGACTATTATCGCCATTGGAAATGTTTTCTAAATATCTTAAGGAAATTTTAGCCTGGAATGAAATCCCGGCTATTTCTAAGATTTATTATTTTTCATCCCCAATTGGAGAAAACCCAGGAGGGTCTGTGACAGATTCTCCAGGAATATCTACCTTTTTGGAGGAATCAGTAGATATGATAAATAGGAGAGCAACCTTGTTCGTGTCATTTGTATTGGAAAAAGATAAAGAAATGATTATGGAAAGTTTTTTCAAAAACAAAGATATATTGTTTTGTGGGCAAAAGGTTTATATTTTTCCTGACGTCTCCAAGCCAACTCAGGCTAGGAGAAAGCAGTTTTTAGCCCTTAAAAATAAGGCATTACAACTGGGGGCAACTTTCTTTTTAAAGTACCCCAGTAAATGTTTTATTAATTATCAAGGAAAAAAATTTATTTTTTCTCAGCCATTGCATTTGGAAAGCTTTTTGAGAGACAAGAGTCAGATACAGGAATGTGTGGAAGAAGTGGTACCACCATAGTTAGTACATTAAGATAGTAGATTATTTTGCCCTCCTGTTGATTAATATATTAGAATTATGAAAAGGGCCCCCGCATTATTTTATATGTATAGTAGCTGTAATTCTGAGAAAATGATTGAGATTATTGGTTTTGTTTTGTAACTAGACCTACTATACTATTATGTTTGGGTTATGTTTAATAATAAATATGATTTTATTTTGTAATGACATTTAAAAAACTCAATAAAGATTAAATTATAAAAAAAAGAAGTGAAATTTCACTATCTTGTTTATTAACTATGAACTTCCTTTTTTTGCAGTGAACCCTGTTTTCAAAAGAAGTTCAGCGGTTCTTTGTTTATAGCACAATGTAGTAAAATCTCATGTGATGCTCTTGTGTATTAATAACTTTAAATGATATTGCTTGGATGCATGCTTCCAACAGTGGGCAACAAAGAGTTTGGAAAGAGGACTTCTCTATAGCCTCCATTCTCTGCTACAGATAGCAGGGCAGTAGTGGTTGAAGCAAAGAGACAAACAGCTCTGCGTTATCAGTTTCCACAGATGCCCATTTTCTCTTTCCTACGGTGCACTCTTCCTGTTTAGAAAGGAAGGTATAAGTGCATCATGGTTAGGAAAGGAGTGGAGCAGGAGCTGCCACAGAGGCTGTCTCCAGCCCCTGTCAGTCTACAACTAGGAGTGGTGTTTACTATCCTAAAGCTGCTCCCACACTGACTTAATTCTTTATTACATATATAGCTCATGCCTTTGTTCTAGTAGCTAAATATTAGTAACATACTAGATGCCTGAAGATAAAGACAAAATTATATCATCCAATCTGCCCAATTATTCTCATCCACAATGCTAAGTATATATCCCAGCTGCTATTTGTGTAAACATGAATATTTTTAGGTGTCATGGAGTGGGGGCCAGCTTGATAGCGGATTTCCCCTGCAGGACCAGGACCATACTCTACGGCAAAACTGGACAGGATTTTGCATCTGACCAACCGCCTCCCTCTTGGGTTGAGCTCACAGGTTCTGGTGGCCAGCAGGTCTTGCCTGGAACTGGAGACAAGCTGGATCTAGAGGCAGGGCAGGCACTAGAGATAAGGCAGGCACCTGCAATGAGACAGAAATCAGAACAGAGTTAGAACTGGAGGCAGAGACTGAAATAAGAGGAACAGGTTGGTGCTGAAGGCAGGTAGGAGTTGTAGACTGACAGGGGCTGGAGACAGGGATGGAACAGGAGACGAGTCCTGACCTTAAAGACAGGGCTGGAGTAGAGACATAGCCGGGGCTGGAGAGAGATACAAAGAAGGCCCATTGGGACCTGGACTTGACAGGAATGACTACACAAGAATTGGACAGGACTAGAAAGACAAGAGAATGCAGAAGGCCTGAAGGCCAAAAGAGGGCAAGGATATGCTAGAAGGCCTGGAGGCCAAAATAGGGCAAAGCTGAGCAAGAAAAGAAGTCTCAGTCACAGGGCAGGGCTAAAAAGCTGAGGAGGCCACAGAAAAAACAGAAGGCCAAGGCAACAAAGCAAGGCAAAAGGCCTCAGGGGTCCATAGGACAATGCAGAAGACCAAGGAGGCCATAGGGCAAGGCAGAAGCCACTGAGGCCACGCAGAAGGAAAGGAAGGCAAGGTGGCCAATGTAATGATCCAAGGTGACTCAATGAAGAGGCACCGAGTTCTGGAGAGGCAGGGCTAAATAGGGCTAGCCCTGCTGCTCATGGGAGCATCAAGGAGGTGGCTAGCACAGGAGAAATGGTGGCTCTGTCAGGACCTCTGCTCGAGGGGAGGCTGCCTAGCAGCCAGAATCATGACATTAAGATATGTCCTTCTCTATGTCAGCATTTGTTGTCTTCCTTATTAGCTTTCTACCATCTTGGCTAGATGAGTACACACCTTCCTATACTTAATCGAACAACTCTTACCCCTATCTTCCATTTCTTGCAATGCTGTTGATCAAACATCCAGCTGACTAGGTCCCCATTAGGGATGTGCAGCAATTATTGCATTTGGTTGTTTTAGTGCGAATTAATGTGAGTTAGTGTGCATGAATGTGCCCTAAAAATGAAACTTACCAAAAAAACAAAAGTGGGGAAAAATAACAAACAAAACAAAAAAGAGAATTAAACTTTTTTGGGCTGTACACCCCTAATCCCCATGATCTTGCTAGGTAGTATACAGCCACCACTATAGACCTTGCTGGTTTCTGAGGAGTTATATCCTGATGGTTCCAACCTGGCTTCCCCACGGCCTGTGATGTCAGTTGATTGGTTATGCTTTCTTTTATGCTCCTTGCTTTTTTCTTATCATCATACTAAATGATATCCTGGAATCACCAGCCTGTCTTTTGAGGAATTGTATACTGATGGCTTCATCCTGGCTGCACTTTGACCTGTGATGGCACTAGATGCTTCTTTTATCTGCCCCTTTATCTGATTTCTGAACTGGACAAAAGAAAATTACAATTTCTAAAGTTAGGAGACAAGAGAGAAGGGGAGTAAAATGTAAGCTAGAGAAGCCTGAAAAAGAGAAGGTAGATGGAGAAGGTATGAAAAACCTAAAAGAGAAAAGGTAAGATGGGAAAAATTGTAATGCAGATGAAGTCAATGAGAAGAGAGGAAATAACAATTTTAGATTTAGTTCATGCCATAGAACTGTGAATGCCCATCCCAACAATTTTTCAGTCCAAATCTATCAGGAAGTCTTGCAAGCAAACAGGAAATTTGTGTTTATTGGATAAATACAGGAACTATGAATAATTGGAATTTCTGTTCATTGTGAAGTTATTTTTTATCTGATAGTATTTTTTTGTGTGTTCTATTTTTAATTTGCATTTATAATCAAAAGGTTTTAGACAAAAAATAATTTAAGGACAAGAATCAATTTCTATAAATGTATAACATTACAGGGAAAAACAGAATAACAGTTCAGTAATGCACACATTTTAATTGACCTGTGTGTTATGACTCGGCAGTGGGCAAGCAAGAGGTGGACCCTTGGGCCGACCTGGAGGTACTACACAGAGCAGGCCAGGAGGCGGAGTCAGAGCTTGGCAGGAACACCCGGAGCCTGGAATCCCCCCGGGAGGAGCCTGTAGGGACCCAGGCCCTGGGGACTAGCACAGTTCAAGATAGTCCAGAGAGATCAGAAAGTTCAGAGATGGCTGCTGGTGGAGAGACAGAGGGCTGGCTAGCAGGCAGGTCACAAAAGAAGGCAGGGTTTGAACTGGCCGCGGGTAGGAGGCTAGGCCGTGAAGCAGACCAGGGCCACAGCAGGCAGTGGGTTAGCAGAGCTGGCCGCGAGGCTACCCGGGATCAGGAGTGACGGCTTGGCCGGCGCAGGAGTCCGTGGCAGGCCGGGACCAAGGCAGGCAACTGGCTGACAGAGAAGTCCGTAAGGCAAACCGGAATCAAGGCAGGCAGCGGGCTAGCGAGAAGAACGTGAGGCAAACCGGGATCAAGGCAGGCAGCAGGCTAGCGAGAAGTCCGTGAGGCAAATCGGGGTCAAGGCAGGCAGCAGGCTAGCGAGAAGTACATGAGGCAAACCGGGATCAAGGCAGGCAGCAAGCTAGCGAGAAGTCCGTGAGGCAAACCGGGATCAGGAACCAGGAGACAACGAGAGTCAGCACGTAAGAACAGGAACAGGAAGCAACTAGTCAGTAGGAAACCTCGTTGCAAGGCGTCTAGTGGGGGACTGGACGCCGGTTAAATCTGGGGCAGGGCGTGACGTCAGCAGGTGAGGTGGAGCCGGGCTTCCGGGTGCTGTGCGCTTAAGAGAACCTTCCTCGCGCGAGGCCAGGCAAGGGTAGGCCTGTAATGGCGTCTTCCTTGTGGGAACTCCGCGGGCGGCAAGCGGATTCCTGAAAGAGCTGAAGCGACGGTAAGCGGGCCTGAGCCCGAACATAAGAGGGGCGGTCGGGACTGCAACACTGTGTGCATTAAAATCGGGGGTTATGCACATGGCCAGGCCTTGCGCACACCACGCACATTTTAGAATGGGCCCAGACACGCACATAACTGGGCCTGCTGAAAGGGGTGGGCTGGGTGGCGGGGTCAGGGCGGGGAGGGGCAGGGCGGGAGGCAGGTCGGGACAGCACCATTAGATGCTGTCCTGGGGAAGCACTCGCCAGCAGCCAGCCAGCGCGTGGAGTTTACTTCTGCTTCAGAGGAGCAGTAAGTACAAAAATAAAAAAAATGGGGATATGTAGGGTTAGTTTAGGGGTCGGGGAAGAGGGAGGAAGGATAAAGTTAAGGGAAAGGAGGTTCCCTCCCAGTCCACTCCTTTATTAGAGCGGATTGGGAGGGAACTGGGAAGCCCTACTCGTGTAACTGCACAAATTATTCTAACATTACCCCAACCCCCCGTGGGTGGAGCAGGCCACCCACCCGCACATGCATGCGCGCACATGATGTGCACATGGGAAACGTATTTTATAACATGCGTGCACTGACGCACACATATAAAATCGGCGTGGCTTTTAAAATTGACCCCTAAGTGAACACTTCTCAAAGGAAGAACAATTTCTTAGTGACCTCATAATTAGTGCACTTCAAAGAAACTTTAGAAGTACACAAGAATGGAAATCATTTGAAAATAGGATGAGCAAACACTTGGAAGCAAATGCAAAAGCACTTGATAAGGGCATTGGTTTTCTGACCCATTATCAGATATAGACCCTTTCAACTGTAAAGTTTTACTGTCTCATAGCCTCTGTCAACAGCCTTTCCCCCTTCAGTTTGCTGAGATGTAATGTCATAGGTAGGCAGCCTAAGATGATTCTGTATTATTTAAACCCAGTGTAACTGAGCTGTTTCTTCACTGAACTGATAAACAATAGAAAGCATATAAAAGCTAGTTACAGATGTATTAAGTTAGTGTAATAACATGCTATTACCTGCAGTTTGTTTGTTGATCCTTAATACTGCATATCCAACTTGATAAAGAAGGCAACCACAATTCTTTGCTCAAGGTTAAAAAAAAGAAAACATTTGTCAGGATTAGATAAAAAAAAATACAATTTTTCTGGCACTTATTTTCATTTTCTTAAAGATCCTTGAGTGAATTTTCAAAAGGGTTCCACAGGAAATAAAGATGATTATTACAGAACACCTATGCAAAAATCAAGCAACTTTTATTAGACATATTAATAAAATTCAAATCAGTATATAAAAATGCAAGATATCAAAATAGCACAATCTCCAATACAAAAATGTTTAAATGTCATATAATGTTAGAGTCCAAATAAAACAATCCTTAGATGAACTATTTATAACAGCCAATGTTGAATATGCAGATGTTATCCTGTCTTCACATGAGACTCGATCTTTAGCTGGCTTGTTACTGCAATCAATGCTGACGTCTATAGTACACCTGTGATGTCTTCCCTCTATCAGAAATCCCGACAAAGGCCAAATGTTTCGCCCCCTCCCGGGTTTCATCAGGGGGTGAAATTGTTGGAAAATGAAAAACTTTGCATCAAAAAATATTAAGCAGTTAACACGTATTTTTGTGAATAAAATTGGGGGTCGGCGCGAGCATAACCCTTTTAAAATATGGCCCACACTGTGGGGTAGATTTTCAGACGAGCGCGAACAGCCTACTTTTGTTTGCGCTCCAGGCGCAAACAAAAGTACGCTGGATTTTAGTAGATACGCGCGTAGTCGCGCGTATCGGCTAAAATCCTGGATCGGCGCGCGCAAGGCTATCGATTTCGTATAGCCTGCGCGCGCCGAGCCGCGCAGCCTACCCCCGTTCCCTCCTAGGCCGCTCCGAAATCGGAGCGGCCTAGAAGGGAACTTTCCTTTGCCCTCCCCTCACCTTCCCCTCCCTTCCCCTACCTAACCCACCCGCCCGGCCCTGTCTAAACCCCCATCCTACCTTTGTCGGGGGATTTACGCCTCCCGGAGGGAGGCGTAAATCCCCGCGCGCCAGCGGGCCTCCTGCGCGCCGGGCCGCGACCTGGGGGCGGGTACGGAGGGTGCGGCCACGCCCCCGGGCCGTAGCCACACCCCCGTACCCGCCCCCAAAACGCTGCCGACACGCCCCCGAAACGCCGCGACGACCGGGCCCGCCCCCCCGACACGCCCCCGACACGCCCCCCTCGAGAACCCCGGGACTTACGCGAGTCCCGGGCTCTGCGCGCGCCGGGAGGCCTATGTAAAATAGGCTTCCCGGCGCGCAGGGCCCTGCTCGCGTAAATCCGCCCGGTTTTGTGCGGATTTACGCGAGCAGGGCTCTGAAAATCCGCCCCTGTATGTATATATATATATATATATATATATATATATATATGTGTGTGTGTGTGTGTGTGTATTGTACACATGTATATTATTTTATAAATGTCAAGAGTATGCACATATAGGGGTAGATTTTCAGACGAGCGCGAATAGCCTACTTTTGTTTGCGCTCCAGGCGCAAACAAAAGTACGCTGGATTTTAGTAGATACGCGCGTAGTCGCGCGTATCGGCTAAAATCCTGGATCGGCGCGCGCAAGGCTATCGATTTCGTATAGCCTGCGCGCGCCGAGCCGCGCAGCCTACCCCCGTTCCCTAGAAGGGAACTTTCCTTTGCCCTCCCCTCACCTTCCCCTCCCTTCCCCTACCTAACCCACCCGCCCGGCCCTGTCTAAACCCCCATCCTACCTTTGTCGGGGGATTTACGCCTCCCGGACGGAAGCGTAAATCCCCGCGCGCGAGCGGGACTCCTGCGCGCCGGGCCGCAACCTGGGGGCGGTTACGGAGGGCACGGCCACGCCCCCGGGCCGTAGCCACGCCCCCGTACCCGCCCCCAAAACGCTGCCGACACGCCCCCGAAACGCCGCGACGACCGGGCCCGCCCCTGACACCCCCCCGACACGCCCCCCTCCGAGAACCCCGGGACTTACGCGAGTCCCGGGGCTCTGCGCGCGCCGGGAGGCCTATGTAAAATAGGCTTACCGGCGCGCAGGGCCCTGCTCGCGTAAATCCGCCCGGTTTTGGGCGGATTTACGCGAGCAGGGCTCTGAAAATCCGCCCCATATTTGGTTTCATGCATGCATTTTACCAGGGGAAAACATTGGAGGTCTTGTGGTGTCCTATAGTGGGATTTTCGAAGTACGCATGATGGCAGTTATTTGGAAGAGTTATTCAGGTATACATTATGAAACATATTCATATGCTTTTACACCTGCTAATTGATTGACTTGCACAATTTGAATTGCACATGTCTGCTGTGTGCAGTTTTTGGGTGGGAGGTCAGAGTGAAATGCTAGAGGGTCTAGGTGAACTGGAAAAGGACTGGGTGAACTGGTGGAGGGATCGGCAAACTTGTGATTCCAGATAAGTAATTTGAAAATGGTATATGCACATACTTTATAATATACCAACTTCTGCATTTAATTCTTTGTGTTATTCATGTAGTATCATGATTATTTCATGTATAAAATCTACATTTATAAAATAGTCCTGCATTGGGAATATATGCATATTCTGAATTGTACACACCTGCTTTTAGAGCAGAAATATACATTGTTTTATAAATGTGTAGCTTCCACTACACAGTTTATAAAATTCTAGCATTTTCTCCATGGGTCCACTTAGACACGCAAATGCTGTATCACTGATTAGTTTGAAAGTTGGGCTCAATGTCTCAGTTACTGCAAAATTTGCTGTGCTAGATAAAGTTCTAGCTATATTAAGAATCTTAAACCCAATAGGAAGACTCTTGTTGGAGTAAAGAGCAAATCTGTCTAGTGAATAAATTAAATAAGCGGTTTAAACTTTTTTTTTTTTCTCTATGGAATCATTGAGCTTGGCTTTTATAAAATATTCTTCTCTTAAGCCTGGAATGGAGGGAAAGCTTTTCAACAATCAAGCCTATTATTGCCGCAAGGGAGGTATGAAATTGTAAACTGCAGCAAAACTGATTAGGCAGAGTGAGAAAACGCATGCATTGATAGATTATTTTTCAGAATGAAGGGAACAGAAATGTGCTAGTACGGTTACAAATTATAGAGTTAGGTTGTGTGACTATGAATAGAGAACATCTGCATGCCAAAAACTCTGTAAATGTTGCACTTTGTTAACTAGATGGATATAAAGTAAATTTGCATTGATGACATTTGGAGAAATGTGTAATTGATATTCCAGTTCATTTAAAGTTTTTTTTTTTCCAATTATATAATTTGATTGATATCCTTTCTATAGAAACATTCCTAATTAATCACACAAACCTTTACAGTCAACATAAAGCAATAGTGCTGCCTGGAAATATGTACAGAAAGTTATTAGAATGACTCTATTTAGTCTCTTAAAGGAGTATTTTGTATTTCCTTCCTCTGATTCTTTAAAGTAGATTTTTTTTTAATCTATGTTATTCCTGCTAAGGGGTTGCCATGCTTCTTTCATCTTTATTTCTGCCTTGAGCATCTGCAGTACCTACACTCTCTCAGCTTTGCTGTTGCTTAGTCATTGAGAACTGTGCTTCAAAATGCCAAAGGCGTGATAGAACTATAAAATGGAAACATTGAAATGAGCAGTGCAGACCATAATAAAATTGGGACCATAAAGTGCATTATTTGAAAGAGTTTTTCTATGCCTTCCAAAAAAATCTGTCAGTAAAAGTATTGGTTAATTATATGTAGCCAGAGATGGATTTGTGGTTTTGGAGCCCCTAGGAACTGTCAGCTCCTGTTAGTCTAACCCCCCCCCCCCCCCCCCCCCCAAGGTTGAACAACAGGGAGCAGAAAGTCTAAAGCACGTCCTCGAGTTTCCTGTAGCAGCTCAGTAGCTTCTGTGGCAAAAAGTTAAAAATTCTCAAGCAAACTGGCAAGCATTTCCATCTTTTATATTACATTATAAAAAGAAATTAGCTTTACAGTATATTTATTAGTATAATCAGTATAAATTATTTTATTATGATTGGTGAAGAAAGTGATCTCAAGTATCAGAACAGGGAGGGGACCTCAGGAATATAAAGAGGAAAGCCAGAGAATCAGTCATAAGGTGAGGAGAAAGGGGGAGGACTCTGAGGAGGAAAGAGGACTAGGGACGAGGAGGATGGGAGATGTGGAGGATTAGGAACATGGGATATGGACGAGGAGAAGGGAGTACGAAGGATTGGAGAGAAGGAAGGAAGAGGTAGGAAGAAAGGAAGGGAGGTTCCAGGATCTGGGGATAGAATTCAAGATCACGGGAGAGAGGATTTGAATTGCAGTTGGGTGGGGAGAAGAGGAGGAAAGTGTTTCTACCATACTTTAGTCCTGCTCCTCCTTGTATCCCCTCTCTAACATCCCACCCAAAATGACATACACTTTACACACTTGGCATCAATCCCTTCTCTCTCACATATACACAAACACTGCCTCTTACCCTTGTTCCCTGCCTCTCACACACAGACATAAACTCCCCAGCTGATCCCTCTCATCTCCCAGCCTCTCTTCAATGATCTCTACTCAGACTCTCCTAATCTTCTAAAATGATCTCCCTTTGCTCTGTCTGTTGCAGGCTCACTCCCACTCCTCTCCTGTTCTCTGCATCCTGAGTGGGATTAAGAAACAGAATGCTATTCTCTGCTGAGTGAGAGTCAGCAGAACTGAAAGACAGCAGATCATCAGCCAGCCTGCTGCCCCTGCAGATTTTTACCACCCAAGGCAAAAATCTATTGTGCCTATTGACAAATCCAGGCCTGCATGTAGCATAACAACACGGTGCTTTTTAAGCTCCTCCTTTACTTTCTATACCTCTCTGTCAGGCCGATGCAATGCCATGCACTGGCCACAGCACACAGCTCAACATGCGATTAGACGCCGTGCATAACCCCTGATATGGAAACAGGGGTTAGTGCATCCAAAACACAAGTCCAACCGAGCGCGTAGCTAATAGCGCTCATGACATGTAAATTCATGTTGATAAGGCTCTTAGCTATTTCTCCCTGATGCAAATACCCCAATATTTAAAAAGGGCTCCAGGGGCGATCTGGGAAACTACAGACCGGTTAGCCTGACTTCAGTGCCAGGAAAAATAATGGAAAGTGTTCTAAACATCAAAATCACAGAACATATAGAAAGACATGGTTTAATGGAACAAAGTCAGCATGGCTTTACCCAGGGCAAGTCTTGCCTCACAAATCTGCTTCACCTTTTTGAAGGAGTTAATAAACATGTGGATAAAGGTGAACCGGTAGATGTAGTATACTTGGATTTTCAGAAGGCGTTTGACAAAGTTCCTCATGAGAGGCTTCTAGGAAAAGTAAAAAGTCATGGGATAGGTGGCGATGTCCTTTCGTGGATTGCAAACTGGCTAAAAGACAGGAAACAGAGAGTAGGATTAAATGGACAATTTTCTCAGTGGAAGGGAGTGGACAGTGGAGTGCCTCAGGGATCTGTATTGGGATCCTTACAATGGATGATTTTACTGATAGGTTACAAATTTTTACTAATAGGTCTGAAATTTTATTTCTGAGCTCTTTCAAAACTCTTGGGTATATATAATCCAGTCCATGTGATTTACTACTCTTCAGTTTGTCAATCTGACTTACTTCATCTTCCAGTTTCACCATAATTTGGTTCTGTTCATCTGAATCATCACCCTTGAAAACCGTCTCCAGAACGGGTATCTCCCCAACAACCTCTTCAGTAAACACGGAAGCAAAGAATTTGTTTAATCTTTCCACAATGGCTTTATCTTCCCTAAATGCCCTTTTAATTTCTCAATCATTTAACAGTCCAACAGACTCCTGTGCAGATTTTCTGCTTTGGATATATTTGAAAACGTTTTTATTATTAGTTTTTGCCTCTATGGCCAACTTCTTTTCAAAATCTCTCTTAGCCTGTCTTAGCGGCCTCGGAGGGTACTGAAGCAGGCTGTGCGGCTCGGCACGCGCAGGCTGCCAATTTTGCAGGAATTGTTTTGCGTACTCTTGTTTGCACTGGGTGTGCGAACAAAAGTACGCACTCGCGTACTTTTTTAAAATCTGCCCCACAGTCTCCAAACTGCAGGCCTTGTTTTGCGAGAAACCGTTTCTGCGAGTGACAGTTGCGTACTGTTTCATCTTTTTTTGCCAAAGGTGGTTTCACTTGAATCAATCAACTTCCCTGCCGACTTTGGACAGGAAGGAAGATGTGGATGAATATCACCTGTTACGGTCCTTGGATGTCAAGAGGCATAGCTTGAGATATTTAGAGGTTTCTGAACCTCTCAGAAACATGGACCGGCTGTTTATACTCTATGTTGGGAGTAAACAGGGTGTGCCGGCGTTGCAGGTTACAGTAACCTGCTGGATTAAGGAGGTAGTCACAGCCACATATGTGGATACTGAGCAGCCGTTGCCTAGTTGGTTAGGGCTCATTCCACTATGGCTCAGGCAGTGTTATGGGCAGAGATTAGATTGCTGTCTCCCGTCGAGATTTGCTGAGCTGCAACGTGGTCCTCCTTATATGCCTTTTCCAAGTATTACCACCTGGATGTGCAGGCCCGGGAGAACGCAGCCTTTGCACATGCGGTATTGATCAGACTACCTTAGCCTCCTGCCTTGTTTGGAAATAGTTTTGGTATATCCCACTGGTTGTGGATCCACCTATCCGAATGCTAAGAAAGGAGAAATTACTACTTTCCTGATAAGTTCCTTTTCTTTAAGGAGGATAGGTGGATCCACCTTCCCGCCCTTGGCTGGCGGATGTTTGTGCTATTGTCCTCCTGCATGGCTGTATGTTCCAGGGGTCACTGGTAAGTGTCAATCCAGTCCCTAGACTAGTGTTATTACACTCCTTGTCTGAACTCAGTGGTTTCCTCTTAGCTGAGTGGTAGAGTGGTTGTCTGTTAATAAACACATTTTTCTTAGTTTGTCCACATTTGGCTTTTGCAGAGAATACTGGCAGGCTGATGTCAGTGCAGGTGTATATATATATATATATATATATATATATATATATATATATATATATCATAACGTCAGCTTTGCTATGCCTCCATCTGCTGCTAGAGGTGGATAATGCACTGGTTGATATCTCACATCAGCCGTCTTCTCCAAGCTAAAGAGTCCTAAGCTCTTTAGCCTTTCCTCATAAGGGAATTCTTCCATCTCCTTTATCATTTTGGTCACTCTTCTCTGTACCTATTCCAATTCTGCTATATCTCTTTTGAGATACAGTGACTGGAATTGTACGCAATGCTCGAGATGGGTTGCGCCTTTTAGCTATTTAGGGGCATTATGATATCCTCTGTTTTATTCTCCATTCCTTTCCTAATAATTTCTAACATTCTATTTGCTTTCTTGACTACTGCTGCACACTGAGCTGAAGATTTCAACATATTATCCATGATGAGTCCTAAATCATTTTCCTGGGTGGTGAGTCCCAGTGTGGAATCTTGTATTGGGTAGCTATAATTTGGGCTGTTCTTCCCTATGTGTATCATATTGCACTTGTCTACATTAAAAGGTGAATTTTAAAAGCCTGATCGTGTGCATCAATTAGGAGATGTGCAAACATGTTGGGCTGGCGCATGCTGAGCAGATTTTAAAAACTGCCAGGATACCCGTGTACATGCCTCTGTGCGCACAAATGAAAAGTTTCCAAAAAGGGGCGGGGCGTATGCATGGTCTGGGCGGGGCATGGCTGTTCCATAATTTTACCATGAAATTTGCGCGTAAATACTTACACGCACTGGCATGCACCTTGATCCCCTGCCGCTTTACTTCTGCTATGGATGACATGTAGTTGTAAAACAAAAAAATTCAAGACAAATCAGCGGGGTTTTACAGGCCTGGGCTAACCGGGGAGAAAGGAGGCTATTAAACTGGCTGGATGGAAGTCCTATCCCTTAACTGGGTGAACTGGGAACGAACTGGGAAAATGGCCAATGGTGTTGGTGCATGTGGCGTTTAAAGTCTCCCCACTTACGCGGTTGAAGTGGCATTTGCTTGCACAGGCGCATGTTCATTTAAAATTCTGCGCATATGTGCGCACAGGCAAGCTATTTTATAACATGCACACATATATGTGTGTATGTTATAAAATGGCCATGGCTGACAAACATATTTACATGTGTGTCTGCACACTGCTTTGAACGATACTGTCCCTATGTCATTTGCCATTTGGATGCCTAGTCTTCCAGTCTTGCAAGGTTCTCTTACAATTTCTCACAATCCTATGGTGATTTAACAACTTTGAATACTTTTGTATCATCAATAATTTTGATCACCTCATTCGTTGTTCCCATTTCAGGTCATTTATAAATATGTTAAAAAGGAGTAGTCCTAGAACAGATCCCTGGAGCACTCCTCTGTTCACCTTTCTCCATTGAGAAACTTGACCATTTAGCCCTATTCTCTGTTTTCTAACTTTTAACCAGTTCATAGACCAGAACAGGACATTGGCTATTATCCCACGGCTTCTTAATTTCCTCAAGAGTCTGTCATGAGGCTCTTTGGAAAACACTTTCTGAAAATCCAGATGCACTATATCAAGTGTAGCAAATTGGTGAAGCAAGATTTTCCTTGGTTAAATTCATGTTGGCTTTGTCCCATTACTATTTCCATCTCTATCTTCAATAATTTTGTTCTTTAAAATAGTTTCAACCATTTTTCCCAGCACTGATGTCAGGCTTACCAGTCTGTAGTTTCCTGGATCACTACTGAAACCTTTTTTTAAAACAAATATTACATTGGCCAATCTTTAGGTTCCATAACTGA
The DNA here is from genome assembly GCF_901001135.1 of Rhinatrema bivittatum. Taxonomy (NCBI): domain Eukaryota; kingdom Metazoa; phylum Chordata; class Amphibia; order Gymnophiona; family Rhinatrematidae; genus Rhinatrema; species Rhinatrema bivittatum. Next base: position 167,991,247 of record NC_042617.1, read on the forward strand.
TTTTAAATATAGTTTACAGATTTCTAACAATGGGGCTGTTGCAATAAAGTGTGCCCAGCCCAGTGCACAAGTTAATGAGCATTTAGACACATGTGTTGGATGTGCGTCCATAACCCTTGATGTAGTACGAGGATCAGCGTGTCCAAACTCATGCGTAGCTAATAGCGCTCGTTTCGTGTAAATTCCATGTAAATTATGCTATTAGCTATTTCCCCGCGATGCAAAAAATCTCCATGTGCCCAAGTTGCACTTTTTAAGCTGTAAAATTTTACACCTGCCCTGGAACAGGAGTTTCTCCTTCCATAGCAATCTTATTTTCAAGTTCTGTCTTTGTCTACCTTATCAATGCTTTACCTCTAAATTGCCAATGCTTATGCTGTTTCCTGTTTCTTCATTCAGATCCCTTTTTCATTTTTTAAAGGATGTTCTTTTGGCTAGAATAGCCTCTCTCACCTCACCTTTTAAGCATGCTGGCAGTCTTCTTTCCACCTTTTTTAATGCATGCAATATATCTAGTCTGGGATTTCAATATGATATTTTTATACAGTGTCCATGCCTGATGTAAACTGTTGACCTTTGGAGTGGCTCCTTTCAGTTTTTTCTTACCATTTTTCTCATTGTATCATAATCTCCCTGTGGAAAGTTAAATGCTATTGTAGTAGGTTTCCTTAGTGTCCTCCCTTCAGTTATCAAATCAGATTTGATTATGTTATGATCACTATTGCCAAGTGGCCCTAGCATCATTAATTCTTTCACCAAATCATGTGTTCCACTAGGGATGAGGTCTAAAATAGTTCTCCCCTTGTCAGGTCTTGTACCAGCTGCTCCATGAAGCTGCCTCTTAAATAGGTTAGCTATACTACTTACCGTTGTAGTATTCAAATTCAATTTTAAAAACTCATTCATTCATCACATTTGCTGATTAAATCTTAGAAAAATTGATTGAAAAACTTTCCACTAGAGCAAAAGTGGTACTTCTACTGTAAAATTGCCTTTTAGTAATTAGTTCAGGCAAATTCACTCAAAAATAGGCAATTTTATCAGTATGGAATGACTACTATAGAGATCTTATTCATCAGAATTTCCCAAATGACTACCCAGTTCTCTCAAATATAACTTCTGTTGTAATATATCTGCTGATGTAAGTAAAATGTGGTTCCTTTTAAAAAGTCCTCTAAGTCACTTATATACATCATTTCAAGCTTCCTTAATGACCTTCCCAACCTAGTAACAATTTATCAGTCATTTTTATTTTCTAGTAGTCTGGTGAAACCTGCCCAGTTTGTCAGCAGAAACTGGTTGAAGTGCTACCCTGTATTCTTCCATTTCACTGTTAAAGTAAACAGCCTCTGTCTCTGGCCATGAGACTCTCCTCATGCCAGAAATGGTTGTAGAGTAAAGCAAATTAGTTGATGCCAAGTGTTGTATCTGTTGTTTTCTGGAGGATCCCCTAATTGCCCCATTTCTCTGGGACGTTGCATGTGTCTAATAAATTCCCTTAGTGCATTTTTATTGCTGGAAGGGGCTTCCCCACAACACTTATGCTTGTCCCCAACAGTGATTTAGTGTTGCTACAACCCAATCCTACTTCCAGGTTCATGATGAGCTGATGACATCCTCACCCCAAGTGGGGACAAGCAGCAGCAGGATCTTCCGCAAAGCTCCCTCCACTCTTACTGCCTCCCCTGAGCCGGCCTGAAGTTTGTGGTGGCATTGGCAGAGGCTTCTTCAGCCCTGTTGCTGCTTCTCTCAGACTTTTCTTGCCTCACAGTGCCATGGTATCAGTGGAAGGAGCTAGCACTGCTGCCACTGCACCCCCCGCCTTCACTGAGTGAATTAAAGTGCATTGTGACAATTCTATGACTAATATATGAAGACTATTGAAATAGAAATTATGCATCACAAATGACTTTCCTAGCCCTATAGTTAACATGTTTTAGATGCTGTGCTATCCTATAATATGAATGTCACTTTTGTAAACCGTTGTGATCTTCTTTTGGAATGACAGCGTATAAAACGCAAAAAGAATCAAATAAATAAACTCTGGCATTGAGAGGCAGATTGCCAATTTCCCACTGCAGCCTTCATGCAGCAGTGCTGGGTTTGTCACTCTGCAATGACAGTCCACTTGCCGGCGTAGTCTCTCTCTCTCATCTAGGTATCCTACAAAAAATTAGAAAGACACTGATCCAAGAACATGGAAGATGATTGTGAGAGTTTCGCAGTCTCTTTCTTTTCTTTTAGCTAGAGTAGTAAGTACTCAAAGACAGAGAACTTGGCAGAACTGACAGACTCTGAAATCTAGTGCCTGATACAAGCAAGTTTCAGTGAGAGGGACAAGCTCTGGACAGGTTAAGAAAGAAAGAGAAAGACAAACTGAAAAAAGATAAATACCCATAGACTTAAAGAAGCTTATACATACCTGGAAGAATCCCAATGTCTTCTGTAACAGAGAAACTTGTAACAAAGAAAGCTAGGTACAAAGAATCATCAAAATACTGAAAAATATTCGAAAAGTTAGAAAAAGAACAATATCTGATGATAGCACCTTAAGTATTGAAAGAAAAAAAATAGAGAAAACATTTGATTATTAATACTGGGTTAGATTTTAAAAGAAGCGTGTGCGTGTCCATGTGCGCACGGGACCCGGCACGCGCACATGGACACGCGTATTTTATAATCCGCGCGCATACGTGCGGGCGGCGCGCACAAGGTGGGGGAAAAATGATGCAACTTCCGCGCAGCGCCGTATTCGGCCCGTCCCCAGTAACCTACCCCCCTACCTAACCTTCCCTACCCTTCCCCTTTCCTCCCCACCCTCTTTAACATACCTTTTTTGTTTTTTGGTCCTTGTTTCTAAACTTACTTCAGCACCCCGTCCCGAACTCGCCCCCCCCCCCCCCCCCCCCCCCCGGCCCGAATCTTGGAAGAAGCCTGGCTCTTGTGCACGGCGAGCGCAAGGCCCCAGCACACCTATCCCCTAGATTTTATGCGTGTGGGGGATTAAAAATCAGGCCAACTGTTTGCAAAGAATTTTTCCAAAACAACTGGTTTTTAGACTTACTGCTTTTAAAGCTCTTCAAAAGTTATTAATTGGTAAAAAAAGAAGAACTGTGTTAATTATTTTAACTTTACTGCTAACTAGCACATTTAAATTTGTTTACAATGCAATAAAACTTTCGAAACAAGAAGTAACAATATGGGGCAGATTTTCAAAGGTTTACGCGCGTAACCCCGAAAACCTGTCCCTGTGCGCGCCGAGCCTATTTTACATAGGCTCGGTGACGCGTGCAAGCCCCAGGACGCGCATATGTCCTGGGGCTTTGAAAAAGGGGCGGGAAGGGGGTGGGGTCATGGGTAGGGCGCTGGTCCGGGGGCGGGACCGAGGCCTCCAACACAGCAGCCGTGCCGGAGGTTCGAGTGCTGGCACGTGGCTGGCGCACGCAAATTACGCCTGCCCAGAGGCAGGTGTAAATTCGAAAACAAAGGTGGGATTTAGGTAGAGCTTGGGGGAGGGGAAGGTGGGGGAGAGCGGAAGGAAAGTTTCCTGGAGAAAGACTATAATGGTGAAGGTTAGAGCGAACTAGTGATTTCAAGTTACACACACAAGTTTTAAAATATACCAACTTCTGTGTGTAAATAAGATTTTACACGAGAAAGGCACAATTATTTTTGTGTGCAAAATATACGTGCACATATTTTTAAAATAAGCAGGAAAAGTAAGCACTTTCAATGCATTGCAGATATTCATGCATAAGGAAACAAATACATGCATGGTAGGGGGTAGACATATGCATATTTTATAATCTGTGCGTACCTGATATGCGCAAGTTACAAAATATTGCAGTAGATTTTCTTGCGGCCATGCAGGCCTATATTTGGTACCACAAAGAGTTGTTTAAAAGTTACCCTCTTAAAGGTGGATTTTCAAAGAGTTGTGTGCATAAAAATCAACACATACATGTGTAAATAGCATGAGCATATGTATTTATTTTATAAATTTCAGAATATCCTGTACCTAAGGTTTCCAGCAATGTCTGTGGAATCTGAGTTACCATGACTGCCTGAGGCTAATGTATGGGGCTGTTGCTGATTGCCAAAACACCATTCCCAGTTTTACCAGTTTGTCCCCAGTTCTCCCAGTTAAGATATATGTCTTCGAACCTCCCCTAGTTTGATAGCCTTCACCCCCCTCCCCCCAGTTAGCCCCATTCCTTAAAATCCCCACAGATCTGACTAGTTTTCTTAAATTGTAACTTACACGATATCTATAACAGAAGTAAAATTATGCAGCAAGGGGTCTCGGGTCATGTTAGTATTTATGCGCATATTTTATGTTCTTGCCATGAAATTCCCATGCCCTGCCCAGACCACCCCTACCCCCCTGCCCCTTTTTGAAAACTTTCGAGATGTGCATGCTGTGGGAGATAATGTGCATTTCTTGATGGCTGTTAAAATCTGCTCAGAGCACGTGATCCCAACTTCCCTGCGCATTCCTTAATTAATGCATATGTCAGGCTTTTAATTCTCCTCTCAGTGCTAGCAGGTGCATTATAGCTAATACAATATTCAGATTTTCAGCCTTTCCACGAACCCTGGGAGATCAGTAGACCCAAGTGATCTTCACAGGATGAGGACCAAGTATATCCAGAAAAGGAACCGTACATATCCTTTTTCAGAGTTTCCTATATATATGGCCAACCCCTCCCACTGCAGATTTTGATTTGGTGCTCAGCCACAACCGTGCTGAGGTGATGCTGTCCTGGTTGTTACACCTCTCTGCTAGCACCCTGGCTTGCTTCTTTTTGACCAGACATCGGAGGTCCCACCAGTTGTGGCTTAGTTCATTCATCCTGCAGTGGATCTTCTCCTACATCTGTTTTTTCCTGTAGTACTCCATTGTCCTGAACTGGTACCATACTGGAAATGCTAGATCTTTAAGTCCTGATGGATGAGAAGGTCCATCTCCATGAGTAGGAAATTGAGCTTCCTTTATAAGAGGTCCACTTATCTAGGACATGGTACAAGTAGGAAGACATGCAGTGGAAGGCTATCCTTTATACCTGAATGCAAGTGTAAATTGCTCAGAGTTACATGTGTAAAGTGAGAGGACATGCACATGTATATAATTAAAATAGGTAGCAGTATACGCATAGATGTTATTACTTGCTTAATGGGCTTCAAGCAGTATCAGGTAATAATATTCAAACTCATTCATTTGCTGGTTCAGATCAAAAAAGTGTTTTTTTCACAAACATTTCACAAAATCTTAATTACAGAAAATTTTCATCCATGGTAATTCTTCCTAAAAACTAACAAAAATAAGTAACAAACACATACAAATAGTAATCATTCTCTGTAGAGACTTACATTAGTGTGTCCCAACATGAGACAAAAAAGTGTGTGAAGATGCTGGCCTTTTAAACATAATCCAGTATAATCCAATATTAGGCCATTGTTTTGGTGGAAACAACCGCCAGCCTCCTGTATTACCGATATAAAAAAAACAAGACAAACATCTGTGCAGTTAAAAACAATTCCATATCTTTTCACATGCATATACACACTTATATCATTATTATAAGGACTCACATGCCGGTACCTCTTAGCTTATAATCATCTAAAAAATGAAAACAGGACACTACCAAACCCTCTGCTTTTAAAGTCAATGCAGCCAATCGATTGCAGAGCCCCACCCACCACTCACTGCTATTGACCTAAACACTACCACACAAAAAACAATTATAACTTTTTCTAGTTGAAACGTTTAGCCCATTGCAGGAAGGCCTTGCAACCGGCTGCACTTACCCCTGAGCGCCTCCGACACGGCGGGGATGTCATCATGTTGTTCCTGCCCCATACTTCCTTATGTGCGCGCGTGGAAACACTTCTGCCGGCGGCTACTGATGACATTATATGACTGATTTCTTAAGCCCCAGCCATGCTACAGCAGTCACCTCAACAACAAGTTCCCCTGCTCCTGCAGTACATTTGCTATCTTATGTTTGCCTTGCCTTCTCTTTGCATTGCCTTGCTGTCTCTTCCCTTGCCTCTTGTACCTTGCTTGCCTTGCCTTAATGTTTGCCATGTCTTGGTCCCCTGTCCTTGTCTGTCTAATTTCTGTTTTTGACCCTGGCTTTGGATCTTGACTACTCTCTTGGACTGCCGCCTACCCTGACCTCGACCTGGACCTCAACATTGTTTGCTTTCTTCCTGCCCTGATTTCAGCCCGCTATTCAACTTCATCTGACTGCTCCTTACAGAACCTTCGCCTAAGACCTGCCAGCCCATGGAATCCAAAGGCTCAATCTGTGGGGAACGGGGCTGGTATAGGTGAAGCCCTAGACCTAGTCCTAGTAAGAGCGAGTCCACCGGCTGTTGGCGTGGGCCTAGTGGGTTCACCTACTAGGCTTCATCAACCCTGCCACAGCCCAAGGGCTCAGATCCTTGACAATATTAGACAGAACATAATTTTAAAAAAATTATAAAAATATAATAAAGACATTCAAAAAATATTAAAAAAATGTTGACAGCAAAACAATACAGTGAAAATGTTTTTCTTTATAATAATTTTAACATGAGTGCCAATCAAACCCTATATTTAGACTGTGAGGTTGTACAGTATTCAATTTGTAAATCCAGCATTGTTCTTTCTTATCAGCAATGACTTACTGTCCCCAACACGTACATTGTCAGGGAGCCTTTCCAATATCAAAAGGAAGAATTACCATCCATGAAAAATTTCTGCGATTTAAGGTTTTGTGCAACTTTTATGAAAATAAACTCTGATCTGAATCAGTAAATTAATGAGTTTGAGTACTATTATCTGATACTGCTTGAAGCTCATTGTGAGGCAAGAGGCAGTGGATTATATCCATTGGCACTTTAATCGAATCTGGTGCTGTGGGTCTTCATGTATTCAAGTACACATTTAGGGGTAGATTTTAAAAGAAGCGCGCACGCTTCCATGTGTACGAACACTTCCATGTGTACGAACTTCCTGGGGCACACACATGGATGCGGCAATCTAATAACATGCGTGTGCTAGGTGGTAGTCAGCGACCACCTGTCAACCTGGGTCCTAGAAGGTGCATCGGAAGACAGAGATGAACTGAGGGAGCTGGTGAAGAATTGCGTCAGAGCGTTCCCAGAGTGGGGAAGCCCATGCCAGGGCCTTCCCCTCAAAGCGTGAAAGGATGAAGGTGATCTTTGTTGCCTTGTCTGGAAAAAGCGAGGTTTGCAGTGAAAACTGCATATAACATTGATTTATGAAGCTTCGAAAGAGGCAAAATGGGGTGGAACTGGGAGGGCCAGCAGTGCCCGTGAGGGCAAGGTATGGGCAAGAGCACCTGAGTTGGCCTTGCCAGATTTCTCCAATTGAGAACACATCTTTTCCACAGAGGAGGCCAACGCTTCCATGATCCGTTGTTGTTCTTGGACACGAGTGACCAGACCAGGGAAGGCCTGCAAGGCAGGAGACTCCACCGAGTCCATGGCCTTGGCAACCTGTTGCACTGGAGGTGGACCCTTGGCCTGGTGCAGGATTAGTTCGGCCCTCTGGTCGGACCCAGAGAGTGCCTGCCACCAGGAGGCGGAGTACACGAGGAGACAGAGGCTAGCTGGAGCTCCACCAATAACAGTCCAGAGTTTCCACAGGTTGAGCCCTTGGGTACCTGCACCGCTTAGGTGGGCATCAGGTGGTCTCCTGGAGAGGTAGCTGAGGGGTGTGCCCATCACGAGTAAGAGTGCGTGGATGGTGTAGAGAGGAGAGACCAGACCCAAACTGGAAACTCCGGAGACCTCAGGGAGGAAACAGCTCAGGAAGGTCCTCTGGGTGAGACAGGCAGCGCCTGCAGGTCTGGTCGGTTGAAGACCACAGATGGAATCCCAGCAGAATGGTCTGGTCTTCGCAGAAGGCCAGAAGAGAGTGTCCAAGTGAAGCGCAAGGGTCAAGCCAGAGTATCAGTCTAGAGTGGTCAGCCAAAGCAGGGGTGAATACCAAGATCAGTCCAAGCATAGTCAAGGCAAGCAAGGGTCAGTTCCAGGCAGCAGATGAAGAGAGTAGGCAGGCAGGCAGTGGTCAGTTCCAGGCAGCAGCGAAAGAGTAGTCAGACAGGCCGAGGTCAGTACCAGAGATCAGTCCGAGAAGGTACTAACTGAGTAAGGACTGAAGAACACACGGAGACACTGGAACAAGGAGACGCTGGAACACGGAGTAGGCAAACTTACCACACTACGGTGTCGACCCGATTGCCAAGGCGAGGTGCTGGGGACAGGGCCTCGCTATTTATGGGAAATTCAAGTGATGTTACCGGGCGGCAGCTGAGCCAGGTTTCTCGCGCTGGGCCCCGACGGCAGCTCCACTGTGATGTCTGAGGCATGGAGGAAGCCAGAGAGGGCTGCGGTGAGCGTTGGGGATGCCAGGAGCTGGCAGCCGCGGCAAGACCGGAGCTAGTGGAGGGCAGCGCGAGGTGAGCAGGCACGGTCGCGGCACCCACGTGGCCGGGACGCGCAACAATGATACCTTCACATGGTATATTTTGTCTGTTAGGTTAGCATGGAATATGTGCATCATGGAATATGTACATCATTATCAGATGTTTAGTTGATTCCTATTTTAGGTTTGTCCTTTTTCCCTGTGAGCCTCAGGTCATCTCAGATCCCTTCCATCTCCTCCACCATCATCTGCATTCCCTTCCCAAAAGCCTACTGAGATACTGGCTCATTGCCTAGAGCGGGTGCTGCAGACAATGAGCCAGGCTCAGGATCCCTTGCCAGAGCAGTAGATGATGGTGGGAGTGGTACCAGGGGATCTGGGCCTCCTTCAGCCAACAAGGGCTGGCTACCATAATTTCCGGACTATAAGTCACTCCATTCTCTTAGTCACAGTAGGCAAAAAGTAGGATACATTTCTGAAAAGTTAATATATAAGTCGCTGCGGACTATAAGTCATGATGAACAGCTAGTCTCGCCTCACGATTTTCTGGCGCCTAAAGATGTTAAATACTTTATGGGAACAAAGAAATATCCTTTGGCCGCCATATGCAACCAAAGCTAACAAATATACGAATTTACATTATAAGCTGGTAAGTAAATATTAGTAAAAAATTAAAAAAGACACATTTCAAACCACACAAGGACTTTTATTTGAATCTCTTATGCAGCATTCATTCATCACTGTTAGATTCTGCATCAGAAAATCCTTCAAAGTCCTCGTCCTCTGTGTAACTGTTAAATGATAAACAGTGAAATATCCTTCACCCGACTATATATAGGTCGCTCTTTTATTTAAGTCGCGCCCTTGGAAACGTGTGCAAAAATGCGTGACTTATAGTCCAGAAATTACGGTAGTCCTAGAATTAGAGTCACCTGGATGGGAGCTCCGTGTTTGAGAAAACTGATATATCAAAAAGGGGTTTTTACGTAAGCTGCAGATTGCAATGTAAGTATATGGCAAACATGAGTGTGAGAAATGGAGTAAAACGTATGGAAGTAAGGAAAACTAGATTTAGATTTTGCATATGTGAGATAAAGTGCATATGAGGCAAATTCATTTGCATAGGAAGAAATCCAGCAGAACGTTATTCAAATAATCCCAGTTTAAGCAACAGTAAATTTATTTGAGTCTGAGGGTTTACAGTGATGAATAGAATTTAGGGTAAATTCTAACCGGGCGTCCATGTGCACACGGTTCCTCCCTTTTCCCCTTTCCGCCCCGACCCCTAAACCCCTCCCCCCAACTAACTTTAAAATTTTTTTTTTTTATTATTTTAGAACTTACCTGCTCTCATGACCAGTGGTAAGTTCTGCGCAATGGCCGGCTGCTGGCACGTGCTTCACTGGGACAGTGCCTAATGGTGCTGTCCCGGCCAGCCCTCACCCCACCCCTGGCCCTCCCCCTGCCCGCCCCATTTCTGAAACCCGGCTCTTCTGTGTGAACTGGGAGATACACGCATTGCTAGGCTTCTTCGAAAATGCGCTCAGTGTGTGTGCAGCCCGCCCACATGCGTATCTCCCGGTTTTTGCACGTGCTGGAGTTTTAAAATTGACCCTTTAGTGTATGTAAATAAGTATATTAGAGCATGTGTATGGGTGGCATGAAGGGTGTTCATGGTAGATCCTCCTCATGCTGTAAATATAATTTCCAAGCCATTATGATTATTTTCTCTTTTTTGCTGAATATTACCAAAATATGTACTGACTTTTTTTTTTTTCCTCTTTTCACCCTCTAGGTAAAAAATAGTTTGGCTGATTCCATTTCATTTTAAAATAGAATGTGGTAAATAGTATTTAGGATCATTATTACACGTAGTACATTTTCATAAAATGTGATAGTAACTCTGTGTTCCCAGCAGTTAGTAAAAGTGAAACTCCTGTATAATAATTTTGCCATATGATCTGAATATAAGCTTCAAAAAGGAAGCCCTTCAGATTAAAAACCTGTCAGCTTGCCTTCATGCCTTTATTGTTTCCGGTTTTAAACCTTAACCTTATTTACCCTTTCATTTTTGCTTTAATCTATTTGATTTTATATATAGTTATTCTTTATTTATATTACTGCATCATCGTTTTCTAAAGATTCCCAGAGTTCACTCTTCAGCTTTATTGTTTATATCCTTTCTTTGTAAGCATCTGTATGAAGCTTGCATGGGTAGGAATAAGGACCAGCACAGTGCATCCCTAATTCACTTAAAAGCAGAATGGTGGAAGTAAGTAACTATATTGGAAGAAGTTTAAAATAACTCACCTTTCCACTGGAAACTCATAGCGATAAAAGCAGAATGGCACATTTCTCTCCAGTTTCTTTTAATCAGAATCTGGATTCTTTTAAATGTGATTATAGTGCTGCTTTACATTTGTGAGAAATGCTAGCATCTTAAATTTCTTCTGCAGCAATTTTTTTTATGACAGCATTTATATCCCAATGGTTTGTTTCTGCAACAAAAAGTAATTTGAATCATATGTGTTTTCTGAGTCCACCTCCTAAATGATAGTAAAATATAGAATTTATATCAACTTTATGCCATTGTGCCTACACCAGATGGCTCCACATCACCAGGGACATCTAAAGCCAGCCCTACATATTTAATTTTAATTTTATTTCATTGCATCCAGGATCTTGTTGTCCTGGTTTGCTTAATGAAATTAGGAGCACTAATCTCAGATTACAGTGGAACAGAGTACCACAAATAGAACTAGTTCAATTTCCAAAGACCTGCTGATGTCTGCTCTCCTTATCTCTTGTCTCCAAACTTCAGAGCTGAAAACACCAGGCTGTACAATCAAAATATGTGACTTTGTAGTAGATATATATAGTGAAAATATCAAGTGACACAACTATACCCATCTTTCCTGCTGTTAGTCATCTGTAGTACCACTAAATTACTTAGCTATCTGATCACAGGACCTATATGGTCTTGCAAGTTCATGTATAATGTCATCATTAGACAAATCTTGTATTGGTTAAATTGAAGGACTCACTGTCTTAGAGGAATCCTGTATACTGTAGCTTAACTCGCTGAAAGCTTATTAAGTATTTCCAGTATGCTTAGGGTTATACATGGAAAAGCTAGGGCAGAAAAATGAATTCATAGTAGCAATGAAGTTATGCAGAGATCAGAAAAACAAAAAAATTGACAAGATGGCAGGTTTATACACTCAGCATATCACATTATTGGTGAAGTGTAGCTGAAGTACAATACATGAAGGCAAGGTTTATCTAAGGGCTTCATAGATCAACTCGGTGATGGTCTAACTCTCTGTGGATACCATAAAGCATAGAAACAACAGATGATGCATGTTGAACATGACTGGTAAGTTTCCTGTAGTTAGCAATCAGATCTGTCAAATATCATTGACTTAGAAAAGCATCATTCAAGCAAAGCCATGACATGTTGGAAACAAACGGCAATGCAAACATCAGAATCACTCAAATTTTTTTAAAACAGAATGACAGATCTCTTTTGCCATCCTTCATTTTCCTATCATTTTCTGAACAGCCTTCTGTATTGAGATAACACATTTTTTAATGGAACACTTTGACCATTTCAACCATTTTTTTTTTTTTAAATTATCAAAATTCACCGCACATTCGAGGACTGAATATGTTGTATTAGGTTGTAAAACACTGATAACTGGAATAAGAAGTGAGAAGGGTTGAGAGAGATATCTGTACAATAGCATTGAAAGTCTGACCTGCGATACAATGAGGAGCATGTGAGGCTATTTTTGAGAATTTGTGACTTAACTGTATTGTTATAGGGGAATTCAATATACATGTACTCAACACCTCCCCCCAAAACTATGTGAATGATGTTTTAATGGTAATGGAGCCACTAGGAATTTCACAAATGATGGATTTTGCCACACACAAGGCATTGGATTTAATTTTTGTATCTGACAGAAGGATTGTAAATAGCATTCAGGAATTACAAACAGGAAGTGGGCTGGACTGATCATTTTGTAAAACAGTTTAAGCTGAAGGTTAAGGAAGACAGTCTATTATTGTTATGGCATCTGGCCATGACCGGCCAGTTCCCCCTACCTTGAGCGGCTCCTCGACGCCACGGCCCTGCTGCCGCGGCAGGCCGCAAACACCGACCCACGCGGCCCAGGCCACATCGTCCTGTCTGCATTGGGGCCTCCCCTGACGCACGCGGGCGGGAGGCCCCTGCCTCTTAAAGGGGCTGCGGCGGGAGAGTCTGCCCGGCCCCGGAAGATGACCTTAGCCCGGAGGGGGATTTAAACCCTGCAGCTGCCCTTCTCCAGTGCCTTTGCAACAGTTCCTTTCTGTTGCTCTCGGGCTGCTCTGCCTTGTGCTGTCTTCAGTGCCTTGGGGTTACTGTTTTGCTGTGTTCCCGTCTTCGTGGTCCTGACCTTATTCGGACCCATTCCTCGGCTTGATTCCTGACCTCCACCTCAGCTCATCTCTTTGATTCATCTCTTCGGTGTCCGCCTTGGACCTTCTGCCTGGACTTCGATTTGTCTCTTCGCTGCCTGCCCCGGATCATCTGCCTGGACTCCATTCTGCCTCTTCGTGCAAGTTGGTTAAAGTCACGCTGGGTGAACACCCTGAGTACCCACTCTTTGGGGGTTCGTTCACAGGCTATCCACTCCTCGGAGGGCCGTCCTGCCTGATCTCCGGAACCGATCCTCATGAGTCCTCTTCATTGACTATGCCACCTCCCAGAGATGAGTCCAGTGAGGATTGTCCTGTGGCGATCTTCATCCCTTGCTTCCGGCTCAAGGGTCCACATCCCATAACAATTACCCCAACAGCCACTGGGTTGAGGCCCAGTAGACATTCACATATTTAAGAAACATTTCTTGCAGATCCAGCAGCATTCTGAAAATATCTATACTACCTGAAAGTAAAGGCAGAATATTGAAAAAAAAATGCTCAGGTGGACGTACTAGTCAGCAACATCTACAGCGACAGAACAGAAGACAACCACCACAATACCTGAATATCATCCTCTTTGAAATGACTGAAAGGCGGAATAGAAATTGAATAAATAAATACTAGAAGAGGTGCTTAGAGCGTTTCGTGATTCACTAGAGAAAATTTAGATCTAGAAAGGAAAAAGTGAAGGACTGAAAGAAAATGGCTTAAAATTAAAATATATGCCAAATAAGGAATTTTCTTAAAAACATATCAGCACAATGTAAGAAAGTCCTAGGGGCAGAAAAAATTATTTTGTTTATAGCAAAAATACAAAAATTTCTGAATCAACCACAGGAACTATTTAGGATCGCTAAGCAATTGGTAGAGAAACCAGCAGTTAGACTGTGAGAAAATTGCAGGCTTCTTCACTGAAAAAAATAGTGTTGATTCAGGCAGACTGTTGTATAAGATACAAGTGAGACTACTGAATGTTAATGGGAAGAGATGGAAGAGGTAACTGCTTTAGAAGCCTCTAAAATCCATAACATCACTGTTAGATTCTTTTGGGTAATGTGAGCTTTAAAAGAGAAGATGATAGTGTCCATAATGAACATTGTAAATGCCTCCTTGGGAGAAGACTGACTACTGTTAGATTTATAGGGAAAAAAATAACCCCAAGCATCTGGCCTATAGTGAAGGACCCTTTAAAAATGTTCACGATCTGACTAAATACAGGCCAATTTCAAATCTGCTGACCCTGTCAAAGATTACTGAGAAAAGTGTACTGCAGTGATCTTCACTATTCATTTTAAAAGAGGGCCACTTTGGATCCAATGGGGCTAGAGCAGAGCCATGGTGGAAGGAGGGGCTTCCCTCCAATGTTAAGGTTGACGAGGGTTGGAGGGATTGTCTCCCACCAATTTCACAACTAACCAGGGGGGTCCCTTCTCACAACCTCCCATTAGTCATTCCTTCCTCCTCTGTCCCTCCCTGCCTGCTACTCTTCAACCAGCATTGGTGTATAAGCACCAAAAGTGTGTAAGTGTGTGTGTGTGTGTGTGTGTGTGTGTGTAGAGCTTACATTGCTGCTACTGTGTTGTACCTATTCTATGGTTGGACCAGAGTATGTTTGTTTCTATATGTGTGTAGTTGATATTGCTGCTGGTGTTCTGCACCTGTCCCATTAACCATCCTTCTTAGCTCCTACACGACTTCCCTTACACCTCTCAAATTACACTGCTCCTGGCTCTCCTTGCCAACAGCTAAGACACCGAGAAAGTGTTCTCACAGTCTGCAGCTCTGTGTCTCCTTTCCTCCGTCTGTGGCACTCTTCCTGCTGTGCTGGGGTCAACTTCCTACCCCAAAGCTGTGTTCTTTCTGCTGCTGGCTATTCTGTGTTTCCTGCTCCTCTGGCATCGAAAGTAGGAGGGGGGTCTTCCAATTTCCATGGCCATCAGGACCTGACTGCTCCTACTCTACCTGCTCTCAGTATATTGCAGGCCCTGGTTAGGAGGGAGGCAAGACTCTGTCTTTTAGCACAACAGCCTGCCTCTCCTACTCAACTCCAATTCACTGTGGAGCCGGGCTGAGCCAGGAGCAGTTCTCGTTGCTGCCACAGTCTGCCTCCCCTTCTGCACTACAGCTAACTGCTGGGCCAGGCTGGGGCTGAAGTAGGGGCCACACACTTCTCACCATTGCAGACTGCCTACTTTCTTCTGCTCCGCATCATCTGTGAAGGGAATGGAGAGGCTTTCAATCATGGATGGAGCATGTTTGAGGGTTTTTTTTTCCCCCAGTGGCAGTGGATCAATCAGGGGACACCGTAGCAGTCTATGGGAGCCACCACAGGTCCTGGGTTTACCCTGAAGAACACTGATGAATTACATCAAAGCAGATACAGAATGGCCACAGTAGCAAGACATTGATTTCCATTTCTGACTTTGTACTCTGGGAACTGCATGACTGGAGGTCAGTGGTGGTTGCCCAGGTTGGTTTATCCATGGCATTTGATACCTTAGATCATGAGTTGCTTTTTGGAAGACTAGAAATGCTAGCAATGGAAGGAATCACCTTACAATTGTTCTAGTCTTTTCTTTCAGACAGAACTTTCAAGTTCGACACATAAAAGGTATTACCTTGGGGGTACCCCAGGGATCAGCAGGGTCCCCAGTACTTTTAATGTTTCTTTAAGCCCATCAGGTGAAATTATAAGATTGTGTGGATTAAAGAGTAAAATCTATGCTGATGACATACAGTTGTATATGACAATAGGTTCAGTGCAAGGGATAAAATGACAACATTTTCAGAAAGCATTCAAACAGAGCAAAAATGGATGCAACAAAAACAGAAATAGATTAGTCGAGATAAAAGTACTATTGACACTGGAGGCATAGCATTACACAATCAGTATTTTTCTTTTTTTTCAGACAAAATTTATGGCGTAGGTTTCTTCATAGATTCTGAGTTTACATTATGGTCTCAGATGAGAGCAGTCTTAAAAATTTCATTTTTTAAGCTATGATTATTGCAGAGGTTGAAATACCTCCTTCCTAAAGATGACTTTTGAACAATAGTTCGAAGATTAGTACTAGTCAACTGGATTGTGATGATGTTTACATGGGGGTTACTCAAGGAACAAACTTAAGGTCTGCTGCTGATTCAGAATTCTGTGGCCAAGTTAATTACAGGTTGTCAGAGAGATGAGCATATAACCTCATTTCTGAAAGAGCTGCATTGGTTGCTGATGACCTTAAGAATAGAGTTGAAAGTTCTAGAGACTGATATTTACTGCTACTGAGCCGGATAAATAGGTATTTATCTGGCTAAGTGACAGCTACTGAATATCTGGCTATAGAAACATAGAAATGATGGCAGAAGAAGATCAATAGGCCCATCCAGTCTGCCCAGCAAGCTTTCATACTTATTTTCTCATACTTATCTGTTACTCCGACCGTTGAGTTCAGGGCCCTTATTGTAACTTTTTGATTCTAATTTCCTTCCACCCCTGCCATTGATGAGGAGAGCAGTGTTGGAGCTGCATCTAAGTGAAGTATAAGGCTTAATGTTTGAGGGTAGTAACTGTCGTATCGAGCAAGTTACCCCGATATTTGTATACTCATATTGCTCAGATCAATGCCTTGTTAGATGTTGTCTGGATGTAAATCCTATTTCTTCATTCCCCCCTGCCGTTGAAGCAGTGTGCTCTGCTAGATATGCTTTCCAATGAAGTAACAGGCTTAATTTGTTAGGTGTAGTAACCGCCGCAATAAGAAAGCTACTCCTGCGCTTATTTGTTTACCCAGACTGTGCAATTCTGTCCTTGCTGGTTGTTGTCTGAATGTAAAACCTATTTTCTTCATTCCCCCTGCCGTTGAAGCATTGAGCTATGCTGGATATGCTTTCCAAGTGAAGTAACAGGCTTAATTGGTTTGGGGTAGTAACCGCTGCAACAAGCAAGCTACTCCCACACTTATTTGTTTACCCAGACTGAACAATTCAATCCTTGTTGGTTGGTGTCGAAAAGTAAATCCTCTTATCTTCATCCCCCCTGCCGTTGAAGCAGAGATCTATGCTGGATATGCATTGAAAGTGAAGTATTAGGCTTAATTGGTTTGGGGTAGTAACCACCGCAACAAGCAAGCTACTCCCACGCTTATTTGTTCACCCAGACTGTGCCACCTTGTTGGTTGTTGCCTGAATGCAAATCCTCTTTTCCACAATTCCTCTTGCTGTTGAAGCATAGAGAAATGTTGGAGTCGCATTAACTGTGTGACAGTTTATTGAATAAGGGTATTAATCACCAGGTGGTAGCCGTCATTCCCGCAAGCCACCCCCATACCTCTTCTCTTCATTCCCATCCTCCAGGCTTTATGGATTCACAGTGTTTATCCCACACCCCTTTGAAATCCTTAACAGTTTTGGTCTTCACTTCCTCTGGAAGGGCGTTCCAGGCATCCACCACCCTCTCCGTGAAGAAATACTTCCTGACATTGGTTCTGAGTCTTCCTCCCTGGAGTTTTAAATCATGACCCCTGGTTCTGCTGATTTTTTTCCAACGGAAAAGGTTTGTCGTTGACTTTGGATCATTAAAACCTTTCAAGTATCTGAACATCTGTATCATATCACCCCTGCTCCTTCTTTCCTCCAAGGTATACATATTTAGGTTCAGTGGCCACACTTAGCTGGATTAGTATTTATCTGGCTAAGTAGTAGGTGGATATCTCGGGGACAGGCAATAGGCAAATCGAGGTGGGGCAACTTATTCTGTTATCGTAACCAGATAAGTGCTTATATTCAGCCTTATCTGGTTAAGATAACCGAATAAGTTAGATCTAGTCAATAGCAGCTCTAAAGTTATCTGAATATAACTTATCTGGCTAACTAGAACTTATTCAGTTATATTCAACAGCATAGCCATTCTAAGTTATCTGGATAAGTTTTATCAGACAATTGGATATCTTTCAATATTGGGCCCCTAATTTTAGTATATAAAAATCATAGAGGGGGCCATGGTGTAACTGAAAGAGCTTTTCCATGATTATAGGCCTTCTTGGGCACTCAATTTATCTGTTATGTCCTTATTGAGAGTATCTAAATCAAAAAATGGAGACTGAAAACATTTTTAGGCAATCAATTTTATTATTGGCATGGGTTATTAAATATGCATAAATCTATCCTGCAGCACTCTTGCATATATATAGATGTACGTGAATATATTGGGGCAGATTTTAAAACCTGCGCGCGGGCACAGATTTGTTCGCACAACCCGGCGCGAACAAATCTACGCCTGATTTTATAACATGTGTGCGCAGCCGCACGCATGTTATAAAATCCAGGGTCGGCGCGCGTAAAGGGGTGCACAATTGTGCAACTTGGTGCGCCGAGCCGTGCAGTCTGCCTCCGTTCCCTTTGAGGCCGCTCCGAAATCGGAGCGGCCTCGGAGGGAACTTTCCTTCCGCTCCCCCCCACACCTTCCCCTCCCTTCCCCTACCTAACCCACCCCCCAGCCCTACCTAGAACCCCCCCCTTTGCCTTTGTTGAAGAAGTTACCCGGGCACAGCGGAAAATGGCCGCTGTGTCTGGAGGCTCAGGCCACGCCCTGCCCCGACCCGGACCGCCCACACCCCGCCCCTTTTTGCAAGCCCCGGGACATACGCACGTCCCGGGGCTTGTGCGCGTCGCTGAGCCTATGCAAGATAGGCTCAGTGCGCGCAGGGGGAGGCAGGGGTAGGTTTTTGAGGGTTGTGTGTGTATCTTGCGCGCGCAACCCTTTGAAAATCTACCCCATAATTGTTAGCTGGATAAATCTCAAAAAGCGTTACTTAGCTGGCTAAGTAGAGCTCTTTGAGACTTATTCGTTAACTTTTTTCCCCCCTCCTCATTTGTTCATATGTTAATTCGTTATATCTGTTCGATGTAAACCGCCATCCCAGGCGCCTGTTTCAGTTACACTGTAAACCGATGTGATATCCCGGATGAACGTCGGTATATAAAAATTTTAAATAAATAAATAAATAAATAAATAATATATTGGTGAATGTTGCAGGGTACATTTATGTGTATTTTATAACCCATGTATATATGATACGTGCAGGTTCTAAAATACTAGAGTAGATCTGCCACAGCCATATACACTCATATATGGGGCCGCATGCAGTTCTTTAAAAATTATCCTCAGAGTGTAGCAGGATATTTTCTTGTTCAGATACATTTACTATAGTAAGATGTGAGATAGAGGTGGGACCTAGTTTTCCTTCAAAAACCATATGGCTCACTTACAATTTTTAGCTGTTCCTATTTGATGTGGCAGTACAGGATCCTGCTGCAAATTATATTTTCTGTATCTAGACAAAATGAGAACTTCTGAAATTGATGCTGTTTTTTTTCTTCTTGTTTTAACCCCTCAACCCTTTAGAACTATAACATCATTGCTAAAAAAAAAAAGTCATATAGTTCCACAATTTTGTTCTAGTTCATGGGAGTTTATTGGTAAGAAAACATTTCATCTGTTTTTTAATTTTGTGTTTTGTAGTGTTAGAAATATAGGGTATGCCTGAATGGCTTTTTGTTTGCATACGGAATACATAGAGAAAGTGCATAATAGACCATGTCAAGGCTGTCTGCTACTTACTGTCTATTTCACCTGTGTCTACATGATTGATAAGTCATTCTGATGCTATTTATATTTCCTAAAACTAGACAACTAAGAGTTTCAGGGCTACATTACTTTTTTTTTTCCTTTAATGTAATGCTACACATTACCCCTTTTGGACTGGCGTATCATTACTGAAAAATATTGCAGTTCTACACATTTGCTCCAGTTACAGAGGAATTATGGGTTAAATGTGACATATATTTGTGCAATGTAAACTGACGGAAAGCCCTATTTATACAAAAAAAAATGACATATGGTTTGCCTGGGTATTGTTTAAATATTTTGTATTGAGAAAGTACAAAACCCTTTTTACATAGAGACTGCAAGCTCCTTGTCAGTGGAAGACTTAGAAAAAAAGCATTTAACCTGGTAAATAATGGCAGAAAATGACTAATGAACTCATTCAGTCTGCCAGGTTATCTCTGACATGCTGCTAAAAATATATCCCATGTTGCCAGCCAGAGAACATGACCATTTGAAAGATATTACTCCCTATTCAGGTCAGTTTTTTTAAATTTCCTAACTTAGCACTCCATCATCTTAGGTAGAGATCGGCATACAAGATCCCCTATTTAGTTCACATCCAGTAGCCCTTTCTTCCCATGTGTAATCATAAACTCAGTCTTCCCAAGCCCAAACATCAAGCCTCCTTGTCCCCTTTGTAGTATTTTGGTTAATACAGTTTGTATGAAAACACCCCTCTCCTTCATTCAGCTTCTCCTGTGAAGCACTACTGAAAAGATCTTAACATGGTTATATAAAGAACTTGCTGTAACTGAGGTGTACATAACCAGAAAGTCTGATTGCTTAATTCTTATATTTCATTTTATTTATAAAATTTATAAATTGCTTTTCAGATTTTACAATAAAATCTTCAAAAGTGATGTACAACAAAGTTTAAAACACAAAATAAAAACAAAATAACAATACAAAAAAAATGTCATTCCAGCAAAATACTCCTAGAGCAAAGTATACATTCCTGCTGCTAGTCCCAAATCAAGACAGTCATAGCTTATAAATAACTCAGAAATCATTGACCAGGTCTTCAACTTGCAGCAAAACTGCATTAAAATATTCTTTTTCCTGATTGACAAAGGGAGGTCATTCCATAATTTAGGTATAATCATAGAGAATGACCTGTTTTGCAACTTTACATGCCAAAAATCCCTTATTAGTGGAAGTGAAGCTGATGACAACGTTGTGGACGTATGTCTCTGCTTGATGATTTCCGACAAAGTCTTTGTAACATTTGTGGAGGACAGGTGCAATGCAAGATCTTAAACATCAGTGCTAAGAGGTGAATATTCAAAAGCCATTTATATGGATAACTGAAAAGTTATCTGTCTAAGGGGGTCATTTATCAAAGTGCTATATGATGTTTTCACATGCAACAAATGCCTTTAATGCATGTGAAAGCAAGAGCCCCAGCTATCAGGGCCCTCCTACAACCACTGGGGAGAGAGAAAGAGAGAGAGAGTGAGAAATATCACCTAGCCATAATGGCCTCACACTAGATAGGAATTTATATCTCTATGGGAGGCCCACCTATTCACTCGAGGTGAGGTTTAGGTTTTTGTGTAGGGGTTAGGGGCCACTTTGACATTCGAAGTGAGACATACGAACAGGATAGTGCTCTCTTGTGAAGATTTGATGGCCTTCGGAATGAGGAAACTCACCCAAAGATGAGATTTGTGCAATGTTCTCTCAACCTAGCTTGATGTTACCCAGGTAGAGAGTCCATCAAGCTAGGTTGAGAGAACATTGCACAAATCTCATCTTTGGGTGAGTTTCCTCACTCCGAAGGTCATCAAATCTCCACAAGAGAGCACTGTCTCACTTTGAATGTCAAAGTGGCCCCTAACCCCTACACTAATTCCTAAACCTCACCTCGAGTGAATAGGTGAGCCTCCCGTAGAGATATAAATACCTATCTGGTGGGAGGCCATTATGGCTAGGTGATCTCTCTCTCTCTCTCTCTCTCTCTCTCTCTCTCTCTCTCTCTCTCCCAGTGGTTGTAGGAGGCCCTTGATAGCTGGCGCTTGCTTTCACATGCATTAAAGTAATTTTTTGCATGTGAAAACACCATATAGCACTTTGATAAATGGCC
Source organism: Rhinatrema bivittatum (assembly GCF_901001135.1). NCBI lineage: Eukaryota > Metazoa > Chordata > Amphibia > Gymnophiona > Rhinatrematidae > Rhinatrema > Rhinatrema bivittatum. The sequence continues at coordinate 168,012,892 of NC_042617.1, forward strand.
CCATTAGACAGATAACTTTTCTGTTAGCACTGATGTTTAAGATCTTGCATGGGACCTGTCCTCCACATATGTTACAAAGGCTTTGTTGGAAATCATCAAGCAGAGACATGCGTCCACAAAGTTGTCATCAACTTCACCTTCCACTAATGAGGGATTTTTGGCATGTAAAGTTGCAAAACAGGTCATTCTCTATGACTATGCCTAAATTATGGAATGACCTCCCTTTGAACGAGGCAGGCTGGGCATGGCTTGACTGGGCATGGCTGGAGCCTGAGGATGCAGGAACAAACAGGAACAAGGATTAGTCAGGAATGCAGAAGCAACACCCATTGCTTCTTGGGTAGGAGACCCGTTGCTGAGGTATCTGAGTGGTGTATGAGTCATCCTTATATAGTGGGAATCCACTGATGTCATCAAATTGTACCGGGGGACCCTCCCATATGGCCCTTTTAAGACTCAATGTGCGCCATGCGCACATGTGTAGGGAGGCCCCAGGAAGGGCTCGTAACCATGGTGGCGTATCGACAGGGTGTGCTGCTTTTGGCGGCATCTGTTTGTAGGTGGCATCCCATCCATGTGAAGAGGCCGGTGGGGCTTTGGGTGAGCCATCAAATGTGACAAATGGCTTTCCTTGGAAAAATGGTGTGTTGGCTTAGAGGTCTTCTGCTTATATTCAGTTTTGACTTTGGTTATCATCTTTCATTATACATTCAGTGCTAATTGGTACAGAGATTTATTTGCTGCTGAGCATGTTAATATATTAATATCGGTTTATGGCATAAGAAAAGTTATTTGTAGAAAGATTGCTGTGTGACCTAGCAAATTGACTGAGATACTTAAAGCAGCATGAGTCAAGGAGGTCATAATTTTTATTGCTTTGCATTTTCTATTTATTCTTTTGATAATTACTGTCTACACTCCACAGGTACTGGTAACATAAAAGGTCAGCAGCTTACTTTGGATACCCAGGAAGCTATATAGTTTTAGATTTTATCTGTACTCACAGAGTTTGATGCACCCTTAGCGGTTTTGGTCTTTATGAGAAGAATAGCAACTGAATAGTGGATTTTCTCACTAAAGGGGATATTTATTTATTTATTATGTATTTCTATGCCACCTTTTTACCAGAACGTCTGTTTAAGGCAGTTTACAGCATATTTAAAACAACAGATAATCGGTACATCACTGATAAAATAAAAGCAGACACAACATGTTAAAATCAACAAATAAACAAATAATAAAACAGACAATAAAAGTGACACAGCAGAAGTAAATCTTACCAAGATGCTTGGTGGAAACACCTGAGGGCCAAGGACAGAGCAAAGGAAAAGCTTTACAGTGCAAATGCAGTTTGTTCAGAGCAAAGCAGTGGTACCCCTAATGATGTCTAGCTGTCTGCATGTGTAAGTAAGCATCTTACAGATCCAGTGAACACAAATCTCCTGCTTGGACCACTTGAATTAGGGGAACTGAGGCAGAGCTGGTGCTACCTGTTTTGCTGCCCTAATCAATTATTATGCTGCCCACCCTCCACCAAACTCCAGTGGACTCTAATGGAGCCATTCATGGACTTCTCTTTTTTCCTAATAACTATGTGCATGAACAATATTAAGACAATATTAAAAAACAATATTAAGATGCAAAAAAATTAATACTGACAACTTCATCGAAGCTATAACTCCCATGATAAACCAGAACCCACATACCGATGTAACAGAAATGTTATCCTATTGGGACAAAAGTATAATAAAGAACATGGATACATTGGCACCTTTAAAACCTTGCAAGAAATCTACAAAAGTTACTGCGGCATGGTACTCTGACTCACTCAAATCACTTAAACATAAATTACGTAATTTGGAACGTAGATGGCGAAAAAATCCATTACCAGTACGCAAACAAGCCTATTTTACCTGCTTGCAGCAATATAAAAAAGAAATTAGAAATACTAAGAAAAAATTCTACACTCTTAAAATTCAAAGTGCCAATGGAAACCCAAGAGTTTTATTTAACATTGTAAGAAGTTTGACAATACAAGAAAACTCTTCTTTCACAGTAACAGACGATTAGCAAAACATTTTGAAAAGAAAATAGATAATATATCAACTGAATTTTCATCATTATCTATTCCCAAATCCATATTGCATCAAGCAGCTTGTTCCTTCTCAGAATTTGCTTCCATTAACAACTGTACTATAGTTAATATATTAACAAAATCAAAACCTTCTAACAGCCCATTCAACCCTGGTCCTGGCTATTTACTTAGAAACATCAAAGATCACATTGCCCAACCAATTGCCGATATAGTAAATGCATCTTTATCACAAGGTATATTTCCAGCACCTCTCAAAAAAACTTCCATTTTGCCAATTCCCAAGAACAAAAATCAAAACCCTCTAGATGTATCAAATTACCGACACATCGCCGCTCTCCCTTCAATAGCCAAAATTATTGAATCAGTTGTACTTCATCAGCTATCTGATTACATAGAAGATAACAGCATACTACACAACAATCAACATGGATTCAGAAAAGCCATAGTATGGAATCATTACTCATTTTCAGGGATATTAATCGTTTTTCTGACGGATGAAAATATCGTACGATATCTTCTAATCCGTCAAGTATCAGGGGGTCCCCGAAAGCGATAGGAAAACCCCATGAAAGTTTTGTGTGGTTTTCTTATCTTTTTTTGGGGGGGGGGGAAGAAAGGGCGCACAGAAAAACCCCCCCAAACCCACCCCGACCCTTTAAATCTAATTATTTAGAATTCTCCACCCTCCCGACCCCCCAAAAACTTTCCTAAAGTACCTGGTTGTCCAGTGGTTTGGGGGTCCCGGGAGCAATCTCCTGCTCTCGGGCCCCTATCACATGGTAGGAGCAATGGATGGCCTGCAATGGTTGGAATGGGGGTCTAAAGCTTTGTTTACTCACTGCTGGTCTAGAATATGCTCTAGTTCTTAGTTATTTAGGAAAATTTGACATTTATTTTGGAGATATTTGGGTTTGCTAGGTTTCAGAGTTGACTTGGTGTGTTCGTGCATGTGCTGCAGACAAAGTGCACAAGGGAGTAAGATACCCCTTGGGCCAGTTTTCAAAAAAATCCCCTGGGCTGATATTTTCCTGCAATCCGCCCCTGCTTCCTCCAAATATATTCTGTGGCCTCAGAGCAATTCCCTATAAAGTGTAATATGATGAAGTGAATGCAGTCATGAGCCAATGCATTTTGCAGATATAAATTCCTTTTTATATGTCTATCATTCACATGAAATGTTATTGAAATTGCATTGTTTGAAATATGTATTAATGTGAGCATTCTCCATGAATTGCTTGTTTACAGCATGGAAAATATTTTCGGAAGAAAAATTAGTTCCTTATTAATGTCTTAAACATTACAAGCAAGACAATATAGAATTTTCTGCCAAGTTTACTTTACCAAGATTCTACATGTTATCATGGTAACTTTGAAAAAGGCACACGTGGCGCATATGTGCAAGCGTTCATCGGCCTGTGCCCAGGGATGCAGCCATTTTATAACATACGAGCATATGTGTGCGCATATTATAAAATTGCCTGACGGCACGTATATGTGCGTGCAATTTTAAGTGGACACGCGCTCTATCGGGTAGATTTCTATTCAGCCATGTGCATAAATTCCGGCTTTTACATGCATGGCCGGGCCTTGCGTGCGCCGAGCCAATTTTCAACAAGGCCTGGCCATGAGCATAAAGGCCGGTACTCGCAGAAGTGCCAGGCCGAAGGAAAGGGGCAGGCAGGGAGGGGCAGGGCTGGAGGTAGCGGGTACAGTGCCGGGGAAGGGACTACCTGCGTGCGTAAGTTGCTTCTGCTCCAACGGTAAGCAACAAAATTTAAAAAAAGTAGCAGAAAGGGTTTAGGGGGTGGGGAGGAGAAGGGAAGGGTAAGGGAGATTAGGTAGGGTGGTAGGGAAGTTCCCTCTGTCCGCTCCTTAATTGGAACGGACTGGGAGGGAACTGGGAGAAGCCCGATGTCGTCACTGTGCGTATGTTTGTAAGATTAGGCCCCCCTGTGTGTGATTATAACATGCGGCGCGCATGTGCACACAGCCCCCGGATTTTATAACATGCGTGCGCTGGGGCATGCATGTTATAAAACTGGCACATCCAAGAAGTGTGCCTGGAAGCGAGCGCACATACTCTTAAAATCTAACCCTATGGGCACAAATGCCGCTTCTACTGCGTAAATGGAGAGCTTTTAAAAGATGCGCGCACTGTCGCTGCTACCAGTTTTCCCAGTTCATTATCAGTTTGCCTAGGTAAAGATTAGGTCTTCCAAACCCCCGCCCCCCTAGTTTAATAGCCTCCCTTCTCCCCTGTTAGTCCTGACCCTTAAAACATCGCTGATCTGTCTATTTATCTTTATTTTACAACTCGCATATTATCCATAGCAGAAGTAAATTTACGTGGCAGGGGCCCCCAGCGCATGCCTGTGCGCATAAGTATCTACATGTTAATTTCAAGTTAAAATCCAGGAACACCAATGCCCCGCCTAGTCCTTACCCATGCCCACTCCTTTTTTTTTTAAACTTTTCATTTGTGTGCATAGCAACAAATACGCGCTCATCCAGATGGCTTTTAAAATTTACTTGGTGCGTGCTGGCCTGACTTTTGCACATATCTCACAGTTTTGGCTCATGCTGGACTTTTAAAATTCACCTTTAAGGAATGATCTCCTTAGATTATAAGCCCTCTGCGTAAAGAAAAATAGAGAGCACCTGATTGAAATCAGCTGAATCCTGAAAAGTGGAAAATATAAATAAATAAGATGAGGGTACAGTGGCCACTCAGGATCTTCTGGAAAGAACTGAACCATTGCAGGCATCCTCAGGGGAAGGTGCTGTCAATCCTAGCTGTTACCTACCTGGCAGGGATCTGGGGCCAGCTAGCGGGAGACCAAGGGTCCCCCACAAAGTATACAATTGTCATGAAAATGAAAACTGATGCGAATCAAATGCAATCGCCTTTAAGGCCGTGCCATGTAGAATTTAGTGTTCTGTATTGTAGAGCTATTTAATTTCAATGAAGTGGCACAGTCACAGTTAAGTGTGAGAGTCCAGCTTTCTCTTCAGAAATATCTGATCCCTGTTTCCCCACAGGTAAAGAGAAAACCCTTTTGCATTTAATTCAATCAGCAGTTCATCTGTCTCTTGGTTTCTTGCCACTAGAACTCTCAAGATTATTCATTGTTAAGGGTTGAGAAATTGCTTCAAGACAGAGTCACACTCACTCAGGAAACTCGGCTACTTTACTCCTTACAGAACTAATCTTTTATAAGAAAACCCTTGCCCTTTTCCAGATTACATTTTTTTTTTAGTTCAAATGTCTGCAAGGAAATTACTTTTATAACAGGAACTCAGTGTTTATTTGGTAAAACAGGAGGAACCCAAGCTATTGTTGACAAGCAAATTCCTTTATTTATTTTTTCTTTGTTGCAAAAATAAATACCATGAAAACTAGTTTGCAAGTATTAAAATGATGGCGTGGATAAACAAAAATCTCACACCAAACGAAAAACTGCAGACGGTGAGTACTATGCATGCAATGTATGCACCTGAGAAGAAAAAGCTTCAGCTAATGTTATCACATTTTCTATGAAATTTTATGTGGATAACCTTTTCGTTATATGGCATGTACAGTCTTCAGGAAATGCCACAAGTCCACCAGTATAACGGAAGAAATATGTGCACTTCAGTATAATATATTGACTGGACGATCTAGTGTGTGCTTATGCATTATTCTGCTACTCAGGTTTGCCCAGGTATGCCTAGTATTTTGGATGATCACAATTTCCAATACAAAACATATTAGCTAGGAAGTCACTTAGTACTCAATATTTGGAAAGAAGTATGAGCTCATGAATGGAAAAAAAAAAAAGAAATAAAGCTGTAAGTTTACTGTTGTTACAGTGCAAGATTAAATTTGAGCCATCTAAACAATAGTAGGTCTTACTGCTCGCTCCACAATACCTGGATGGCCCATCTTTCATGTTCCAGCGGGCAGGCCCCCCTCAGCCCACATCAGTCTCCGAGCACTATCCAATGGAGCCCTCTCAGAAGCCGGGCCCCTGCCACATTCTCAGCTGGTGCCCCAGCAAGTCTGATTACCCCCAAGCACTCCCGCCCACCGTCATGTGCTATGACAATTTCTAAATTGCACCAGAGGGCATACCAATGTCTCCCAGTGCCTGCTGCCAGCAGAGCAAGATGAATCCACAGCGCTTTTAAAAAAAAAAAAAAAAAGTAAATTGCTTTAGTATCCTATCCCTTCCTCCCACCCAAAAATAAAGCTGCAGTAATAAAGCAAAAAGGAAGAGGGTGGCTGAGAAGGAATCCCAAAACTAAAGGTATGCAAAAGAAGGTAGAGCAATACAAACTTCTACCTATATTTTCCCCATGGCCAGTCACTGCCACTCCTGAGTCCCTGCACATGTTCCCATCTTGTAGTTTAATCTGCTGGGGGCAACTCCAGGCAAAAGAAGCAGTGGAGACTGGACCTACTGCCATGATACTCAAGGCAGCTGCAGACATGGCTGGGCGGGGCTCTCTGCTAGTTTATTTGTTGAGGAAGAAGTTGAGTTAAAATTAGGGAGGTCAATATTCAAAAGCCATTTAGACGGATAACTGAAAAGTTATCTTGTCTAAATGGTTAGCCAGTTATGTGTAAAGCCGTACGTGGCTAAATTCTATCTGTACAATAATTTATGCAGCTAGAATTTAGCCGTATAAGTCAGGGGCAATCCAGGGGCGGGCAGGAGGCGTTTCGTGGATGGCCAGCATTAGCTGCATAAGTAATGCGGCTAGCTCTGATATTCATGGTTAGCCGCTTAACCAATGCTGCTAAAACAGGTCGCTCCGTAGGGCTGCCCTAAAGTTAGCTGGATATACTCATGCAGCTAACTTTAAGGTAGCTGGGTATATTCAGCGGCATGGCTGCACTGCTGAATATTCCCATTAAGTTAGCCAGATAGCTATATCCTGTTAACTTAACTAGCTGCTCCGCAGCTGAATATCAGCCCCTCGATAACTATATCTATCTATTTAGATATCTTTATATGTAGATATATATTGGATGACTATGCCATTGCCTTTTTATCCTTCTCTTGATACATACATTCTTACTCTTAAAAATATTTCAGGGCAATTTGGCTTCACCTCTCTTGGACAGCTACATATGTTTTATGCCAAGTACGGTTACAAAATACCATTCTGTAAATATTAGTAGCACTGATTGCTATACAAATAGGACCATATGTTCTTTTCAAATGTGATGAAAAAGAGGATAGAACATTATAACCTGAATAGTACACTCAAAGTTAAAAATAAACAAGCATGTGCATTCTGTTTTGTGCTTAAGGTGAATTTTCAAAAGGATTTACCCTTGTAAATGTAACTGCTAGTAGCAGTTTTCAAAAGCTATTCATGTGTGTAAAGTGCACTTACATGAGCAAATCCTATGGATAATTCAATGGCACATTTTGTAGCAATTTTCAAAAGCTCACACAGGTTAAGTGCATTTACTCAAGTATAACCCAGTTTTACACATGTAAATGCTTTTTAAAATCAGGCCCTTAGTGTACTGTTTTTCTGCTTAGAGTATTTTTTATGGTACCATTTCTTTGAAGGATTTTAACGTATTCTGTTATTTCCAGTTTATATTTTACTGAATATGCAAAAAAAAATGCAAAGTCATGCATCTGGGGTGTAGAAATCCTAAGGAGGTATAAAAGCTGGCAAATGAGAAGCTGATGTGCACCTAATAGAGATACGTGCAGGTGATTTCAATGTGGTGAAACAGTGTGACAAGGCAGTGGCTATAGCCAGAATAATGCTGGGATGTGTAGAGATAGATATACAACAAAATAATATTTCTCCTCCGTGCCGGGTCATGGCGTTGGGCCTGGGTCCGGGCCCTAGCATAGGCCAAGGCCCCAGTATCGGGACTCGGCTTCCGGGCCAGGCCGTAGAACTGGGCCTGGGTTCAGGCTCTGGCTTAGGCTGAGGCCTCAGGCTTGAGTAGGTTGAGGCCATAGTGACCTACAGGAGCCTCAGCCAATACACAGCAAGGACTTCAGCCTAGACACTGCCGGCAGATCCCCAGCGGCCCAGATAAGTATGGGCGGGTGGGATCCTGGTCTCTGCATTTTTCTGGAGGGGTGGGAAAGAGACCTAGTTTTCAATTTTTGGCCATTTTGGTGTTTATTTTTTTTAATTTCTTGATTCGTTATTTTCACATGAATCAAATAAATCAAGCAATCCATGAACTGAAATTCGTGGGGAAAAAAATCTCCTGAAAATGAACCAAAAAAAGAAAACTATTTTTTTTTCCCTGCAGATCTCTAATATTTAGTCAAGAATTGTATTAGTTAGATAGCGTATTGTATTTCATCTTCAACCATGTTTAATTATTTATTGAAAAATATTTATTTACCATGCTACCCAACTTCTCTAGGCAGTGTACAACAATGTATTCATGTTTCTCATGAATAAAGCACACTGAAAATACACAACACCTAAAACTGTGAAAGATAATGCATCAACTGAACAATTAGAAAGAAGTTAAAAAGTTAGGAAGTGAATTTGATGTATGTTTTGGTCCCTTAATAGCTTGCTGTTTTCTATGTTGTCAGTGTCCCATTTGGGGGTGAGATTATCGATATCCAAACCTTATGTGTATGGTTCAGCAGTGTTAATATCTGCAACAAGGCTTCCACTAGAAAAACTGGGTTATCTGATCTCTGGTTGCTAGTATCCGCCTCGGCCTGAGACCAGTGACTCCTGATTCAGCCACGTCTCAGTTCTGGAGGACTGGCAATCCTGCTTGCATGGGATAGGCTGTCCAAAAGGCCTAGATTTACTTCTCTTTCCTGGAAAACTCCCAGTCCTGGAGGACTAGCTGACTTTCTTGGTTAGGGCAGGCTTTCTGGTAGGCCGAAACCTATTTCTCCTTTCTGGAGAACTTCATGCACTGGAGGGCTGGCAGTTCTGTGTGCACACAGGACAGGCTCTCCAGAAGACCTGGACCTACCTGGATATATCTAGTTATATACAAAGGAGGCTCTCGTACATAAGGTAGTATCCCTTGTTAGGGTCCTTGAATAAAGCTGTGATTTTTATTAATTCCATTTCAGTCTCTGGCTGTTCATTGAGTGTTTGGTCCAACATATGAAATGTTTTGATGTGTTATTGATGCCATGGTTAGTTTACAGTATATAAATATATATACATGCACACAGATATAGCTATATAGATAGATAGCAATATATATATGTGTGTGTAAATAGATTGCTATATGAATATATGGAGTGAGAGAGCCCTAGCGAGATTTATTTTTAAACTAAAATACAATAATGCTGTTTTCTAGCTGTTGAACCTATATTGCTGAAAAGGATCTTTATAATTGTTATAAGTCTCTTAGGTAAACTGTGTAAGTGCTTCATATTGAGAGAGGAAGCAAAAGAGTAAGTTTGCTTTTTAACACATTATTTGATCTGCAAATCATTTTACCTTAGCGTTAATTAGCACTGTTAGAGCTTGACAGATTTTTTTTATTGTAATGTTAGAGATGTGTTGAACTAAAATTAGAAAACTGATGAACCTAGGCCTAGATTCATCATTCCGCGATAAATAAATATAGCGGAATGATGAGCCGTGGCCAGAAAAAGGGCAGCGGGTCGCACTGCCATGATGCAGCCGGGTATACACTATAGCCCCCTACCGCCAATGGGAAATGTGGTATTTCCAGCTATACTGCCAGCGATAACATCTAAATCATCGCCCGCAGCGGTACCAGAATCAAAATTTCTAACACCGCCCAAACCTCAACCTAACCCCCTCCCCTTTCCCTCATTTAAATCCTAACATCGCGATGCGGTAGTTATTGCATGCGTTAGGGCGGTACGGAACGCGATACCGCCATAACATGGCCCATTGCGTTTTAAAGAATGGCCAGGGCCCGGGAGAGCAGGAATTAGGCCCATGCCAGCTAAGAAAAGAAGGCCCCTATGTAAGGTTCTGATGTGATACTTAATAAGAGAAATCATTTTCTAAATTTCCCACATAATTTTTATTTATTTAAGAAGGCTTTACGAGCTTTTTTGTTAGCAAATTCTTCAATTACAATTGAAATTGTTATTTATACATGTTAGAAATAGAGATATTTAGCTTTTTTTTTTTAATTTTGCCCAACAAAAGTAGGCCCCTTGAACATTGTAGGCCCTAGCCAAATGGCCATGCTGGCACCCTCTCTCTCCTGGAGTGAGAATGGCCCCCTATAATTGTTAATTTAGCTGTGAAAAAGCGTATATGCCAACATCCCCCATGACCTTTAAAAATAATAATTATTATTCAGGATGTGCAGGCCAGAAAATTAATTTTATTTTTTTTTGTTTAGCTGGGGAAAATTTTCATCTGAATCTTGTTTCATTGGGGGACTTTTTTGTTTCTTCTTTTGCTTGATTTTGTCAAACAGGGCACACTAGTCGCAAATAGATCATGCTATGGAGAAATCAAGGTGAATTTTAAAAGCCTGATGCACCGAAATTAGGGGTCTACATGAATATGTCGGGCTAGTACACGACGAGCGGATTTTAAAAGCTACCTGTATTCGTGTGAACTTGCCGCTGTGTGCAGAAATGAAAAGTTTCCAAAAGGATGTGGTATGTGGGCGTGGTCTGGGCTGGGCATAGGTGTTCCGGGATTTGAATTTGAAATTTTCGCATAAATACTTACGCACACCGGCGTGCGCTGGGGTCCCCTGCACATAACTTTATTTCTGCTATGGATAGCGTGTAAGTAGTAAAAAAAATATATATATAGGCAGATTTGTGGGGTGTTAAAGGTTGGGGCTAACAGGGAAGAAGGGAGGCTATTAAACTAGGGCAGTTTGTAAGTCCTATTCCTTAACTGGGCGAACTGGGAACAAACTGGAAATGGCATTAGCGCACATCTGTTTTATATCCCCCCCCCCCCAATCACGCAGTAGAAGCGGCATTTGTTTGCACAGACGTGTGCCCACTTAAAATTGAGCCATGTCCCTAGTCACGTGTATGCCATGCGCCACTTTGAAAGTTACCATCTTTGAGGGTCATTCATCAAACTGCGTTATGGCATTAACGCACGCGTTAGCACCATAATTCATGCATTAAGAACAGTAACGCACAGCATGTCTGCAAATGTTTTGGGGGCGGGGCAGGATCAGGGAGGAGTTTTGGCAGGATTTAGTAAAATGAGGGAAAATATAGCACCGTGCAATAGTATCACGCATGCTATCGCATGGTTTTAACGCCAGAAATAACTATACCTTTTTTCCTGACGTTAGGCTGTGCAATATGCCCAAAATGGCCATAACACAATTTGCAATAAATTTTTAGAATTGCATGTTGGCCATTTTCTGGGCTGGGAGAGATGGTGGTGGTTTAGGGGCCAGTTTCGCATGTGGAGTGAGACATACGAATAGCACAGTACACCTTGGTGAAGATTTGATATCATTTGGAGTGAGGAAAGTCTCACAAAGATGAAATTTTATACTATGTTGTCTCACCCTAAATCCTAAACCACCACCAACACCTCACCTCCAGCTATTAGATAGCCCTCCTATAGAGATATAAATAGTTGCACACTGTGAGGCCCTCCCCAGAGGTGCTCTCTCTCTTTCTCTCTCCCTATCTCTCTTCTTAGCACAGGATGTGAAAAATAGGGATTATCGCAGGATGTGCTAAGATTACCATACTACCAATACAAAGGGTTTGTGTGCTGTTTGTAAATATCTTATACTGTTTGCCAAAATGAACAATAAATCCAAATTTTGGCAGATTGTTTTTCTTCTGTTTGAAAACAAAATGTCGCGTTTTTCATTTTAGGCCAAATTTTAAATACTCCCCGCGCGTAAAAAACGGGGGTTATGTGTGGCCGGGCCTTGCGCGCACTATGGGGCGGATTTTAAATGGCCTGCGCGCGTAAATCCAGCCGGATTTACGCGCGCAGGGCCCTCGTGCACCGGCACGCCTATTTTGCATAGGCCGCCGGTGCATGCAGAGCCCTGGGACTCGCGTAAGTCCTGGGGCTTCGTAAAAGGGGCGTGTCGGGGGTGTTGCGGAATGACGCGGCATTTCGGGGGCATGGCGCCGGCCCGGGGGTGTGGTCGAGGCCTCCGGACCAGCCCCCGGGTCGGGTGATGGCGCGCCTGCAGATTTACGTCTGCTTTTAGCAGGCGTAAATCGTGCAACAAAGGTAAGGGGGGGTTTAGATAGGGCCGGGGGGGTGGGTTAGGTAGGGGAAGGGAGGGGAAGGTGGGGGGAGGATGAAGGAAAGTTCCCTCCTAGGCCGCTCCGAAATCGGAGCGGCCTTGGAGGGAACAGTCAGCGCACGCTGGGCTCGGCGCGCGCAGGTTGCACAAATGTGCACCCCCTTGTGCGCGCCGACCCCGGATTTTATAAGATACGCGCGGCTACGCGCGTATCTTATAAAATCCAGTGTACTTTTGTTCGTGCGTGCGTATGTTTTTAAGATCTACCCCTATGTGCATTTTAGAAAAAACACAAGAGCCAGGCTTCTGTGAAGGGGTGGGCCGGGGAGCAGAGCGGGGCAGCCCGGGACAGCGCCATTCCTCACTGTCCCGGAGCCTCGTATGCCAGCCAGCTGCTGGAGCACGCAATTTACTTCAGGTCGGGCCCTGAAGTAACTTGCAAAATAAAAGGTAAACAAATTTTAGAAAGGTTTTAGAGGGTGGGGAGAAGAGGGGAAGGGGAAGAGGAAGGAGGTTAGGGTAGGGGGAATGAAAGTTCCCTCCCAGTCTGCTCTTAAATTGGAGCGGACTGGGAAGGAACTGGGGAAGGCCCCAATGCGCCGCCACACGAATGTTGCCAAAATTGATCCCCCATTGCGCTCGCTGCCCCCGATGTTATAAAAGCGCATGTCCATGTGCATGCGTGTTTTTTATTTATTTTATTTATTTATTTATTTATTTATTTATTCATTTTTATATACCGTCATTCGGTTCAGGCATCATAACGGTTTACAAAGTCAAACAAAAACAGATAACTTATACATAGTTAGAAAAAAGTAACAATGGTGGGGGGGAATGGAAGTAAGGGGAAGATGGTGGGGTGAAAAAGGGAGGAAAAGGGAAAAAAGGGAAGTAACAGTAATAGTATTAATTTATCATAAAGGAGGGATTCTATCATTACTTCTTATAAGTTCTGAATTGTAATGAATATGGTTGATGCTAGTTTTAGATACTTTTTCTTTCGTGTCTGGGTTTGGTTGGTTGAGTTGATTGTAGATGGATTGTTGATATAGATGATCATTAATGTAGACTGTATGAAAAAGGAAAGTTTTTAGATCTTTCTTGAACTATTTGATATTGGTTTGAGTTCTCAAATAAAGTGGTAGAGAGTTCTAACCCTTTATCTTCACTTGATTGCACATCTCTAATAATCATTGTATTTGTCTTTAAGATATCACTTCGCATACATTGCATAACATTTAAAAAACGGGGAGTGCATTGCATTGTTTCTCAATTAGCCTTAATTAGAAGCAGAACAAATATTTGAACTTTTAATTTCATCTAGACAGAAATAAAATTGCATTGTTTAACTGTTCTATGTAATGGCACTGCCAAAAAGTTCTATGTAATGACACTGCCAAAAAGTTTTAAGTTATCTGTAAACCGACACGATGTGCAAACGGTTGTTGGTATATAAAAACCTACAAATAAATAAATAAATAAAATAAAATAAAAAAATTTGGATGGCACAGCATGCCTTAAGTACTTGTCAGGCAGCCTGTGTTACCTGATTTTTTAGCCTGCATTAGGTTGAGTACACAAGCAGTTCAATCGTCAGTTTGTTTCCTTCCTATAAAACAATAGTTAGTGAGTTTTACTAGAATAAAGATATGTTTGCTTCAAGTTTGAAAGACAGAAAGGGTGATGGAAGTGCGAACTGGAAGCAGGATTCTCTTCAATAGCAAAGGCTTCTGGGACAAACCAGTATCCTTCCCTGCCTCTGCCCCCCCCTCCCCCCCACACACACACACTGCATCCTCTTTCACAACTCCTGGTTACATATTATGGGGTAGATTTTCAAAGGGTTATGCATGTAAGATACGCGCGTAACCCCTGAAAACCTACCCTTGCGCATGCTGAGCCTATTTTGCATAGGCTCAGCGGCGCGAGAATGTCCCGGGGCTTTCAAAAATGGGCGGGTCCGGGGGCATGGCGGTGGTCCAGGGCGGTCTGGGGGGGGGCGGAGCTGGGGGCATTCCTGAGTCCTCCGACACAGCGTCCGTGCTGGAGGTTCGCGCAACAGCAGCTGGCTGGCGCGCACAAGTTACGCCTGCCTCAGACAGGCGTAACTCGCTGAAATAAGGTAGGGGGGGATTTAGGTAGGGCTGGGGGGTGGGTTACATAGGGGAAGGGAGGGAAAGGTGGTAGTGAGGCGAAAAAAGTTCCCTCCGAGGTCGCTCTGATTTCGGAGTGGCCTTGGAGGGAACGGGGAAAGCCATCGGGGCTTCCCTAGGGCTTGGCATGTGCAAGGTGCACAAGTCTGCACCCCCTTGCGAGTGCATGTTTTAAAATCGGGTGTACATTTGTGCGCGCCGGGTAGCACACACAAATGTACCCCGCACGCGTAACTTTAAAAATATGCTCCAATGCATTGTGAAAAAAAAATTGGAATAAATGTTGTCCACTATCTTATACTCGGACTACAACACTGGTAGCATATGCTATCAAAGCAATGCTTGAAGCTACAGGAGCAATTCAAGTGTACTGTGATCCTAGTATCCCTGGAGGTTTTCAGAGATGCTAGGTTGGTGAGGGATGGGTTGAGATTGCAGGATGGAAGGAGGAGGATGGGGTTGAGGAGGGGCCTGGAAGCGTACATATTTTGTGAGTGGGAGACAGTTGGTTGACTCTTGGTCGAAAAGGCCCACAACTTTATCATTATGTTTTGGGATGAGAAGGGGAGATTGAGCTCAATGTCCAATTAATTTTCAAGCATTTAGTGGTTTGTGGTAGGGGGATTGGACCTGCAGGAACCCACACACCTTTTTATTTCTTTTTTTTTAACACATAACCAGCAATATCATTTGAATATAGCTGGTTAAGGAAAAGTTACATAGGTTCACAGACCTGGATAACTTTAAACCTTACCAGCTGTATTGTAACATACCCAATTAGGTTTGAAAGTTCCCGAGAAATGTTAGCTGGATAACTTTGTGTAAATTTAGTGAAACAGTTATCCTACTGAAAATCCCTGATAACTTATCCAGCTAACTTTTGTCAAGTTATCCATTCTCTACTTTGCTGAATATTTGTTTCTAAACCTTTTCTCCCATTGTGTGTCTATGAGAGAAATTGCTTAGTACGTAGGGCATTTAGAGTGAACGGCTGCCAGGCAACATGGCTCCGCACTATCCATAATTTAAAAATGGCTTGGGGAACCTTCCTCTCTTTGCACATTTGTGACAATCAAACAAAATCAATTCTACACAGTTTAATCAATAAGAGATTAAGAGAAGGGTGTAACCAGCTATAAGGTAGGAAAAGAGGACTGGGGTCCTTTATTCCTCGTGTGCAACATTGCCCTCCTCACCCACCAGTCATGGATAATGTCCTCTTGTGTGGGTCTAAAGGAATTGCATGGGGCCTCGAGGCCCCCAAGCAATGGCCCATCCTTCCAGTGGCAAGTGGAAGGGTGGTGAAAAAGCATGTGATGGGGCTCTGCCCCATGTTCTCACTGGCAGCAGGTACCCAGCCAAGCCTCCTTCGAGTTCTATAAAAGAATCTAGTAAACACCCCAGAGTTCTGAAGGAACTAAAAAATGAAATTTCAGACCTATTAGTAAAAATTTGTAACTTATCATTAAAATCATCCATTGTACCTGAAGACTGGAGGATAGCAAATGTAACCCCAATATTTAAAAAGGGCTCCAGGGGCGATCCGGGAAACTACAGACCGGTTAGCCTGACTTCAGTGCCAGGAAAAATAGTGGAAAGTGTTCTAAACATCAAAATCACAGAACATATAGAAAGACATGGTTTAATGGAACAAAGTCAGCATGGCTTTACCCAGGGCAAGTCTTGCCTCACAAATCTGCTTCACTTTTTTGAAGGAGTTAATAAACATGTGGATAAAGGTGAACCGGTAGATATAGTATACTTGGATTTTCAGAAGGCGTTTGACAAAGTTCCTCATGAGAGGCTTCTAGGAAAAGTAAAAAGTCATGGGATAGGTGGCGATGTCCTTTCGTGGATTGCAAACTGACTAAAAGACAGGAAACAGAGAGTAGGATTAAATGGGCAATTTTCTCAGTGGAAGGGAGTGGACAGTGGAGTGCCTCAGGGATCTGTATTGGGACCCTTACTGTTCAATATATTTATAAATGATCTGGAAAGAAATATGACGAGTGAGATAATCAAATTTGCAGATGACACAAAATTGTTCAGAGTAGTTAAATCACAAGCAGATTGTGATAAATTGCAGGAAGACCTTGTGAGACTGGAAAATTGGGCATCCAAATGGCAGATGAAATTTAATGTGGATAAGTGCAAGGTGATGCATATAGGGAAAAATAACCCATGCTATAATTACACGATGTGGGGTTCCATATTAGGTACTACAACCCAAGAAAGAGATCTAGGTGTCATAGTGGATAACACATTGAAATTGTCGGTTCAGTGTGCTGCGGCAGTCAAAAAAGCAAACAGAATGTTGGGAATCATTAGAAAAGGAATGATGAATAAAACGGAAAATGTCATAATGCCTCTGTATCGCTCCATGGTGAGACCGCACCTTGAATACTGTGTACAATTCTGGTCGCCGCATCTCAAAAAAGATATAATTGCGATGGAGAAGGTACAGAGAAGGGCTACCAAAATGATAAGGGGAATGGAACAGCTCCCCTATGAGGAAAGACTAAAGAGGTTAGGACTTTTCAGCTTGGAGAAGAGACGACTGAGGGGGGATATGATAGAGGTGTTTAAAATCATGAGAGGTCTAGAACGGGTAGATGTGAATCGGTTATTTACTCTTTCGGATAGTAGAAAGACTAGGGGACACTCCATGAAGTTAGCATGGGGCACATTTAAAACTAATCGGAGAAAGTTCTTTTTTACTCAACGCACAATTAAACTCTGGAATTTGTTGCCAGAGAATGTGGTTCGTGCAGTTAGTATAGCTGTGTTTAAAAAAGGATTGGATATGTTCTTGGAGGAGAAGTCCATTACCTGCTATTAAGTTCACTTAGAGAATAGCCACTGCCATTAGCAATGGTTACATGGAATAGACTTGGTTTTTGGGTACTTGCCAGGTTCTTATGGCCTGGATTGGCCACTGTTGGAAACAGGATGCTGGGCTTGATGGACTCTTGGTCTGACCCAGTATGGCATTTTCTTATGTTCTTAAACACAGCAGAATCCCATGACTTTTTTTTTGTGAGTGTGTGTGTGTGTTTTTAAATCTGTTTGCTTTGTCTCTATTTTGACAGATAGGTGCAATGTAACTATTATAAATAAATATATAAGTAAAATCAAGCAGTCACTACATTAACATTGAAGCTTGTACAGTTTGATGCTTTCTGGTCAGACACATTTGTCTGTTCATTTCTAGTCATTATGTTCTATTTTATTGCTGATAATAATTAACATTTACACCAAGTACTTTTAAAAGTTTTGGGGTATTTGGGAGGGTGGGGGAAGCTAAGGGATCAGTTTTAAAGGGTCGGGGTGGGTTTTTTGCTTATTGGCTCGTGCGCAGCTGATAAACAAAACCGCGATCAGGCCGCACGAAAAAAATGTAACGATGTGAATCGGAACCAGAATCGGAACTGATTCCGGTGCTGATTCACATCTCTAGTACTTTTAGTGAACATACACACACAAATTTACTTTGAAAATCCACAGTTATTTGAGCACAGATTACTCCTCAGTTCTTCTCTTCCACTCCAGCTCTTTCTGCTTGGCTCCTTCTGGTCGCTATTCTGGAATGCTGCTGTTGCTTCACGGTCCTGGCTGCTCAGTAAAGTCCTGTATGACTAGCCAGTGCCTTGTGGTCCACTCATTATCCAGATAAGTCTTAAAATGCTACTTATTTGGCTAATAGAGACATTCATCAAAATGCATTATGGCGTTAACGCACTCGCTAATGTGTTAAATCTTTACCGAGATATACTCTGCTATTCGTATGTCTCCCTCTGCATGTAAAACTGTCCCCTAAACCCTAAACCACCACCACTACCTCACTTCGAGCTATTAGCTGGCCCTCCTATAGAGATATAAATAGTTTACTACTATGAAGGCCTTACAAATAGTCTCTCGCTCTTGCTCTCTCTCTCTCTCGCTGAAGTAAGAGAAGTCTTGCCTCACAAATCTCCAACATTTTTTTGAAGGGGTGAATAAACGTGGACAAAGGTGAAACCGGTAGATGTGGTATATTTGGATTTTCGGAGGCATTCAACAAAGTCCCGCATGAGAGGCTTCTAAGAAAACTAAAAAGTCACGGGATAGGAGGTGATATGCTTTTGTGGATTTCAAGTTGGTTAAAAGACAGGAAACAGAGAGTAGGATTAAATGGTCAGCTTTCACAGTGGAAAAAGGTAAACAGTGGAGTGCCTCAGGGATATGTACTTTTACCGGTGCTTTTTAATATATTTAGAAATGATCTGGAAAGGGGTACAACAAGTGAGGTGATCAAATTTGAGGATGACACAAAATTATGCAGAGTAGTTAAATCTCAAGCAGATTGTGATGAATTGCAGGAGGATCTTGCGAGACTGGAAGATTGGGCTTCCATATGGCAGATGAAATTTAACGTGGACAAGTACAAAGTGATGCATATAGAGAAAAATAACCCTTGCTGTAGTTACACAATGTTTGATTCTATCTTTGGAGTTACCTCCCAGGAAAGAGATCTAGGCATCATAGTGGATAATATATTGAAGTAGTCGACCCAGAGCGCTGTGGTGATCAAAAAAGCAAACAAAATGTTAGCAATTATTAAGAAGGGAATTGAAAATAAAACAGTTGCCTCTGTATCACTCCATGGTGAGAGCGCACCTTGAATACTATGTACAGTTCTGGTCACCATATCTCAAAAAGAATATAGCTGCACTGGAGAAAGTTCAGAGAAGGGCGATCAAAATGATAAGGGGCATGGAACAGCTCCCCTATGAGGAAAGGCTTAAGAAGTTAGGGCTGTTCAGTTTGGAGAAGAGATGACTGATGGGGCCTATGATAGAAGTCTACAAAATCATGAAAGAACTTGAACAAGTTAATGTAAATTGGTTATTTACTCTCTCAGATAATAGAAGAACCAGAAGGCACTCCATGAAGTTAGCAAGTAGCTCATTTGAAACAAATCAAAGAAAATTCTTTTTCACTCAGCACATAGTTAAGCTTTGGAATTCATTGCTGTTATGTTTTGGTATGGATGTGAACCCTGGGCCAGGTGAGAGATGACTCCACCCACAGGGAGGAGCCCTGTGGGTCTCACCGTCGGTAGGCGCGGTTTCAGTGTCAGGACACAGCTGTAAATCAGACTTTATTATGTAGGAGAGAGAAAGGAAGCATAACCCAAGGAGTGGGGAATGCAATAAAGGTGCAGTTCTGAGCAGAACCCGTGGAGCGGGAAATGCTGTCAAAGTACAGTTCTAGAACTGAGGGATATACCCAGAGTAGTACCTCAGACATAACGATCCCGTAGTGGCCCGCAGAGTGGGGTACACCAGATAGTCTTCTCAGTAGGATGGAAGAATACCTCAGGTATGCAGATCCGGAAGTAGCCCACAGCACGGGGTACGCCGAAGATGACTTGCATGGTGATGATGATGTTGAGGTAGTCTGAGGTTCTGGAGCTCAGATTGGGTTTGAGAACAATAAAGCAATATCCTGCAGTGCAGGGTAGAATGTAGCGAATCCTGCTGGTGAAGATGAGGTAGTGCCCCGAGGTCTGGGGTATGCTGCAGGGAATCCCAGTAACGCTTGAAGAGAGATGAAGTAGAAGTACTCACAAGGGTTGGTTCCAAGAGTTCAGGCAGGAAGGCCCTCCGAGGAGCGGATGGCCTATGAACACGGAAGAGCCCCCAAGGAGCGGGTACTCAGAGCTTTCACCCAGTGAGACAGGAAGCAGGAACCAGAACTCTAAGGAGAAGCAGATTCAGCAACGAGAAGAACTCCTTGCTAACTCGTCTGAGTTTAGGGCCAGTCAGCTTAAATACAGCAAGGCGGTAACGTCATGCGGAGGGGATGCCCCCGAGGTTCCCAACATGACGTGTACTAAAGACGGCCCTTGCAAGCACACGCGCGTGTGCGCTAGGTGACTCCAGGAACAAGATGGCGGTCAGCATCGCCCAAGCCGTCCCAGGGACGCCAGGGAGGTCGGCGTTTGCTGGTGGAGGCCGCCACTCTTCCGAGAATTGACGAAGTAGCAAGAAAAGAGGTGAGCATGAGAGGTCGCAGCCGTCTGCGACCGGGCACAACAATTACCAGAGAATGTGGTTACAGCAGTTAGTTTAACTTGGTTTAGAAAAGGTTTGGATAAATTCCTAGAGGATAAACCCATAAACTGCTATGACGGTAATTAATAAGCAATAGTAGCTTGTGATCTATCTAATGTTTGGGTACTTGACAGGTACTTGTGACTTGGATTGGCCCCTGTTAGAAACAGGATACTGGGCTTGATGGACCCTTGGTCTGACCCAGTATGGTATATCTTATGTTCTTATGTGGTGATACTACCTAAATTACCTTTTTCTTACATAGCCAGATAAGTCTTAAAAGTGGTACTTATCTGACTAAGTCAGATAGTCGAACAAGTAGCTCATTTTAGTCTTATCTGGCTATTTGACTTAGACAGATAAATCAGAATTTAGCCAGATAAATAGCATGCAACTGCTTTATTTCTGTATATTTACATCTAACCTGAAAAATATGGAGTAGATTTTAAAAAGTGCGCCGGCGTACATGTGCGTACGCTACCAGGTGCGCACATTGGGGTTGGCGCGTGCAAGGGGGAACACAATTGTGCAGGCACCTTGTGTGCGCTGAGTCATGCTGCCTTCCGCCATTCCCTTCCCCATAGCCTGACCTTCCCACCCCTTCTCCTTACCTTCCCCCCCCCAGCCCTACTCTAATCCCCCCTGACCTTTGTCTTACCTTTTACGCCTGCCTCTGGGCAGGCGCAAGTTGCGTGCGCCAGCAGCCTGTCGGCACGTGATCCTCCGACAGAGTGGCAAATGGATGCTGTGTCGGAAGCCTCTGGTCCTGCCCCCGGACTACCCCACCGCATCCCTTTAGTAAAGCCTCGGGACTTACACGCATCCCGGGGCTTTACGCTTGTCGCCAGGCCTTTTGAAAATAGGTCCAGCGCGCATAACCTTTTTAAAATCCAACCCTATATCGGTGGAAATTTTACCTGTATAATTTACATGTTTTTACCCCCTTTAAGTCAGCTTTTATGTGCTTAAACTGGGAGATTTTCTGACATGCGTGTGGCACTGAAATTACCAGCTTTACCAATTAGTCTACCAGTTCACCCAATCCATCTGCAGGTCATCAAGATCTTCCTGGCTGGCTTCCTCTACTCCTGCCATTTCACCCAGACCCCCACCCAGTCAGTATTTCACTTTTAAAATGTTTACTACCACTTACTCCCGATATAGAGCTATTGTAAATATATGCAAGCAGGCTGTCAAATCTACATGTGTAAATTGCTTATAAAATAGCAACTTATTCATGTACATGTTGGCCCTGTTCCAGAGTGCTCCATCCAGTCCCCTTTTTACACACACAAATTTACTCATGCACACTTACTTCCGCATGCATTTTGAAGTATATACACGTATGTATACTGATTTTACATGCTCAACTTTTGAAAATTCATCTGTTTATGAGGAATGGTAATGTTTGTTTTGCCATTGTTGCACTGCATACAGAGTCTGGCTTGTTGCAGTTTCTGGTCCAGTGTTTGCCTGTACAGTTCTATTTATATTTTATGGTCTTTTTATTCAGTATTTGGTGAGAGTATATGTGTTCTGCATGTGTGACTGTGTTGCGGTATTCTGCATGTGTGACTGTGTTGAGGTATTCTGTGTTGAGGTATTTCTATGTAGGGCTCTGGCTTCTTCTGTTTCCTAAAAAGAAGTTAATTTGTGTTTTAGGGCCTGCATGCAAATGCATCTCGTGCATATTCATTGTGAATATCCTGAAAAACCAGCTTATGGCACTTGAGGACCCGAGCTGCCTAACCCTGATTTAAATCTTGGCACACAACTTCAAAAAGGTTCGCCTACTTCATTCTAGACCTTCTTTCTTACTGAAAAGAAGCTTTGTTTAATGGGCATTATTATTTATTCCTTCTGGTAGTAATTTTCAGCCTGTCCACATTTGCAGATACTTTTTACCTGAGGAATTTGCATCTCAAAGATCTGTCCTGTCAGACATAGTTCACATGCAGAACTGCATGCTTTTTCTTCACTGGAGATCCATTACTCTTCTTTAGTTTTTGGTAGAGACATTTTTAAATCTTCTTATACAGCAGCTTTGACTTTTAGTGAGACTGAAGCACAGGCTTTGAACATCAATGGTCTTTTGATGAATGTCTTTGCTTCCATTTAGAATATAAATGTCTTAGAAAAAAAGAGATCCACACTTCAAATGAAACCATCCAAATGTATTCTATTAAAATAAGATTCCTGAACTTTGTAAGTTACCTGTCATAGAAGAAAATGGATACTTCTGTGTTTATGCTGTTACATATAGGAGGTAATTTTCAAAAGGTTTTACGTGCATAAAGTGACTTTACACAAGTAAATGGGATTTTTAAAATTGCTGCTTTTATGTGCCTAACTCCTTTGAACATTCACTCCATTGGGCTGAATTTTCAAAAGGTTTTACACATGTAAATGTACTTTTGAAAATTGCTAAAATATATGCTACTTTTACGTGTGTAAATCCTTTTGAAAATCACCTCTATACTGTATATCCTAGAAATGTT
This sequence comes from Rhinatrema bivittatum, assembly GCF_901001135.1. Classification (NCBI taxonomy): domain Eukaryota; kingdom Metazoa; phylum Chordata; class Amphibia; order Gymnophiona; family Rhinatrematidae; genus Rhinatrema; species Rhinatrema bivittatum. The sequence goes on from NC_042617.1 coordinate 168,035,919, forward strand.
ACAATCATATTACCTTTCCATAACTGGACTATATTGTAAACCACATTATTTTACATTTTGTAGGACTAAAGTCTATGCTAAGACAAGACAAAATTGAAGTTCAGTAAAGTGGTTAGATCTATTTTGTCTTATCTATGATGACCAAATATTTTCCGCAGGATTTGTCACAGGTCTCCATGAGACATAATGGTACTGTCCGGTTCTGTTTCTAAGAACCTGTGGGGGTAGGGAAGAGACAAAAGGGCTTACATGAGTAAGGAAAAGAAAGCGAAAGGGGAAAGTATGAGTGTATTTAATGAAACACATGCAATGATTTCTTGTTGAAATCACTTTGCATATTATCAATGTGTACTTTGCACCTGCTGCCAAACAGGTGCAAACAGTCTCCATGGGTACTTTTGTACTCGCAATGTGTGTGTGCCTAGGGATTTTCAAAGACAAAGTCCAGTGTCCTTTGAAAATGAGCTTGCAGGTGGACCTGAATGTGTAGCCCAGGGAGGCTAAAATTTGCCCCTAAATGCATTCTAATCAACCTGCTTCTTAGGAGAAGAGTGACTAAAAATATCTCATTCATTGTCACATCAAAACTCATCCAGAACTTCAAGACATGTGTAGGGGTCTCTGTAATCTCTTGTCCTTGTGGACACCAAGCCACCAAATATCTCAGGATATCCCTAAGTGATATGCATGAGATTTGCAAACCATTGAAGCAGTGTGACTGTGCTTATTCAATAGGAATATACTGAGAATCTAAGAGGACTGGAGGTTTCCAGCTCCTGGATAAAAGACCACTCCAGCACGGAAAGAGGATATAAATAGCTTAGAGAATCTTGCAAAGGACCAGTATGTATGCACATTTTAGAGTGAAAATTAAAAACGTTTTTACAATGTTAAATAAAGAAGGAACAAATACTGTACCAGGTAGGAATGTGAAAAACAGTCCATTGAAATTTTCTCAGAAATAAGCATTGTTATTTTTTAAAACTGCCTATAGTAGAATACATGATGTATATATTATTTGAATATTGTTTCAGGATATAAAATAAAGGGGTAGTTAAAATTAACGAGTCCTTATATATAGATTGATTCACTAATGTTTTTTCTCCCATTTTTGGGCCTACGTACCAAGTATTTTTCTTAAAGACAGAAAAAGGGGCCTGATGCAATAAGAGGTTACTTCCATAAGAACATAAGAAAATGCCATACTGGGTCAGACCAAGGGTCCATCAAGCCCAGCATCCTGTTTCCAACAGTGGCCAATCCAGGCCATAAGAACCTGGCAAGTACCCAAAAACTAAGTCTATTCCATGTAACCATTGCTGATGGCAGTGGCTATTAGGGATGTGAATCGTTTTTCGACGATTAAAATTATCGTCCGATAATTTTAATATCGTCTTAAACTGTTATGGAACACAATACAATAGAGATTCTAACGATTTATCGTTATAAATCGTTAGAATCGTGAGCCAGCACACTAAAACCCCCTAAAACCCACCCCGACACTTTAAATTAAATCTCCCACCCTCCCGAACCCCCCCCCCAAATGACTTAAATAACCTGGGTGTCCAGCGGCGGTCCGGAACGGCAGCGGTCCGGAACGGGCTCCTGCTATTGAATCTTGTTGTCTTCAGCCGGCGCCATTTTCCAAAATGGCGCCGAAAAATGGCGGCGGCCATAGACCAACACGATTCCACGGCAGGAGGTCCTTCCGGACCCCCGCTGGACTTTTGGCAAGTCTTGTGGGGGTCAGGAGGGCCCCCCCAAGCTGGCCAAAAGTTCCTGGAGGACCAGCGGGGGTCAGGGAGCGATTTCCCGCCACGAATCGTTTTCCGTATGGAAAATGGCGCCGGCAGGAGATCGACTGCAGGAGGTCGTTCAGCGAGGGTTCCGGTGCCTCGCTGAACGACCTCCTGCAGTCGATCTTCTGCCGGCGCCATTTTCCGTACGGAAAACGATTCGCGGCGGGAAATCGCTCCCTGACCCCCGCTGGTCCTCCAGGAACTTTTGGCCAGCTTGGGGGGGGCCTCCTGACCCCCACAAGACTTGCCAAAAGTCCAGCGGGGGACCGGAAGGACCTCCTGCCGTGGAATCGTGTTGGTCTATGGCCGCCGCCATTTTTCGGCGCCATTTTGGAAAATGGCGCCGGCTGAAGACAACAAGATTCAATAGCAGGAGCCCGTTCCGGACCGCTGCCGTTCCGGACCGCCGCTGGACACCCAGGTTATTTAAGTCATTTGGGGGGGGTTCGGGAGGGTGGGAGATTTAATTTAAAGGGTCGGGGGTGGGTTTTAGGGGGTTTTAATGTGCCGGCTCACGATTTTACGATTTTTCACGATATTTTACCCCCCCAAACGGCAACAATACGATTCCCTCCCCCTCCCAGCCGAAATCGATCGTTAAGACGATCGAGGACATGATTCACATCTCTAGTGGCTATTCTCTAAGTGAACTTAATAGCAGGTAATGGACTTCTCCTCCAAGAACTTATCCAATCCTTTTTTAAACACAGCTATACTAACTGCACGAACCACATTCTCTGGCAACAAATTCCAGAGTTTAATTGTGCGTTGAGTAAAAAAGAACTTTCTCCGATTAGTTTTAAATGTGCCCCATGCTAACTTCATGGAGTGTCCCCTAGTCCTTCTACTATCCGAAAGAGTAAATAACCGATTCACATCTACCCGTTCTAGACCTCTCATGATTTTAAACACCTCTATCATATCCCCCCTCAGTCATCTCTTCTCCAAGCTGAAAAGTCCTAACCTCTTTAGTCTTTCCTCATAGGGGAGTTGTTCCATTCCCCTTATCATTTTGGTAGCTGAAAAGTCCTAACCTCTTTAGTCTTTCCTCATAGGGGAGTTGTTCCATTCCCCTTATCATTTTGGTAGCCCTTCTCTGTACCTTCTCCATCGCAATTATATCTTTTTTGAGATGCGGCGACCAGAATTGTACACAGTATTCAAGGTGCGGTCTCACCATGGAGCGATACAGAGGCATTATGACATTTTCTGTTTTATTCCATTTTTTATCTATGCAGGCAGTGCTTGGTACATATGGCCCAAAATGGGAATAAATGCTTTAGCACATCTGGCCCTTTGTGTTTGTGGGAAATATGATTAGTACAGAAGTCCTATATGAAAGTATATAGGGGTCGATTTTCAAAACCCCGCACGCGCGGTCCCGATACACACACGTGGACGCACCGATTTTATAACACATGCGTGCCAGCGCGCACGTGTTATGAAATCCAATGGCCATGCGCACATGCATGCTGGATTTTAACATTCGCGCGCGCATGTATAGCTGTACCACGACTCGCACGCGCGCAGGGAGGGGGGCAATTTTCAAATTATGTGCAGCGACGCGATTGGCCTTTTCTCCACTTCCCTCCCAGTCCGTTCCAATTAAGGAGAGGACTGGGAGGGAACTTTCCTACCCCCCTGCCTAACCTTTCTTCCCTTTCCCCTCTCCACCCCGCCCCCTACCCCTACCCAGCTGATGGCCACTGTCCCGGCCGGCCTCTGTCCCGCCCAGCCCATGCCCCCAGCTCACCCCTTGTTATAGTTAGTGAGGTTTTGGGTGGACACTTGGACACTGTGGCAGCTGACCACTCCCACGGGGGGAAATCCCTTGAGGGGTCACAGGTCAGGCTCAGCTCTGAGCACACAAACACAGATAGTTCTTTATTTAGACAGGTTGAGAAGCCACCAGAGGTGGCAGTAGTGAGTAGAAGATGTAGCCCGGCTGGGCTAGTATTCCCCAGGGCGCTGGAACAGCGGTTTCTCCAGTAGCAGTGCTGTAGTGGAGAGAACTGAGAAAGTGAATACAACAGAACATTCACAGAGGCCCAAGTATGGAGAAGCCCCAAGATAGGGAGAGCTGGCCCTCGAGGAGCGAGTAGCAGATCCCTGGAGGTAGAGAGACTTGTTGGCAAAGTACTCACACAGCAGTTCCACTTAAGAGATGGCACTGGCACTGCAACTGGGGCAGGCCCTCGAGGAGCAAGTACCTGGTTCCAGTGAGACAGCTCTGAGGAGTAGATGATAGTAGTATTCACTGATGGTGTCTGTAGCGAATTCCTCCAAGTAGAAAAGGAGATAGATGCAGGCAGCGGGTCAGGGAACATGGGCCCTTGAGGAGCGAGTACCGGTTACCTGACAGCGACCTGAAAGAAGCAAAGAGGCCCCTGAGGAGTGGGTACCCTGTCAGCAGAAAGAGTCCAATGGAAGTTGGAAGGCAGAGTAGCTTGGTACGGAGAGCAAATCCCATCCGTAGGATTACCCCTTGCTAACTCAATGGCTATCAATAAACAGTAGGCTTAAATATCTGGGCAGCGTGATGTCAAAACAGGGGGACGCCCCTGAGGAATGCGCCAATGAGGAAATAAGAATGAGGGCCGTGCGGCGCACGCGCCCTAAGGTTCCTGGAGAGCATGGCGGGAGGCAGCACCCAAGCTGGTCCGGGGACGCTGGAGAGGATGGCAGACAGACGCCGCGGCAGCCAGGAGTCCATCAAGAGCAGGAGGAGTCACAGACAAGGAAAGATAGGCGGAGTGAAGCCGTCGGACAGCGACGGTCACAACACCCCCTTTCTCAGGGCCCGGTACTTCTGTTGGCCGAGCCTGTTCTTAAATGCGCATGGCATGCGCAAGGCCCAGCTACAAGCATAAGCCCTGTTTTTTACGCACGCAGCCCTTTGAAAATTAACTTGATAATGAACTTCATGTAGTAAGTTCCTTTCTTTCCCTTAATAAAAATGTGATACTTACTGACAGAGTAATCTATTCCTATACAATGTTTCAGAGTCACATCCTGTAAACTTAATTCATCAGACTGGATGATTTTTTCCCCCTTTTAATTTACTTCCTTACCATTTGATTAAAAATTTAGCTCCTCCTGCCTTCTGGCACAGAAGCTAGCCTTTTCTTTTACTGATGGTGTCATAATCAATTAGCAACACTGGAACATACCAGGAATTGGTTTTCATTAGCTGTGTCGTTCTCAGAGTTGACGATGCCTAATTTTCTGAAGCAGGGAGGATCAAATTAGGCACATGTAACTGTAATCACTTATAAAGTAAGTGGTTATAAATAAATTGCAGTATTCCTCAATTAATAGACATGTTTTCTGTATGCTTAGGAAGTTTTCAGCACTCTCCTGCTGAAAAATGAACTGAACATTTTATAGGCAGTTTAAGATGGCTTATTAATGATATATCTCTTTGGAGAAGACACATATTATGGCTGTAATTAATAAAGAGTAATACCTCCTTCACTTATTGCATACTATATGTGGCTGGTGTCTGAATGATTCCTCGGAAAAATTAATGCACATATATTATATACATGGCAACAAACATGAAATGGGATTGAATTAGGACAAGTTAGTGATCGTCAAGGCTTCAGCCATGGCTACTGCATGTTCATGCATCTTTTATTCAATTATCTTTTTAAAAAAATTCTACCTAAAGTAGAAAGCAAATTTCACATTTACTTACCTCCTGCTTGGATCAGAGATGCCTGAGCAGCATTCAGACTGCAAACTCAACTTTTCTTGGGTAATTTAAATATCAATAGACAAACAGGTGTATAGATGGATGGATGATCCTTATAATCTTTACTAGTTTTCTTTCTTGTTTGCTCCCTTCAACAAGATGTCCTTTACAAAATCCCAAAGTAAGTGTTGAATGTCCTTTGAGCAGCTTTTCTTTTTATGTGGATTATTTCTATCTACAGCAAATGGAATTATACCATAACAAAATACTGACTTTCAGTTGATCTCAAGGTTCAGGGTAAGTCAACCCCTTCAATTGTATGATATCAGTGCTAAGCTGTTTACTAAAGCATGAGTGTATATTCAAGAAATTACATTTTTGTAACATGGCAATTTGGGAAGAGTTCATACTAAATATACTTCACGTCTGAAACATTTCTGTTAGGAATTGTGGACCCTTGGCCCGAGGTAGGGTTGTGGCTACCTGAGGGGTTGGGCCCCACAGGACCCCACTGTCGAGAGGTGAGGCTGCCCGGGAACAGAGGCAAGCTGGAACTTCACCTGTGCCGACCCTCGTTCCCCGCAGGTTGAGCCCTTGGGTGCCAGGGCGGCAGGACTTAGGAGCACCCCTGTGTGGCTGGTCCCGGAGAGGGTAGGCGAGTGAGTGCAGAGAGTGTTAGAGAGGTCAGGCACAGTTTGAGACTTGAGCACTCTCGCAGGGAGGAGATGAAAAAGTCTCAGGGGGTAGAGCAGAACCACGTGGGAGTGGCCTCGAGGAGAGGAGGTGCAGATGCAGAGACACGAACTGTAGCACACTGGAAAAGGGCTAGAGTGGGAAACCCACTATAGCAGGTGTCTGAAGAGAAGCAGCAGAGAAGTACTGCCTGGGACCCGGCAAGCCTGGTGACAGAACCTTCTGTAGTAGCAGCGTAGAGGAGTACCCCGAGGAGCGGGGCACCGAGACAAAGCCTGGTGGAGTACTGCGCTGAGCCGACTCTTGAAGAGAGAAGGCACTGTAGCAAGTCCTCAAGGAGAAGTGCCATGGGGATCCCAAAGAGCAGCCGGCACTGCGGTAGGGACTTGCAAGTGAAGGAGCGGGAAGCGCAAAGAGAGAGCCAAGGTTAAGTTGCGCTGAGACAGGGCCTGTGGAGTGGGAGGTGCTGCGAGAGAGTCCAGATGAGGTTGCGCTGAGCCTTGCCCCGAGGAGTGGGAAGCACTGCAAGAGAGTCCTGATGGAGTAGCGCTGAGCCAGAGCCCGCGGAGCGGAAGCATTGAGAGAGAGAGTCCGGATGAAGATGCACTGAGAGGGAGTCTGGGTGACGTTGTGCTGAACCTGGCCCCGAGGAGTGGGAAGCACTGAGAGAGTCCAGGTGAAGTAGCTCTGAGCCAGGGCCCATAGAGCAGGAAGCACTGAGAGGGAGTCTAGATGAAGTAGCGTTGAGCCAGGACCCGCAGAGCAGGGAGCGCAGAGGCAGGAACCCCGGAAGGAGAAGCGCAGAGATCCAGCGACAGGAACAACTGGTCCGTAGAAAGATAATGACATCAATAAGGAACCAAAGAACTCATTGCCAAGTCGGTTAGTGTTGCTGGAGGTGAAGCTTAAGAACTCCAGGCCGATGATGTCATCAGCCGGGGACGAGCCCGGAGTTCCCGCCATTGGTCCTTTAAAGGGCAGACAGATGGAGTGTGCCTCGAGAGGCCCAGGATCAGAACGCTGGTCGACGGCGTCCCAGCCGCCATGTGGAGTGCAGGGAGCCAGAAGGAACGCGGTGGCAGCGGCTTGCCACCGCCGCGAGAATACCGGGGGTAGAGAACCAGGCATGACAAGTCGTGAGTTGAGCCTGCTGTGGATGGCCGCGGACAGTGGTCATAACAATTTCTTTCAATTTTAGTTTTAGTATTGCAGAAAGGTCATAATAATTGATTTTGAAAACAATACAGAGAAAAATCCACAACTACAACAACAAAAGAATAATCAAACAAGCAACACTGATGCTCATCTCTTAATTTCAAAAGACAGTATCGTAGAGAGTCCAAGAGTTACAGATAAAAAAGGGGGAAAAAAAGTAAATAAATCATAACACACATGTCCCAGAATCCAGACCAAGACAAATATTCAAAGAGTTCAAATTTCAAGTATATAATAAACTAGAGCCCTAGCAGTGCCGGATTTACTTCTGACACATTCCTAGATGGACCAGGCGGTCCCCAAACAAACTCTGAAAGCTGTGCTTAGGAGGGAGAGGGGGCTTCCTTCTGAAATTCAGAGGCTGCTTGGAAGGAAATGGAGTCCCTGCTTAAAAAGTGGCCCTTCTCTCTCTGATATAGAGCAAGTGCCATATTAACACAGCAGTGTCTCCCGCAGAGCAGCCCCTCGTCCCCAGGCAAGTGCCTATAATGCCAACTGGAAAATCCACCCTGGCTACTAGAAATATTAGACAAGTTACTCAACTCTAAATTCAAGGACGGTAGTTTTAAAACAAGCGCACGTGCCCATATTCACGCGTATGTGAGTGTGATCACACTTATGTTGGAATCATAAATCATGCGTGCAAGTGAGCGCGTATAATATAAAATATACCTTCTGCGCATATGTATGCTCCTAATTGTAAGCGCTTACAAGAGGAAATGTTCTTTGCATTTCTTTCTTTAGGACTTGTCGGCTTTTTTCACGTGCAAGTGAGTGCATCTTTAAAAATGTTCAAGTGAAGGAAATGACCAGTTTGACTTTACCCAATCTATCTCTAGGTCATCAGCCTGCATTTCCCCCATTTTATAATAACCCTCACTCAGTCAGTTTTGGGGTATAATTAGGTTTATTCTATCACCTGAAAAAGAGAAGACGTAAATGGGGCAGATTTTCAAAGGGTTACGCGCGTCAGATACGCGTGTAACCCCCGAAAAGCTGCCCCTTCCACTCCCTGCACGCGCTGAGCCTATCTTGCATAGGCTTGGGGGCGCACGCAAGCCCTGGGATGTGCGTAAGTCCCGAGGATTTCCTGGGGGGGGGTGTCGGGGGCGTGTCGCGGCCGGCACGTCATCTGGGGCGTTCTAGGGGTGGGGCCATGGGCGTGGTTCCAGCCCAGGAGCGTTCCGTGGCGTGGTCGCGGCCTCCAGACCAGCCTCTGGACCGGAACATGGCACACCGGTAGCCGGCGGGCGCACGCAAGTTAGGCAGGCGTAACTTGTAAAATAAAGGTGGGGGGAATTAGGGCTGGGGGGGGGTTTAGATAGGGGAAGGGAGGGGAAGGTGGAGGGGCCAGAAGGAAAGTTCCCTCCGAGGCCGCACCGATTTCAGAGCAGCCTCGGAGGGAACGAGGATGACTGCGCGGCTTGGCGCATGCAGGCTGCCGATTTTGCGCAATCTTGCGCGCCCCGACCCTGTATTTTATAACATGTACGTAAGATATGCGCGTAACCTCAGAAAATCTAACCCTGCACGAGCCTATTTTGCATAGGCGTATTTGCATAGGCGTATGTCCCAGGGCTTTGAAAATGGGCGGTCTGTGGGGGGCGGCAATCCAGGGGCGGGTCCGGTGGTGTTTCTGAGTCCTCTGGCACAGTGGCTGTGCCGGAGGTTTGCGCGCCGGCAGCTAGCTGGTGCGCGCAAGTTACGCCTGCCTCAGGCAGGCGTAACTTTTGAAACAAAGGTGGGGGGATTTAGTTAGGGCTGGGGGTAGGTTAGATAGGGGAAGGGAGGGGAAGGTGGGGGGGGGCCAAAAAAAAAGTTCCCTCCAAGGCCGCTCCGATTTAGGAACGGCCTTGGAGGGAACTTTATAACGTGTGCGGGAGCGCGTGCATATTATAAAATCGGGTGTACATTTTTACATTGAACGGCCCGTTTTGGGGGGGTTACTAGTTCGGTCCTGTAAGGCCTTGGCAACTTAGATGGTGAGAGGGAGGCGAGGGACAGGCAGCGATTTTCTTTTAAGGGAACATAAGTTAACTGGTTACATTCTTTTTTGAATATATCCAGGTAAGTCCAAAGTTATATGGCTAACTGTAGCTGAATAACGTTATAAATAACGGGCGATATTAAAAAAGAATATCCAGTTATGTTTAAAGTAATCTAGCTATGGTAGCGCGCCGGGAAGCGCACACAGATGTACCCCACGCGCGTAATATTTAAAATCGGCCCCATTGTATTTCTCTCCAACTTTATTATTTTTTGATTCTTTTATTTTATTTTTGCCAGATTTTTTAGTTATTTATTTTTTTGTTCTAACAAAAATAGGAATTAATCAGTGCATTTTATTTTTGTAATTCATTTTTATCTTTTTAGTTGTTATTATTTTATTGTTAGCTATATAAACCGCTTCGATCAATTATATACTTGTAAAAACGGTATAGAAATAATGTAAATAAATAAATATTATGGGGTTCATATTCAGTAGGACATTTACTGGACAAGTTATCCTGCTACAGAAACTTTCCCTCCAAGGGTTGTATTTTAAAAGAGTTGTTCACATTTAAAGGCCCATACACATGAGTATACAGGTAGCCAGATAACTTGTCCCATATATTCAGCGGATTAAAGGTCCAGCTGAATATACATGCTTAAAGTTATCCAAATAACCATAGCTAAATTACTTTAAACGTAACTGGATATTCTTTTTGAATATCGCCCGTTATTTATAAAGTTATTCAGCTACAGTTAGCCATATAACTTTGGACTTACCTGGATATATTCAAAAAAGAATGTAACCAGTTAACTTATGTTCCCTTAAAAGAAAATCGCTGCCTGTCCCTCGCCTCCCTCTCACCATCTAAGTTGCCAAGGCCTTACGGGGCCGAACTAGTAAACCCCCCCCCCCCCCAAAACGGGCCGTTCAATGTAAAAATGTAAATTTTTGGCACCAGAAGTCCCCCTGCCCCTTCCCCACCCCCTGCTCCGACTTCCCATTATAAATGTAAAACTTCCAAATAACGACTTTCAGATTTACCCTCCCATACCCACCCCAACCCTTCCTTTCTCCCCTCCTGCCCCATACCTTTCTTTCAAGTTGGTCTCTAGGATTGCGGTAGCCTCCTACCACGATTCGGAACCAGCGCTTCTGGGGATGCCTCTACTGTTGTTAGGCAACTACGATTTGGTCACTGCTGCCTCTGCTAGCTGCTTTGTACAAATCAACTCCTTTTCATCCCTTATAAGGACTAAAATTCTTTAATGATGTCAGTTTTACAATGAATACCTCTGAATGTTTCTGTAACACCACCACCACCCCCAAACTTCAACCCACCTCCCAAAAACTCAACCCAAATCAAAGGGCCCCCTTACAATGGTGCATATATTGAGTGTCAGGTTGAGCCCTATAAAGAGTCTCTCTCTCTCTCTCTCTCTCCTTCCCTCCCCTGTAAGATATGTGTGTATCTTTGTGCATGGTGAGATGGGCACACAGGTGTCCCTTTTAAACTCTATCCGATAGTGTACATTATTTTTTGGACCATCAAGCAGGGAGACAGAGGAAGAAAAGCACTCTATTTTTTTTATTTTTTTTTTAGGATTCAACTGTTTTTTTCATTGACCACAAGAATTTAACCCCAACTAATAAACAAGCTCATTCTTGCACATCGAGAGAACAAATGACCTAATTAAGAAAAACCAGTAAACAATTCAGGAGAATATTAAAACCAAATACGCATGAAAATCAACTTGGAATAACCAGACTTTGAAAAAATGAAACAAACAAAAAAATTAACAGTACTTTGGGGTTTATGTTCTCATCAGTCTTTGATATTGCTCTGGCAAGGTGTGAATGTGTGGTTTACAAACTTGACAGAAAATTGCTTAGACTTTACAAGATTTAAGAAGAACTGAGTGATATTCCATAAAAACCAGATCCGCCATTCTAGTTATCTTATCCTTTAACTAATTTAAATAAGTTGCATTTCTTCACAATCAAAACGACTTATGCTATTTGCCAATAACATGTTCATCTAAAAGGTTCAACAAACAAAATTCTGCAGGGAATACAGATCTTATGTTCTTATGTTAACCTTTTACATGCCAGGTTCTTATGGCCTGGATTGGCCACTGTTGGAAATAGGATGCTGGGCTTGATGGACCCTTGCTCTGACCCAGTATGGCATGTTCTTATGTACTTTATTATATTTATTTATTTATTTTTTATTCTGCTTTTCAGTTCATGATCAGCCCTTTTTCAAAACATTTGTATCTTTGGGCAGGCTCATAAACAGTGAAACAATGTGCCTTGAGTATGCACTTTAAACAGGAATCCGAATAGATAAATCCCAGTTTGCTGGCTCTCAGCAGTAAGATAATTATTTTATGAAGCATGCAAAATTTCAATTCCTGTAGATCAACATTATTCAAAATTTGAGTTACAGAAGTATTGTATATATAGAGATCAATATCCCATAAATTAGAATTGCAATCTCTTTTCCAAACATCTGCTAATGTTAGCATTACATTTTGAGGCTTTGGATTAATAAGATATTTATAGAAACTTGAAACAGATATATTATCCAGTTAAAAAAAAAAAAAAGAAAGCAATTTGAACCAAACTATGTTTCAAACTCTCTTGGGAATATGTTGTAGTTATATAATATCAAATTTGTAAATACATAACAAATGTCATGCTTCTTAAATCCTTTGGAAGGTAACTTTCAAAGAACTCCACACAGCCCCCATATACTGTACATGTGTGTATGGATGCACAGAGATCTACAAAAATATTTTATAAACTGAATGTATGTGGTCTGCACAGATTATAAAAAATGTATATATCCAACTCCCAATATAAGTGCATATATTTCAGCATGTGTGAATATCAGCAATGCATTGAAAGTTCATATTTCACAGACAAGACAGAGCTACTCCTACTCACCCAAGATGGCAACTATTCACAGACCAACTCGCACCCCGCTTCTCAACCAGTTTTCTCCCCTCAAGTAAAAAACCTAGGAGTCATATTGGATAATCAACTGAACCTCAAAAGTTTCATCAACAACACCACAAAGGATTGCTTCTTCAAGCTCCAAGTCTTAAAAAGGCTGAGACCCCTCCTCCATCATCAAGACTACCGGACAGTTCTCCAGGCAATCATCTTTTCAAAAATCGATTACTGCAACTCGCTCCTCCTCGGCCTTCCTTCCAACGCCATTAAACCACTACAGATGTTACAAAACGCATCTGCCAGAATTCTGACCAAGACGAACAGATGAGAACACATCACTCCAATCCTGCAGAAACTACACTGGCAACCAATCAAATTCAGAATCTTGTACAAAACCCTAACGATCATTCACAAAGCCATTCACAACATCTCCCCACTGGACCTAAAGTTCCCTCTACATCCACGAATACCCTCCAGACCGGTGAGATCAGCATACAGAGACACCCTACAAGTACCCTCAATCAAAACAGCAGTAAGAAAGAGAGCGCTTTCCACCACTGGCCCATCTCTTTGGAACTCGCTCCCACCAGAACTTTGGCTCGAAAGATGCACAATCTCATTCAAAAAGAGACTCAAAACCTGGTTGTTCACCCAAGCATTCCCTGACTCAGTAGAACAGTAGAGCATCCTTCACCTTTGAATCCGGGAGACTGCTCACCAGAAAAATCAACTCTTTAATTCAGTCTTTCTAACAAATGTCATAGTATTTCCGAGGCCCGGTGTCCCCCCCTCAGACATCGAGCCAGTTACCTATAGTTAAGAGCTGGCTAGCTGGCTAAAGTTATTCTCCTTATATTCACCATGTTAACATTGTTACTGAACCCAAGTTTGACTTCCTTGTTTAATGTAATGCCTTGTTTGCGCAGGTTTTATGGTTTAATGTAAACCGAATTGATTTGTATCTTGTTACAAGAATATCGGTATATAAGAGCCCCTATATAAATAAATAAATAAATATTTTTCAACCTATTTTATAAACATATGCCAGGGATGGTAACTTTAAAACAAGCACGTATCCCTGTACACACATATGTGGATGAGAGCACACAAATATATTCATTTTATATTGTCTGTGCAATTGCATGCACATTATATAAAGTATACCTAGTTACGCATAGGTGTGCTCCTAATTTTAAGCAGTTACACGAGGAAATGTTCTTTGCGTATTTCCCGTAGCACTTGTTGGCTTTTACATGCGCAAGTCAGCACGTTTTATAACATTCATGCGAAGGAAATGAAAGTTTTACCAATTAGTCCACCAGTTTAGAGATGAGCTTCGTTTTTCTGGCTCGGGTCAGGTTTCAGTTCAGGCGCTTCGTGGGAAAACTCGTTTTCCCACGGATCTTTTTGGCCAAAAACGAAGCTGGAACCCGACTGGAACCCAGAAAAACAAATTAAAAAAAAAACCCCGAATCGGAAAAAAAACCCTACCCCAACCCTTCAATTTTACTTGTGCTCCTACCATGTGACAGGGGCTGACCAATGGCACCGGTAGCCCCTGTGACATCGTAAGGGCAAAGGGCCATCGGCGCCATTTTGATTCGTAGCAGGCCCGACAGCCCGATGGCAAGGAGGGAGAGATCGCTCGCAGGACCCCACGGGACCACCAGGGCTTTTAGTAAGTCTTGGGGAGGGATCGGGATGTGTGGGGGGGGGGGAGGGTTTGTAAGAAAGTAAAATTAAAGGGTTGGAGTGTTTTGTTTTGTTTTTTAATAAATGTGCCCCTCCCCCCTGCACTAACCCGAAAAACAAATTTTTCCCAAAGTTTGGGGAAAATCCGTTTCGTGGTTCAGGTCCCCCGAACTACTACGAATTTGCCTAATTCGTGATAAACGAATGCACATCTCTACACCAGTTTGTTCAGTCTATCTCTAGGTCATCAGGACTGTACTTCCACCAGCTTACCCCATCCCGTCATCGAGTCAGTATCTGGCTATAAAGAGTTTTATTCTGACTTATACCTGATAAATAGCAGAAGTAAATATGAGCAGGTAACACCCATAAGCAAACTGTGTTTGCAGGTAATAAAATTGCAGGTTATTCAATTAAATGTTGGCCCTGCCCCAGAACACCTCTCACCCACCCTAACCTGTCCCTTTTTTACATGAGGATATTTATTTACACATCAGTGCTTGTGCGTGTATTTGTGAGGTTTATAAAATAGCACTTGTGCGAATATGCACTATTTGCACGTACATCTGCTATTTTGTGCGCAGGCATCTCTTTTAAAATTATCAGCACACTTTTTATACCTATTTTATAAATATATACATGTATATTTTTTGCAGGAAAAAATATGACCTGTTTATTTGGAACTCTGATTTATACACGGAAGTAGGTATATTTTAAATTATGCGCCCACATTTGAAATCACCAGCTTGCCAATTCCTCCACCAGTTCACCTAGTCCATCTCCAGTTCATTGAGACCCTCCTAGTACTTCATCCTGAGCTACCCCCAGTTCACCCAAACTTCCCAACCAAAAACAGCAGACAACAGATGTGTTTGACATCGATTGTACTAGATAATTAACAGGTGTAAAATTGCATGAATAAATTTATAAAATAGCAACTTATGTGCATTCTTCTTGGCTTATCTATACGTTCATCAATTTTGTTCTTTATGTTAGTTTCTACTATTTTGTCTGGCTCAGGTGTCAGACTGACTGGTCTGTAATTTCCTGGATCACCCCTTGATCCTTTTTTAAAGATTGGTGTTACATTGGCAACCCTATAGTCTTCAGGTACCATAGATGATGTTATTGATAGTTTACAAATTTCCAGTTGCAGGACTGCAATTTCATTTCATAGTTCTTTCAGCACTCTAGTCTAGGATGTATACCATTTGGTCCAGGTGATTTAAAGAGTTTAAAGGGTCTGGGGTAGCTGGAGGTAGTGTAGGCTATCAAACCGGGGGGGGGGGGGGGGGGGGGGAGGTTGGAGGACATAGCTGTTAACTGGGCTAACTGGTAAGCTGGGAATGGCTTGGGCCTCTTTTAAAATCCCCTGAGTTAAGTGGTAGAAGCAGGATTTGTGCACCCATAGCAATATAGAAACATATAAATGACGGCAGAAAAAGACCAAATGGCCCATCCAGTCTGCCCAGCAAGCTTATGGTAGCACCATCCGTGCCATAGAGGTCTCCCCCATAATACAAGTTACCCCCATACTTAGTTTCCCAAGCCGTTAAAGTCAGGGCTCTTGTTGGTTTCTGTCTGAGTCAAATTCCTCATTTACTCTTGCCATTTGAAGCAGAGAGCAATGTTGCATTACATCCATGTATAAAGCTTATTGGTTAAGGGTAGTGACAGCTGCATCAACAATTTACCCCCATGCTTATTTGTTTTCTTAGATCCTAGAATTCATGTCCTTGTTGGTTGCTGTCCGAAACTAAATTCCCCTTTTCCATTTTTCCTCCTGCTATTAGTGCAGAGAGCAATAGTGAGTTGCATCAACAGTATGAAGGCTTGTTGGTTAGGGTAGTAACTACCACACGAACAAGTTACCCCCATATGCTCTTTTCCTCATTTCTATCCTCTAGCCTTTAGGGATCCACACCCACAGTGTTTATCCCATGCTCCTTTGAAATCTTTCACCATTTTTATCTTCATCACCTTCTCCGGAAGGGCATTCCAGGCATCCTCTACCCTTTCTATGAAAAAATATTTCCTGATGTTAGTTCTGAGTCATCCTTCCTGGAGGTTAATTTCATGAACCCTAGTTCTATTGATTTTGGTTTGTTGAATGTGCATCATTAAAACCTTTCAGGTATCTGAAAGTTTGTACCATATCTTCTATGTACCTCCTCTCCTCCGGAGAATACATATTTAGGTCCTTCAATCTCTCCTCATAAGTCATTTGATGGAAACCCCTCACCATTTTTGTTGCCCTTCTCTGGACCGCCTCCAAACAGTCTCTATCCTTTTTGAGATATGGTCTCCAGAACTGAACACAATACTCCAGGGGAATATCATCTCCTTTTCCTTACAGGTTATTCCTCTTTCTATGCAGCCCAGCATTTTTCTGGCTTTAGCTATCACCTTTTCACATTGCTTCACCGTCTTCAGATGCTAGACACTATCACCCCGAAGTCCCTTGCTTGCTCCGTGCACAAAAGTCCTTCACCCCCATCACGTACAGCTGTTTTGGATTACCATTCCCCAGATGCATGACTCTGAACTTCTTGGCATTGAATCTCAGCTGCCATATTTTCGACCACCATTCAAGCTTCCTTAAATCACATCTCATTCTCTCTACTCCTTCCAGCATGTCCACCCTGTTGCAGGTCTTAGTATCATCGGTAAAAAGACCAACTTTACCTTCTGTCCCTTCCACATGTTATGTTTTTGTATGGATGTGAACCCTGGGCCGAGGTGAGAGATGACTCCGCCCACAGGGAGGAGCCCTGTGGGCCTCACTGTCAGTAGGCGCAGTCTCAGAGGCTTAGGACACTACTGTAAGAGAGACTTTATTATAGAGAAGAGAGAGCAGAACCTGTGGAGTGGGGAAATGCAGTCAAAGAATAGTTCAGGAGCAGAACCCGTGGAGCGGTAACTACAGTTGAGATACAGTTCTTGATAAAGGGGTATGCCCAAGGTGATATCTCAGATGTAGATATCTGGTAGTGGTCTGTGGAGTAAGTACACCAGGCAGCCTTCTCAGGAGTGAAGCAATTACCTCAGATGTGCAGATCTGGTAGTGGCCCGCAGCGCGGGGTATGCCAGACAGTCTACTCAGAGATGGAGCAATTGCCTTAGGTATGCAGATCCGGTAGTGGCCCGCAGCATGGGGTATGCCAAGGATGACTGTACAAAGGTGGTGATACTGAGATAGTCAGAGGTCTGGAAGCTCAGAAGGTTCCTGACAAAATCGAGGGCAGTAATCTACAGCGCAGGGTATGGTAAAGTGAATCCTGCTGAAGAGGAGATGGTAGTGGCCCGAGACACGGGGTACACCGCAGGTAATCCCAGCAAGGCTTGGTAGAGTAGAAGTACTCACGAGACGTGGTTCCAGAGGAAGTTCTGAGGAGTAGAACAAACGAGTTCAAAGGCAGGAAGGCCCTCCAAGGAGAGGATAGCCTAGGAATGCAGAAGAGCCCCCGAGGAGCGGGTACTCAGAGCGATCACACAGCAAGCCAGGAACTGGAACCGGAAGTCCAATGAAGAGGATTCAGCAACGAGGAAACTCATTGCTAACTCGTCTAAGCATAGGGCCAGTCAGCTTAAATACAGTGAGGCGGTGACATCATGCGGAGGGGACGCCCCCGAGGTTCTCACCATGACATGTATTAAAGATGGCCTGTGCGCGTGCGCTAGGTAACTCCAGGAACAAGATGGCAGTCGGCATCGCCCACATCATCCCGGGGATGCCAGGGAGATTGGCGTTTGCTGGTGGAGGCTGCCACTCTTCCCAGAATTGATGGTACAGTGAAAAAGAGGTGAGCATGAGAGGTCGTAGCCGTCTGCGACCGACGGGCACAACACTGCAATGTTTCTCACAAAGATGTTGAACAGGACCAGTCCCAACACTGATCCTTGTGCTACTCCGTTTATTAGCATTCTATCTTCAGAGTAGGTTCCATTTATCATCACATGCTGTCTTCTATCCATGCTTGTGCCCACTTAAAATTAGGAGCATGTGCATGCGGCCAGGATATTTTGTAACATGCGCACATGTGTTTTTCCTGTTCTTCCTGTTCAGAGGAGACCCATGCACACCAGTTACCCCTGAACTCAATTCAATCCAACATCTTATCTGACTAACCTCTGAACACTCAGAAATCCCTTGAGGTCACGACTTTTATTTTAAATGCCCTAGCAGGGCTTAGACTCAGAAGCTGAAAAAGTAAAGAGATAGTTGAATCATGACATAGTGGCATGTGTTGAAGCAGTGAATTACCTTATTCAAACAATTCAGCAATGTGTGTTGGTGCTTTCAAAATGAATGACAAAGCAGAAAATATGAAAACATTAGAAATCCTAGCAGAAAATGCATAACCATACAGCATGGTCTGTGAGGCTGTGTTACTGGCATTGAATTAATTAGCATCTGTCTGGCAGGCTAGAAGTCCTAACAGATGAAGATGCTCTCATGGCTGGGATTGTCAGGCTGGCTATGAAGAGGACCAAATAATTAGCATTTGGATCTGTCCTGGGTCTGTCTGGCAAACTGAAAATACAATAATAACTGAAAGTCATAGGAGAAATGTAGGGCCAAATATAGTACCTGTTTTGGCACTGTCAGGCAGGCTCTGTAGGCGATCAAGGAGACTGGATACATGGTCATTGGTCAAGCTAGTACTGATAGGTATTTAAATTACTTCAAAGCTTTTGTAGTTAGACATGGGGAAAGAGGAGTACTGGTTGAGAACAAAATTGGGGATCTTGTGTGCTCATCTGGCTAAGATGGTGGAGTACAAATTAAGAAGGGACAAAAACTGTCCTCGATAAGAAGAGATTTGATAAGCAGTTACTCTGTGAGGTGAATTTTCAATAATATGTGCATAAAAAAATAGCGTGTCTGTGTAAAATAGCCTGCATAAACGTATGTACTATTTTAAAAACTGCAACATATCCGCATATA
This sequence comes from Rhinatrema bivittatum, assembly GCF_901001135.1. Classification (NCBI taxonomy): domain Eukaryota; kingdom Metazoa; phylum Chordata; class Amphibia; order Gymnophiona; family Rhinatrematidae; genus Rhinatrema; species Rhinatrema bivittatum. Next base: position 168,054,908 of record NC_042617.1, read on the forward strand.
TCAAGCACCATGAGTAAACTTGCACATGTATAAAAGGGCTGGGCCAAGGGAGTTCTGAAGAGGGGCCAACTTTTATGTGCATAAATTGCTATTTTACAATCTGCCAAAGTCTTTTTCTTGCTACTATTTCTACGACTACTTAACATTTCTATAGGGCTACACAACATATGCAGCGCTGTACAAACATACAAAAGACAGTCCCTGCTCAATAGAGCTTGTCATCTAATAAGGTAAATATATAGGACAAGAGACTTGGGGTATAAAGCAAAACAATGTTTAAAAACAAAAAAAAGTTAGTTAAGACTAAAAGCAGACAATCAGGTATAAGATTTAAAAGTGGTTTCAAAAAGGTGAGTCTTTTATTGGGATTTAAACATGGCAAGAGAAGGAGCATGACGCACCAGTTCAGGAAGGCTATTCCAAGCACACGGCGCATGCCAGGTGGAAACCACGGAGTCCGGAATTGGCAGTAGAGGAGAAGGGCACGGATAGGAGTGACTTATCTGACAAGCGGCGTGCATGAGGAGGGGTGTAGAGAGAGATAAGAGAGGAGAGGTAATGAGGTGTTACAGAGTGAAGACATTTATAGGTGAGAAAGAGGAGCTTGATCTGTATGTGGGAGCGGATAGGGAGCCAATGCAGTGACTTCAGAAAAGGGGTTATGTGAGCATAGGGACCATGGTGAAAGAAAATTTGTGCAGCTGAATTTAGGACAGATTGCGGTGGAGAGAGATGGCTTGCCGGGAGACTTGTGAGAAGCAGGCTGCAATAGTCTAAGCGGGGAGGTGATGAGAGAGTAGATAAGGATTCTGGTACTTTGTTCAGAAAGGAAAGTTTTAGTATATGTGCTGCCGTGGCGTGAGCCTGTAATCCCAGCTCCTGGGGCGGCTGAGGTTGGTGGATTGTTTGAGCTTAGGGTGTCTGGGCTACATCAGGCTGTATTGAGTGGGTGTCCACACAAAGCTGGACATCAAAAGGACGGATTTTGGCAGTGGTATAAAGAAAGAAATGACATGTTTTAGCAGTGTTCTGAATATGCATATAGAAGGACTGAGAGGCGTTGAAGAGGACTCCAAGGTTATGGGCTTATCCACAGAAACAGAGAAAGGAGGAAGAGGGGAAGTGGGATTGGGTGGCAAGTTAAGGAGCTCCGACTTGGCCACATTGAGTTTAAGATGGCAGCGGGACATCCAGGCAGCAATGTCAGACAAGCAGGCCGAGATCCGACACTGCGTATATTTACTCCTGCTCAATATATGATGTAAGTCATAGTAAACATCCTAAAATTGAAAAAAGAACTGCATAAGGGGTCTGGGTGAAATGGAGGAAGTATGGACTGAAAAACCAGGAAAGTTTTCACGAGCTGCAGATGGACTGACTGAACCTGGTAGACTAAGCCTAGATATGTTCTTTGCTGCTCTCATTGTTATTTGTTTGGTTATCTTAAATTTTATTTTATATATATTGTGCATATTGTTATTGTTAGCTACCTAGAGCGGTGAATAGGCAATATATAAGTATTCAATTAAAAAATTTGTTAAAACTGGTAATTTCATTGCCTTGCACATGTTATAAAATTCCCTGACATACGCATGTTAAAGATGTCTTACAGGGGCTAATTGCATCTAAGTTATGCAAATAAAATCTGGTTATCCTCTTATGCGGATATATCATTTGCACACACTAATCTAGCTAAATTCTGACTTATCCCGTTAAGTAGCATCTTTGCTGCTACTTGGCAAATTTGAACTTATTCAGATAAATAGCGCTTTTGTTTTAGACTTAATCGACTATCTTACATACCCAAATAAGTCTGATAAGTGCTAATTATATTTATAAGTAACACTTTTCAGAACTTTCCAGCTAAATGCCACTACTTTTCTGGATAAGTCCAAACCCATGCAACTGGGCTTTTGAAAATTGCTAAAATATATACCATTGAATTGTCAATAGGTTTTACCCATGTTAAGTGTACTTAACATGAGTAAACGGCTTTTGAAAATTTCTTTGGTGGTATAGCCTAGTGGTTAGAGCAGTGGGCTACGGACCAGGGTTCGAGTCCCGCTGTCGCTCCTTGTGACCTTGGGCAAGTCACTTTACCCTCCAGTGCCTCAGGTACAAAACTTAGATTGTAAACCCTCTGGGGATAGGGAAATATCTACAGTACCTGAATGTAAACCAATGTGATATCTCAGATCAAATGTCAGTATATAAAAATAATAAATAAATAAATAAATAAATAAATGTGCATAACTTCTTTGAAAATTAACCTGTTAACTGGATAACACTGAATATCACTATTTATCTGGGTAAATTAGGCAGACAAATGTCCCTGTCCTGGAGCTCTTCCTCTCTGCCCCTCACTTAGGGGATTATTTTCCAACTCGTGTTATGGCCTTTTCGCACACGTTAAGTTCCTCATGCTAGTTTGGGCTTCCAGTTCAATTGGAACTGGCCTTTGTTGGGCTATGGTAACAACTACCCAGAATTTTTGTGACCTATTTTATATCCTCCTTTCCCACCAACTCAGCCCAGCTTTTGCAGTGGCAATCCTCAGCCCAGTGTAAGTCCGCTTTGAAAACTACTGCTTCTTACTTTCATTTTTGCTGGCTTTCTTCTGTGGGCTTTTTGAAAATTACACCCACAAAGGTCAGATATACACCAAAGGCCATATGCTTAACAGAGACACAACATAATTCTCTGAATTCAAAGGAGGTACTTTGCAGGGATCATTCACATATACACCCTTAAGTAGCATGTACGTGTGTATATGTATTATTTTATAAACCTCAAGAATGCGTGTGTACTTGCAAATATTAAGAAGTGAAAACAATTGTGGTTTAGGGGCATTCTAGGGTGGGGTTTGGAAGTATGCACACAAGCTTCTAATCTGTAAACAATAAGAGGATAACTTTAAAACATGTGCACATCTGCCCATATACAAGTGCATAGGAGTGAACTGGTAGAGGTACAAGTAAATATTTTCAGAAGCAGAATATGCACATCCTTTAGAGAATACCTGTGTCTTTGTTTAATTCTGGATTATTACATGCAAATTGTTACAAATATTGGGACGGCAACTTTTAAACGAGCATGCATGCTCCCATATGCATGCATATGTGCACACACGGCCCCATATCCATGAATCTTATATCATGTACGCAATATTTCTGAGATAATCTTTCCATATTTCAAAGAGGTTACATTTTCACAAAATATATTTTTTTGGGCTCATTATATCTTAAAGTACAAATCGAAGGTCACTGTTGCCTTTTGGTCTAGATATGGTATTTAAATTTAGCTGATAAAAGAAAAATAATTTAAGAACTTTGGCATGGTATTTCTAAAACCTTAGGGGTAGATTTTCAGATGTATGCCTGATTTTAGTGCGCACAAGTTATAAAATCGGAGGTCAGCGCACGCAAGGGGGTGCACAATTGTGCAACTTGCATGCACCGAGCTGCGCTGTCGTCCCCAGTTCCTTCTCAGGCCGCTTCAAAATTGGAGCGGCCTCAGAGGGAACTTCCCTGACACCCATTCCACCTTCCCTTCCCATCCTCTACCTCCCTCGCTCTTTCCCCCCTGCCTTTTTCTGATTGTTTCTTTTGTTTCAAAACTTACTTCAGCCCTGGGGCTGAAGTAAGTTGTGCACGCTGGCCAACCTCCGGCGCGAGATCCCGGCACAGCTGCAAATGGCTGCTATGTTGGAGGTCCCTGACCCTGCCTCTACCCCCGGACGGCCCCTTTAGCAAAGCCCTGGGACTTACAAGCGTCCTGGGGCTTTACGCTCGTTACCGTGCCTTTTGAAAATAGGCCCGACGCTCATAGGACCTTATTTATGCGCGTAACCTTTTGAAAATCTGGCCCATGGTTTCTCACTTTGATGTTCTATTCAAATCAGGATTGTACTTTGACCTTTCAAGTGTTATATATTGTGTACATCTTAGTGTTAGTATCTATTCAAAGAGAATCAAGAGTATATCAATGTTGATATAATCTTATATTTTTTAAAGGGGTATTCAAAGCTTTTGGTTGGCAGCTGTCACTCCGCAATGGGGCATTGCAATCTACTGGACAATTTCTGGTGCATAAAACCCTCTGCATGAATATAGACAATGTTTGAATTGGCTATAGTATAAAAACTGGAAAAAAAAAAGTTACTATTTTTAGGTTGTAAAAGGAAAACCTGAACCGTTTCTGTGGTTTCTGATAAAATGGTGATGTGACAGTTAATTTAGTAACGCTGCACTGTGCTCAATTGTGTTGTGCAGCAAGCCCAAAATATGGATATGTTTTGCCTTTCCTTCCAAAGAAAGATAAAGGTACATAGAAACATTGAACTTTACAGTACATGCAAGCAGATGCAATTTCATAGTTATGAAATATTCATAGTGGCATTTATAATTCCATTTTGATTCAGCCTACCGTCACGGCAATTTCAGCGGAGTTTATTAAACAACCATAGCATGGCTCATTGATAATGGAGCAACCCAGTAGTTTCTCTTTGAAAATTAGCATAAAGTAAATATACTAAAATTGCCAGCATACTTTTCACCTACTATTTTGTGCAGAGGGCTAAGAAAGGTAAACAAAACACACAGGGGTCAATATTCAAAACTGGCTGGTTAAGTAACAGCTGGTGAAAACCTATCTGGCTAAGTTACGATGTATATTCAGCAGACAGCTTTGACGCTAAATATACATGATTAATTGAGCGCTTAGCCGAATGCTTAACTGGCTAAGTTTAGACCTGTTCTGGCACATCTAGCTTAGCCTTACAACTTACGCGGCTAAGTCTGAATATCGGCAATTAGCCGCATAAGTCGTATGTTTGCTCTGCCTCGATCTGCCCACTACACGCCTGCTTTTTATGCGGTTACCTTTTTATCCGTATAAGGGACTTAGACGGCCAATGGTGGCCGCCGAATGTGCGTGCATAATCAGCCGAGGTTTTCCATAAATGTTGGTGGTCAGACTTTGAGCAGGTGGATTTAGACCTGCATTTGAGTTACTGAAGTTACCTGGCTAAATGCAGCTGATTAGTACAGATAACCAGCTAAGTCATAAGCCCTCTCCTGGAGTTGCCCCCATTTTGGCTGGCTAAATTTGAATTTAGCAGTTAAATGTATCTAGTCATCAGGAGGAAGATTTATAAAGCAAAGATTTAACTGCTTCGAAGTTAGCTGGTTTAAACCTTCTGAAAATGGATCCCTTATAGGCACCGTGAGTGGGTAGAGTCAAGGAGTAAGATGCATTTATCATAAAATCAAAGTGTTGCAGATTCTGCGAGGTCTTAAAAGGGAATGATGGCATACGGAAGTCTAGTCTGAACTGAAAAAAACAAAAAGAAACACTTTGGTTATGTAATATAAGTACCAGGCAGAACCTGCCTCCTTCACTGCTATGGGGGTTGCCTTTTTCCCCTTCTGACTCCTTTATCTCCTGGCTTAGATAATGAGATTATAGAAACCACATCAATGATTGCATGCCATGCCTCCATCTTCCCATTCCCAGAAGTGCAACAGCAGTAGCATGCGACATGAGGACTCAGTGTAAGAGATGCTCATTCCGAATTAGTCAGTGCCAGAATGCCTAATCCATCCCAGCAGCTCATGATTCTGGTTTTAGTAGGAAGCACATGCCTTGCAGAACGGAAGAGGAAAGTGCCCATGATGGCAGTGAGCGTGCGTCTCTTGGTGTTCTCCTGGTGCAAGTTAAAGCTGCTGCATTGCCAGAGGTGAGAGCAGACTCAGGTTTTGAGACTGGGCAAGACTGAGAGGTGAGAGACTTAGAACTTTCAAATGGGTGCGCGGGCGCACATGTACATGAGTGCATTGACGCGCTCCCAGAGATGCGGCAATTTTATAATACATGGGCACATCGGAGCGTACGTTATAAAATAGCCTAAGCGTGCAGTTTTGCATGTTATTAAATTCTAGAGGTGTGAATCGTGTGATCGATTGTCTTAACGATCAATTTTGGCTGGGGGGGAGGGAAATCTTATCGTCGTGTTGTTTTTTTCTTAAATATCGTTAAAAATCGTAAATCGAGGGAGGGCGGGAAAACCGGCACACCAAAAAACCCCTAAAACCCACCCCGAACATTTAAAACAAATCCCCCACCCTCCTGAACCCCCCTAAAATGTTTTAAATTACATGGGGTCCAGTGGGGGGGGTCCCGACGTGATCTCCCTCTCTCTGGCCACGACTGCGTTGAGAAATGGCGCCGGTGGCCCTTTGCCCTTATCATGTGACAGGGCAAAGGTAGCGCCGGCGCCATTTTGTTTCCTGGCTCCCGACGTCACGCCTGCTGGAGATCGCCCCCGGACCCCCGCTAGAACCCCAGGGACTTTTCGCCAGCTTGGGGGGGCCTCCTGACCCCCACAAGACTTGCCAAAAGTCCAGCGGGGGTCCGGGAGCGACCTCCTGCACGCGGGCCGTATTGCCAGTCTTCAAAATGGCGCCGGGACCCCCCCACTGGACCCCAGGTAATTTAAAACATTTTAGGGGGGTTCGGGAGGGTGGGGGATTTCTTTTAAAAGTTCGGGGTGGGTTTTAGGGGTTTTTTGGTGTGCCGGTTTTCCCGCCCTCCCCCGATTTACGATTTTTAATGATATTTTTAAAAAAAACAACACGACGATAAGATTTCTCTCGGCCCCAGCCAAAATCTATCGTTAAGACAAAAGTCCCTGGGGGTCCAGCGGGGGTCCGGGGGCGATCTCCCGCAGGCGTGACATCAGGAGCCAGGAAACAAAATGGCGCCGGCGCTACCTTTGCCCTGTCACATGATAAGGGCAAAGGGCCACCGGAGCCATTTCTCAACGCAGTCGTGGCTAGAGAGAGAGGGAGATCGCGTCGGGACCCCCCCACTGGACCCTAGGTAATTTAAAACATTTTAGGGGGGTTCGGGAGGGTGGGGGATTTCTTTTAAAGGTTCGGGGTGGGTTTTAGGGTTTTTTTGGTGTGCCGGTTTTCCCGCCCCCTATTTAACGATACAATACAAATGCCCCTGACGATAAATCGGGGGCATTTGTATTGTATCTGCACTCTAACAATTTTGGACGATTTTAAAATTATCTGACGATAATTTTAATCGTTCAAAAACGATTCACATCCCTATTAAATTCCCCCACAGGCTGCGCAAGTGGGGGAATTTTATAACAGGTGCATCTCCACGCTATGACCAGTTTCACCATTTAATTTACCAGCTTGTCCACCAGTTCACCCAGAACCTCCCTGGTTCTTTAGCCTGGACTCTCCCCATTCGCTCCAAACTCCTTAAACCCCTCAGGGATGCCTGTATTTTTTTGTTTAACTTACACCTCTTCCATAGCAGAAGTAAACTTACACAGTACTGGGCCTGGGCGTGCACAGGCACGTAGGTACTTTCGCAGATATCTCTTGATCACATCCTAGAATGCCCCCAATATGCCTCTTTTTTGTTCAAAGCAAGTTATTCGCATATCAGGAGATGTGTATGCATGTAGGTGGCTTTTAAAATCGGGTGGACACGTGCATGTCCTATATGCGTGCACATCTCCCGATTTTGGCGTGCTCCTGGCTTTTAAAATTCACATCAAAATGAGAAAGAACCTTTAGCACATAGTTCCTAAGGAGGATAATTTTCTATCTCCTCACAGAGTGGTGAAGTCTGAGTATACAATGTAAGCTCAGAATTTACTGAGGATTTTCTAAGCAAACTTTTAAGGTGAACTTTAAAAGAGATGTACCTGCCAAAAAGCGCAGAGGTATACGCATCTAGCACAGGCACATATCTGACCTATGTTATAAACCTTGCGAAGAAGCATACAAGTACTGGTGCAGGAACTAATCAGCGCGCTTAAAAAAGGAACGGGATAGGGGTGTTTTGGAGAGGGGCGAGCAGTTACTCGCATAACTTCCGATTTTATAACCATCGCATGGGCACATGTGCAGCTGTTACCTGTGCCCATTTACTTCTGCTATTTATCAGATGTAAGTCACACTAACACTCTTTATAGTCAATTACTTACTAGGTGAAGGGGACGTGCAGGCTGAATAACCAGGGCATTTTTGATGACTTAAGGACTGATTAGGCAGACTGGTGGAATAACTTGTAAAACAGGCGTGCGCATGTTATAAAATTACCAGACTTGTGCAAGTAAAAGCCAGTTCCTAAGGAAAATGCACTATTAGCAGATGCTTGGGCAAGTGCTTAAGATTAGGAGTACACATGTGCATGCTGGGGTGTAGTTTATAAAATGCGGACCATACAAAATTCAAGCGTAAATGCGCTCGCTACCACATATGCGTGCATATGGGCGTGCTCGATCATTTGAAAGTTACGTCTGTGTGTCTGATTTTCAAAAGCATTTCCATGCTTAAAAATGGGGTTACACCATAAATACCCTTTATCCGTGTAACTGGGCCTTTGAAAATTGCTACAATATATGCCATTGAATTGTCCATAGGATTTCCCTGTGTATGTGCATAAATGGTTTTTGAAATTTGCTGTGATAGTAGGTTACTTTTAATTGCATAACTCCTTTGAAAATTCACCTGTATGCATATACATTTGCTTTGAAAGTCCTTCCTTAATTAACGGGAATGTACAGACTTGTCCATTCACAACATTATACCTTTTCCAATCAGGGAATAATGTGTGTGGGGTAACCTCTGCACATATTTTTGAATAAAGGCATGTGCCCCATCTCTGCCTTCAGAATGCCATGTTCCAGTGCTTACTTTTGCATGCACTGGCTTGGGTCGATTTGTAAAGTGTTTTATGCTTGGAAGTTGCTTTGAAAATTAAGGGGGTCATTTATCAAAATGCGCTAAGACATTTTCACATGCGTTAAGGACTTATCGCATGCAAAAAGCCCCATTAACGCATACGATAGGCCCTTACCGCATGCGAAAACATGTTTAACGTATGCGATGGCACCATATCGTATGGTGTGATGCAAATTTGGAAAATAGGAGGAGTTAGGGGCGGGGAATGGGCTGGGTTTGCCTGTCTGCGAAGAGCGAGAGAGAGAGAGAGAGAGCCTGGCCATAGTGTCAAGATTTGATGACCTTCGGAGTGAGGAAACTCACTCCAAGATTAGATTAGGGCAATGTTCTCTCAGCCTAGCTTGATGGACTCTCTACCTGGGTAACATCAAGCTAGGTAGAGAGAACATTGTACAAATCTCATTTTTGGGTGAGTTTCCTCACTCCGAAGGACATCAAATCATTACAAGAGTGCACTGTTCTGTTCGTACATCTCACTTTGAATGTCAAAGTGGCCCCTAACCCCCTACACTAAACCTCACCTCGAGTTACTAGGTAGGCCTATCATAGGGATACAAATACCTATCTAGGGAGATGACATTATGGCCAGTCAGTCTCTCTCTCTCTCTCTCTCTCTCTTCCCCCCAGGTAATACAACAGGTCTGGTACCTATTGTAAAGTCTGATAATGTTATTGCAATTTGCACTAACTTAGCTCTTCACATAGGTAATTCACATAAACCATGCCTCTTTTGCTATCGCATGCGGTACTTACTGCATTTTGATAAATCTAGGCCTAAGTCCTATAAGAGTGATATGTTGGCTGTGAGTATGGCTTAAAGCAAAGTAAGACTTTAGCATGTACATTTTAATTCTGAATGAGTGTTAATGTATTTTTTGTCTTAAATGTTTATTCAGTGTGTTCATCTGTAATCCGCACTGAACAGAACCACTTTTGGAAGAGGTGGAATATAAGATTGTGAAATAAATAATAAATTGTGAAATAAATAAATGTACTAGGGGGGATTGGAGAATTCTGCAAGATCTACAGTGCATATGTGAGAGGATGGAAGCCAACTGCTATGTATTCCATTCTTCAGTACTCATGAAACTGAGCCTTTTCTGTAATTGGCCCTTTGTTATGGAATGCCCTTCCTCGGGCGCTCTGGGATATCTCAGATTATAAACCTTTTCGAAAGAAGTTAAAAAGCTCCCTTATTTCAACTGGTATTTTCAAAATTTCGCTTGATCCCCTGCTGCCTTTTAATATGTACTGCTGTTTATTTGTGTTTGTCTTTGTGTTGTCTCGTTGTTTATTCATGTTTATGATGTAAGCCATGTAGCATGGCTTGTCCAATGTAAGCGTAATATAAAAACATTTAAATAAAAATAAATACATTAAATATAGCATTTATGCTAAAATGGGGTCATTTTTTTTTAATTCTTTATTTATTAATTTTCTAATAAATCACATAAAGAGATGATTTACAGAAACACCAAAAAGAAGGCATGGTTTGATGACTAAGAAATATTTACATCGAGAATTTATACTAATTATAGCTTAAATAGTCAATCTAAACCATTATCATTTCAAAACAATCTTGAGAGAGATGTGGGATATCGGTAAATTAGGGAGAAGTATCACATTAAAAATTTTAATACAATAGGGCTAATACAGAAACCTGCATAATCATTATTTATTTTTAGACACTGGGGAAGAAGTTGTTAACTTCCTTTGTTCTAGAAAATTTATCAAGTGATCGGATATAAAGAAGTTAAAAACTTCATCTTGCTTTGTAATTAAACACTTACAGGGAAATCTCAAAACAAAAGAAAAACCCAAAGCAATTACTTCTTGGCGGAAACCCAAAAAGGATTTCCGCCTAACCTGAGTAGATGCCGCTAAATCTGGGAACACTTTAATATCTTTCCCCATGTAGTTGATGGGGTATTTGCCAAAATATTTTTTCATAGCAAGGTTAATATCATTTATTGAAGAAAACATTACTAGCAAAGTACCTCTATCAATCACCTGGGCTGAGGAATCCTCAAGAAAATTTGTTAAATTTCCCTGAAACATTTGATCTGCTTCTTGTAGTATTACATTTCTAAGTTTAGGTAAAAAGTAGCAGTTGGTTACTACTGGCGACTCATCAAATCCAAAACCAAGGTTTTCAATGAGAAACTTTTTTTAAAGAAATTAAAGGAACTTCCCCAATTATCCTGGGAAAGTTTAAGAATCTTAAATTTAAACGCTTGGAATTGTTTTCAAGAGCTTCAATTCTCCTTGCAATATTATCTCTATCTTTCACCACTGCTAATTGAAAATCTTGATTTTTCTTATCGTTCAATTCAAATATTTTAATCCTATCGGTAGAATTTGCTTTTGAGTTTGAAAAACATCTCGCTGGTGCTCAGTACTCTTTGCATCTACTTTATTCTCTAGCCCATAATATTATTTAACATTCCGGCCAGCATCTCCCATAAAGTGTCTAAAGTAACCACCGCAGGATGGCCAAATGGATAGGGGGTGTCCAGTTCACCAGCTGAGTCTCCAACCCTTTATGGGGAGACAATAGATCCACTCCACCTTCTGCTCCAACAGCACCCTCAGCTACCTGCGTATCCAGGTCTTTAATGCGGGTATCATGTATTCCCGCTCCAGAACTGGAAGCAAGACCAGAAGATTCTCCAAAAATCCCATTTCCATTCTTCTGCGCTGGTGGAAGTCCTGTATTAGGACTAAGGGAGGCCTACTCTGCCGGCACAGCCAGTCCTCCCTGACTGACTGGCACATCAGGCTCCTTGGTACCTGGCTTATTAGATGCAGGCGAGATCATGAAGCGGCTAATCTCCGATTGTATAGGAGAAGGTAGTGGAAGGAAGGGAAACATCCTCACCTTCCCTTTCCTCTTCGGAGGCATAACAATACAAACTAGTTGCAATTAGATAAATTTGCCACTCCCTCAAACTATATTGCCAACAGATATCCCACAAGTTGACCCAAAAGAAAGTTTGGGATCGAGAGAAAGAAACAACTTTACCTTTAATAATCCGTCAGTCCCAGGCAATTCCAGGCAGAATCCAGGCAAAGCCAGGCTAAGCCTGACATGCCACGCGCCCGTTAGGCGTGTGCGACTTGGGCGGCGCGCCGGCGTCTGATGCGTGCCGCACACAGCCCGATTTTATGGGGCTTCCGGTTTCCTCTCTCTGGGTCCAAAAATGGGATCATTTTGATAAATCGTTTAGCAGAAAGGAATCTATTTTCAATTGTGATTTTCATCTACAGAGATTAAGTAATGTTTATCATATTTAACATTTCTATGACACAGTTGTTACTTGGCCTCTTATCATTATTTCTGCTATTTTATTTTTAGGAAGGCCTTGAAAATTATACTAATCATATGTCTTGGCTTATCCTGTGTGAAGCATGTAGGAACAAAGTTCCAGGACATATAACTTTTTTTTCAGAAAGGAGAAAGTTTGTCTGTTATTGCTAATGTGGAAAAGTATAGGGGAAACATTTTCAGTCTGGGTAATTTTTTCCATTTGGAGGGGTAGTTATTTGGATTTTGGCTCGTTTAATGTTTTTTTCTTTCAGTTTTGTTCATTTGCCAAACTAAAATAAATATTACATTAAAAAAAAAATAATACCAAAACAGAGCCTCCCTGCCCCCTACCCCCTCCATTTCCGGAACAGACCAGGCCTTTTCAAGTCCTCCCTATAGCGGCAGCTCAAGGCAATCCACTGCCTGAAGTGAGGGATGAGATGGTGCCCCCACCCCCTCACCCTGATTCTCTGTCACCTTCCTAACCCTGCCCCCTCTCTCCACCCCCTCATGCATACATTGTCACATGCACACATATACATTCTCATAATACCCACAACCTCTCTCTCAGACATAGACTCACTCTCAGGCTCGAAGACCCTTATCTCTCCCCCCCAACCCCCACACATAAGCTCTTACTCGCCCAGATTCTCTCATATACACACACATGCTTTCACTCTCTCTGCCTCTCTCACATACACACAACACACCCAGTCATGCACACATTCATTCTCATACACATACACATACAGACCCTAGGCAGGTACCAATTCATTCTCTCTCTCGCACACACATACACGCACACAGAAACCCCCAGGAAGGCACTAATTTATTTTCATACACACACACACACACACACACGCAGGCACCCATTCTCACACAGAGAGACCCCAGGAAGGCACCCATTCATTCACCCATCCACACCCAAACAGTTACACATACACACTCATTTACAGGCTCTCACCCTCCCACCGACACACACACACACAAGGTCTCCCACACCCACACAGCCTCTCATCTACACACACAGGCTCTCACCTCTCTCCAACACACACATAAGCAGTCACCCATCTACCCAGGTAGGCAGTCACCCACTCAAGCACATACACACACACACACAAGTAATCACCCACACACACACACACACACACACACAGGTAGTCACCCACAAATGCCCATAGGGCCTAAACCTTTTTTTCAGCCACCGTGTTCTCCTCCCCTCTTGGGTCACCAGTCTCTTGGCAGCAGAAGATGATGAGTCGCATTTCTCCCGATGTCATCTCCTGCTACCACGAGACCCGTGGCAGAAGGAGATGACATCGAGAAAAACGCGACTGCTGTTGCCCGGGATTGCCACTGAGCGGATTGGACAAGGGTTTGGTTTATCCCTGCCCAATCTGATGTTTGACTTCGTAGGCAGAGTGAGACGGCAGCTGTGGTACAGGTGTTTTGGAGGGGCACTTTTGGCTGCTCCAGAATTCTGCCACTTGAGGCTGCCGCTTCACCCTGTCTCATGATAGAACCGCCCCTGCCTAGGTCCCTTTGTTACTTTTATCCACAAATAAGCATGGCTTCTCTGGCCCCCTGCCTCTGGCCTCCCAATGTCCTCCCATTCCCCTCAAATAAACATGAACTGGGCCTCCCCAGCCACCACTTACCTCTTCTATCGGGGTCTTCAGTACAGAAAGGGGCAAGAGTGAGGGATGTGCACTGATTTTTTTGGTGTTGTTTTCATTTCAGATCATTATCTGTTAAATTCTGTTTTTATAATGATTCAGGAGGTACTTAATTCGAGTTTCCCTAATTTTGGAGGTAGTGCGCAGTAATGGGTCTTTGGGAATGGGAATGCAGAACCATACCTCTATCTAACGAACTGCTCCCCAATTGACAATTTTTAACTTATTGGTAACATTTTTGTTAGTGCGCACTAAAGAATGCGCTAACATCCAGTTATTGCTCCCTAAGTCCTACTACGTCGCACTAACTCCAAAATTAGAAAACTAGGTAGTGCGCACTAACACAGTGGTCCCCAACCCTGTCCTGGGGGCCTACCAGCCAGTCAGGTTTTCAGGATATCCAAAATGAATATACACATTTTCTCTCATGCATATTTATTGTGGATATCCTGAAAACCCGACTGGCTGGTGGGCCCCCAGCACAGGGTTGGGGTACACTGCACTAAAGGACATAATGCTCACTAACATCTAGTTAATGTGCAGAAAAGTCACGTTAGTACGCACTATGGGCCGGATTTTCAAAGTTACGAGCGTAAATCCCAGGGGTTTACGTGCATGGCCGGACCTTAAGTGCACTGGGCCAATTTTCAAAGGGCCCGGCCATGCTCATAAACCCCCGGGACGTGTCTAAGTCCCAGGGGTGGGGCGGGGCCATCCGGGAGCGGTTGGGGCGGGGCTAGAGGTGCCCAGCACAGTGGCCATTTGCCATTGTGCCAGGGGATCATGCGCCAGCAGGGTGCCGGCATGCGTAAGAGCAAAAGATAGGACAAGGAATTTGGGGGGATTTAGGGTAGGGATAGGGGAGGGCAGGATAGGGGAAGAGGAAGGGAGATTAGGCTAGGAGGTTGGGAAGTTCCCTCCCAGACTGCTCCTTAATTGGAGAGGACTGGGAGGGACCTGGGGAAGGCCCCGATGCATCGCCACATGTATTTTCAGATCTCTAACCCCCCTTGTGCATGCCGACCTGGCATGCGATCGCCAGCACACACGTTATAAAATCGCACATCCACGGTCACGCGCGCCGGGTAGTGGGTGCACATGGTCGCGCGTGCGTAACTTCTGAAAATCTACCCCTAAGCCTGTAAATAGGAAAATTTAGTTAGTGTTCCCTAACAGGACATAGCGCACACTAACTACATGCTAGTGTGCACTAATTCCTGTTAGTGTGCACTAACACGAAATACGAAATTTCGGCAATTTTTTTTTTATTTCGTGGCACTCCCAAAACACGATGAAATAGACAATTTCATTGCCATTGTCTATTTTGTTAAAAATGAATAAATATCCCTCCAGTCACTCCTGTCACTCCTGTCCCAAAGGCACCCCTTTAAAAATGGCACTGGTTTCAGGACCAAATATTTTTGGATATTTCAGAAAGGTCGATTTTTATTACAAAGAATGCTTCCTTGTAAACGAATGCACATTCCTAGAAAAGCATTTTCTAGAGGAAAGCCTCAGATGAGAGACGTTACTATTTTGTCTCCTGACTTTTTACTGAAATTAGTCATCACCACTGTTAACAAAGAATTCATAAACAAGGTCTCAGAATTTAATCTGAGAATTACCATCTAAATCTTCACATATAATATTGTTTTCCTTGTACAGTAATACTTAACACATTTCCTCATCTCAGTTTATCCATTCCTTTATAACCAGGCAACTGTGACTAAACTGGGTTCATCCTTATCCCCCATCACAATGAATGCCACAATAGACAATACACAGACACTGCTTGTTCAAATATATAAGGTCACAGCTTTTTTACATTTTATTAAAGATTTGACAAGGGAATCTGGTTTAGATGCCTGAGACCTTCTGTGTATCTATATAGATGCACAAGTGAGAATGCAAACTGATTGACAACTGGAATCAATGCTTCATGACATTTATCGTTTACCTGTTTCCTGTGGCCAAGGAATTACTAGGCAGGTTCTTATTAAAGGGGGCAGAGGGAAGGAACCAATCTAGGAGGTATGCATAAGAAAATCCCTTCCAGAATCATAGGCTTGTCTCATATAAGCAAGGCTGTGGTGTTTCTAGGAGTAACCTCTTGGTTGGGTATTACCAGACAGCCTGCCACAAAAGTCTGCTAGCCCTCTGGACTATAGCATTACCACATCAAAGGTGATGAGTCTGCTGCCACATAGTGATCCCAGTCATGCATGAAAAGTCCAGCTAATGCCCCCAGTCTCTCATGGCCATGCCAGGGGTTGCTTGTTTGCAGCTACATCGAGGCCAAACCAGCCCGGGGCAAAAAAAAAAACAAACTAGTCATAACACTGAAGTCATTGGTTTGTGTCCTGAGAGAAATCAGGGCCCTTTCCCCAATTAAAAGCAACTCAAGCCCTTTCCCCCATCTTCGTATGCACACATTAGGCTCAAGTACTCCAGCCTCCGAAACTGTGACAAGAAAGGTGACAACAGAAAAATAGATATATAATGCAAACATACTATATTCTAGACAAGTAACCCATCACATAAGTACATCTGTTGCAGCAGTAGCCCTAATAGAATTGAAATCCTGCTACTGACAAGCAACACATGCAATGTGCATACACCTCACCTGCTCTGCTAAGTCTTTGGAGCACCATTCAGTGATAGTGCTCCAGTGAGGAAGGAGGTGGGGAATGCTGAAACAGAATAGACGGCAAGAGAAAGAGATAGGAGTACTGTCTGGCCCCTCTTATTTTCTCTTCCAACCTGCCCCACTTTCCACGATGCCCAGTTGTGGCACCTCTGAGATCAGTTGGGTTGGTCATGGGAAGGAGTTGTTATGTTTGTAGACCCTTAGGCTGCGGCAGAGTTGGCACAACCTGCAGGAAGGAGCCCTGCAAGTTCCCACCATCAGCAGATGGACCTGCACGAAGCAGAGACCCATCTGGTGCTTTGCCTATACCAGTTTTCTTTTCCCTCGAGGTGAGCCTTTGTGTGCTGGGACTGGCAGGTCTTATGATGGGTCTCTGCTATCGGCAAAGAGGAGGTTCTTGGATAGCAGAGTCATAGGCCGGCACCTGTCAGGCTTATCAAGAAGCAGGTGGTGGTCAGTGGCAGAAGGCAGTCAGGCATTTGGAGACGCATGCGGTGGTCAGTGGCAGGCAGCAGTCCAACATAATACGAGGTCAGGCCAAGGCCAATCCAGATATCCATTCAAAAGGAAGCAGGGTGGATTGGAAGGATGGGTCAGGAAAGAAGAGGCACAGAAGGCAAGAAACACTGAGACAACACTGAACCTGAAGATGAAAGCTGAAGACAATGCTGGGCTGAAGACAGGACGCTGAAGATGCTGTAACAATACGCTCTGCGCTCAGGTAGTGGAACCTGTTGGAGTGTCAGCCCTGGCCTTTTGTAGGACTTAATCCATGACATCATCAGGAGAGCCTGTGAATGAGTGTGTATGTGTAACTGTTTGGGTGTGGATGGGTGAATGAATGGGTGCCTTCCTGGGGTCTCTCTGTGTGAGAATGGGTGCCTGCCTGGGTGTGTGTGTGTGTGTGTGTGTGTGTGTGTATAAAAATAAATTAGTACCTTCCTGGGGGTTTCTATGTGTGTGTATGTGGGTGCGAGAGAATGAATTGGTACCTGCCTAGGGTCTGTATGTGTATGTGTGTGAGAATGAATGTGTGCATGACTGTGTGTGTGTATGTGTATGTGAGAGAGGCAGAGAGAGTGAGAGCATGTGTGTGTACATGAGAGAATCTGGGCGAGTAAGAGCTTATGTGTGGGGGTTGGGGGGGAGAGATAAGGGTCTTCGAGCCTGAGAGTGAGTCTGTGTCTGAGAGAGAGGTTGTGGGTATTATGAGAATCAAGGAAGCATTCTTTGTAATAAAAATTGACTTTTCTGAAATATCCAAAAATATTTGGTCCTGAAACCAGTGCCATTTTTAAAGGGGTGCCTTTGGGACAGGAGTGACAGAAGTGACTGGAGGATATTTATTAATTTTTTAACAAAATAGACAATGGCAATGAAATTGTCTATTTCATCGTGTTTTGGGAGTGCCCCGAAATAAAAAAAAAATTGCCGAAATTTCCTATTTCGTGTTAGTGCACACTAACAGGAATTAGTGCACACTAGCATGTAGTTAGTGTGCACTATGTCCTGTTAGGGCACACTAACTAAATTTTCCTATTTACAGGCTTAGGGGTAGATTTTCAGAAGTTACTGGTCCTTTTCTCGCCGTACAACGACGTCGGGCGTGCGTCTTAGGGGGCATGTGACCAGCTGGTGTAGGCGGCGTCCTGCCGCATGGCATGTCAGTGGTGGCTTGCCATGCTGCAGTGCGTTGGCCTGTCGTGAGAAAGCCATGTGCGCGCCACTTCAGGACCCAAGAAGCCAGCACGGTCAGGGAGGTGAGTGCGGCAGTCTGCAGCTTGCAGGAGGCAGCAAGCAGGACTGCCGGAAGAGAAAGATAGAACTGGGACCAGCTGCCATGACATCTAGCAAGTTCTCCTTCCAGCCTGGTCCTGTGATTTTGAGGTGGGCCATTTGGTGCACGGATGCCCCAGTTTTCATCAGCATCTATGCATCTGATGTGGTGCTGACAATTTCGGCTTCATCTGAAAATTTTACATTTGTAGGGGCAGCATTGATAAATACTACACTAGCAGGTGAATGTTCAAAAGAGTTATGCATGTAAATGTTACATATATCATAACAATTTTCAAAAGCCATTTACTTGTGATAAGTGCACTTAAAGCAAGTAAGACCTATTGACAATTCAATGGCATATATCGTAGCAGTTTTCAAAAGCCCACTTGCATGGGTAAGTTTCAATTACCCGTGCAGAACCCTGTTTTAAAATGAGTAAATTTCAAAATTTGGCCCTTAGGAGAGAAGTCCATAGGAAAATTAATTTAATAAATCAGGCCCCTTGTATTTATGGTAAAATGTTTACTTTAGCTGGCTGAAAACATAGTATTTTCTGTCTTTATCTCATCTTTTGTACAGCTAATTGGTATCTTATTTGAGGAAATATTCCTGTTTCCTAGACAGCTACATAGCTTTCATCTTGCCCGGGACTGCAGTTAATCTTCATTTGGAAATATTTTACTTCCTGTGGGCCTAATTTTCGAAAGCATTTATATTCTTAAAACTGGGTTTTACACGTGTAAGTGCACTTTTCTCGTGTAAGTGAGCATTTGAAAATTGCCACAATATATGCTAGTAAATTGTCAATAGGTTTTGCTCACGTTACATGTGTAACTTCTTAGAAAACTCATCTCAAAATGTGTAAAATCCTTCAATTGGAAAATGGTATTTAACATTTAACAGTTCTTTTTTCTTTGTAATTTGAAGGCTTATTATTATGAATTTCAAACTAGAATACTTCCAAGTTTTAATACATGAAATTGTTTAATTTCCAAAATGTAAAGTTTAACTGAATGGTTAGTTGATCCTCACTCAAGGGTGACATTCTCAGAGGAGGACACTAACGCCTGAATTTTCAAAGCCCGGTGTGCATAAAATCTAGGAGATATGCGCCTGGCCAGGTCATGCACACACTGAGCGCATTTTAAAAATGGCCCGGCCACAAGCGTATCTCCCGATATGCACAGAAGTGCCGGGCTTGATGAAAGGGGCAGGCTGGGGGGTGGAGTCTGGGCTGGGCAGGGCAGAGGCCAGCCAGGACAGCGGGCATTAGGCCCTGTCCCGGGGAAGTGCACACCAGCAGCCGGCCAGCGTGCAACTGACACTGCTCGGAAGAGCAGGTAAGTTTTAAAACAAAAAATGTTAGGGTAGATAGGGTTAGTTCAGGGGTCGAGGAGGAGAGGGGAAAAGGGAGGAAGGATAGGTAGGGGGATAGGAAGGTCCCCTCCCAGTCTGCTAATCAATTGGAGCAGACTGGGAAAGGCTTACTTGTGTCGCTGCAAGTATTTGTGTAAAATACCCTCACTTGCGCGCAGGAGATGACACCTGCCTGCATATGCATAAAATCATCGCGTCCATGGGCACGATTTCGAAAATCGACCCCCTAACGCGGTAACTTTCATATCGGCATGCAGGTGCACATTGGTGTTCATGCATCAGCCTGTGCCCGGGGACACATCCATTTTATAACTTGCATGTGTATATGCACACATATTATAAAATGGCCTGGCCACATGCACATGTGCAACAAATGTTAAGTGGGCAAGCACATGGGTCTCCAAATCCTGTTTCTAACAAGTAAGCCAAGGGATTTTAAAAGGGGCACGCACCGACGCCATGACTAGTTTACCCCGTAAACAGCTAGATCCTCTAGACCTCCATGGTTTGAAAGCCTCTACTCCCCCCAGTTACCCCAGACCCTTTAAATCCCTCTGAAATGGTTCGATCTTTTTCCCTTTGTAATGTACACGTCATCTATAGCAGAAGTAAAGTAATGCGGCAGGGGACATGAACACGAGCCGGGGCACGTAAGCATTTATGTGTACATCTCTTGACCTAGTCCTGACATGTCCATGCCCCACCCAGACCACGCCCATGCCCCTCTTTGAAATGTTTCGGGATGCGCGTGTTGTGGCATTGACGCATTTATCTGGGTGCTTTTTAAAACATTGCTGGTGCACCGGACTTTTAAAATTCACATTCAAGTTTTCTAATCTCATCATTCATCTCTAAAGACTATCGTACCATCACCCTCTTTTAAGTGTCTGTCCCTCGCATCGTTTACCTTCATCGGCTTTAATGGAAACACCATTTTTGGTACCATTTTGACTACTGACTGTCATGAAAGTCTTAACTGAGAGAATTGCTGAAGGTAGAGACATTTGCTAGCCTCCATTTTTGTTTCTCTCTTTCTTCTCTGGCTTATTGCTGCACATGACTATTCTCTGTCTTTGAGAAAAAAGTGAGTGTACCTTCCCTCCTTCCCAATAGGGAAACGTGTCTCTCTTCTTGCCTTTAATTTTAGAATTAAGAATCAAACAATTTGTAGCCGATACTTTTACTGAACTAAGTCAGTACTTCTGTGACTAACTTT
Source organism: Rhinatrema bivittatum (assembly GCF_901001135.1). Lineage (NCBI taxonomy): Eukaryota > Metazoa > Chordata > Amphibia > Gymnophiona > Rhinatrematidae > Rhinatrema > Rhinatrema bivittatum. The sequence goes on from NC_042617.1 coordinate 168,075,681, forward strand.
TGAGATCTATACGCTCCTTTTATCAGATCAGTGAAGAAGCAGTACAGTTATGCTGGGTTTACAGAAATTTAATTTTAGGAAATTGAATGCATTTAATTGGTTTTGTCTTCCTGTCCTTGTGGAAGTTGGTGGTGGTCCGATAGTGAATGTTCATTTGTTTTTTCAGAGGGAGCTAATGCCCTCATCTTTCTATTCTGCCTTTTTTCAATAATGGCCTCAAGTCAGATTACAAGCAAATTTATGTTTAAATCTTTTTATTGCATTAAAGAAAATCATCTTACATACAACATGCAACATACAATGGCTGTTTTTACCCAGTACCTAACAGAACCGAAGAACTATATGTGATTTAAACTTAAAGGTGCAATAAAAATAACAGTTTAGGATCATCTGCAGTCATAAATGAGTTACATGTACAGTCACAGTAGTGGCTTTCTTCTTGTCCTATTTTGCTGGTGGAACATGGAGGCTTCCTGGTTTAGAATGTGGAAGGGGCACCTTGTCTTTCATAGGCTGAATTGTGACTGTTCTGATACATATCAAGAGTCCCTATACAGTCATTTTTTTATAGATTAGTCAAAATTGTTTTTAGCATTGTTCTATTATCCTTCTTAAAATACCCTCTTGTACCTTCTCTGCATAGAAATTCTTCATTTTTCCTAAGCTCACATGGGCTCATTTAGAGAGAGAGATTCTTGTTGACTACTAACTTTAGATTTTCTTTCAATGAGCTTTGAATCAAAATCAAAGAACTCACATGAAGCACATGGCTCAAGCAAAAGATTCTGGGGTAGATTTTTATAAATCTTTTTATAAATTTTAAAATACATTTTATAAACCAGGCCCGCCCCTGAAACGCCGCGTCACTTGTGGCACGCCCCCGACACACCCCTCCATGCAAGCCCCAGGACTTACGCGCGTCCTGGGGCTTGCGCGCGCCACCGAGCCTATGCAAAATAGGCTCGGCGCGCGCAGGGGGGGGTTTGGGGTAGGTTTTCGGGGGGTACGCGTGTGTCGTACGCGCGTACCCCTTTGAAAATCTACCCCTCTTTGTCTACCTTTTCTCAAAAATTGATCCCCCCCATAACAAACAACTGACTAGTTCTATGCTGAAAGGTAGCTAAGGAATTACAGAACTCACTAGGGATCTGCAGCCAAAATATTTGGTTTGGGTTTTTTTGTTTGTTTTGTTTTGATTTTTTTCTGTTTTGTTACTTTTTAGTGCACACAAATTTTCAATTAGTGTGTACTATTTCAGTTTAGTGCAAAATATTTCAATTTAGTGTGCACTCATTCAGCATATTGCACGCTTGTTGAGTTTAGTGTGTACCCATCAAAATGAAATGAAACAAATGTACATCCCTAGAACTCTCCAAGAAAGATTTACATAAAACCATATATTTGCAGTTCTTCTACCTCTTCTTCCTCATCCCTTCTAATTACTTGACACAGAGACAATCTCGCTTAACTGCTTACGCCACATTGAGTCAAACTGACCAAGAATGATGGATTTGTGTGAGAGTCTGCATGTTAACCACCAGTGTCTCTCCATTTAACCGAACAGAAAATAAAAAATGATATGGCGATATCAAACCTTTCAGTGGTTTGAATTGAGGGGCTCAGAAAGGGAGGAGAGAAATAACAGGATAAGAAGATAAGCCCAGTCATACGATGTGAATACCGATTAAAGCAAACTCTAGGGGCAGATTTTCAAAGGGTTACGTGCGTAACTCCCGAAAAGCTGCCCCTTCCACCCCCTGCGCGCGCCGAGCCTATCTTGCATAGGCTCGGCAGCGCGCGCAAGCCCCAGGACGCGCGTAAGCCCCGGGGCTTTCCTGGGGGGGAGGGGGGGCGTGTCGCAGCCAGCACGTCATCGGGGGCATTCCGGGGGCGGGGCTGTGGGCATGGTTCCGGCTCAGGGGTATTCCAGGGGCGAGGCCTCGGCCTCCGTTCCAGCCCCCGGTCCGGAACATGGCACGCCGGCAGCTGGCCGGTGCACGCAACTTACGCCTGCCTCAGGCAGGCGTATCTTGTAAATTAAAGGTAGGGGGGGAATTAGTTAGGACTGGGGGATGGGTTAGATAGGGAAAGGGAGGGGAAGGTGGGGGGGGCCGGAAGGAAAGTTCCCTCAGAGGTCACTCCGATTTTGGAGCGGCCTCGGAGGGAACAGAGGATGGCTGCACGGCTTGGCGCGCGCAAGCTGCCGATTTTGCGCAGCCTTGCACGCGCCGACCCTGTATTTTATAACATGCGCGCGGCAGCGTGCGCATGTTATAAAATTGGGAGTAGATTTGTTCGCGCCGGGTTGCGCGAACAAATCTACTCCCGCACACACCTTTTAAAATCTACCCCTAGGTCTAAGAGTTTAGACATCACGGAGGCTGAATATCCCCTAAATAAGTTACTCTGGTTTTGATTCTTAAGTCCATTAGCTTGGAAAAAGATTTGTAGATGCAAATATACAATACTCTATCTACAACATGATCTTATTGAAAAACTGAGAAATAAAGAAGTGTAGTTTGTAAAAAGGGATTTTGGCATTTATAGTTGTTGAGCACATATTTTTCTACCTTTACAATTTTCGATACTTATTCCTATTGGTGAAATATAATTTCTTAAGTTTATAGTTTACTATTGCTATATCTGTGTGAGAAAAATGTAGATAAGTAAAATCTAATAAATCATAAATAACCAATAAGAGATAAAAGTTTGGTCATGTTATTTACTGCAGCTATTAACACAGTCTTTTTCTTTGACCTTATTAAGCCAATGAGATCTTTTATTTAAAATTATCATATCTTGTGCAAACTGTCATACAGGTTTCTATAACCCCAGCAGACTGTCAGCAGGTCTGTTGAAGTTAGATAATATGGATGATGAATAATACACCCCTGCCTGAGTTAGACATATTTTGGGCTTCCATTAATATCAAAAGTCTGAAAATGTTTTTTCTTCCATAGATGTGACTTGAAAGATGTGATAGCACAAATAGTGTTGCTGAAAACAATATCTAAAAACAGCTCTGGGAAACACTGAATTGAAAAGTCTAGGCTTTACAGATCCAAAACTAGAGTAAATTTAGTTTATTGATTTATATGAGCTGCTATGAGTTTAAACCACTCTGAATTCCTGGCTCCAGGAAAGGGCACAGTATTTATTATAGCGTTTTTGTACATTTGGAGGATCACAGCTGAAGTTCGCATCAACAATTTTTCTGTCTGTATTCCATCACTTGTAGAACCGACTTCTCCAAATAGGGCATTGGCTATCAATATATGCTCTGTACATTTGTGCATCATTGCTTAAGTAATGCTACGATTTGGATGTGGTAGCACTTCATTGGTACTATAATTCAGGCTTTTTAATAATGTACCAAGGTAGCTTATGAACATACTTTACTTAACCTAATTGTACTTTGGATTCATCATCAGGATGTGTGTTCTCATTTTCCTATAATGCACTCAGTAAAACAGATCATAAAATAAATTGAAGTCCTCTCTGCTCCTTGGTTATAAAAGATCTCAAGATTTGTTTTTATTAAATCAGCGAAACAATTTTTTCCTTCCTGGCCATTTCTATTTCTCCATCACAGTCCAAATTCCAATAATTGTGTGTTCTGTTCCATTGCATTTTCTTGTTTCCCTTCCAGGAAAAAATACCGTAGAATATGAAAAGAGGAATCTAAAAACTTAGGAATCTAAAAGTGAAGAGGCCAATATTCAGAAATGAAGCGAGCGAACAAATGATTTGGCTGAAAGTTAGCCGGATAACTTGTGATGGGTATTCACTGGGACAAGTCTGCTGAATACACTAATCTAAAGTTATCCAGGTAACATTACCCAAAACCTTTAACCCTAACTGGTTGTATTCTGAATGTAGTTGGGTAGGTTTGAAGATATCCAGGTAAGTTTAGCCACCTGACTAATTTCAGAATATAGTCCGGTAGCTAACGAAAAGAAATAACATTCAGACCTTCAGGTCCAATCTTCCAGCCTCCCTCACCCTGTAAAATAAGAAATGTGCTGGCCAGTACCCAAAGTCCTCCCCAAGCCCCCAAAATAAAAATAAAAAAAAAGATTCAGATCACAGAAAACCAAAGTCGGTCCAGCAACAGCACCGAGTCCCTTCCTGTCACCCCCCCCCCCCCCGCACCCCTCACCCGCCGGCCCACTCGCCCAGATTCCGGCTGGAAACATCTTACAGTCCCACTCACTCCTATCTGCCTCCAATGTTTCTCTTATAACAAAGACTAATGGGGTAGAAGGACCCAAGGGATGCTGGAAGCATAAGGAAGAGCACAGGAAATGGAAAAGGTGTGGTTCAGCGAGGAAGGAACCCGACAATTTGTAAGAAAAGAAAAACAGTTGAAGGACTGGGAAAGAAATGTTGTTCATTTTTCTTTTGTTCTAAAAATGAAAGGAAAGGAGTCAGTTCATGAAAAAATGTCCTTGTTTTTGTTTTTGTTTTTTTTTAAACAAAACCATATCCCTAGTATTTCCCATTTTGTCCTAGTTTTCTGTGGCTTTTTTTTCCCCCTTATTGTGTGTCTATGCTAAATTTAGGTATTCATTTATTTATTTAAAAATGTTTGTATACCGTTTTTACAAACTGTGTAGATCAAAACGGTTTACAGAGACAGTATACATACATATATATATATATATATATATATGTGTGTGTGTGTGTGTGTGTATATATATATATATATATATATATATATATACACACACACACACACACACATATATATATATATATATATATATATATACACACACACACACACACACACACACACACACATATATATATATATATATATATATATATGTGTGTGTGTGTGTGTATATATATATATATATATATATATATGTGTGTGTGTGTGTGTGTATATATATATATATATATATATATGTGTGTGTGTGTGTATATATATGTATATATATACATGTATAGGTCCAACACACATAATTAAAATCACAAAAGCATAAAAAATAAACGTCAATTAAAATAGCTATATAGTAAAACTAAAACAAAACAAAATTAAACAGGGGTTACTTGCAGCAATAATTCATACACAATAGATGGAGTAGGCATAAAAGTGTTATCCGAAGGATGTTACCTTAACACGCCAAGATGTTGTTAAAAGCCAATTTAAAAAGAAACGTTTTAATAACTCAGGCCCTTGTATGTATGTACAAAATGCTTAGTAAACGGGCCCCAAAATCTATTTATGGCTTTGAAAACAAACACTGCTGTTGTGTTCTGAACACTAATTCACTTCTATATGTAGACAATGTGATCCTTGTTTAAATTTGCACTGAACCAATGAAAGCTGTATAATTGTCAAAACATTAGTCACAAATGTGTTAACCAGAGTAGGCAACATTGTCCTCTAGAAAAGCAAACACATTTTGTTTTTAGGATATCTACAATTAATTTTTCTTCATAGATTTGAATATATTTGGCTTATGAAATTAGTACATTTTCATATTTTAGTTAGCTTTAAACTCAGACCTGTTTGGGGTATGGCTTCATTTTCCTTTATCAGGCCAATTCAGCATAAAGCTAGTGCCTAAAACTTTTTGGCAACCTTTATTCCTACATTATTTTATGAAAAGTACTCTACAAATTTTCCGTGGTCTTAATTATCACTTCCCTTATCAATTCTTCATCATGAGGAAGGACTGACAGCAGCATAAGCATTCTGCCTGTTATGAGGTAGACTGTGCTTAAAATCCAGATGCCAAAATTGTTGCACTTACAGGGATTAAAAAGCTAATCAAATGGCTTACACAATGCTTATTCTGACTATAGTGTGTTACTGTTTTCTAACAGAAAATGTGGGTCTCATTTTTTCAACATAATTTGCCCTACCAAGCCTCAGTAACTTATCTTAAAAAATTTTCTTATCCGAGAAAGCAATGTAATTTTTTAAGGGATTTTTTTTTTAATAAAGCATATGAAAGAATTAGAAGTCCATATTCAGCCGAAAGTTGGCATGGAAAGTTAGCTAGATAAACATAGCCAGCTAACTTAGCTGGACTATTTACTGACACGGCCACTCCCCTGTCCCACCCCAAACTTATCTAGCATTTTAGCTGATTCCAGTGTGGTCTCTCCATCAGGTTTTTATTCCGTGGTTTGTCCTGGACTTAGCCGGACAAACTGCTTTCAGTATTGACCTCTTAATATTTTGGCAACAAATATGTTGTTTAAGGTTTTGTAAGGCATAACTTTAAAGTATATATAACCATTTTGAAAGATAGAAGGGATTAAAGCATTTTAAATGCTTCATGACGAAGCCATGAAGCAGAGTTTTGAAATTTTTATCTGTTGCCCAAATTCTGGGCCATATACCTTCGACTTTTCACAGAATTCTCATGCAACTTCTACCATCGTTATTCATGGGTGTTTGGTTGTGCAGGATGCTACTATTTGCCTATTTATTTTAGTGTATGTGTAGGTTGAATTGATCTGTAGAGCGAGTACATCTTTGGTGAATGTGTAGCCCCCAAGACAGAGCACATAAAATGTTGAAAAGATCTGGCTCCTCTGTAGTCTGAATGCAATGTGAGTTAATGAGATTACATAGTGGACCCGGGTTAAAGACAGAAAGGGATGTATATTCTTTTTATTGTACTGGAACAGAGAGGCCATGTACCTGGGAAGGTCCTCTGCAAAGCCAATTCTGCTTCTAACATAAGAGCATAAGAACATGCCATACTGGGTCAGACCAAGGGTCCATCAAGCCCAGCATCCTGTTTCCAACAGTGGCCAATCCAGGCCATAAGAACCTGGCAAGTACCCAAAAACTAAGTCTATTTCATGTTACCGTTGCTAGTAAGAGCAGTGGCTATTTTCTAAGTCAACTTAATTAATAGCAGGTAATGGACTTCTCCTCCAAGAACTTATCCGATCCTTTTTTAAACACAGCTATACTAACTGAATTAACCATGTCCTCTGGCAACAAATTCCCTCTCAAAAGTGATTTCTGGCAATCAAGGTGCCCAACAAACAAGATCTACTCCAAGCTGTATTTCAGAACACAGGGACGGTAACTTTAAAATGAGCGACATAGAAAAATGTGGGAGAGAGGTTCTGGAAGCCAAATTTAGGATTATAGGTAGGAAGATGAAATCCAGAACCTCCAGGGTGGCATTCTCTGAAATGCTTCCTGTTCCATGTGCAGGTCCCCAGAGGCAGGCAGAGCTCCAGAGTTTCAATGCGTGGATGAGACAATGGTGCAGGGAAGAAGGATTCAGCTTTGTAAGGAACTGGGGAAACTTTTTGGGAAAGGGGAGACTTTTCCGAAAGGATGGGCTCCACCTTAACAGAATGGAACCAAGCTGCTGGCACTAGCTTTCAAAAAGGAGATAGGGCAGCTGTTAAACTATAACTCAGCAGTGCATGGTTCGTAGAAATGTATCCTTGAAGGATACTAATGAAACAGGAGAGTTAGGGCATCCCAACAGAGAGGTTCCATTAAAAGCAAACATAGTCCATATGCCTATATGTAAAAAATTACCAAAGCTAATGATTTCCGAATTATCCCAAACAACTGAAAAGCAGGTTGTTAAAACAAACAAAAAACACACTTTGAAATGTCTGTATGCCAATGACAGAAGTCTAAGAAGTAGGATGAGATAGTTCAAGTGTATAGCAGCAAATGAAGAGATTGACATAATTGGCATCACAGAGACTTGGTGGAAGGAGGATAACCAATGGGACAGTGCTATATCATGGTACAAATTATATCGCAATCATAGGGAGGATCAACTTGGTGGGGGTGTGGCACTCTATATCCGGGAGGGTATAGAGTCCAACAGGATAAAGATCATACAAGAGACTAAATGCTCAGTAGAATCTATATGGGTAGAAAACCCATGTGTGTTGGGTAGGAGTATAGTGATAGACGTATACTGCCGTCCACCTGGACAAAATGGTCAGACAGATGATGAAATGCTAAGAGAAATCAGGGAAGCAAACCAATTTGGCAGTGCAATAATAATGGGAGATTTTAATTACCTCAATATTGATTGGGTAAATGTAACATCAGGGCTTGCTAGAGTCTTAAAGTTCCTGGATGTAATAAATGATTGTTTCATGGAGCAATTGGTTTAGGAACCAACAAGAGAGGGAGCTATTTTAGATTTAATTCTTAGTGGAATGCAGGATTTGGTGAGAGAGGTAACGGTGGTGGGGCCACTTGGCAACAGTGATCATAACATGATCAAATTTAAACTTATAACTGGAAGGGGGACAATAAGTAAATCTGCAGCTCTAACACTAAATTTTCAAAAGGGAAACTTTGATAAAATGAGGAAAATAGAAAAAAACTGAAAGGTGCAGCTGCAAAGGTTAAAAGTGTTCAACAGGCTTGGACATTGTTCAAAAATACAATCCTAGAGGCGCAGTCCATAAGTATTCCACGCATTAAGAAAGGTGGAAGGAAGACAAAACGATTACCATCATGGTTAAAAGGTGAGGTGAAAGAGGCTATTTTATCCAAAAAATCATCCTTCAAAAATTGGAAGAAGGATCCATCTGAAGAAAATAGGATAAAACATACGCATTGTCAAGTTAAGTGTAAAATATTGATAAGACAGGCGAAGAGAGAATTTGAAAAGGAGTTGGCCATAGAGGCAAAAACTCATAATAAAAACTTTTTAAAATATATCCAAAGCAAGAAACCTGTGAGGGAGTTGGTTGGACCATTAGATGACCGAGGTGTTAAAGGGGCTCTTAGGGAAGATAAGGCCATTGCAGAAAGACTAAATTAATTCTTTGCCTCTGTGTTTACTAATGAGGATGTTGGGGAGATACCAGTTCCGCAGATGGTTTTCAGGGGTGATGAGTCAGATGAACTGAATGAAATTACTGTGAACCTGGAAGATGTAGTAGGCCAGATTGACAAACTAAAGAGTAGCAAATTACCTGGACCAGATGGAATGCATCCTAGGGTACTGAAGGAACTCAAAAATGAAATTTCTGATCTATTAGTTAAAATTTGTAACCTATCATTAAAAGCAACCATTGTACTTGAAGACTGGAGGGTGGCCAATGTAACCCCAATATTTAAAAAAGGCTCCAGGGGCGATCCAGGTAACTATAGACCAGTGAGCCTGACTTCAGTGCCGGGAAACATAGTGGAAGCTATTCTCAAGACCAAAATCGTAGAGCATATAGAAAGACATGATTTAATGGAACACAGTCAATATGGATTTACCCAAGGAAAGACTTGCCTAACAAATCTGCTTCATTTTTTTGAAGGGGTTAATAAACATGTGGATAAAGGTGAAACGGTAGATGTCCTTTGGTGGATTACAAACTGGTTAAAAGACAGGAAACAGAGAGTAGGATTAAAGGGTCAATTTTCTCAGTGGAAAAGGGTAAACTGTGGAGTACCTCAGTGATCTGTACTTGGACCAGTGCTTTTCAATATATATATAAATGATTTGGAAAGGAATACGACGAGTGAGGTTATCAAATTCGCCTCGTACTTCAATCCATTATTTTTTCGAAACTTGATTACTGCAACTCAATCTTACTTGGCCTCCCCTCCAACAGCATCAAACCCCTACAGATAGTACAAAATGCCGCAGCCAGAATCCTAACTAACACGAAGAGAAGAGACCATATTACCCCCATCTTGAGCAACCTCCACTGGCTACCCATCAAACAGAGAATCCTATATAAAACATTAACCATCATTCATAAAGCAATTCATAACGTCGCACCTATATCTCTACAAACCCAACTTTGTCCACACTTATCTTCCAGACCCATCAGAAGCGCCTACAAAGGCACATTAGCCGCAGCTCCTGCCAAATCAACACTAAGAAAAAGAGCACTCTCCACTGCGGGACCACACCAATGGAATGCGCTCCCACCAGACCTTCGACTCGAATCCAATCTACTAGAGTTCAAAAAAAGGTTAAAAACCTGGCTCTTCAGGCAAGCTTTCCAATAGGCACCTCCTCCTGACTTTCAGATCCAACCATTGCAGGGTATCACCAACACCTTGCCACTTAATTTTCATACCGTAATTGCTTATTCACAATTCTAACAGTCATTATTCACCTTTATATAACCGTCTACTGCAGACCATATTCGCTACTAAAGTTCCTTGTAAAAAAGGTTAAATCTGTTAAACGCTATTGTTACACTCTATGTTATTTGTAATAATGTTCAATGGTTTATTGTTATTGTTCCATGTTCTATGTAAAAAAAAAAAAACCCAGGTCTAACTTCCCAGACCAGGGCAACCTCTTTCGTTACTTGTAAACCGGACTGATTTGTATTGCATACAGGAATTCCGGTATATAAAAATTTAAAATAAATAAATAAAATAAATAAATGATACAAAATTATTCAGAGTAGTTAAATCACAAGCAGACTGTGATACATTACAGGTGGACCTTGCAAGACTGCAAGATTGGGCATCCAAATGGCAGATGAAATTTAATGTGGACAAGTGCAAGGTGTTGCATATAGGGAAAAATAACCCTTGCTGTAGTTACACAATGTTAGGTTCCATATTAGGAGCTACCACCCAGGAAAAAGATCTAGGCATCATAGTGGATAAAACTTTAAAATTGTCGGCTCAGTGTGTTGCAGCAGTGAAAAAAGCAAACAGAATGTTAGGAATTATTAGGAAGGGAATGGTTAATAGAACGGAAAATGTCATAATGCCTTTATATCGCTCCATGGTGAGACCGCACCTTGAATATTGTTTACAATTCTGGTCACCGCATTTAAAAAAAGATATAGTTGCGATGGAGAAGGTACAGAGAAGGGCAACCTAAATCATAAAGGGGATGGAACAGCTCCCCTATGAGGAAAGGCTGAAGAGGTTAGGGCTGTTCAGCTTGGAGAAGAGACGGCTGAGGGGGGATATGATAGAGGTCTTTAAGATCATGAGGGGTCTTGAACGAGTAGATGTGACTCGGTTATTTACACTTTCGAATAATAGAAGGACTGGGGGCATTCCATGAAGTTAGCAAGTAGCACATTTAAGACTAATCGGAGAAAATTCTTTTTCACTCAACGCACAATAAAGCTCTGGAATTTGTTGCCAGAGGATGTGGTTAGTGCAGTTAGTGTAGCTGGGTTCAAAAAAGGTTTGGATAAGTTCTTGGAGGAGAAGTCCATTAACAGCTATTAATCAAGTTTACTTAGGGAATAGCCACTGCTATTAATTGAATCAGTAGCATGGGATCTTCTTAGTGTTTGGGTAATTGTCAGGTTTTTGTGGCCTGGTTTGGCCTCTGTTGGAAACAGGATGCTGGGCTTGATGGACCCTTGGTCAGACCCAGCATGGCAGTTTCTTATATTCTTATATACGCACATATGTGGGTGCAAGCCCACATGCACTGGCATTTAATGTCTTCTGCACAAGTGCACTCATTTATAAAATATGCAAAGCACATGTATGTGTGCTCCTAATCTTAAGCAGTTACACAAGGAAACGTTATTCGCATATTTTCCTTTGGATTTGGTGGCTTTTTCCCATGAGGAAGGGAGTTTGGCCAGCCAGATGTAGGACTGCTTTTGCAGTGTCTAGATTTGCTTGGCCAAGTTAGATAGCTAGTGCTGAAAACCAAACCTAGCCTCCTAACTTTCTGGACCCTAATGCTGCCCCAGGCCTGCCCAGAAATATGTCCAGCTAAATGTGACTGCCTTGTGAAATTTAGAAGGCTAAATTTACCCTATTAGGATATCCAGTTTTCAAAGGTTTTGATCTAGCTGGCTAAGTCCTTACTAGACTTACTACATTACCAGACAGTTTTTAAACGTGTGATGGACCCTAAGGTTACGTCACCATTAAAGCCTAGGTGAGCCTTTAGTTCAGCTAGTGTATTGCAGGATAGTATGCGGGGAAGGTACCAATCAAATGCAGCCCCTTCTTTTGAAGGTTCTGGAATGGCCATCCCCTTGAGAGTGTTTATAGCAGCTCCCCAAAGAGTTCATGATGCAGTCCCTTTAGGTTTGCTGAAGGTTAGGAGGTAGAGAGGAGTTTTCTGGAGTTGTTTTTTCAGGCCCAATCAGAGGAGCCAATCAAGCCCTGCTTGGTTGTCCTGACCAGGGTTGGGAGGAGTTTCCTTTTCCAGTCCATTCACTGGCTGGTTAGGATTTTCCCTCTGGCTCTATTTTTTGGATTTTAAGATTTTATGTGGGAGGAGCCTCATTGGAGACTTGGGCCTTTCCTGGACTCAGGGCACAGGGGACCCTGTGTCTGGGATGCCCAAGGACAGGGAAGATCTGCCCCTGTTGTGAGGAGAAACTCTGGTGTTAAATTCTGTTGGGGAAAGTAGACTTTGATTTCAAGATCCAGGAGGAAGTTTTGGCTTCCCTTCCTTCTAGCTTTAAGCCAAGAGAGCTGCTTGCTTCAAGGGGATCCCTTCCATAAGGAACCTAGAAAGAAGAAATAAAGAGACTATGTAAGAACAAGCAGATTCTGAAGATCTGCTAACTGTGAGAAAGGGAAACCAAAAATCAATGTGGACACCCTTCCGATGTTTTCACTAATCTGGAGAGAGAGAGAGAGAGAGAGAGAGAAGATTTACTATTTGTGCCAATGACTTTTACCATTTTTATCAGATTGAAAGGAGATTTTGACCAATCTAAAGAAACCATGCTTACCTGGGAGCTTCACTTTACCTAATCCAAGAGAGTGGATGTTTCCCTGGCCCTGGTTTGTGAGTCCTGCACATAAAAAAAAGACTGTAAAAAAAGGAAACAAGAGAATTCTGTGGTGCTGCATTCTGAGTATTGTGCCATTCATCTCCGATGTTTGAACAATAAAGCCTTTACTTTTGGACACTAACACAGTGACTCCAGAGTATTTATTTTGTACTTACTGCACCCACAAGGGAACACAAAGGAAAAGGGACTTTGTAGAAAGGTCACCCCTGTCACATTGGACCCTGGAAGTATATTTTCCCGCCCATCTACAAAGGATCCGGTCCTGGAATGTAGAGAGATTGTGAAATAGCTAGCCGGGGAATGGGTCCAGCCCCAAAGAGAAACAAAGTCTTTTATGGCCCCACCCGTGCAGAATAGACAACATATCACTCTTGTCTAGTAATTCACTATTTTTTCCTTTTGTTACTGCATTTTCAGTGTGATAGCAACACTGATCAAAGTCCTTGAGTAGAAGAGCACTGCTCATGGCTTTTCCTATAGCCCTTACACTTTATGCCAGGATATTGTCATGGGTTTGGCTTTGTCTTTTTATAACTGTAGAAATCTTACCCCCAAACATGGTTAAGATGATCAGTTTTAAAAGTTGCAATTTATTGTATATTTAGGTTTCCAGTTTCACTAACCTTTGGTTTGTGTTTATCAAAGCAATATGTTATATGTTGTGGAAGATAATTTGTTACTACTAAAAAAAAGTACTTAAAGACTTCATGCAATCATTGCATATAAAGAGGATAACTTTCAAACAAATGTGGGAGGCGACACATTTTCCACATGTAGGATTTACTATAGTATTGTATAACGTGTGTATTTCTACTCTGCAACATACACACATTTGTAGTCTTAAGCACGAATGCATGCAATGCATTGAAACCACATATATCGACACATCAAGTGCTTTTACTTTACCTACCTATTTTAGAAATATATGTGCATATGTTTTACACATGAAATACAAAGTAGAATTTACATGCGCAATTTCCGATTTACGTGCTTAAGTTTATGTATTTAATAATATGCATCTATCAATGAAATTAACTAGTTTACCAATTAGTCCACCAGTTTGCCTGGAACCCTCCAGTTCACTGAGACCTCCCACCCAGTCAGTACTACACAATAAACACGTTTATTATCACCTATGTTTGATACAGTAATCAGCAGGTGTAAAAATATGTGAGTAAATTGGAAAATGTACATGCATAAGTGTCCTTTCAAATAGCAACTTATTTGCGTAACTGTAGGCCCCACTCAGAATCACCCCAAACCACCCCTTATTTAGATATTTATACAATATGGGCCAGATTCTCAAAGGGGTATGCGCGTAAGATACGTGCGTAACCCCTGAAAACCTGGCCCAAACTCCCCCTGCGCGTGCTGAGCCTATGTTGAGTAGGCTTGGCGGCGTGCGCAAGCCTCGGGATGCGCATAAGTCCCAGGGCTTTCGTAGGGGGTCGTGTCGAGGGCGTGTCATGACCATCGCGTCATCGGAGACGTTCTGGGGGGCATGTTGGGGGGCGTGTCGCGGCCGGCGTGGCATTCCGGGGGCATGGCCGCGGCCTCCAGACCAGCCCCTGGACTGGACCATGGCGCACCGGTGGCCGGCCCGGTGCGCACAAGTTACGCCTGCCTCAAGCAGGCGTAATTGTGCAACAAATGTAGGGGGGGTTTAGATAGGGCTGGGGGGGGTGGGTTAGGTAGGGGAAGGGAAGGGAAGATGCGGGGGGGGGGGGGGGTTGGAGGGAACGGAGGCAGGCTGCACGGCTTGGCATTCGCAGGCTGCCGATTTTGAGCAGCCTTGCGTGCGCCGACCCCGGATTTTAATGGATATGCACGGCTACGTGCATATCCATTAAAATCCTGTGTATTCTTTTTTGCACCTGGTGTGCGAACAAAAGTACGCGCAGGTGCAGATTTATAAAATCTACCCCATGTGTGTGCGAAAGTGAACTTATGCGTCTATTCTGGACTTTTATAAAACATGGAATATATGAGTAGAGGCTACTTATGTACATATCTGCTAAATTTTATGTGCATAACGTTTGGAAAATTAATCTTAAAGTTAGCATATAACTTCTAAGATACCATAGTAGCTGAAGGGCGTGAAGCTTTACCTTGGACTTTTTCAGCCTGTGAATGGCAAGGTATTGACACAGGGGGTGGAGGGGAAATCTCTGATGAGCTGCGAGGCCCCTTTATATTCCTATTGTGGTTCACATGAGCCGCCGCTTCCTGGGTCCAACCAGGAAAAGAACTACATTTCTTGCGATGTAGTAATTTTTTTTTTATTTGTGCGAAAACAAGCCTGCAAAATCTTTTTTGCAAACTAGCACGTCAGTGAACTGCTTTGTATGATTTTGCATCGCAGTAGCTCGTTAATGTGCCATTTGAACTATAAGTAAAATTTGAATACTACAAAGCACATTTCTATGAAATATTTTTGCAAAGTGTGTTTTTATGAAAGATTTCATGCAAAAAGCTTAAACTTTGCATATTTTTGGGCATTTTTTTTGCTAAATTTTTCACACAGAAATAAACTTTTGGAGAAAACCATTCACAGCTTGGTATATTGGTCTCTCTGTATTATTGCAGGTGTGTATTTTTGAGCAATAATAGATGGTCCTAAGGTTATTTCAGGTGAAATAAATTATCTAAGTTTTGCCTAGGGCTTTCAGTGTTCTAGCCTGTCATTATTTGGCTTTCAATAACCAGGAAAACAAAGATTATTGCTTTCCTTAACCATTTCTGAATTATTGCCTTTCATGAAAGTAACAAGACACAGCAGAACATGTTTTCCTTTTAAAGTTTTAAGCATCCAATCAGCATTTCAATGAGCCACTCAAACAAGAACAAGATTATCACTTCTCACTGAGATAGGCTGAAAAGTTAACAAGCCAGAGTAGATGAGGCCATTGCGCATTTTCCTAGCTTAATATTTTGTTGGGATTGACACATAAGAATGGCATTAGAAGAAGAGCAGGTCCATTAAATCAGACATTGACTTTGGAGAGTAATATATCAAGATATAAGGTCAGTTCCATTTTCTTTTCTCCACAAAGTATGTAAGGTATACTGCATGATGAGTTAAAGGAAGACCCTTTGCTGTCTCCAACCAAATGTTATTGAATTCTGGAGTGGCGAAACATTTAAGATTTTAATATTATTATTTTTGTAGGCCATGTAGTTTTCTGCTGTACTTATCAGTTGAAAATATATTGTGTGCTCTTGTTTATTCAATAGAAGAAATACTTCCGTAGCTGTGAAGAAAATGTTTTCACACAGCTCCACAGCTTAATGATGTATTGGCTGAAAAACGTACTTTCTTAAATTTGTTTTAAATTATTGGCATTATTTATTCAATTTGATTAATTGCCTTTTGATACAGTGTCATCAAATGGTGTACAATAAAAAACACATTTTGTACAATGCTTCCTGTTAGTTTCAGGGAGTGTCCCCTAGTCTTAGTGCTATTTGATACTGTCAGTAACTGTTTCTTTTTAACCTGTTCTATATCACAGAACATTTTATTTGAAATCATTTTCTTGTAAGCAAGAACAATACAAACACTGGTGTACATTGAACTCTGATGCACACTAGACAACTGTATAGATCAATTAGAGCTTACATTCCTTCCATCACCCCCCATTCCTTCCCAATCCCCCCACCACCTCCCACAGTCCGCAAAGATTCCAAGCAATAAGGCAGAGAAAAAAGTACTAACATCAGATATTGGATAATTAGTCCATCCCAACTGAACATATCTGCACATAACAAAAGGTACTATCAACTTGCAATTTAAGGATAATTAAGCACCATACTTCTTGCTTTAGGGGAGAAGAACTAGAGATACTTACCCCATGTGGATATAAACCTCAATTTACTTTTAAAAGATCTTGTAGTGTCCACATTCTCCGTCTGCATTAAATCATGCAAACTATTTCTCCAGGCCCAATATGCAGGAGCATCTTTGTCACACTACACTCCAGCAACTAAGCCTTCCTAAGAAAGAGTCAATCTTCTTTGCCCACTTCAGCAAATGCTTTTTACAATTAAATAACACTCCTTCTGGGGTAAAGGAGAGAGAATACTGGAGGACCTGTTGTAAATATCTTTTCACTTTACCCCAAAAGTCTTTAATTACTGGTTATGTCCAGAAATAATGACTCAAAGTTCCACTAGCGGTGGAACACTTAGGATATGTATCTGCCTGTAGCACACCTGCCTTAAACAACCTAACTGGATGCAACTAGGCTCTCAATAAAAATTTGTCTTGCTCCTCTCTCAGGCTTGCATTCCCTACCAACCCTGGTATTCTTGCAAAGACTGAAGATAACTACTTCTCCACCATTTGAATCAGAATCTCAGCTATTTTTCTAATAGGGGTTCCTACTCGAGTGGATCTTGGAGCCATGATAGTGCTTTATATAAATGAGATATTCCCATTCTCCTCCGCACCCCAACATCTTCCCTAAGGTTAGCAGTCAACAAAGACCGCCAGTAATGTCTTGATTGTAAGGAAAATGTTGCCCTGCACTCTTCCCAAACTGAGTTTCCATTTCCTGAGGAGAAATAATTTGCCCTCTTCATTTGTGCCACATAACATAGTCCCTTTCACGCTCATTCAATAACATATTTGGTATGTGAATAAGGTAAAAAGTTCCTGTTACCCTGTATAGGTATAAATATAGATTCCTGGTGACTATTACATTGCCTGTCGCAAAGGAACCGCCAAGCACATTTGAGAGACAAAACAATAGAGTGCTTCCTTAAATGAACCCTCTTTAGACATTCATCTCTATGAAAACAATTCCAGCATAACAGGTAGACAGTCAATAGTAAGGGTCGCACCCCCCAATCTAGGATGAACACTATTTCCACCAGTCCTAAAATGAAAATAGCTACGATCCTCAGAACCCCAATACCCTTAAGAAAGAACCTATAGAATCTCTTTACCTTAGAGAACTCCCATCACCTACACCCCACTCCCCATCCTCCCTCCCCACCTCCAACCCAAATTCCCCCCTCACCCTCTTTCTACCCTTCCACATCCCCTTCGCCACCATATCTCTGAAGAGAAGGAAATCACGTGAAAAATGCCATAGGGTCTACCCACTACCCATATCAAGTATAAGTTATGACAAGGCAACGGGGGAACACATGTAAAAATAAAAACATAAACAGTTCATGCATTATAGAGTCTCTCCATTATCTATTTCATAAGAGAACTAAGGCCTGGATTTATCAAAATGCGGTAAGTACTGCATGCGATAGCAAAAGGGGGGTGTTTTATGCTAATATAGCATTTATTGCAATTTGCACTAATTACCTGTGTGAAGAGCTAAGTTAGTGCAAATTGTGATACCATTTCAGATTCTGTGATAAGTGCCTGACCTGTTGTATTTCCTGCATTCAACCACTGGGGGACCATTTTTAATGGTCCCAGACACATGTGAGAGAGAGAGAGAGAGAGAGAGAGAGAGAGAGAGAGCGAGCGAGCACCTGGCCATAATGTCATGGCCCATAGGTAGGTATTTGTATCCCTATGGTAGGCCCACCTAGTAACTCGAGGTGGGGTTTAGGTAACAGTGTAGGGGGTTAGAGGCCACTTTGACATTCTACGTGACACCTACGAACAGAACAGTGGTCTCTTGTGAAGATTTGCTGGCCTTCGGAGTGAGGAAACTCACTCCAAGATGAGATTTGGGCAAGGTTCTCTCAAGCTAGCTTGAGAACCTTGCCCAAATCTCATCTTGGAGTGAGTTTCCTCACTCCGAAGGCCAGCAAATCTTCACAAGAGACCACTGTTCTGTTCGTATGTGTCATGTAGAATGTCAAAGTGGCCCTAACCCCCTACATTGTTACCTAAACCCCACCTCGAGTTACTAGGTGGGCCTACCATAGGGATACAAATACCTACCTATGGGCCATGACATTATGGCCAGGCTTGCTCTCTCTCTCTCTTTCTCTCTCTCTCTCCCCGCCTCCCTCTCTCCCCAAGGCTCTGAACCTGTCAATTCAGCTGAAATTGGACTTACAGGAGATATCACAAATGGCAATGAAACCTTACTGCACAGTCACAGCAGCTATCACACAGCCTAACACAATCCAAAGAGGTGTTGTTAAAATCAGCATTATGGCTGTGCGATAGCTGTTCACAGACAGGCTAACCCAGCCCACTCTCCTCCCCTAACTCCTCCTATTTTTGGAATTTGCATTGCACCATACGAAACAGTGCGATCGCATGCGGTAAACACGTTTTCGCATGCGGTAAGGGCCTATCGCATGTGTTAACGGGGCTTTTCGCATGCAATAAGCCCTTAACGCATGCGAAAACGCCTTATCGCATTTTGATAAATGACCCCCTAACTCCCTTGTCCACTGGTGTCATGTCTGAAGAAGAGAAACAAACAAATAAAAAAGAATCTGTAAATGATCCTCTTTCAAAAAGGGAAAAACCGGGTCCAAACAGGAATATTAGTTCTTAACACATAGTCAGAACAAAAGGAAGATACACCTGACTTTCCCTACTCATCCTTTGCAGAATAACATTGTGTAAACATGGAACTCAAACAGGAGTGTGTCACACAGCAACGGTGGAAGCAGAGTAAGAAAACATCACCTCAAACTGATTCAACCATTGTATGAGGGAAGAAACCACAGAAGAGAAAAAAAAAAAACCAAGGGTCACCCAGCATCAACGATATCAGTCACACTGGTCAGGATCAACAGAACCACTTCTCTCGGTCCCATTCAGATTATTCAGAAACAGCTGAAGTTCTCTCAGCAGAGCATAAAATGTTGTTATATCTTCATGGGTCACTCAGAGCTTGGCTGGATATTGCAAAGCAAAACAACCTTTTTGCTCATACAGCAAGGTAAATACATGGGAAAAGACTCTGCGCAGGTCCATCAGCTTCACCGAATAGTCCTGGAAAATTAGGATTTTGCGATCTCCGATTGTTGCTTGGGAGCCCTGACGGATCACTTGTAAAATAGCTATTTTATGAGTAAAATTAAAAAATCAGACTTTGACATCTAGAGCATCCCTTGGTTTTCCAGCCACGGCCCCAAATGTTGCGCCGTTTCAAACAATACCGGCCCCAGAAAAGGGTCCAAATGCAGCTCCTTTACCAGCCAAGGTTAGAGGAATCCTCTCAACTCTGGCTCCGCAGACAACTCTGGGACACCCACCAATCTGAAATTGTTTCAGCAGGATTGGATTTCAAGATCTTCAACTAGATTGTCCAGCCACACCATATTAGCTTTCAAGTATTTTACAGCCACCTCCATCTCATGCATGCCACTTCTGCATCAGACACATGCTTTTTGACAGTATTTATCCGTTTTATTACAGCATCCACAGAAGCTACGATTTCATCAAATTTCACAAAAGCTTGCTCAAACTTAACATCCAAGGTTTTTGCAACCGTCACATTCACTGCCTCAATCAAGTCAGCACTGTATGTAAAGTCTTCTGCCACTTGTTCGTCATCCCGCTTCGCCATCTTTGAGTCAGCAGGTCGTCCCATATCTTTACCTTTTCAAGTAATTTTGGTGGCCATTTCAGTAGCCAAGCTACCCGACTCAACCAAGGATGATCTCCCAAAAACAACAAGGTGACAATCAATATAAGCAAAGGCAAGATAGTGATGGATCAAGGCAGATGGTGGGTAGGCCGTGGGGGGCAGATTGAATTCACGCTCTGTTCCTGAAGTTAGTATGTGGCACATTTAAAACTAATCGGAGAAAGTTCTTTTTTACTCAATGCACAATTAAACTCTGGAATTTGTTGCCAGAGGATGTGGTTAGTGCAGTTAGTATAGCTGTGTTTAAAAAAAGGATTGGATAAGTTCTTGGAGGAGAAGTCCATTACCTGCTATTAATTGGGTTGACTTGGAAAATAGCCACTGCTGTTACTAGCAACGGTAACATGGAATAGACTTTGTTTTTGGGTACTTGCCAGGTTCTTATGGCCTGGATTGGCCACTGTTGCAAACAGAATGCTGGGCTTGATGGACCCTTGGTCTGACCCAGTATGGCATGTTCTTATGTTCTTACCATGGCATAACGTGATCGCCCACAAAAAAATTTATAAACCTCCATCATATCCCCTCTAACTCATCTCTTCCCCAAACTGGAGACCCCTACTCTGTTTAGCTTTTCAACATCCCTGACATCCAACCCGCTTCTCATGATCATTGCTCTTCTCTATAGTTTTGCTCTTCTTTAGTATTTTTTAGCTCTTCTATACATTTTCTGAGGTGTGCTGACCAAAACTGTACATGATACTCAAAGTATGGCTACACCATGGAGGAATACAGAGGCATTATTTGTTTTCTCTTTCTTTCTGAATACGTTTTTTACTTTTTTGTCTGCTGCCACAAACCGAACTGAAGATTTCAACACATTGTACACACTGACACCAAGGTCCTTTTCCTGAGTAGTAACTCCAAATATGGAATCCAGCATTGTGTACCTGTTAATTAGGATTATTTTTTCCCATGTGCATTACTCTGCACTTGTCCACATTAAATTTCATCTGCTCTTTAGATGTCCAGTTCCCCAGTCTTGCAATATCCTCCTGCAAACACTCAAAATCAGCTTGTATTTTAATAGTTTTGCATATACAACTGTACAAAAAAATTGTGCTGGCTGGCCCTGAGACCAGTGACAAAGTCATAACACTTTGGTGCTGATCTCAGGGCCTGATGCTATTCTCAAGTAGCCACTGCAGGGATAGAATGACAGGGGATCACTCTTGTCCCTTTCTTCTTCCTGGATAAGGACCCCCATAGAAGTGGTAAGTGGAGACTGAGGAGGTTCCTAGGGCCCTGATGCTTTATCTGCTGCAGAAGGAAGAGACAGAGGGGCCCAGGAAGTTCCTGCAGGGCTCAGATTAGTCCAGTCAATTATTGTCAAGCTCCTGGCACTTTTTTAATGCTTACTTTTTCTTAGAGGGGGGGAGGACAAGGGATCAGAGGGGCCGGGGCAACCCTAGGATTAGCAGTGGGGTAGCAGGAGTAGTGGGGAGATCCAAGCTGGTCTCATTTCAGGGTTTTTTTTTCTTTTTTGGTGTTTTTTTAATGTTTATTTGGTTCAGCCAAACGAACCAAATGGAAAAAAAAATCATACAACAAAATGAAAACAAACAAAAGCAGAATTGCTGTGACTGCACATCCCTAGACTTCGGTGCTCTAACAGTTAGGGCAGCAGTTCTAAATTTATTTATTTTTTTTACAGGCAGACGTGTGATGAAAATAGGGGCTGCGCAAATATGTTGGCTCGCACTTACCAGGCAGATTTTAAAAGCTGCCCGGATATGCGCATAAATGCTGCTGCGTGCACAAATTGGAACTTCTCAAAAAGAGGCCAGGGCATGGTCTGGGCAGGGCACGGGCAGTACATGGGCATTTTGGGACTTGCACCAGAAATTTGTGCTTAAATATTTAAGTGACCTGATGTGTGCTGTGGCTACCTGCCGCGTAACTTTACTTCTGCTATGGATTGTGGGTAAGTCCCCTCCAAAAAAAAATAATGAGCCATTTCAGAGGGCTTTAAAGGGTCTGTGGTAACTGGGGGGTGTACAACTATCAAACTGGGGGGGAGGGGAGGGGGCTGGAGGACCTAGCTGTCAATCTGACGAACTGGGAATGAACTGGCAAATGTGTTGGCACGTGTCCCTTTTAAAATCCCTCCACTTACATGGTAGAAGCGGGATTTGCACGCAGAGGTGTGTGCCCACTTAAATTACAGCACACATGCACCCAGCCAGGCTATTTATGTTATAAAATAGCCGCGTCCCTGGGCACAAGCTGACGAAAGTGCACACATGTGCACCCGTGTGGCAGTTTTAAAATTCACCTTTAGTTGTTTTCCAAACATCTATGGTTAAGGTGCTTATCTCATGCAAAGAGCAAGAGATATGAGGGAAGGAGAGGTCCTAAATTTTAACAAATTGGCTGGGGCGGCAACCAAATCCAGTTGTTTGATCTATAAATAATACATTTTACTGGATAGTCAACCTTAAAGGTTGACAGACATTCTTATTTGGATGTATAAGAACAAGATTTGGTTAAAGATGAGGCAGTTTTTAATAGAGTTGTATTGGTGAGTGTTTAAAGTTTGTATATATGTTTATTGGTTAGTAATGTATGATGTATTTCTAATTTGTTAAGTTGATATGTCTCACTGAAATGCCTTTGATATTCGGGCGGATTTTAAAAGCCTTGCTCGCGTAAATCCGCCCAGATTTATGCGAGCAGGGCCTGGCGTGCCTATTTTCCATAGGCCGCCGGCGCGCGCAGAGCCCTGGGACGCGCGTAGGTCCCGGGGGTTTTTGGAAGGGGGCGTGTTGGGGGCGGGACCCGATGATGCTGCATTTCGGGGGCGGGGCGCAGTGTTTCGGGGGCGGGACCTGGGGAGTGGCGCCGGCCCGGGGGCATGGTCCAGGCCTCTGGACCAGCCCCCGGGTCAGAGGACGGCGCGCGTAGATTTACGTCTGCTTCTCGCAGGCGTAAATCTACGGACAAAGGTAAGGGGGGGGGTTAGATAGGGCCGGGGGGGGGGGGTGGGTTAGGTAGAGGAAGGGAGGGGAAGGTGAGGGGAGGGCGAAAGAGAGTTCCCTCCAAGCCCGCTCCGATTTCGGAGGGAACGGAGGCAGGCTGCGCGGCTCGGCGCGCGCCAGCTGCCCAAAATCGGCAGCCTTGCGTGCGCCGATCCAGAATTTTAGAGGATACGCGTGGCTATGCGCGTATCCTCTAAAAACAAACAAACAAAACAAGCAAACAAAAGTACGCGATCGCGCAGTTTTTAAAAATCTACCCCATTATGTATAGCACTTTGGTTAGATAGAAGGATTTATAAAAGTGGTTTACAAATTAATACAATTAAATTAATCTCTGGGGTAAATTTTCAAAGTGATGCAGGTAGTTGCAACATCCTTGGATACATCTACTAATGGACTTTATAAAAGTTCTCAAAATGTGAAGTATGTACATGCTTTTCCTTTGAAAACAAACCGGTAACCGATCCAATATGGCTAGCAGCAAAAGGACAACAGATGAAATCGGTAAAAATTGACTTTATTGAAACTTGCCCGACTCTGGCCGAGTTTTGCTCTACGAGCTGCCTCAGGGGCTTTTTGAACCACTTGAATTGGCTCTGATCTGTATGAACATCATTTATATCGTAGATGAAGAGATATGAATCGGCATGCTGAATATCAACTTTTACTAGGAACAAATACTTGCAACCATAGATCACTGTGCAAGCAGTGATACCGTGATTCTTTCAAAAGAAATCTTAAGTCGAACGGCATGCAACCACTCACCGCTCAAGCAAATGCAAATGAGCGGTGAGTGGTTGCATGCCGTTCGACTTAAGATTTCTTTTGAAAGAATCACGGTATCACTGCTTGCACAGTGATCTATGGTTGCAAGTATTTGTTCCTAGTAAAAGTTGATATTCAGCATGCTGATTCATATCTCTTCGTCTACGATATAAATGATGTTCATACAGATCAGAGCCAATTCAAGTGGTTCAAAAAGCCCCTGAGGCAGCTCGTAGAGCGAAACTCGGCCAGAGTCGGGCAAGTTTCAATAAAGTCCATTTTTACCGATTTCATCTGTCATGCTTTTCCTTTGAAAATTGCCTAGTGGAAAGTACCCATAAATATGTACCCCTGCTTTTTCTGCAGGTATTTTTCACCTGAAAAACAATACATGGAATTTTGGAAATACCGTACTTAGCTTACAGGTGTTGTTATCGTCCCTGAACCTAATCAGGCTTCTGATCCCACCTGCTTTTCCCATAAGTAAAAGTACACCCATTGTTAATTCAATACCTACTTTTACTGCTTGCAGAGTGGGCAATTTTCAGACAGACTATATGCCCTAGTTAAAGGCCTCTGAAAATTGCTTTCTGGATTTATCTAAAGTATCAGCGACAATTTTCTTAAACTTACAATGACCTGATAAATGTTTGTAAGCCACTGTATAACATTTAGTAATTGAGGTTGAAATGCTATATAATATCTAAAGCCATTGAATATGTATTGAAATCCAGGAGAATTGTTTGTAGATTATTTACAGATTGTATCTTACCCTAGAAAGACTCCATAGAGTCAAGCTTAAATTCTTTCCACTTTGCTGGGGAAATGTTTGTTAGTTAAATCCTTTTCCATATATGGTAGACCTGCACAGTCAAACTTGCTGGAAAGAGATCACATCAAGAATATTTAGGTCTATGAATGTTTACTGAAAATTTTACTTGTTCTCCCTATTCTTAGGAGTTAGCTGGTAAGAATTAGCTTGGCTGTTTCCTCCTGCTTTTTATGCATCCAGCTCAAATCAGAGCTAGACTGGGTTGTAGTGCCATGAGCTGTAATTCAAAACTAACCATTGGCTTTTTTACCCCTTCTTTAATATTTCCCTTCAGCTTTGTCTACTGAATAGAGCAGCAGATTGGGAACCACAGAAACTAGGGTTCAGATCCTATTGACAGTCCTTGAGACCTTGAGGAAGTCATTTCACTGTTCATCACCTCAGGTACAAACTTAGAGATAGATTTTAAAAGCCCGGGGGTAGATTTTCTAAATCTACGAACGCGCATACTTTTGTTTGCGCGCCAGGCGCGAACAAATGTACGCTGGATTTTATAAGATACGCACGTAGCCGCGCGTATCTTATAAAACCCGGGGTCGGCGCGCGCAAGGGGGTGCACATTTGTGCAACTTGCGCACGCCGAGCCCTGCGCGCGCTGCCCGTTCCCTCCGAGGCTGCTCCGAAATCAGAGCGGCCTCGGAGGGAACTTTCCTTCTACCCCCCCGCACCTTACCCTCCTTTCCCCTACCTAACCCACCCCCCGGCCCTATCTAACCCTTCCCCTACGTTTGTTGGCAAAGTTACGCCGGCCGGAGGCAGGCGTAACTCTGCGCGTGCCAGCGAGCTGCTGGCGCGCCATCACCCGATCCGGGGGCTGGTCCGGAGGCCTCGACCACGCCCCTGGGCTGGCGCCACGCCCCCGACATGCCCCCCTTGCGAAGCCCTGGGACTTATCCACGTCCCGGGGCTTGCGCGCACCGCCAAGCCTATGCAAAATAGGCTTGGCGCGCGCAGGGGGGTTATAATCCGGCTGCTGGTGCACAATTGGGGGATGCCCACATAAATCTGGTTTATGTGCACTAACTGAATTTTAAAATCTGCCGAGATGTGCACATATCTCGTGCTGCATGCACATCTTACTCAATCTCTAAAAGGGGCGTGGTCTGGGCATGGGCATTCTGGGGTGTGACCAAGAGATGTGCGCGTAAATACTTACTCGCCTGGGCGTGCACCCAGGTCCAGTGCCGTATAAGTTTACTTCTACTATGAAGGAGGTGTAACTTCAAAAATAAAACAAACTAACCATTTCTAACAGGTTTATAGGGTCTGGGGTAAATGGAGGGAATACAGGCTATTAAACCAAGGAGATTCGGAGGACCTAGCTCTTGAGTGGATGAACTGGTGAACCTGGCAATGGCGAGGATGCGTGCCTGTTATAAAATACCTGACTTACATGGTAGAATTGGGATTTATGCGCCTAGGCACGTGCCCAGTGTATTTTATAACAAGCATACACATGTGTCAATGTGAGCACATTCACCACTTTGAATCAGATCAATAGCCCTGAGGGGTCAGGGCAATATCTACTGTAACTGTGTATAACTTCCTTGAGCTACCACTGAGAATACATGAATTACACCTAAACTAAATAATTAATTAACCCTTATATCGTAGTGGCATGCCTTGACCCGGGGAATGAATCATAGTGCTCTCCATATTGTGTAAACTTAGGCTCTGAATCTGGTTACTAGATGTTACTATTGAGTGCTAGTTGAAACCTCTTATGAACTGTGAACACTACCTCTATAATACAATATGTCCCAGGTGGCCGAGGAAGCACTGTTCTGGATGTGGAATAAATCCAATATTCGCCATTGCAGTACACAGCACTGCCATGGACTCTTCTTTATGGACAGTAGAAGAGGACCAGAAGACTCATCTGCATACCGTACCCAGCATTCCCCAGGAGAGGACTCCAGAGGTCACAGCGAGCAATCCAGACTTCAGACTCCAAGCCCCAGCTTCTAGAAGTCCCACACACTTTGCAGAAGAGGACCGGACGGCTCATCTACATACTGTTCCCAACATCCCCTGGGAGAGGACTCCAGAGAGTTCACAGTGAGCGATCCAGGCTTCGAACTCCACAGTACCAGCTTCCAGAGGCCCCACACCCTTTGCAGTAGAATCTCAAAACTCTCAATCCTTTGAGTGAAGATCAACTTGAAGATGGTTGAAGAGGATTGGTAGATATAGCTTTGGGAAATCAAGCAAGCCAGAGGGAGTTAATTCTAGTGCCTGTCTTTCCCTCCCACTCACCCCTAGCTCAACTCTTGATATTTAGGAAAGAGACATTTTCTCATTAAAAATCAATCAGGCTCTTATCTAATTCATACTATTGCACTAGCCCTTATTGAAAGTTTAATCATCCCTTTGATTATTTAGTGAATACATCTATAAATTTAAAGTACTCTTAATTCCAACTCCCTTAGACCTAAACTACAATGTAAGGGTTAATTAACTAACTGGAAACTCAAGAAAATTAAGATGAGGGCAGCAGTCCAGCAGCAAGAGCTGGGCTTTCAAGTCTTTTGCATCGAGTGTCACATGAATGATATTTTTATCTGCTGGTGAGAGAGTGTATGTGTGCACCCAGTGCAAAGCACGAGCTCTCTCCATAGCAGGTCCTGTCCTATGGAACTCAATGCCTGCTGATATACACCAAGAAATCTGCCCTAAAAACTTCAAGCAAAAACTCAAAACTTGGCTCTTCACACAGGCCTACACTTAAAACCTACACCTCGACTACCTAACTTCCTTTACCTCTTCCGCTTCCTAGCCGTTGTATCCTCTATCCCTACACCTTAATCATGTCTCGCCCCCCCCCCTCTTTATCACCCTAACTTTAAACCCCTCCCACGACCCCTTTCCCCACTGTACCCTAACACACTGTCAATTTTAATGTTTACCGTTGTTCTTTTCCTGTATTCATCTTCCTGTATATATTTTCCAGCACAGATAATCTTGTATTTATTATATTGCTCTGTACATACATTGCTGCACTATATTCCTTGTAATCATCTTATTGCATATAGCTGTTCTCTATATTTTTAATCACATATATTTCCAATACGTTTATTGTCAAAAGCCCCTGTCGTAATGTTTTTTGTTCTATGTACACCGACATGATATCTTTGATGGCGGTCGGTATATAAAAACCGTTAAATAAAATAAATAAATAAAGAGCTCTTGGCTCTCAGAGAACAAGTCCAATCTCTGGAGGCTAGAATGGCAGAACTGGAGGAGTTGAGGCAGACAGAAATGTATAATGATGAGACCTTCAGGGACATAGTAGCCAAGTACCAAATCCAGTCTGGCAGCCCTGGTACTACCTTGGAGGTGGAAGGTATCATAATCAGAGAGCATCAACCTGATGTAGCGGGAAGTAATCCTGTAAGCACGGACCTGCTCTCCAGGTGATGCATTATCGACTCACACTGAGGAAAATTCTCCCAGGGCTACTGCCCAGGAACAAAGGGTTAGGTCGGCCATCATATTTGGCGATTTAATTATTAGAAATTTAGATACCTGGTTGGCTGGTGGACGTGAGGACTGCCTGGTAACTTGCCTACCTGGTGTGAAGGTGGCAGACCTCACATGTCACCTATATAGTATTATAGACAGTGCTGGGGAGGAGCCAGCTGTTGTGGTACATGTGGGCACCAACCACATAGAAAAATGTGGGAGGGATGTTCTGGAAGCCAAATTTAGGATTTTAGATAGAAAGCTGAAATCCAGAACCTCCAGGGTGGCATTCTCTGAAATGCTTCTGTTCCACTTGCAGATCACTAGAGGCAGGCAGAGCTCCAGAGTTTCAATGCATGGATGAGACGATGGTGCAGGGAAGAGGGATTCAGTTTTGTAAGGAACTGGGGTAACGTTTGGAGAAGGGGGAGACTTTTCCGAAAGGATGGGTTCCACCATAACCAGAGTGGAACCAAGCTGCTGGCATTAACTTTCAAAAAGAAGATAGAGCAGATTTAACCACTTCAAAAAAATGAAGCACCTTTGACTGGCAATCCCTGCAGCTAATTCAGTGGGGACCCCAGTGCCAGAACCGCTGTCTGCAACAGATGTCTTCAGCGATCACCGTTCTGAACTCTACAACCCTTACTGGGTTACCGGCTCCGTATTCCGACTTTCAAGATGTGTTCTCCAAACAAAATGCTGATATCCTGCCTCCAATCCGTGAATTCAATTGCCCCATTGAGCTCCTACCAGGTACCATGCCTCCCAAGGGCAGAACCTACCCTCTCTCGTTGCCAAAAACTCAGGCAATGTCTGAGTACATTAAGGAGAATCTGAATAAAGGTTTCATAAGACCCTACGATTCCCCGGCAGGAGCCGGATTTTTCTTCTTGAAGAAAAAGGATGGCAGTTTGTCCTTGCATTGACTACCATGGGCTAAATGCTGTGACTCATAAGGATCTTTATCCTCTTCCACTCATTAGTGAACTCTTTGATCGCCTACAAGGAGCCCAGATCTTTAAAACGTTAGACCTCCGAGGGGCATATAATCTGGTACGGATCCAGCCAGAGGATAGCTGGAAGACCGCTTTCAATACTAGGGTTGGCCACTATGAGTACGTAGTGATGCCTTTCGTACTTTGTAACGCCCCTGTGATCTTTCAGCGCTTGATGAATGAGATCTTCCGGGACCTACTCTATTCATTTGTCGTGGTATATCTAGACGATATACTAATCTTTTCCAAAGACCTGAAGTCCCTTCGCTCACATGTTCAGACAGTCCTCCAATGCTCAGAGACAATTGTCTCTATGCAAAATTAGAGAAGTGTATCTTCGAACAGACTCGTCTCCCATTTCTGGGCTACATTATCTCCAATCGTGGTTTCACCATGGACCCTGAGAAACTCCAAGGAATTTGAGATTGGCCCCAGCCAGTAGGCCTCCACACCTTACAAAGATTTCTTGGATTTACAATCTATTACTTCATTGCTAACTTCGAGTTTGGAGCCCCAAGGCTCAATCTGCTTTCCACGCCTTGAAAGAGGCCTTCTCCACTGGACCTTGTCTACATCACCCAGATCCTAACCATCCCTTCGTCGTTGAAGTTGATGCCTCCGCCATTGGGGCACAGTCGGTCCTGAACCAATATTCCTCCAAGGGGTTCTTAGTACCCTGCTCCTTCTACTCTCACAAGTTTTCAGCCGCAGAGCAAAACTACACAATTGGGGACCGTGATTTCTTAGATGTGAAATTGGCCCTTCAAGAATGGTGCCCCTGGTTAGAAGGAGCCTAGCAAAAATTCACTATCTTTACAGACCACAAGAACCTCAAACACTTAAAGGAAGCCCAACTATTGAACCCCAGACGGCCCGTTGGGCGCTGTTCTTTGAATGTTTTAACTTTGAACTCTGCTACCGCTCTGCAGCAAAGAACATCCAAACGGATGCTCTCTCTTGCTCTCTTGAACCAGAAGATACTCCTGAAACTCCTAGGCACATCATTGATCCAGCCTGTATAACCCTCGCAGTTACCCACACAGTGCCAGCCGGGAAGATGGTGGTCCCACGCCATCTTCGAGAGCGCATCCTCTGCTGGGCCCATGACTCAGAGTTGGCCGACCATCCCGGCCTGGCTCGGACTCTTGAGATGTTAAGAAGACATTACTGGTGGCCGAACATGATTAAGGACTCCCACAGTTATGTGGACTCCTGTCCCATCTGTGCACAACAGAAACCTCCGACTGGCCATCCTTGGGGACTCCACCAGCCTCTTCCGGCTCCCACCGAACCCTGGTCAAGCATCTCTACTGACTTCATCTTCGATCTGCCTCCATAAAAGGGTAACACGGTCATCTGGGTTATTATCGACAACTTTTCAAAATGGCCCACTTCATTCCACTACAAAGCCTCCCTTCGGCTCCTGAATTGGCAAAACTCTTCCTGCATAATGTATTCCAACTACATGGATTACCCAAGGAGATCTTTTCCCATCATGGACCACAATTTGCAGCCAAGTACTGGAAGTCTCTGTGCACAAAGTTTGATATCACCCTGAACCTGACTTTGGCCTATCACCCTCAAGCAAACGGCCAAGCTGAAAGGACAAATCCTGTGATCCTACGTGAACGATCAACAGGATAACTGGGCTGATTTCTTGCCCTGGGCTGAGTTATCCCACAATACTCATCTTGCCTCTGCCACCGACGTCTCTCACTTCTCTGTAGTATTTGGTCGCCAGCCACGCTTGCCTCTACCAGTGCAGCTTTCCGTACCCTTGCCTGCAGCCCAGTCTACGGCACATACGATTCGCTGTCTCTGGAATCAGGCCAAGGAGAGACTAGGTCAGACAGCCAAGAAAGCCAAACGCTTCACTGATGCTCACCGTCGCACTGCACCTCTGTTCCAACCAGGCCAGAAAGTTTGGTTCAGCACGAAAGACATTAAGTTACATCTGCCTTCACAGCGATTGGCTACCAGGTTCATTGGACCATTTCCAATCATCCGAAGGAACGGTTACTTATCAGCTGCAGCTGCCCACCTCCATGGGAATCCACAACACATTTCTTGTCTCCTTACTAAAACCACTAGTCTTGACCTTGCTTTCTCGACGGTCTCCTGCCCAATTCACCGCTGAACCCGAAGACGTCCTCCAGGTCAAGGAGGTTCTTGATGTCCGACATAGAAGAGGTCATTGGGAATACCTCCTGTCGTGGGAGGGCTTCGCGTGGGAGGAGAACTCCTGGGAGCCCTCCCACCACATATATGACAAAGACCTCCTCACGGAGTTCCACAGGACTCATCCTGACAAGCCCAGGCTGATAAGGGGGAGACCTAGAAGGGGGGGGTACTGTTGTGCTTCCTGGCCGCGTCCGCTCCGCGGCCGGGCCTGCTCACCTTTCTCGTCTGTCCATGAGCTCTGGGCTCTCACACTCCACAGCCGCAGCCAGTTTGCGGCATCCCCGGCTCCCCCGCGCTCAGTCTCCCGGCCAGGCCTCACGGCGGGGCTTGGCGTCCTCCGTGGCGTCGGCCCCACCCCTAGGCGATCGCGCATGGACCGCCCTGCCTCTTAAAGGGCCAGGGGTGGATCCAACCTCCGCAGTGCCCTGATTGATGGCTGCATTAAAGAAAGTGGTCTGACACCACTTCCTCACCTTGGCAATTGAGTCATACACTCTGGTGTCTCTAGTTTTCCTTCCAGCGTCTCCTGTTCCAGTGTCTCTTGTTCAAGTGTCTCTTGTTCCAGCATCTCCTGTTCCAGTGTCTCCTGTGTCTCCTGTTCCAGTGTTTCCTGTTCCTTCGTCTCTCCATCCCTGGTAGTATCCTTCGGACTGATCTCACAGTACTGACCATTGCTTGCTCCTGACTACTCTTGATTGCTGCCTGGACCTGACCTCTGACTACTCCTGATCGAGACCTGGAACTTGACGTCTGCCTGACCACTGACCTCTCCTGATCGCTGCCTGGAACGTGACCTCTGCCTGATCTAACTACGTCCATATTGAATACAGGTACTGACCCCTGCTTCGGCTGACCATTCTGAACTGTTACTCTGGCCTTGATCCTTGCTATCCTCTTGGACCCTCTGTTCTGGCCTCCTGTGACCTCAGGACAGTCTTGTTTGGACATCGACTACACACCCTTGTTCGTAGTGAGCACTCCTCTGCACTTCCTCTCTAGGAGATCATGCGAGGCCCACCTAAGATCAGGCAGCCCGGGTAACCAAGAGTTCAACCTGAGGGAACCCTGGGTTGCTATTGGTGAAGCTCCAGCTAGCCTCTGTACCTCCTGTGCTCCGCCTCCTGGTAGCAGGCACTCTGCGGGTCAGACCGGAGGGCCATACCAATCCTGCATCAGGCCAAGGGTCCACCTCCAGCGCAACAATATGTTGATTATATGTCTGGTCTTCTTTAATTTTATATACCCTCCTTGGTTTTATGTTTTATTATTATGTATGTGACTTGTAAACCTCTTCGATCTAACCCCATTTTAGAGTACGGTATATAAAACGTTTTAAAACAAATAAATAAATGTGAATCAGTTATTTACTCTTTCGGATAATAGAAGGACTAGGGGGCACTCCATGAAGTTAGTATGTAGCACATTTAAAACTAATAAGAGAAAATTCTTTTTCACTCAATGCACAATTAAGCTCCGGAATTTGTTGCCAGAGGATGTGGTTAGTGCAGTTAGTGTAGCTGGGTTTAGAAAAGGATTGGATAAGTTCTTGGAGGAGCAAGTCCATTAACTGCTATTAATTAAGTTGCCTTAGAGAATAGCCACTGCTATCACTGGCATCAGTAGTATGGAATCTACTTAGTTTTTGGGTACGTGCCAGGTACTTGTAGCCTGGATTGGCCACTGTTGGAAACAGGATTCTGGGTTTGGTCTGACCCAGTATGGCTATTTCTCCTGTTCCTATGTTCTTAATGAGCATTCAACTTAGACAGTAACTTTAAAACAGGCGTGCAGGCACCCATATATATGTGTATATGGGTGCATGTCTAGTTGCGCTACAATTTTATATCCTGCGTGCATATACGCTTACAGGCAATAAAATAGGCTGGGAATATGTATGTGTGCTCTTTACTTTAAACGTGTACATGCACATTAGGGAAATGTTGGTTTAGAGACACTCAGGTGAGGGAATTTTATAATAGGCGCACGTCGAGAACTTGACAAATTTCACCAGTTTCCAGTCTATAGCTATTGCCTCAAGCTCCCCCCCCCCCCCCCCCAATTCTTTAGCATGCACTCCCTACCAGTTAACTCAGACCCCTCTAGCACTTCATAGATGCCTGGAAATAGTTTTATGCAGACTTAGACCTCATCCATAGTAGAAGTATGGATATCCAGGCGCATAGTAGAAGAGCATATCCAGGCGCATATCTCTTGGCCCTACCCCAGAATACCCATACCCTGCCCACATTCCTCCTCTTTTTTTCCCGATGCAAGATATTCGTGCTTCAGTACTTTGCTTCAATACTTTGCTTCAGTACTTTGCGCCTTGTGTGTGATATCTCCTGGTATTGGTACTAGAATGGCTTTTAAAATTCACCATTTATTCATGGATGATGTCCCCCATAAAAATATCATTGTATTCATCTTCTTTGACTTCTTCTCCCTTCCTTTGTTTCAGGGTAGCTCTTTCAACAGCTCAGGTGACAGAATGAATTTGCTGCAGGAATAATAATAGTAATAAAAAGCATAAAAATGTCCATAGGTATATCAGTGGCGCTTCATTAATCTCCCCAAAAACTGAGAGCCAAAGTGGTTTTCAACATCAATTAAAATACAATACAATTCCAATAAAATAAATTAAGGAATAATTAATATTTCTTAATGCACACTGTCCTATTCTCTACTCTCACTACTGTAGATGCAGCATCAAATACTAAAACAAACATATCAATAAATACACTCCCTCTCCAAAACCCCTCATACTAATAGCAGTATAAATGCCCTATCTGAACCAAACAAATCATTGCTCAATTACCTGGCCCCTCCCCGTTGTTCCTAAAGGACCTCCCAGAAAAGGTGAACCTTTTGGTTTACCCGTTTAGAAATAACCTGACTGTAGGGACCTGCTTCCATGTATGGACAGCCCTTGATGACATCAGCAGGAAGGGCAGGGCCTTGGCTCAGCTGATGGACTGGCACAGGAGCATCAGATAAGGCCAGGGAGTTCCATCTCATGGACAGGAGAAGATGAAAAGATTCCTTCCAGACTGCTCCAGAACTTCAGACATGAATGGTTTTCTCCCTCTCGTGGAGGGTCTTCTCTTCTGGAATGTTCAAAATGATTTTGGTGGGAGGAATGGGGCCAGGGCTCAGCCAATGACCAGCATGAGTACATCAGAGAGGGCCAGACAGCTCCAGTGCAAGAGAAGATAACATAGGAACCTCTATTCTATCATAAGTTGTAATGGTTTCTGCCATTTATCATTTTCTTCTACTCCAGGCCACCTTTCTCTTTACTACCATTCATCATTTCCTTGAGATTAATGGGTCCTGTTTACTCACAACATGTGACTGCACACATTAGGGCATCTCAGCATATTTTTGTAAATTGATAAATTGGCCCCTTAGTATTTAAGAGAAGAAAGGCATGTTAATTGCAGCTACCATTAGCCCAAAACATTTATATAGACAGAGGATAAAGAACAAGAAAAAGTATACTTACTGTGAATGACAGGTGAAAGAATGACTCAAAAGAAGAACAATCTACAGTATATCTTTGTTTTATTGACTATGCCAAGGTGTTGATAGAGTAAACCACAGAGTACTAGTAGAAATGGTGTGCGGATTTGGTGCTCTGAAGTCACATTAATCATGAATTTTTTGTGGACACAAATGGCTACAGTCAGAACATGGGTAAAAAAAAAAGGAGCAGAGAAAGACAAAGATGCATACTATCCCCATTTTTATTCATATTATACAGTGAATTTTTAATTTCAGAAATTTTGGGAGAATAGGACATTGTCAACATCAATTGAATAAATTTGCCAAATATTTGATATGCGAATCTAAGAAAGAAGACATTTAATTTCTTTATATTCTGCTTTACAGGCACTTCAAAGCAGATTACATTCAGGCACTCTGTGTATCTCCCTGTCCCCAGCGGGCTCTTTATCTGAGGGACATGTACCTGGCCCTTTAAATATGGAATGGTATTGTGAAATCTTGTCTCAAACTCTATTTAAATTCTCAGTGGAAGGAATCACTGTGTAAAGACCTGGACTGTGCCTTTGGATTAAATACAAGCCTTATCCTTTTGTTCTGACATATGTCTTTATAGTACGTGAGGTCCTGTAAGACAGGAACCATTTGTGTTTACATCTCGAATAAACCCTCTTGCTGTCGTCTTCCTATGTCTATGTGCTGCAGGGACCTGTGGGCCTGACAGGGGCCAATGTATTAAAACCTGTGCTAAAATTAACGTTAGATTTTAGCATGGATTTTATTTTATGGGCAAAGTAAAATAAGTGATTCATGCCATATGCAGTAAGCTAATGATACGCAAATAGCACAGGAGAAAAAAAAGTGTGCTGAACATTTCTTTTACTCCAACACTATTTTGCATATCATTACATCACAATTCATGTTAAAAAAAAAATTAATGACCGTCTCACTGAGCTCCTTCCTCATGACAACCCTGGTTTTTGAACTCGCTTTCCCTCCCAGCCTGGAATGATTCCTGCATCAGTCTCCTTCGACACGACAGCTCTGCAATCTAATGTCACAGTGTGTGACTCCTTGCACTGTGGTGAGGTTGGTGCTGCCCAACTGGTGACCCAAGGGGTCCCCAGCAGGCAGAGTTGCAGGAACTGGGCCCAGATATGAGCTTTACCTTTTCCACCTCCTTCCTCCAATGGTCAAGTCCTTTGATTTGAGGGCTGGCTAGACTAAGGCAAAGGACCTATAGAGAACAGACAGGGCCACGGAGCAGGCTAAGGTCATGGCAAGCAGCAGACAGACCTGGTCGAGTTGCAGGCATTGGTCATGGCAGGTGGCTATCAAGCACATTCAGAACCAGGCCAGGGTCAGAACCAAGAATCAGTCAGAGATGACAGAACATGAGAGACAAGAACCAGGGCACAATGCTCTTTTACGCAGGGCACATGAGACATGGACTGGAACAGACAGACAGGGGGCCAGACTGGACCATCAAGTAGAGGACAGGACCAGGAGAACAAGGGGCAGGGCAATACACAAGGTAGGAAACTAGGAGCTGGATGGGAACCACGGCAGGACAAAGAGCAGGACAGGAAACAGGCAGGCACAATGGAGAGAAGCAACACACAATGCAGACAAGGCAGGAGGACCTATTCCTGGAATGTCGATGGAGCCTGGGCTGCCCTTTAAGTAGGGAAAGCCACTGACATCATCAGGAGTCACCAGGAACACAGTTCCTGCCATAGGGCCTTGAAATGTCATAGCGCTGAGTGCATATGCACACCTAGGAGAGTCCAAGGGAGGAGCGACATAGTAGTATCCTGAGGCTCTCTGTGCTGATGGCAGGAGTCATTCTCAATCTCGACTGTGAAATGAGTCTTAAAAAATGGATTAATGGTGTGATTAAAGATGGGTATTTCAAATTGAACATTTTAAAAAGACTTAAACCTCTTTTATACCCAACTGATTTTAAAACGGTTTTACAGGCCCTTGGTTTTATTAAACTGGACTACTGTAATACACTTCTCTTGGGCCTCCCCGCTACTATGATAAGACTGCCGCAACTGTTATATTTTGTAAGGTTTGGGTGGACCCTTGGACACTGTGGCAGCTGACCACGTCCTGGGGGGGGGGGGGAGTCCCGTGAGGGGCCACAGGTCAGGCTCAGCTCTGGACACACAAACACAGATTATATCTTTATTTAGACAGTTTGTGAAGCCATCAGAGGTGGCGGTAGTGAGTAGAAGATGGAGCCCGGCTGGGCTAGTATTCCTCAGGGCACTGGAACAGCGGTTCCTCCGGTAGCAGTGCTGTAGTGAAAAAAAACTGAGAGAGTGAGTACAATAAGACATTCACAGAGTCCCCAGTATGGAGAAGCCCCGAGATAGGGAGAGCTGGCCCTCGAGGAGCGAGTACCAGATCCCTGGGAGCAGAGACTCGTTGGCAAGTACTCACGCAGCAGTTCCCCATAGGAGATGGCACTGGCACTGGAACGGAGGCAGGCCCTTGAGGAGGGAGTACCTGGTTCCAGGGAAACAGGTCTGAGGAGTAGATGGTAATAGTACTCACAGATGGTATCTGTAGCGAATTCTTCCAAGTAGAAGAGGAGATGAACACAGGCAGCGAGTCAGGGAACATGGGTCCTCGAGGATCAAGTACCGGTTCCTGATAGCGACCTGAAAAAAGCAGAGATGCCCCCGAGGAGCGGGTATCCCATTAGCAGAAAAGAGTCCAATAGAAGTTGGAGGCAGAGTAGCTGGGTACGGAGAGCGAATCCCATCCGAAGGAAATCCCTTGCTAACTCAACGGCTAGCAATAAACAGTAGGCTTAAATATCCGGGCAGTGTGACGTCATCACAGGGGGATGCCCCTGAGGTTTGCGCCATAGAGGAAATAAGAATGAGGGTCGCGCGGCGCGCGCGCCCTAAGGTACCTGAGGAGCATGTAGGGAAGCAGCGCCCAAGCCGGTCTGGGGATGCTGGAGAGGACGGCAGGCAGAAGCCGCGGCAGCCAGACGTCCACAAAGAGCAGGAGGAGTCGCAGAAAAAGAAAGGTAGACGGAGTGAAGCCGTCGGGCAGCGACGGTTGCAACAGCAACTTCTTCAGAATTCGGCTGCTAGAGTACTAACTAACTCTCAAAGATCTGAACATATCACGCCCATATTGAAAGAACTTCATTGGCTACCTATTAGTTACAGACTTCAGCACAAGGCACTTTCTTTAATGCATAAATCACTTTACAATGATAAGGTCGAGTGGCTCAACGCAGCCCTACATTTTCAAACTCCATCTCAAACTAGAAGATCAGCTAACACTGGACTCCTCCCAATACTTTCATTGAAATCCACTCACTTGAACACCGTGCGTAAAAGAGCATTGTCAATTGCCAGGCCCAACATATGGAGCACTTTACCTTCACAGTTAAGGATGGAATCTGACACTAAAGCCTTTAAAAAAGGAATTAAAACATGGCTGTTTAACCAAGCCTTTCAATAGTATAACTGTCTTTCACATTTACCTTAATTTTAGATTTTTATATTTATGATTATTTTAACTATTGCTTTTAGTTGCATTTTAAGGTATTTTATAATGCTTTG
Source organism: Rhinatrema bivittatum (assembly GCF_901001135.1). Classification (NCBI taxonomy): domain Eukaryota; kingdom Metazoa; phylum Chordata; class Amphibia; order Gymnophiona; family Rhinatrematidae; genus Rhinatrema; species Rhinatrema bivittatum. The sequence continues at coordinate 168,114,276 of NC_042617.1, forward strand.
AAGCTATGTATTTATATCTTAGATTGTTATTTTTGATTTGTAAATATTTTAACTGATATTTGCTTAACCATGTAAACCGACGTGATATGTATCCATGAATGCCAGTATACAAAAAAATTAATAAATAATTAAATAAATACAATTCTGTGACTGGCAGAGGCCTGGTGAGTGAGGATGGTTGTGAGAGTGATCAGTGACCAGCCAAACATTACATCTGAATCTGGGTCCTTTGTATGGCGGCAGCAATCCATTCTTGGTTGCACAAATGGCCTGATGCCGGGCCTGGGTGTGTTGGCTGGTCTGGCTGGGCAAGTCCTCCTTCCCTCTCAAGCCCCCACTTTCACCTTAAAAAATAATTAGCTAGGCCAGAGTGGAACTCCTTCACCTTCCAAAACCCCCTTCTACCCATTTACATAGCCAGAGCCCACCAAATTCCTTCCACCCCCAGGCAACTTTCTCCCGAAGGTCTGCTCCCTCATTGGCAGCCGATTGGTCCTTTCACTATCAGCTGTCAGTGGAAGGACCAATCCCCTTTCAGAAATCTTAAAGGACAACCTTCTGAAAGGGGATTGGTAAAGGTAAAGGTTTCTTGAAACCAGCAGCAGACCTTTGGCAACCCTCTAACCCAATATCTACCTGGTAACCCAGGGAAGAAGGCATGCAGGACTGTGGCTTTTCCATACAGTGTTTTTTTGTTTTTTTTTCTTCAGCAGTTGCTCTGTGAAAGCTTGGAATGGGGGTTCTTGAATATAAAAGATCATCAGCCTCTCTTCTGGAGCATTAGGCTCTGGTTTACAGCCTTAGGCACTCTTGCAGGGGTCACATAGTAATCGCTCATCTTGACAGGACGCAAAGCTATCCAGGTTGTCCAGGTTGCTTCCTAGTTAGAGAAGTCCTCTCCCTATAATAAATTACTAGGTGAAAGCAGTGGTGCAAGCAGGAGCTGGGCAGTAGCAGCACCTTCTGCCTGTCCCTAATCAGAGGAGTCTGTTATCTGATTAGCATGAGACTCTCTTTCAGTGCTAGGATTATCCACAGCTGCTTTGGAAACTCCTCACTGCTCAGTGATAAAGTGACCTGAAGTAAAGAAAAAGGCTTTAATCCAGTATGACAGACTTCTGCCCTGTTACAGTAGCGCATGTAATTTAAGCAGTCATCTTAGCCAAGTGATGTCACTTTGCCTTGTAATACAGTTTTTATAATGTACTTTGCAATTTAAGTATTCCTGTCCAACATCTTTCAGATCATTTTCAGCACTATCTTCACAGATTTCAAACAACTTTCAGAAAGTGCAGCTAATTTACTAGGCTGCATCTATTCCTGTGACAGATGTCTACTACCTGTCACATGTTTTTCTTTTCTTTTTGCAGAGGAACACACAAACAGGCAGACTACCAACAAAAAGTGCAGGGAAAGTGAGCGGTGGGGTTAAAAAAAGCCAAGAAAAGGAAATATGCTTTAGGTAAATAATGAACCCTTAAATATCTAAAAGAATTTACAAAATGTAATGGATTAATTAAAAAGAGGGCAATTTTCAAACAGCCTACATAGCAGTAAAGACTGAGTATTTTCAAAGCAAGTTCATTTTGAAAATGTTTCAGTAATGGGCCCAGTTCACACACACATTCACTCTGTAAAGTTATATCTCCTCTTCTGGGGGCGTAACTTTTGCACGAACACTTACACTCAAAAAGGTTAATTTTAAAAGCCAGATGTACACCAAAACCAAGAGATGGGCGCATCTAGTATGTACATATCCACCCAATTTTATAAGCTACCCACAAACGCGCACAAGCACCGATGCATGAATATTTTGCATCAGGAAATAAAGGGACGGATTGTGGGTGAGGCAACGATGTTCTGGGATGGGGCCAAGAGATATGCATGCATGTGGCTAAGTGCCTAAGCATGCACCCAGGCCCCATTCAGTGCAAAGTTACTTCTGCTGTGTATGAGGTAGCATAAAACTATTTCCAGCCATCTTTGAAGTGCTTGAGAGGTCTGGGTAAACTGAGAGCAGTGTAAGCTAAAGATCCAGGGGGGTCTGGAGGACCTTGCTGTAGACTGGGCAAACTGGTGGACAAACCAGTGAAACTGGTCATGGCCTGGACATTTGCCTGTTATAAAATTCCCTCATTTGCGCATCTCAAAGCCAACATTATGCTGCTGTGCGCATACAGCTTTAAAATTAGGAGCCAGGCCGATTTTATTATATGTGCGCATGATATAAAATTGCAGCACATCTGGCCACATGCCCACACACATGTGTATATGTGCGCCTGCGCACCCATTTTAAAATTCCAAGCATTGGGCCCATTTTCAGCTGGCCTCGACGTTGGGCCTGGGCTTCAGTGACAGGACCCTGGGCCTAGGCGATGGGACCTGGTCTCAGGCCGGGATCCAATATTTGGCCTAGGTCTTGACCTTGGTTTCATTACTGGCCTAGACCTTGGTAACGAGACTTGGCCTTGGCTGGGCCCCAATGTTGGGCCAGGGTCTAGGCCGACCTGGCCTTGTGTGGGCCCTGCATAAGGCTTTGGCATAGGCCTGAATCTCAGCATTCTACCCAGACATTGGCCACGCTCTGGTTTCAGTCCAATGCCTGGCGATGGGACCTTGCCTTAGGCTAGATCTCAGCGTCAGCCCTGGGAGTTGGTTTCTTCAACAGCATACGCCCTTGGCTTGGTCTCAGGCATCAGGCCTAGTCCTAGGCCTTGTCAACAGGACCCAGCCTTGGGCCAGGCCCCGCTGTCAAGCTTAGACCTTGTCAACAGCATCTGGACTCAGGTTCGGCCCTGAGGATGGGCCTAGTCCTTGTTTCTGGGATTTGGTCTCAGGTCCAGGCCCTGGCCATTTTTTTAGAGTGAAGTCAATGGGGCCTAAGGATTGCTTCCCCATTGACTTCAATGCAAAATGAAAAACAAATGGAACAAATAAATAAAAATTATGTTTTCTTTTATTACAAACCAAAGGTAGGTGATCTACGAAATGAATGGATGAACTGAAACTAAAGATGTTTTCTCTATACATCCCTACCACTTAGTGACGGATTTAGAATTTTGCTGCTCCTAGTCATAGTTAGTGCTATCGCTCTTATAAGGTAGAGCAATCAGGTCTGAAGTTTAAGGCACACGTCCACAGTTTCGTAATGGCAGCTCAGATATAGTTTCTCAAGAAATAGAAAATTTTGACGCATATTGGGAAACATTTATATTTTTTATTTTATTTATATAAAAAAGTTTTCCAACTTTGCTTGGTGTCTGTTTAATTTATTTTCTTATTATTAGTTGATGGAAATTGATCACAAGATTTAGTACAAGGAGGAGATCTCAGGGATAGGGAGAGGAGAAGGAAAGGGTGAGAGGACTAGGGTTTGGGAGAGGAAGGGAGAAGAATCAGGAATTTGGTGAAGAGAAAGTGAGAGGGCTGGGGATAGGAGGATGGGGAGATAGGGAAGATTGAGGAAGGTAAGAAGTTCAGGAATCGGGGATGCGAAAGAGGAGGGAGTGGGAGAGAGGTTGTGGGGTTGAGGAAGATGAGTAGGGAGTAGAAAGGGGTTGGTATGGGTTCTAGGGTCTGGGGAGAAACAAGAGGTAGGAAGGAAGGGAGATTCCAAAATCTGCAGGATAGAATCTGAAATCAATGGAGAATGGATCTGAATTGAGAGTGGAAATGGAAGAGGGGTGGGCAGAAGCAGGTATCCTACATGTTCTGGTACTGCTCCCAATTGCATCCCCTCTGTAACCTCCCACCTACTCTGGCATACACCTGCAGACACCCAGCATCAATTCCTGGGCTCACTCACACAACAACACTAGTCCCCCTCCCCAGCTCCAAGATATAAAGCCTCAACTGGTCCTTTCTCATTCCCCAGCCTTACTCCCCAGTGATCCCCCCTCTCAGTTCATCCTAAAATAGTCCCCCTTTTCTCTGCTTGCTCCAGGTTCACCCTCTCTCCTCCTATTCCCTGCATGCCGCCTGGGAGGGAAAGGGCTGCATCAGGAAGCACAGGGCTGTTCTCTGAGAGTCGATTCAGCTGAAAGACAGCACATCTTCTGCAAGCCTGTTGCCTTCCAGATTTTTGCTACCCAGGCAAGGTGTGCCTATTGACAAATCCAGGCTTACCACCATTTTTTCCCTTTCTGTCAGACTTCCTCTTCAAGACCTGTATGAGCTTGATATATTTCGCATGCACCCATTTACTCTAGTTAAGCTGACAGCCCAGTTAAACTATTCATGAGCTACCTTTATTTTATTCTATGTTTTTAAGGAGAGATCAAAACATTTTGGTCAAGAAAATCTTACAGGCTGATAAAACTGACCGGCAATAAAATAAGAAACTATTTTCACCCTGGTAAAGAATTGCATTTTATTGCTATAATATTTTGATATAAAGTTGAGATCACAGCTATCCACTATCTTTATATTGAGGTACTGTATGGAACATGTATGCATTCCTTAGAATCAATGAACAGCTATAGGTAGAGAATATTCTGGAGAACAACATAGCCTGTCAGTCATGCAGTCAAGTGACAAACCCAGCAGAAATTCTGAAGCTGCCAATCCAACTGATGGGGAATATGTCAGAACCAGATGCTTGAAAATGTCGCTCATCATAGCTTACCATCTGGCTCCTGTGATTGCTATCAATGCAGGAGGAACAGAAGAAAGATTATGACATGTTTCTGTGACTGTCATCTCACTATAACCTTCTTTTGTATTGTTATTTATAAACCGTATTCATTTGAAGTAAATTGCTCTGTAAGGGGTCGATGGGCCTGGGCTTCAGTGACAGGACCCTGGGTGCACAATGGATGTGCTGAATTTATAACTCGCGCGCGCCGGGCCATGCATGTTATAAAATATGATGGCCGCATGCATATGCATGCCAGATTTTAAAATCTATATGTGCATCTGCAGATGGCGCGTGCAGAGGGGGCAAATTTTCCGTAAACACGTGCGGCGACGCAATCAGTCCTCCCCCAGTTCCCTCCCAGTCCGCTCCAATTAAGGAGAGGACTGGGAGGCAACTTTCCTACCCCCCCTGCCTAACCTTCCTTCCCTTTCCCCTCTCCACCCCGACCCCTAACTCCTACCTACCTACCCGAAATGTTTTTATTTTACGACTTACTGCGCCTCCGGAGCAGAAGTATTTTTCGCACGCTGGCCCACTGCCGGTGCGCACTTCCCCGGAACAGTGGCTAATGGCCACTGTCCCGGCCGGGTTCTGTCCTGCCCCACCTAGACCACGCCCCATCCTGCCCCTTTGTCAGGGCCTGGCACTTCTGCGCATACCGGGGTTTACGCACGTGGCTGGGCCCGTTCTAAAATGCACGCCATGGGCCTGATTTTTAAAAGCATTTACTCACTTAAAACTGGATTTTACTCGAGTAAATGCACTTTACTCTTGTAAGTGGGTTTTTGAAAATTGCTACAATATATGCCATGAATTGTCCATAGGATTTGCTCACGTAAGTGTCCTTTACTCAAGTAAATTGCTTTTGAAAATTGCTACAATAGCAGTTACATTTACACGTGTAAATCCTTCTGAAAATTACCCCCCATGCGCGCAACGCCCGGGCACACGCGTATTGCCCAGTATTGCATGCATGGCCCTTTGAAAATTAGGGCATAAGTAAGAACTGTCTTTTTAAAAATTACAACCAGTACTTCAGATCGAAAACACACAGAGGTCACTCACTATTCAACAGGATCTTGTCAGGAAAATAAAACCTTAGCTGGCTAGCTCAAAACCTTGGAAAACTGAACAGCTTAGCTGGCAAAATTCAACACCTAAATTTTGCTAGTTGGCTAAATTTAGCTGGTCAAATTGTTGGTGGATTTGGGGATGTGGTTAGGATGGGAAATGAGAAATTTGGATGGATAGTGCTGATTTTCATTGGTAACTAATAGACATGCACACAGAAAATAAAAATGTGTTTCACTTTGTTAATTTGTTTCATATGCTGCCATAGTTCATTTCAAATGAAAAAAAACAATAATTTTCATTTATTCATGTCATTTCTTCATTTGTTTCTCATTAAAGTCAAAGGGAAAGCAGGGCATCCTATTTTGGGCTCCAAATAGGGGTTTTCTAATTAATTCTAATAAAGTGTGTGGGTAGACATTATCAGAAGAGGAATCAACACACCAAGGCACTAAGGCATGGTGTGAGTGCTCCTTGAATACTGGGTCCATTTCTGTTTGTCCCATCTGAAGAAGACATAGGGCCTCATTTTCTAAAGTATCGCAGGCCTGCGATACTTTAGGAAATGAGGGGCGGGGGGCCAAAACGGGGGGCGGGCCTGTGCTAGCCGGCAGCGATCGCACTGTCGCGGTGCGATCGCTGCCGGTTTCTCACCCAATAGCGCCACCATAGGAGGTGTAGCTATTGGGAGCAAAATAGGACTCAAAAAGGGCCTTACCTTTTCGCTGTCCTTGGCGTCGGCAGAGTCGGCCCCGGTGACACCCCGACTCCTCCTCTTCCGGGGCTGACTCCGCCCCGACTCCGCCCCCATCCTGGTATCGCACGCGATAAGGGACCTTTCACACGCGAAAAGTCCCTTATCGCGTGCGAGCCTCTTAGAAAATGAGGCCCATAGTGGGCGATAAAAAATGATAAAGTAGTTGGAACATCTTTCCTATGATGAAAGGCTGAACAGGCTAGGGCTTTTCAGCTTGGAAAAGAGACAGCTGTGAGGGTGCATGATAGAAGTTAATAAAATCATGAGTAGGATAGAATAAGTAAATAAAGGACGATTATTTACCCTTTTGAATAATACTAAAACAAGGGAATACTTCATGAAATTAACAACCATCAAATTCAAAACAGATCACAGAAAGTACTTTTTCACTCAGCATACTACCAAACTGTGGAATCTTTTGCTAGAGGACGTGGTCAAAGTGACTGGCCTAGCGGGGTTTAGAAGAAGTTTTGATAAGTTCCTAGAGGAAAAGTCCATATCACATTATTAGCCAGGTAGACTAGGGAAAGCCATTGGTATCCCTGGGAGTGAATAACAGGAATTGAATCTTCTTTATGTGATCTGCCAGGTATTTGTGACTAGGATTGGCCGCTGCCAGAGAAAGGATGCTGGGCTTGATGGACCTTGGTCTGACCCTGCATGGCAATTCTTATGTTCTTATGTTAGGCTGTGTCAAAGTGTCACCAGAATAGTCCAAACAGAGGCAATCACAAAACTATGCTCATAAATGGTTAATTTGCCGGAACTCCGCTCCCAGAATGCCTCTTTCAGGTATGCATAAAAGTAGGGTGCACAATCACAATCTCTGGGGTCCTTTTTTAAAAAGCCAATTTACATATGTAAAACCGTGTTTTATGCGCAAACATGATTTTGAAAGTTACCCCTAAAATAGAGAGACAGCATAGGTTTGGATGTGTGCTTTGCTAGCGCTGTTTGGTCATCAGTTTTTATAGAGTAAACACATTTTTCAGTGTTAGAAATGAAATTAGATGCCTGCTTAATATCCAGAAACAAACATACACCTAAATGAATGCACTTTATCAATTAGTGGTTCAGAGTTCCTGTATTAATCTAATGATATATCTGATGGGCCCAAAGAAAATGTACTATTTTACTAGTAATCTGTATTTAACAGATACACCAGAGCGCTTCTAATAAATTCTGTATTAGGACATTTCCTGATATGGTGATTTTGCCCTGAAGTCAGTTTTTTTCATACTAATGTGTTTCAATAGAGTAAAAGGGGTTTTTTTTGTTTCCGTTTGTTTGACAGCCATATATGGATATATAACATAACTGAAACTGACACTATGATAAAGTAAAATAGAAGTAGTATGATTGGATTTGAGGTCCCATGGGGGTGGGAACGGGACCCCAAATCTGATCTTCAAGGACCACAGCTCAGTCTGATTTCAGGATTTCCACAATAAATGCTTGAAGTGATTTGCAAACAGTGGACGCAGTGCACACAAATTAATCTCATGCAAGTTCATTGAGGCAATCCTGAAAACCTGATTAATTCACAGTGCTTGAGAACCAGATTTGGGTACCCCTATGCTATATAGAAACCTCATCAAACAATGTTTATTCTCTGCTGTTTGTACCCAGTACATTTTTCTTGTGTGTACTAAAAATTCCACCGCATTTGTTTAAGTGAATTCAACAGTATTCCGCCCTACTTCATTTGTAAACATACAACTATAATTAAATTTGAATCTGAAACTGCATACCTGTTATCTTTATATAATAAGCTATTTATTTATTTATTTATTTTATTTATTAACTTTTATTTACCGACATTCGTGCAGCACATCATGCCGGTTTACAATGAACTCAGGTGGAAAATACAGTGTAACGATAAAACAATATTTATAATAATGATAGTAAATAAATAACTGGCAATAACAATTAACAATGTGGGGATGGGGAAGAGAGGAGAACAAAGGCAGATAGAGAGAAGAGAAGTAAAGGAATGAAAACTATAAGAATAGAGGGAAACTATGTACAGATGACGGAGTGTACAGGTCTCATTAACTTGAGTATAGGTATCAGTAACTTAAGTACAGGTTTTATTTACTTAAGGAGGGACTCATGAGGACTTGAAAGCCACCAGTATTACTGCTAGTTTGTTCTGTAGTGCTGCAAGATGTGTGTATTATACAGATACACATATAAATAGTCTCTTCTCCTTGAAACTTACAATCTAGTCAACTCACTGTATCATCAATCAACCAAATCTTTATTTGGACTTCATTTTCCCTAGGACAGATCAAGGCGGGAACAGTAGATGAATAAAACCACAGTAAATAATGCATATAAATAAATTGTAACATGACTAACACCATTAAATAAGAGCACTAAATCAATCAATAAAACAATAACTATCCACCCTCAGACACTGAATACATATAATAAAACAAATATACTATAAAATGTAAAACAAGACATCAAGGATGTATAAAACTTAGAAATTAAGAAAGAATATATGCAGACATCCTACTGTACAGTATTGGCATTTTAAAAGTGCTGGCAATCTACTAATCGATCATGGATATTTACAGCATGCTGAGAGCTATTCCACTAATCTGATTGGCAAGGCATAAAAAATCCATTGCATGCCACAGATTGCCAGTGGCGTGCGGTTAGGGCCTTCAAGGGATTCAGTGAATCCCCTGTCCAGGACTTTTTTGGTTTTTGGAATTTTTCTTTTCAGCTGCACATCTGTGTGGCCAATGGAAACAGCAACCTGTGGCTTCCTGCAGGCTGTATCTTGGATCCAATAAAAGGAAAGATCAGACAGACAGGTATGGGGCCTCATGGGTGGGACCAATCGCGGGACTGGATGCACACAAGTAGCAGCTCAGGAACTGATTGAAGCAGCAGCACAGCATGAGGGAGAAGGTGGGTCTTTGATTTGGCTTAAAGAAAGCCCCTCCTTGTACCCCATGTGAAAAACAGGCTGGCAGTGAGTATGGATTGGGACGTCTTCAGACTTGGAGCTAGCTTCTATGCCCATGGGGATCCAAGGGCAGGCAGTAGGAGGAGGCTGTTTCTTCTAGGATCTCAGTGCCGGTGTTTGAACTTAGCTCAGAAAAAGTTCAGTGAGCTATGAGTGACAGTGAGAGAGGAGGGAAGGCTGGAGAGCAAGATGACTGGAGAATTGGAGGGGGAGGGGCTGGAAAACAAGATGGTTGGGGATTGGGGAGGGGTCTAGTTGGGGAGAAGGGACTAGGGAACATGACTACTGGGGGTCTGGGTGGGGATATGGGATTGGGGAACTTGACTGTGGGGTTTTGGAGAGGAGGGGCTATGGAACAAGAACTCTGGGGCCTGGTAGGAGAGGGGACTGGGGACTGAGGAGCATGATGGCTGGGTATTCTGGGTGGGGAGAGGGGGCTGGGGAGCATGACTTCTGGGAACTGGGTGTTCTGGGGGGAGAGGGGGCTGGGGAGCATGACTTCTGGGAACTGGGTGTTCTGGGTGGAGAGAGGGGACTGGGGAGCATGGCGGGGGGAGGGACTGGGGAACAAGACTTGCTAGAGGATGGGGGAAGAACTGGGGAACATGACTGGAGGCTTGGGAGAGGGGAGGGGCTGCAGAGCAAGATTGCTGGGAACTGGGTGGGGAGAGGAGTTTGGGAGCATGTGTATGGGAGCCGGGGTGGGAGGGGGGTGCACTGTGGGAGCATTTGTGTGTGTGTGTGAGACAGAAAGAGAGGGAGTGTGAGTGAAATCATTTGAGTGTTCGTGTGTGAGAGAGGATGACGTTTGTGTGGCCTCCTTTCCCCAGTCCATGACAATTTCAGAGTGACTGGGAATAAAAAAAATCCTTTGTATGGAGAGCAGGAGATTTCTTTTAATTCTTATAAGTTTCATTATTGGAGGTTGTTTGATATGTCTGCTCTTTTGAAATATTATATTGGTGTTTTGGGAAAGTAATAAACATTTTTATGAGGGTTAAATTATTAAATGTTCTATTCATCAACTGTCTTATTTATTTATTTATTTATTTATTTATTTATTTATTTGTAGGCTTTTATATACCGTTGTTTGGTACTAGCCTTCACAATGTTTACAGGGATAACAATAAAAACATAAGAAGTTTACAATTTGTAAAAAGCAACATAACGGTTTACAGGGATAACAATACAACATAGGAAGTTTACATTCTGTAGAAAACAACAAAAAGTCAATGCGCTAGAAAATATTAAAATATCAGGTTATAAATAAATAAATAGGTTAGGTGTGAATATATAAAAGAAAATAAGAGTAAACTAAATAATCTGCTCACATAGGGGCGGATTTTAAAAGGAGCGCGAATAGGCCTACTTTTGTTTGCGCTCAGGCGCAAACAAAAGTACGCTGGATTTTAGTAGATACGCGCGGAGCCGCGCGTATCTACTAAAAAACCTGGATCGGCGCGCGCAAGGCTATCGATTTTGTATAGCCGGTGCGCGCCGAGCCGCGCAGCCTGTAGGCCTATGTAAAATAGGCTTACCGGCGCGCAGGGCCCTGCTCGCCTAAATCCGCCCGGTTTTGGGCGGATTTAGGCGAGCAGGGCTCTGAAAATCCGCCCCATAGTTAATTATGAGTACCAAGGGTCCAACCTTCATAAATCATAAGAGCACTAAGAACCTTAATATTAATTGCTATATACATAATAGACCTGAATAGTTAAAAAGACTGAGGTGGAGAGTGTGTTAGTGTAGTTTATCCTATGCCGTCTCTATATGCTTGTTGGAACAGCCATGTTTTGAGGAGTTTTCTAAAAAGCTTTACATTGCTCTGCAACCTTACATTTTCTGGTAATGTATTCCACAGACCCGGTCCTGCCAGTGAAATTGCTCTCTCCCATACCTAGCAAGTCTGGCAGATGCGACTGAGTGGATTGATAACAAGGCCTTATTTGCTGATCTCATGTTACGCTGTGGAGTATGTATTCGGATTACAGCATTTAGCCATTCGACTTCAAATATTCTTGAAATATTTATTATTTTTAATAGAATAGTTTTACCATTATGACTGATGTTTTATATTTCTTTGTTGGTCAATATTCCAGTGCAACCAAGGGGAAGGATTCTGCAAATGAGTAGTTTCAGAGTAACAGGGTCTATAGCAGTCTGGTTTGTTCTGCTACGGCCCGGGGCGGACCGGGGGCGTGGCCGCGCCCTCCGGACCCACCCCCAGGTCACGTCCCGGCGCGCAGGAGGCCCGCTGACGCGCGGGGATTTACGCCTCCCTCTGGGAGGCGTAAATCCCCCAACAAAGGTAAGGGGGGGATTTAGACAGGGCCGGGCGGGTGGGTTAGGTAGGGGAAGGGAGGGGAAGGTGAGGGGAGGGCAAAGGAAAGTTCCCTCCGAGGCCGCTCCGATTTCGGAGCGGCCTTGGAGGGAACGGGGGTAGGCTGCGCGGCTCGGCGCGCGCCGGCTATACAAAATCCATAGCCTTGCGCGCGCCGATCCAGGTTTTTAGCAGATACGCGCGGCTCCGCGCTTATCTACTAAAATCCAGCGTACTTTTGTTTGCGCCTGGAGCGCAAACAAAAGTAGGCTATTCGCGCTCCTTTTAAAATCCGCCCCACAGTGTTTATCCCATACCCCTTTGAATTTCTTCACTGTTGTTATCTTCACTACTTCCTCCGGAAGGGCATTCCAGGCATTCACCACCCTCTCTGTGAAGAAATATTTCCTGACATTGGTTCTAAGTCATCTACCCTAGAGTTTCATTTCATGACCCCTAGTTCTATTGATTTCTTTCCAGTGGTAAATGTTTGAAGATTGTGCATCATTAAAACCTTTCAGGTATCTGAAGGTCTGTATCAAATCTCCCCTGCACCTCTTCTCTTCCAGGTGTACATATTCAGATCCTTCAGCCTTTCCTCATAAGTCTTCCAGTGCTGACCCCTCACCATTTTGGTCGCTTTTCTTTAGACCACCTCTATCCTGTCTTTATCCTTTTTGAGATATAGGCACCAGTAGTGAATGCAGTACTCCAGGAGAGGCCTCACTAAAGACCTGTACAAGGGCATTATCACCTCTTTTTTCTTACTGGTTATTCCTCTCTTTATGCAGGTCAGCATACTTCTGGCTTTAGCTATCGCCTTATCACATTGTTTTGCCGCCTTCAGATCATCAGATACTAACTCACCAAGTCCATACACATTAGTCTTTCACCACCCATCACATACAGTTCTTTTGGATTGCCACACCCCAGATGCATGAATCTGAACTTCTTGGTATTGAATCTCAGATGCCAAATATTAGACCACTCTTCAGACTTTCTTAAATCACTTTTCATTCTCTCTGCTCCTTTAGGCATGTCCACTCTGTTGCAGGTCTTAATATCATCCACAAATAGACAGACATTTCCTTCTATCCCTTCTGTCAGGTCGCTCAAAAAGATATTGAACAGAACAGGTCCCAAAACCAATGCCTGTGGCACTCCACTTAACACCATTCTTTCTTCAAAGTAAGTTCCATTTACCATTACACTCTGTCTCCTGTCAGTCAACAAGTTTCCAGTCCATGCTACTACCTTGGTACCCACTCACAAGCTTCTCATTTTGTTCAAGAGTCTCCTATGTGATACCGGATCAAAAGCTTTACTAAAATCCAAGTAAATCACATCATGCGTTCTTCCCTGATCCAATTCTCTAGTCACCCAATCAAAAAAATCAGTCAGATTTGTCTGACATGACTTTCCCCTGGTGAATCCATGCTGCCCCAGGTTGAGTAACCCACCGGATTGGAGATAGTTCACTATTCTTTCCTTCAGCAGATTCTCCATTAATTTTCCCACCACTGAGGGGAGGCTAACCGGCCTGTAGTTTCCATTCTCCTCTCTGCTCCCATCTTGTGAAGAGGGTCCACCACCGCACTTCTCCAATCCCAGGGCACCACTCCTGTTTCCAGGGATCTATTGAACAGGTCCTTCAACGGACCCACCAGCACATCTCTGAGCTCCCTCAGTATCTTGGGATGTAACTCATCTGGCCCCATGGCCTTGTCTGCTTTCAGTTTTCCTAGCTCTTCCCATACATTTTGTAAATGGTGTTTCGTCTACTCCACCCCTATCCATAGTCTTATCAACTATCGACAATCCTTCTCCATGGTCTTCTTTAGTAAACACTGAACTGAAATATTTTTTTAATATTTTGGCCATTTCATCGTCTCTCTCCACACACTGATCTTTGTCACCTTTCAGTTTCACTATACCTCTACAGACCTTTCTCCTCTCTCTGATATATCTGAAAAATGTTTTGTCACCTCGCTTTACCTCTTTGGCATCCTTTCTTCCGCCTGACTTTATGCTTTCTTGATTTCTCTCTTCATCTCCCTCAGTTTCATCAAATATTCTTCCCTGTGTTCTTCTTTTAGGGATCCTTTATATTTCTTGAACACTGGTTTTTTTTGCCTTTATTTTATCAGTCACATCCTTTGAGAACCAGATCGGTTTCTTATTTCTCTTACTTTTGTTTATTTTCTAACATATCTATTTGTTGCCTTTGTAATTGCTCCTTTTAACTTGCCCTACTGTTGTTCCATCTCTCTCATTTTCTCCCAGTCTTCTAGTTCTACCTCTTGCTGAGAAGGACATTAAAAGTCACTTAGGTTAATATTTGCTGTTTAGTATTAAGGAAAATATAGTTAAAACTAGTTAAAAACTGGCTTGATTAGAAGACATATGGATCACTGTAAATAATACCCTCTGAATGTGTGACTTCAAATAACTGCATGCACACAAGATCAATAAAGATTCAAATCGGGTAAATCTGCAGATTCGAGTTGACCCCGAATGGCTCAGGTTTATGAGTTGTGCCACATGAGAGTCAGATTTATTTTATTTGAGTCCATTTGCCTACTCTTCTATTTCAATTTTGGCTATGGGTGTACTCCCAGCACTATACCTATGCCTACTGTACTGGCTCGGATGGAATTTGGTACATCATGGATATACTGTAATTTACTTGATTTACACAACGGAGATTAATGGAAACATGCACTATAAGTAGTTTTTGTTTGTTGAAGAGAGACAAGGAAATCTTTAGCTTTGTGAGCAGTTTCACTTCTAACCAACTAAGAATTTCCAAGTAATCAGTGCTACTTAATGATTAGACAAGATGAGAAAGAAAATGAGAATAAAAAAAAAATCTTAAAATATACTGTTTTATCTATAAACAAAACACATGCTTGTGCACAACTCCAGAAATAGCAGTAACAACAATGCGCAGCCCTTTCTCTGTTTTTAGCATTATGACTATTTTCATTGATACGAAATGATAATAGCTGGAGAGAATCTGTAAATTTTCATGAAATTGCTGCCAGTTGAAATAGTCACAGTTGAATTCTTGGCTCTCCATGTAGTTATAATCCTAAGTGATTTTTAATCTCGTCAGTATGCCTGAGACCATAATTTTGTTTCAACCAATGTGAGTTTAGATGGCAAATTCACTTTTCATGTCAGCAATGCAAGAATAATTAGGTAATCCTACCGAATATAGAGAGGACATTTTTCAAAGCCATTTTTGGGGATTAGAAGCGTGTTACCCATGTTAATCAGCTGTCTGAAAATGACCTTCCCTCAGTGTGGCTAAGTCTGTATACGGTTCAGGAATGCCACTAAGAGGCAATCCTAGGACTATGATCAGACCAGGGAGCAAATTAATACACATGGATCACATTTCAAAGCTTTGCAAGTTATTTGCCATGGAAAAAGCACCTGCACAAAATGCAGGTAGAAAATGTCTGTGGGTGTTTGGGACCTGTGACTAATTTGAAAGTGAAATTACATAAAATCGGTGCAAACTTTGCAGGTCAAAAGTTCCAGGGGATTTTGTCCCAGTTTAGATAGTTTTGAAAAAAGTGCCTCCATGCAGACTATTTTTCCTTCAGTGCAACTATCTGTTTTTCTCTCCTGTTATTTCTGCCCTTCTAAGGACTTTATACACTACTGACAAGCTAACTTCAAAACTTTAGAGCACATTATACTTTATATTAATGGAAGCATGCCAGGAAAATGTGTTCTATTTTTATTATTTATTTTATTAAAACATTTATATTCCGCCTATATTAACTCATGTCAAGTGTTATATTAACTTTAACAAAGGCTTGGATCATGTATTTCTGTGGCTGTAATTTCTTTCCCATTCTTGTAAGTTATTCCATCTGTTGTCTTTGGACTCCCATAAGACTACTGTATTTTTTTTTTTTTTAATAATAATAATTCCAGGAGTTTCATTCTGGCAATCAGAAGGAAACAATTCATTGAACAAGAGACTCATTTATGAAAGATGGTTTAGTAATAAACTGTGTATCAGTACCATTTATGGATTAAAGAGCTCTGTCCAGGAATAGTTCAGACACAGTACTATAACAAGAATTTTTTTTTATTTTTTTTTGGTGGACCTTAGCTCTAATCTTCTCCTGAACAAACAAAACAAAGATACATAACCAGGCAATATCCAATTTTCTAAATAATGCTCTTCATTTAAATTGACACTGCTGTGACAACTGCATCCCTTCCTCATTCTTGGGACACTAAAAATGGTTGTTTGTGGCCTAGTTATCTCACAAATAGACTACTACTGGGTTTGGCAGTGAGAGTTACTTGAAAACTTCAGATTATTCAGAATGTTGCTGCTAGAATAGTGACTGTTAGAAGAACTTCGCGATGATCTACTTTTGAAGTTGCACTAGCTACTCACTGCGGTAGGGTGCAAATATAGATGCTTCTGGTTATACAGGGAATATGCCCTTGCCCCATCAGTTGTTATAATCCATCTACAGATTAAATCAAGCACATTTTTACGGGTTTTCTCAGTCTGGGCAATTGATCAGATATGTCTGAAGAATAGGACTATTTCTGTGGTAGTTCCACAATTGAGGAACACTCTTCCATTGGAAATCGTGTTAGAATCTAGCTTTGACTTTTAAGACATGGCTGTTTCTGACAATTATGTAAAATAGAGGTGAGGGCTGTCATAGGATAAGATTTATGGTAAAGAAAATAAATGGCTTGAAATGAGAATATAGCTGATGTATAAAGTTGTATTGTAAAGCTTTTTTATTTGATTTTAGTTTAATGTGTTATTTTATTGTATTTTATGATGTAATGTCATTTATTATTATGCTGTGCATCACTTTGAGCAACTTTTCTGACCTGGAAGGTGGTATATAAATTACTGTAAATAAATAAATACAGTTATTAGCCGGATAAATTTTAGAAATGTTACGATTTTGTCTGCGGTGCAGCCTTATTGTACCCTAATTCTGACTACTATGACACCCTCCCACCTGAAGAGGCCTCCAGTGACCTCTGTTCAGAGCTATCTGAGCTATCTCCTCAATGGCCTCCTTACTCAGACTGTCTTGCAGCCTCCTCTCCACCAGGAGTCCTCAGTGAGCTTGGCCTTCTCGTCACTGCCTATGTAACCCAGTCTTGCCATTGTATCCTTAACTCTTCATGGAGTCACTTTTGCCTCTTTGCCCTGGCCGCTGTTCATTGTTTTATGCCTTGTGGCCTCTTGGCCTTCTTGCTCCTTGCCTTGTGCTTCTTGGACCTTCTCTCTTCTACCCTGCTGTAACGCTCTCCTCCTCCAGAGGGGAGGAGTTAGCAATCTGTTATCGCTCACCCTGCCAGGAGGGCGGAGTTAGCAATCTATTCTGCTTTTCTCCTGAAAGGGGGAGGAGTTAGCAATCTGTCATGATCTGCTCCTCCAGAGGGGAGGAGTTAGTAATCTGTTAACGAACTGCTGTTAGATGCTCCTGTAAGGAAGGAGATAGCAATCTGTTATGGATCAACTCCCTTAGCACTGATCCCCAGAGGTACCCCACCAATCAGTTGATCTCCAGAGTGCACATGCTTGAGTACTTTCATCATTCTGGGGTGTCCTTGTGTAATGTCATTTGTGTAAGCGCTTTAAGTACCTCCTCCTCTGTAAATGTGCTTGCGATCATTTTGAAATCTTTTGTGACTCTGTATTCTGTCTTGGACCAATCATCTTCCCCTTCGTCTATATATATTAAGCAGAAGAACTCTTACTATTTCTACTTTTCTGCTGGCCCCTCCCCCCTCATTAGCCATATTTCATTTTATCATTACTATTTTATGTGCCTCTCTTTTGTACATCTAAAGATGCTATCACTTCTTTTTACTGAATAGAAATTTTTGCCCTCTGTTTGGGTGTTTGTTCATCTGCCTTCCCCTCTACTCTTTCAAGCTGATTTTAACCCCCCCCCCCTGTGAGTAAAAAATGGGGGTCATGTGCACAGCCGCGCCTTGCGCACATTGCATTTTAGAAGAGGTCTGGCCATGCACGTAACCCCTGTTACGAGCACAAGAGCCAGGCCTCTGTGAAGGGGTGGTCCCGAGGGCGGGGAGGGGCGGTCCAGGGGGCAGAGCAGGGCAGGCCGGGACAGCGCCATTCATCACTGTCCCAGAGCCTCGAACACCGGCCGGCTGCTGGCGCGCACAAGTTACTTCAGGTCGGGCCCTGAAGTAACTTGTCGAAGAAAAGGTAAAAAAAAAAAAGCCGAATTAGAGGGTGGGGAGGAGAGGGGAAGGGAAGGGAGGCTAGGGTAGGGGGAAGGAAAGTTCCCTTCCAGTCCGCTCCCAGTGTGCCATGTTATAAAATCAGTGCTTCCATGTGCGTGCGCTGGGTAGCGCACGCACATGGACACGCGCGCGTACGTTTTAAAATCTACCCTTTTACTTTGTAGATAATTCAGCCTCTCCCTCAATTCCCCTTTTCCCTTGCATTTTCAAAATGCTAGGCTTTTTTCTCTTACCATTTTTGCTCCCTTCACTGAGAAGCATATTGGTCTGTTATCCCACTTACTGATTTGCCATACCCAGAGATTTGTTGAGCTCTGTATGCGCTTTTTTTATGGGCCAATAGTTTCTTATTTATCTTCCTTTCCTGGTACTTTCCACCTAGCCTTGTCACTTTTTTTCCCCCCATAACTCCAGACCCTGAAATACAAACAGAATCAATAAGGTAACAGAATGCATTTCAAGCCAAATGCTATATGATTGTTTCTCTCAAACAGCGATGACAAAATGATTTGATAAACTGAGAATAAGCCTTTCTCTCCTATGCTGTGGCTTCTCTTGCATTGCGGTCCTAGTTTTATTCAGTTTTCAATCACTGGGGTCTCCCTGCACAACAGCAAGGTTTCTGGAGCCTAGTTTTGCTCATTACAGTGTGCCTGTCAGCTCCCAGGCCATCATTAATGACCCCTGCCGTGACATGCATACACAAACTCTTCTCAAATACAATTCACAGCAGTGGTTTTTTTTTCACACAGTAGGGGGAGCTGGTAGGAATCTAAGCAGAGACATGATAACAAAGACGCAAGAATCAAGCAGTGATACTTGAAAGAGCATGGAAAGAGGTGTTTAAAATCCCAAAGCAACACACTTTGGACAGAACAATCATTTGTCCAGCAGTATTACACTGAACAGAAAACAGAAAGTTAGCAATTGGATAATAATAAATGTACTGTATGTGGATTTTGCCCAAACTAAAAACGCACCTGCTTATAAGGATATGGAATAGTTTTGTCTTTGTTGTGCAGAAGTGTCAGCTAAGGGTGTCAGAAAGTTTACAAATTCAGCTGCATGCTTTATAACTTTTTTCCCACTAGAGCAGTGGTTCTCAACCTTTTTCCCATTGTGACACACCTGACGGACAACGCTCACATATGTGACAGACTGCTCATTACAACAAAAAATAAATGCCCAGTATTATTTAAGATAAGTACTCTGTCTGACAGAAATTGCATAAATAGTAAACCTCCCACACCAGAACAGCACCAACTTCCAGCACTCAAACCGTAGCCACCTTACCTAAGAAATGGCAACACTGGAAATATTACACCGGGCCTTAAAACACCAATACTCCTCCTATTAGGAAAACGGACCAAGCCAGGCTGCTATAGAGCCCTACCCAGAAACCACACAGCAGCAGAAAACCTCACCTCAATCACCTCACCTAACAAAGAATAAAGAGACCATAAAGCAATAATAGAAACATGCAGACGAAAACTGAACGGGAAACTGCAACAAGCCAGAGAGATTGTTTGCAGTGTAACAAAGGAAAAAGAAAAAATTCACCAGCCCTCAAAACTAATCAATAAATATAAAATCAATAGCAGTAAACCATACTAACATAAAGAACAGATTCTTTCAAAACAGCTAATGAATAGAATATCCACTAATTAAAAACTCAGATACAACATTTCCAGTCTCCAATAAAGTATTTCAAAACAGCAGATACAAGACCTAAAAATGTAAAAATAATAAGGATAAAAAAATGCTTCGCTCTCCATACCTGGGAACTTTAGATATCTAGATGCTCTAAGATTGTTTTGAATTAGCAGGAGCAGAAGAGGGTGGGGGGAGGGTTGCTTGTAACTTTCTCCTCTCAGTCACACAGGCTCTCAATCACACACATATACACATACTCCCTCTCACACTTACATAGGCTCTTAATCACGTACATATACACATGCTCTCTCTCACACTTACATAGGCTCTTAATCACACACATATATATATGCTCCCTCTCACACTTTCATAGGCTCTTAATCACATACATATACACATGCTCTCTCTCACACTTACATAGGCTCTTAATCACGTACATATACACGTGCTCCCTCTCACACTTACATAGGCTCTTAATCACACACACACACACATATATATATATATATACATGCTCCCTCTCACACTTACATAGGCTCTTAAGCATGTAGATATATACATGCTCTCTCTCTCTCTCTCATTTAAGAACATAAGAAATTGCCATGCTGGGTCAAACCAGGCCCCAAGAACCTGGCAATTACCCAGACACCAAGAAGATCCCATGCTACTGATGCAATTAATAGCAGTGGCTATTCCCTAAGTAAACTTGATTAATAGCAGTTAATGGACTTCTCCTCCAAGAACATACCCAAACCTTTTTTAAACCCAGCTACACTAACTGCACTAACCACATCCTCTGGCAACAAATTGCAAAGCTTAATTGTGCATTGAGTGAAAAAGAGTTTTCCCTGATTTGTCTTAAATGTGCTACTTGCTAACTTGCTTACATAGGCTCTTGATCACGTACATATACACATGCTCTCTCTCTCTCTCATATAGGCTCTTAATCACACACATATATACATGCTCTCTCTCACACTTACATAGGTTCTTAATCATACATTTACAAACATGCTATCATTCTTACACTTGCATACATGTTTTCAATCACACACATACATACTGTCTCCTTTTCTCTCACTTACACATGTAGGCTCTTATTCACACACTTGCATACCTGCTCTCTCTCTTCCTCTCACTTACACACAGGCTCTCAATCCCATATACACATGCTCTCTTTCACCTACACAGGCTCTCAATCCCACAGTTACACACATGCTCTCTCTCTCTCTTATACACCACACAGGCTTTCAATCACACACTTACAATCATGCTATCTCACACACACTCACACACACACAGGTTCTCAAACTCATATGCTCACTCACTCCCTCCCTCTCTCCCCCCCTCCCCCCACTGAAGAACAACTGGCGGTAGCAGCAACCTTCTCCTCTTCCAACTCTTGTGGCCTCAAGAAAGGGGGTCCCATCAGCCACAGGAGGCTGACGTTGTTCCTCTTTTTGCTCCGGACTGATGCAGCACACACTTGTAACTTACTATGGTCTCTTCTTCCTGCCCCGCAGCCACTGCACACCACTTCCTCTTCCGGGCCAAGAGGGCAGGAAAAAAGACCATGCTGCTAGTGTGGTGGACTCCAGCTATCTTGTTGCATTCTGATAGCCAGGGCAGGGGAAGAGTTAGCATCTCTCTGGGGCTGCTGGACAAGTGGGGGACCGGGACGTGTGGCAAAACAACTGCGTGTGCTTGGCAACACACTGATGTAATGACATACAGGTTGAGAACCGCTGCTAGTGTTATGTAAACTTCATTGGATGCCTTTAGAACAATCAAGTTGATTACTTTGATCTATAGATATCTTAACATGGAAGGCCTTATGTACCTTGCAAGACTTTCAGCGTTTTGTGTTCCAGCACACAGTCTTTGTTTGTGGAAAGTTGTTGATGGTGCCAGCTGTGAAACATGCTCATCTTCAGGAGACACAGAACAAAACATTCTTGATAATTGGTCAAACATCGTGGAAGGTTCTTCCTTTGGCCATTCAAAATATTGTTGATTACCGAGATTTTCTGGAAAAAAACTACAAGTATTTTATTTGCAGCAGGCTTTCTCCCCTATATCTAATTTGTTTTAACACAATTTTAGTATTGTATATGTTTTGTATGAATGGATATGTTTATATTTTATCAGGATGTTTTAATTTATGATCCACCTATGGCAATCGGTTTATGTAATGTTTTACTTTGTTTAAAAACTGTATTATACTATATGTGCCTTCCTGTAAACTGTTGTGATGGTAAATAACTTAATGACAGTATATAAGAGATTTTAAACAAATAAATAAATAAATATAAGTGGAATATAAACATTTTTTAATGATTAACTCTCTGGTTTAGTAGTTTGGTCTACTAGTCTGGTCATCACAGTGAAAATCCTGGCTCCTTATCGAACCCTGTAGTCATGCGCCCTGAATCCAGCCACCAGCTCTCACCCTTAAGTAATGACACCCTCCCTGGGTGCTGTGAACACTGCCTCTGCCGCATCCCCAGATGAACCTGGAAAAAGTAGACCCAATTTGCGGATAACATTTTGGACTTCCATATGGTAGTGCACAGCCTTTGCCCCCTGAACCATCAGGTCAAACCACCTGAAATAGTTTTCATACAAATCCATATCAGCTTTATTTGTGATTTTAGGAATGTTCATCATATAGATTTAGCTGTCAAAAGATTCTCCAGATTTTCCAATTTGCAAGAAAACACCAAATTATCTTTCACCAGCATGACAATTTCTTCCTGCTGGTTTCAATCCATTTTATAAATCTCCAATTTACTCACTTGTGCCTGATTTTTTTTTTAACTCCTTCATTGTCCTATTCTGAATGTCTATTTGAGCTAAATAGTATACTCTGAATATATAACTGTTCTTTGTAATATTTTAATTAAAAATTCATAGTAATACAACTAGTGCACTCTTCATCCCCTGTTGGAAATATAGTTGCTAGCTTTACCATGCAGCTTTGCACCTCCTGATATCTCCAAAGAGGCCATGTAGATCTGAGGACTTTATAGTCTACTGCTGCCTCCTTCTTTGTGCCAGCGAGAACTCCTGTAATATGCCACTACTTGGCTCAATCTCCAATTGAATAGTCATCAGTCCTACTGCAATGACAAGTGCTGTCATTGGAGCTTCCATTTTAGGACAAAAGAATTAATTCACAGGATTAAGACAAAAAGAGGGTAATAGTCAGTACACTGATATATGTATTTATATTTCTCTCTTTCCCACCATCATTTACCAGTTCACTAACATTTTTCTAAAATTAAAAAAAAAATCCATAATAGCCTAAGATGGTAACTTTCAAACAGCTGCACAGGCATACATATACGTGCATATGCTGGCTCGCGCCCAGAGATGTGGCCATTTTATAACATGCATGTTTATGCATGAATGATATAAAGTCAGCTGTATGCGCATACATGAGTGCACAATTTTATATGGACATGCGCATGTGTGCACAAATGCTGGCTCTACCGGATAAGTGGGATTTTATTAGATACATGCACTGACACAATTCCAGTTTCCCCAGTCTGTTCCCAGTTTGCCCAGGTAAAGGATAGGACTTCCTAACCCCCCTAGTTCATATGCCTCCCGTTTACCCTTTTAGCTCCAACCCTTAAAAGCCCACTAACTAGCCTTGTTTTTTTTTTTGTTTCATTACTTACACGCCATCCATAGCAGAATTAAAGTTACCAGCGTGTGCTTGTGCGTGTAAATACTTACGTGCACATTTCATGTTACACATCCAGACTGCCCAAACCCCGCCCTTTTTTTGCCTTTACCATTTGTGCACGTACTGGGAGACACGCGCGTACTCGGGGGCTTCTTAAATCCATGCGGCACGTGGCGACCCGAGACACTTGCGTATCTCCCAGCTTTGGCGCACAGGGCTTTTAAAATTTGCCTGTAAGCATTTGTCAGCATTTGCAAGTACATAAAGGGGGTAATTTTCAAAGGAGTTACATGTGTAAATGTAACATACTGTCATAGCAATTTTCAAAAGCTAGTTAGTTGAGTAAAGTGCACTTTCACGAGTAAGTCCTATGGACAATTCAATGGCATATATTGTAGCAGTTTTCAAAAGCCAACTTTTTCAAGTGCATTTACTCAAGTAAAATCCAGTTTAATTGCGTAAATACTTTTTAAAATCAGGCCCAAAATGTAAAAGTGTGCACCAATTCACAGTATTAGCATGGTACAGACAAAGTACCATTAGTGCAAGCTGACTGACACTCATCAAATTTTATTTTACTCTATGTGGTACATTTGTTTGTAGCAAAAAGGTTCATTTTCCAAATTTACATTTTCATTTGTTTTCTCTACAAGCATTTGTAAAGAAATATTATCACCTATAAAATTACAATATGGCACATATAACAAATACTAACATAAACTGATATCATCTCATGCCCTTTGTTGTTAGTTTCCATTAGAAAATATTATAAACCTATATTTCCTAAATAATATTTGCAAGCTATGTCTCTCCTTTCTCTGACATGCTGACAATGCAAGATTACTGCAATTTGCTACAGGCTCTAGAGATTAAACAAAAATATATTAAAATGGTAACGGCACACCTCATCAAATAATATGTCATCCATTGGGGACATCCACTGTGATCCTTTTCCCCTCCATTACCGTTCAGTGCTCAAAGTGAGAATGAAAATATGAAGAAATTCATAGTAACTTAGTAAATGATGGCAGAAAAGGAACATCTGGCCCATCTAATCTGCCCAGTTATTCTTCTCACTCCGCTAAAGATACATCCCAGCTTCCAGTCACAGTGTGACTATTTGCAAGATTTTCCCTTATCCAGGGCAGTCTTTTTTTTTGTCTTCCTACCTTGTCCTCCACTATCTTTGTTGGAAAAGCCTACGAGATCCCTGCTTAATTCCCTCCAGAACCACCTTTCCAGGGCAACTTTAACCACATAAGGGGATCAGGAAGTACTTTTGTGGCTAGGTCTCCTGGTTTTTTTTCAGTATTTTTGGCTACACTCCCCTCTCTTCCCCAACTCCTGCACTTCCTTCCCTGTTACCAGGCTGCTACTGCTGCTGCAGCTTTCCTCCTCTGCACCAGATGTTGGGGAGGATAGCTGAATGCTGTCTCCATCTTTTATTCACCCAGGCCGACTCAGGCACGCCTCTGCATTCTTCTGGCTCATACAGCCCATACAAATACAACATGAGGTGTCTTCGGCCTTCCAGCCTGCATGGGCTGGTGTGAACACAGTGTTAAAGGTCTTGTGCCATGGGCAGAGCTGATGCAAGGGTATAAGGTACTCTTGGTGAGCTTTCAGTCTTGTGTCATCTCCCACCTAACTTTAAATCTTATAAGTAACCTCTATCCCAGTTTTGATAATTAAACTCAACAATCATTAGGACCTCTCCACCATCCCTCCCTGAAAATTCTATAACTCATAATTGGACATCATATTTTTAAATATTAAACTTTGTTTTGTATATAATACACAAAATAGAAATATGTCTCAGAAATTATGTTACAGTATCTAATGAATGTGTCATCTATGATTTTTGTGGGAAAACTACAAAAATAAATTCATGAAATAGTGAAATACATACATTTATAGATGAAAAGTAATCCATGTGGCATTGGTTGAAAATAATCTCTGAAATA
Source organism: Rhinatrema bivittatum (assembly GCF_901001135.1). Classification (NCBI taxonomy): domain Eukaryota; kingdom Metazoa; phylum Chordata; class Amphibia; order Gymnophiona; family Rhinatrematidae; genus Rhinatrema; species Rhinatrema bivittatum. Next base: position 168,139,621 of record NC_042617.1, read on the forward strand.
GTTGGCTGGCCAGGTTGGCTGGGCAGAACTAGGATATTTCCCCTTATTACTCACCATAGGTAAAAAAAAAAAAACAACATTCAAATTCTGTTGTTATTTCATTAACAGTAACACACACTCCCTCCATTACCAGATACTTAGTGAAGTATCACAAAATCCCACTCAGAACCTACACAGCAAACCTACCATACCAAAACAGCACAAACTCCCAGAACTCAAACAGCAACAACCTTAATCGAAAAGGCAACAAATATTCCACTCGGCCATAGAACATTAATATACTTCCCATTGGGAAAACAAAACAAGCCAGACTGCTAAAAAATGCTTACACAGAAATGGCATGTTTTCAGATTACCTCATGATAGTCAAACATGCAAAACACGGATCCCCTCATTAAGCACAGAAAAAGTGACCACAAGTTATAATTAGAAGTATGCAGACAAACTAAATTGTCATAAGAATTTGCCATATTGGGTCAGTTCATGGGTTTATCAAGCCCACCATCCTGTTTCCAGCAGTGGCCAATCCAGGAAACGAGTACCTGGCAAATACCCAAACAGTAAATAAATCCCATAGTACTGATTTCATTTTTCATTTAATTGATTAAAATGTATTTATTGCTTAACACTTGAGGCCTAAGTGATGTTCAAAATAAAACATTCACATAAAATAACAGAAATGGTAAAACAAAAACCAGACCGATGCCTGGGAAAGATTTTATTTAATTCTTATTGAACATACCCGACTCTGGCCAAAGTTTCGCCTTATAGCTGCATCAGGGGCTCTTCATTTTAGGTAACATCCAGAGTATATGCTCTGGTGCAATATATATACTCTCTGGACGTATCCACTCAAGGAGTATTGGAATCAAAGCTTTTTTTCTGACAAATGAGATGGTCTTTGTATTTAAAGGAATTTTGAAGAAACGATTGCTATTCTAAGTGGCTGGACTCGTCTTAACTAAAATAATTTGCGCTATACGATGTCCTGTCACTGAAAAGCACCACCACATGCAGCACAACACTATGCTCTCAATTGTGGATATAAAGATCGTTTGACTTGGCTACAGAGTTCTTCTCATTGAAGAGTGCCATAAGCTTTGATTCCAATACTCCTTGAGTGGATACTTCTGTGGCTTTCCTGGACTGTTTACTGTCTTGTTTTGTGGGTCCTGCCATAAAATAACATAAATACAAAAAAATTAGAAACAGTACATAATCAACAAAAAATGTGGACGTTCATTCCAGGATAACTGCATTAGAACGGCAATTACTACCCATAAGAGAAACATGAGGATAGCCTGCACGGAGTGGCAGTTGCTAACTAGGGAAGCTTGTTGGGCAGACTGGATGGATCATTTGGTCTTTTTCTGCCATCATTACTGTGTTACTATGTATATATATGCAGCTCACAGAGTTCAAGTCATCGCTAGAAGGTTCCAAAGGGTTGAACTTCCAGAAAAAAAACTTGTGGCAGGAAGAGAGAGAGTTGCTGGTATGGATGAGATGGGTTTTCTGTTGCCAAATAGGCATATTGCGTGGGTTATGGTGGCGTCTCCCCTAGGCCTGATATAATTGTCCCTCTTTGCTTTACAGTCCCCCATTGTTTGAGGAGGGGTTTCCTATGCTAGAAGGTAAATCTAGCAAGTACTTAGCCTAACGCCATATGAAATCAGGAATTTCTCTCAGTTTTCAAAAGCTTTCTGCCCAAAGGGCTACCATGTCATGAGGCCCTGACAACAGCTGTGAATACTTTGTAAACAGAAATAAATAAACCTCAAATTAAGTTGTTACCTGTAAAGCATTTCCTAGTCTCCTCTGCTGCCGCTGGCTACAAAATTCTAAAGATAGTTCAGGGGAAAAGCAGCAAACTCTGCTACAATCTATTTCTAAGTTCCCTTTCTTTCAGGTGTCCTATTACACATCTCTTTTTTGCTACCATTAGATATACAGTATTTACAGCAATATGAATGAAGCATTTTGTATAGACACAGAAAATGGGACAAAAAAATGTGGTATATAGGCCCACTGGTTCAACAAATATTTCTGAACTTTTGAGATGAGTGTGGCAGAGGAGGCCATCATTTTAAGTGGTAGGACACTTTATTAATTACATTTTTTTTTTTTTTAAGAAAGCATTACTTGATTTCTGAATTGCTCTTTTAATTCTCAAATTAGGTACTACACTGTAAACTCCAAGGTCTTACACCACGGAGTGGATTCTCACAGGAGTTATGAGCACAAAATCTGCATGCTAGTTCAGAAGCATCAAAAGGGCGCGCACATTTTCAGTTTTACTCAGAAATTTACCTGGGGTAGTCCAGGGGTCCTCCACGGTGGGGCCAACAGGTACATGTGTAAGTTGCAGTTTTATAAGAGATTTACCTGAATACACTGGGCAATTTATTTGTGCAATTTTACACCTGCTAATTAGCTGGCGCAAATGATATCAGATTCCTCGGTTGTCTCCTATTATTGGGTGGGAGGTCTGGGTGAACTGGGGAGTTCAGGGTGAAGAACAAGGAGTATCTTGAGGGACTGGATGAAATGGCAGAAGTATCAGCAAACTGGTGATTTTAATTACTCAGGTATGTATTAAAATATACTGACTTATGCATATAAATTAGGATTTTATGAGAGCAAGTTATTATTTTTCTTGCATGTAAAATATACACATATATTTACAAAATATAGGAAAAGAACAGGCTTTCAATACATTGCAGGTATTCGCGTGTAACCAAACATAGGGACACATTTTTAAAAAGTGCGCCTGCGCGTACGTTTGTTCGCGCGACCGACGCAAACAAGAATACGCCGGATTTTAATAGATATGCGCCGGGGTCATCCGGGGTCGGAGCACGCAAGGCTGCGCAAAATTGAAGAGGCCTCGGAGGGAACTTTCCTTCCACCCCTTGCCCTTTTCCCCCCTACCTTTTTCTTTTTTTCGCTGTTGTTTCAAAACTTACTTCAACCCTGGGGCTGAAGTAAGTTTCACACGCTGGCCAACTGCCGGCACGCGATCTCAAGCACAGCGGCAAATAGCCGCTGTGCTTCGAGCCTCTTGCCCTGCCCTGTCTCTTTTTGCAAGCCCCGGGACTTACATGCGTCCCGGGACTTTACGCACGTCGCCGGACCTTTTGAAAATAGGCCCTGCGCGTGTGATCCTTTGAAAATCTGGCCCATTTTATAACATGCGGTATCAGCTATGCACAGGGGCAGAGTTTAAAACCTGCGCGCAGGCACAGATTTGTTCGCGCAACCCGGCGCGAACAAATCTATGCCAGATTTTATAACATGCGTGCGCAGCCGCGCACGCATGTTATAAAATCCAGGGTCGGCGCGCACAAGGGGGTTCACAATTGTGCACCTTGCACGCACCGAGCCGCGCAGTCTGCCTCCATTCCCCTACCTAACCTGCCCCCCAGCCCTATCTAAGCCCCCCCATACCTTTGTTGAAGAAGTAAGGCGTAACTTATGCGCGCCCGGGGCATGGGCGGTCTGGGGGTGGGGAGGGGGGGTGGCCTGAGCCTCCAGGCACAGCGGCCATTTGCCGCTGTTCCCAGGATCGCAGGCCACACCCCCTCCCCACCCCCAGACTGCCCAGGACCGCCCATTCCCCGCCCCTTTTTGCAAGCCTGGGACATACGTGCGTCCCAGGGCTTGCGTGCGCGCGCAGGGGCAGCTTGGGGTAGCTTTTCAGGGGTTACGCGCGTATCTTAGGCACGTAACTCTTTGAAAATCTACCCCACAGGTTCTAAAAAACTATATTAGATCTCTTTGTGGCCATACATGCTTGTTTATGGGGCTGCGTGGAGGTGTTTGAAAGTTATCCTCTAAGGGAATTTCTCAGTATTGTTAAAAGCTAATCATTTTAATTTTAAGAGCATGTTTTCAGCTGTCAAACCATATTCAAGATGGCCTATTTTTCCTTTTTTTTTTTTTTCTTTTTACAAATACTTGAAAATATTTACCTCACAGCTTTTTTCCTTATACTAAAATAAAATGTTGGCATTGAGTCAGGGAATAATTGATTCTATTATAAAGAGATTTAAACCTGTGTATTAATTTTTTTGCATCTCTTAAATTTCAAATGATAAATTCTGTAGCTCACAGAAAATTAACATTTTATCAGGGACTTGAACTTATTTGACAATTTATTGAAAAATAATTGATTTGTTAAGCAGCTTGTGAACTTCTTGGCATCCAGGTCAACCCTGACAGGCTGATGGTGTTTGAGGTCTTCCCCCATTGCATATATGGACTTAAAATTCCAATTTCTGTAGGAAAACCAGGACTGCAAGTCCATAGATGTAATGAGACAACGCCAGAACTGGATCAGCCTGTCATAACTGACTTGGTCGGATGGCAACCATATTTGTGAAACTCTTACTCCACAAACTGCTGACCTGTTTGAGTCCCTCTTATTTTGTCAAATGTGTATTGGCCATATGGAAGGATCTGACTCTCATTGACTTAAGCAGCCTTCTCTAATATTTATTTATTTGATTTATATTCCCCTTTTTCAGGCACTTCAAAGCAACTTCTATAAATTAAGCCATAGAAACACAACATGCTTCACAGTATGAACCGTTTAAATTCAATTCCTCCTTAAGTATTTCTGCCTGGTCCTACAAGGAGCATTCACTTGCAGGAAAAAAAAATGTTTCCATCTAATCTGAAAAAGAAATCAAGGGATAATTTTCCATGTTCTATGCTAATTTTAATGCATCCCACTGTTGTGGATAATGGTCAAGGAGTAAAGAAAGTTTGCAGCAGTCAAGTGATTGACTGGCAGTCATTGTGCAAACCCAAACAGGCCTGCATTGAAATCAATTATTGTGCAAAACGGATTTGCTGCATTTATGACCACAGAAATCCTTCAGTTCCCACCAAGTCTCTGATATATTTTTTTTTCTGCGATCAACTCAGCTGCTGCCCTGCTGTCTATCTTACAGTTTCAAAGTCAAGGCTAAGATTTAAATAGAAGTCCTAATCATTATGGAATTCTAGTAGTGGATGATAATTCATCAATCACTATTTAACAGATATTCCTTAAAAATAATGTTATAGTAGTGGAAAATCATAAATAATAAGGACAAACATTAGTAAAATAAGAATTCAGAAAAATATAATTTTGTAACTGCTATCTTTAGCAGAGATTATGGTGTTATGCATTGTACATTACTTTAAACTATACTTACAATTGGCTGACTTTATCAGCAGATTTGACATTCTTTTTATTGGTATGTTAAATGTTTTTGGGTTTTTTTTATTGTGTTTGTATTGCTTGCAGAGTTTGGCTTCTTGTGATTTCCAGTTCAGTTTTTGTCTGCATGTTTCAATTTATATTTTATGATCTCTTTATTCTGTATTTGGTGAGAGTTTATCTGTGTTCTGCTTGTGTGACTGAGGCTTTAGGTATTCTGCTAGCATGTAGTTTGTGTGTAGGGATTTACAACAACCTGGCTTTAATCTGTTTTCCTAATAGGAGGTGTATTGGTGTTTAGGGCCTGATGTAATATTTGCAGTATGGCTATTTCATAGATTGAGTGCTGGCAGTTATGATATGGAAGGCTTACTATATTGGAATTGTAGTTCAGTTTATTCCTGATGGAGTTCTATTTCTAGACCCAGAAGGGGGGGTGACCAAAGGCTGCCCTGCCCCATTAAACAATTCTCCGGCGCCCCCTAGTGCGGACACCAAAAACTGAGAACAAAAAAAAATAAGAGGCCCAAAAACTGAGTGGTTAGAGCTGTGGGCTGCATACAAGGGAAGCCAGGGTTCAAATCCTATTGCCATTCCTTATGCTCTTGGGCAAGTCACTTCACCCTCCATTGCCTTCCCCCTACCCTGGCACTCAGTGATTTCACCTGCACTGGGCCATGGGGGCGGGGGAGGAGGCGCCATTTCATCCTTCGCCTGAAGCAGCAGATTGCCTTCAGCCACCCCTGATGATGCCAGCAGAGAGAGATTCATCCTTGCATTTCCTGCAATGCAGAAGGTAAAATTTGTCTTTCAGGGTACTATACACTAAGGGGGCTGATGCAAAAAAAAATGCTCTGAAAGCGGGCACTGAGTGTTCATGCTGGTACGCGCATGTTGTAAAATTGGCACGTCCCTTTACAAGTGCTGGGAACGACGCGCACATGGACGTGCGCATGCTCCTTTTAAAATCTACCCCAAGCCCCACTTTTACCCCTCCCAACATAAACTTAAGGGGCAACATGCCCTGATCCCATGTTGCCCTGATCCCATGTGCAAGGGGCAAAATAGCACAGCTGGTGCTATTTTTAAAATCGCCAGAAGTGGGCAGGCTGAAGTCCTGCTCTCTCCTGCCCTTATTTTTCACTAGCCATCATAGAAAATTTAGGATGTAAGTGGGAGACCATCCAAGAAGAGAGAGGGTGGGGAGTAAAGGGCATTGAGATGATACCAGGGCATACAATCTCCCTTGATTCTGTGTCTGGGGGGTCAAGGTGGGATCAAGGCATGCTGATCCATTACTTTGGTGTCAGGAGGGCAAAAACTTAACAGGCAAATTTTAAAAGGCCCGCAGGTTTAAAATTCGGGGGTTACGCCCATAGTCGGGCCCGGTGCACGCTGCGCGCATTTTAAAAAATACCCAGCCACGCGCGTAACCCTTGATACGCGCCAAAGTGCCGGGCCAGAAGAAAGGGCCGGGGGCGGGGTCTGGGAGGGGTGGGCCAGGACTGCACCATTAGACGCTGTCCTGGGGAAGCCCGCCAGCAGCCGGCTGGCGCACGGAACTTACGTCTCCTCCTTAGAGCACATAAGTAAAAAAACAAAAAAGGTTAGAAAAGTTAGGGAGGGTTTAAAGGTCGGGGAAGAGAGGAGAAAAGGTAGGAAGGCCAGGTAGCCTTTCTTGGAGCGGACTGGGAGGGAACTGGGAAAAAGGTAAATCGTGCCACCGTGCATAATTTAAAAAATCCTTCCCTGCACGCGGACAAGCCCTCCCGCCTGCACATGCACATATGGATATTAAAATCCGGCACACGTGCACGTGAGAATCATATTTTATAACATGCGCATGCCAAACAGTGCATGTTATAAAATAGCTGTGTCCATGAGCACACATGGACGTCTACATGTTTTTAAAAAAATCTACCCCTTAGTGCATTGTCAGCTAAGTGACATCTTAGCATGCATGTTAAATTTTTGCCACATTCAGTACTTACTTAAAAAGTAGCATGGGTTATAGTCCATAGGAAGTCTACAGTGACTAATAATTGCCTGAATAATAGACACTATCTTAAATGAATACTTCCAAGTCTTGCTCTTTTTAAAAGACACATGCTCTGTATTCTCATTTTGTCAAACTTGATGCATTTGAATTCTTACAATTTCTAATGAGTCATCATTAAAGATACAGAAATACAACAAATACCTTTCATATTCTTAGCTTGACATATTTGTGATTGTTCAGTGATCACTTGCCTAATGATCGTATCATATGGGAAGTCTTCTGTCAAACATTTCTTATACTGTTTGTAGAAATATGGTTTGTTTGATTTTTTTGTTGTGACAACCAGCTTTAGTTATAGGTATGTGACAGGATCATTTTTCATGGCCTTGTCTGGACTGCTGCCAGATCACCAGAAACAGCTGCTCAGCCGAACACTTACAGTAAAGTAATTCTTTTATTTTTGCTAAAGTCTGAAATACAGTTTCATTCCCTACAACACCAACGTCTTCCAGACGGTACCGTCAACCATCTCATATACCATTTCACTTAAAACTTAACTGGCAACCAAATGCCTTGCTACTCTACTCTGTCCAGGCTGCTAAGATCTGCAGCCTACTTCTGCAGATATGCCCACTTAGCTGGTAGCCTTCAACTCAACTGGACCCCATCCAGCTGGGCCACTGCCTTTCCTGGCAGCCTCCTGATGTCAGCTGCTCTCTTCGTCTTTTCCAAGGGACTTTTATTTTCTGCTTAAATCACACGTCATTTGGCCACACCTGTCTCTATAGCTCCTGTGACTCATAGAACTACGTTGGCCAGTTACAGTGATATCACTTCTATATCTCTATCATTTTATACTTTGCAGCACCCTCTGGTTCCCTGGTGGGTTAATTGTACCTTATCCATAGTCCTCTTCCCACCGGGCAGCATTTTTAACTCTCTTATAGTCTACAACCACCTAGTGTCTGCTCTTTAAAATTATATTCCTTCCTTCTCTTCTGCTGTGTTTTTAGAAATACTTCATGAGTTGCCGATAGCCTACACCCTCTTAGTATCTAGGCTTTTACCAGGTGTATGGAGCCTTTGCTCCATCACAAAATGTAACCAGTAGCAGCATAGACTGGAAATCACAAGTTCAACATCCTTTAAAAAAAATATGAAGTGGCACAATCCAGAGAACTGTTTAATAAAGATTTCAGGAGCCTTGGCAAGAAGGTAAGTAGCTATTAAAGGTGTGTGTTTGTCTTGGGGGTAGAGGGGGAGAGTCGGTTAGAAAGAGCTGGTGCCTCATCCTTTCTTTGGGATGAGGAAGAGGGAATCAGAGATCAGGGACCACATTCTAATCATTTCTTTGAAGGAGATGGGTCATTAGAGGGTGGGGAGACATGTTTATGGTTGGGGGGGGGGCCCTGGAGTGCTAATTATTGAGGAAGGCCCCATGAGAGGACCTCTCTCCGTGTTAAATGTTAGAGTCTTGGTGCACTACCATTTAACACCAACTTCTAAGCGGTGTTAAATTTACTAGGGCCAGACAGCCCTTTAATCTTAAGCGAATAAGATGGCAATGAGCTCTGTCACCCTAGCGTGCACGTATTTGCTAATTTGTTGCATACATGACTGATTTTGTGTGTTTTCAGCAATGCTGACTCATTAGTGATGGCACACACTGACTGACAGTGAACATAAAAGCATTGGCCTGTAAATGAAACCCTGGGGGTTCTCCTGGTTTCATGGAAATGTACAAGACGCTTGAGAACACATACAGAGATAAAAGTGCCAAGTGACTCGTCACTGTAAACCCCAGGTGCTAGGGACACTAGCGCATCCCTAGCGCCTCTTTTTTGATGGAAGCGGCGGCTGTCGGCGAGTTTGACAGCCGACACTCAATTTTGCCGGCGTCGGTTCTCAAACCCGCTGACAGCCACAGGTTCGGAAACCGGACGCTGGCAAAATTGAGCGTCCGGTTTTTAACCCGCGAGTCGCGGGCCCATTTTACATTTTTTTTTTTAACTTCTTTTAACTTTTGGGGCTTCCGACTTAATATCGCCATGATATTAAGTCGGAGGGTGCACAGAAAAGCAGATTTTACTGCTTTTCTGTGCACTTCCCCGGCGCCGGCAGAAATTAACGCCTACCCAAAGGTAGGCATTAATTTCTGCCGGCGCCGGGGAAGTGCACCGGGGTAGCGCGTCGAAAACGCATGCACAAATGCCGGTTAACAGTGCGCTCCACCGGAACGCACTGTACTGTATCGGCCTGTATGTGAGTGAGGGGATAATCTTGTGGGCTGCACAGCTGTCAAGAATGGGTGTCTGTGGATCACAGGTCTTATCCTGCCTGAGCCCACTGTAAACCCCTTTTGTTTTGGCTTTTATGTGGTAATGTGGGATTAACTCCTGAATTATGTAAAGTGGGTGAAACTTTCTTTATTGCTTCCAATTCAGCTGTATCTTCAGCCAGCTCTTTTTTCAAGGAAGACAGTTCTAAGCAATTAGGGTAAGCCCTAAGTTTCCAGATGATTTCCCTGAGAATAAATGCTCTACAATGGTTACTTTGGATAGTCCTCATTTTGCTAAATTTATCTGATGGATAACGCCTAAGGAACAACCAAATTACCAATTTATCTTGTGGCCAATTATGTATTTGGGCATACTATATCAGAACAACAAACCTAGGGATGGGTGGGTAGAGGGGTAGGGTGGAAGGGAAGTAAAGAGTTGACAGAAACAGCAAAATTAACAGCTTTGTAAAAAGGCTTAAGTTAAAAGAATTCTTAGCTCTGCCAAGTAAGTTGGACTGAAGCCTCTCCCTTCTCTTTCAAAGCAGACTGGCTAGAAGCTGGGCCTGATCACCTTCTATGATGCACTAAGTCACCTTTTAAGTATCTGTTAAAAGCTGCCCTTAATTTTTTTTTTTTTTTGGTTGGTATGTTTCTATGTTTCTGTTTCTATGTGTTAGTCGAGACTTCTGTCCCCCTGCTGCTTTTGGGTGTCGACATTTTGTCTGGCATGACTCAGCCTCCCCTTCCCTCACCTCCAAAACTACAGGGCCAGAAACAGGTGGTGGTGATGGTGATGCCTTGGCCGCACCAAACGGTTCTAGGTTCCACAAGCTTATTAGAGTTAGCAGTAAACAGGTTGGTCCTAGGCAATTTTAAATCCCAGTTAGGGAACAAAGTGGTCCAGGTCCACTCAGACAATGCCACATCAGTGGCCTATGTGAACAAGCAGGGGGTCACAAAGAGTGCAGCTCTAGCGAGAGAGGCGTGCCTCATCATGGAGATAGCAGAGAGGCATTTCTTGGATCTCTCTGCAGTGCAAATAGCAGGAATGGACTATTTGCAGATGGATTTCCTCAGTTGACAGAAGCTAGACCTGGGAGAATGGGAGCATAATGGATGCATGGGGCACCCCACAGTGGGATTTAATGGCAACAAAAAAGAATACCAAGGCCAGTTGGTTTTTCAGCCGAAGGAAAGTACAGGGATGCAGGGGAGTGACCAAGCTGGTCAGAAAGATTTCTCAACACCCAGGCTGGGTGGTCCTGATAATGCCAGACTGGCCAAGACGTCCCTGGTATGCAGATCTGATAAGAACGAAGAAGGCAAAACTGATCTCACTCAAAGGGATAGCAGTATTCCTCAAACAGGGGCCAATAGTATGGCAAATTCTGAAACATTCTCTTTTACGGCCTTGGCTACTGAAAGGTGAAGATTTAACAGAAGAGGGTACTTAGCCCAAGTAATCCTGACCCTACTAAAGACCAGAAAGAAGGCCACCTCCTTCATATAGAGTCACATTTAGACAGCTTTTGAAATCTGGTGTAAAAGTAGAAGGATGGCACTGATGAAAGCAAGGATTGCTTCAATCCTGCAATTTCTACAGGAAGGGCTAGGCAAAGGGCTAGCGGCTAATACATTGAGGGTGCAAGAACATAAGAACATAAGAAATTGCCCTGCTGGGTCAGACCAAGGGTCCATCGAGCCCAGCATCCTGTTTCCAACAGAGGCCAAACCAGGCCACAAGAACCTGGCAATTACCCAAACGCTAAGAAGATCCCATGCCATTGGTTAATAAAACGGAAAATGTCATAATGCCTCTGTATCGCTCCATGGTGAGACCACACCTGGAATACTGTGTACAATTCTGGTCGCCGCATCTCAAAAAAGATTTAGTTGCGATGGAGAAGGGACAGAGAAGGGCTACCAAAATGATAAAGGGAATGGAACAACTCCCCTATGAGGAAAGACTGAAGAGGTTAGGGCTGTTCAGCTTGGAGAAGAGACGGCTGTGGGGGGATATGATAGAGGTGTTTAAGATCATGAGAGGTCTAGAACGGGTAGATGTGAATCGGTTATTTTCACTTTTGAATAATAGGACTAGGGGGCATTTCAAGCAGCAGCAATTGAGTGTTTCAGAGGGCCATGTAGAGGAGTATGGTGGCTGCTAACATAGATGTGGTACGCTTTCTCAGGGGAGCAAAGTAGGTGAGACCTCCTCAGAAATTAATGCCATGGGACATGAACTTGGTACTGAAGACACTAGTCAGAGCGCCTTTTCAGCCCATCAGGAGGTTTCATTGAAAGACCTAACACTAAAGATGGCGATGTTAGTAGCCCTGTGTTTGGCCAGAAGCATCTTTGAGTTGCAAGTGTTATCCTGCAGGGATCCATACTTATCCTTTTCAAAGGAAAAAGTGACAATCAGACCAGTACCCACCTTTCTACCCAAGGTGGTATCAGAATTTCATTTCAATTAGCCCATCTCTCTTCCTGGATTTAGGAAGGCAGAATGCAGAGGGAAACACAGAGATATGAAGTTCCTAGATGTTCTCAGGTACCTCTTAAAGTACCTGGAAGTGATCAATGACTTTAGGAAGTCAGACAGACTATTTATCTTATTCACATGACCCAGAAAAGGGCAGACAGCGTCCAAAGCCTCAATTGTGAGATGGATTAAGGAGACAATAGTAACAGCCTATATAATGAAGAACAAACCAGTGCCGGAAGGGCTAAGGCGCATTCTACGAGAGCACAAGGAGCGTCTTGGGCAGAATACAGAGTAGTTATGCCTAGGGGCATTTGCAGGTTGGCCACGCGGTCATTTGTCCACACTTTTACAAAACACTATAGATTACATCTTCAAGAAAGGGAGGAGATGAGTTTTGATATTGGGTTCTTGGAAGCAGCATTAGGGATCCCACCTGGGGCAAGCACAGCTTAGGTACATCCCACAGGTTACTGGTCTGGCAAGACAAAGAGAGAGGTTCATTTAGGTCTTACCTGCTAATTGACTTTCCTCAAGTCCTGACAGACCAGTCTAGATCCTGCCCTTATGAAAAGAATAAACAGGCAAGGGAATAAAGGAACAGAGTTTGATAAGTAAGTTAAAACATAATGAACAAGGAAGCACAACTGAATACGAAGGCAGGCTGTTCTCCATTTACCATCTTCTTTTGTTTTGTGATGTGTCCTGGATCCCTTACTGCAGAAAATAGGGAATCAGCATCTTATAATTCCGGGGAAAAGGCCACCCTGACAAGACAGACAAAGGAGCAGGCTGGGTAACAAATTGATAAGTCTCCTTAAAAAAAAAAAAAAAAAAGGAGGAGATATAAGAATACAAGCAACAAGCCACGCTTTGGCTTCTACTGACTTCCCCTCTACTGGGTCAGTCTTTATGGTAGTGACGTCAGAGAGGAAACTTTTGCACTCTGCCCCCATCTGCTGGTGGGAGGGAGAACAGATTAGTGGTCTGTCAGGACTCGAGGAAAGCCAATTATCAAGTAAGACCTAATTGAACTTTTTGAGTTAAAGTAGTAACATCATAATTGAGAAGCACTAAAGTATCTTACTTAGTAACACCTCTTTAGAGCAAGGGATTCTCCTTGAACTTTGAAGCAAGCTTCAGCTTTGCTCCTCCTTAAAAAAAAAACATACAGCCAGTCCTGCTCAGCTTATTAAATATTGTTCCATCTTATCTATTCAGGTCTTAGCATGGTTTTTTAAGCAGCTGTTCCCATGCAATTACACACCTTTCTAGCTGACAACAACTTTCTCAATCAACATCAGTTTGGTTTAGACCATATTTCAGCACTTAATTGTTTGAGATTGCGTGTTGATGTTATATAGAGAGGTTTTGATAAAGGTGCCAACTTTATACTGGGTCTTTTAGACATTCTGGCAGCGTTTTGATATGCTCATTCATGACATACTTTTTGCCCGTATGGCTCAGATCGGAATAGGGGGCGTTGCTTTTAAATTGTTCGAAACCTATTTTCTGGCTGTTTGCAGCAAGTGAGATGTGGAATCTCTGTTTAATCTTGGTACTCCTTAAAAACTGGTGAGCCCCAGGGTTCCTCATTATTAGCATCCCTGTTCAATATATACTTCAGACCAATTTGTAAGCTGCTTGGAGGCCTAAACCTCCATTAATGCCTGAACGCTGACAACATATAATTTTTTTCAGCTTCTTCTAATCTAAGAGACTAACCTAGGGATGATTTCCATATATCTAGCTGCTATAAAAGAAATTGGCCGAGCTGTAATAGGCTTCCTTTAAATGTATCAAAAATTAAATGTATTTATTTCAGTAAATTCCCACCTACTTGATCTTTATCATCTTTCACTTTTCAGGGCTGTACTCTGCAAGTCACACAATTTGTAATCTGGGGGATATTTTTTTATACAAGCCTTTCTTTTCAAACACACGTTTAAAAAGTAGTACAAGAAGCCTTTTGGAAGCTGAGAATTATAAGGAAACTCAAGCCATATCTGGAACAAAATGATTTTAGAACAGTTCTGTAATTGTTGGTGACTGCAAAATTAGACTACTATAATTTGAGCTATTTGGGCCTGCTAAAATATACACTGAGGGCACACAAAATTCAGCAGCTTGGATTTTTTTTTTCCGGTTCATTGAAATTCCATCATATTTCTCCAGTTTGAGTTTCACTATATTGGCTTCCAGTTGAACAAAGAATCCAATTTAAGGTTCTCACTATGATTCATAAAGCCATGAGCGGGATGCCCTGCTGCCATTATTTCCTTATGAAAGGTATATCAGCCTAGCAGAAACTTAAGATCTTCAGGTCAAGGTGTGTTAGATATCCCCGTGCATGTAATCAGGCTGGCTGAAGTCAGAGAAAAGTCCTTCTCCATTATGGGTCCACCATGATGGAATTTATTACCAGCTTCATTTCATATAGAGGTGTGCCCAAAAACTTTTAGAAAGAACTTAAAAGCTCACCTTTTTAGAGAGGCTTTCAGTCTCTATTGCAATTTCACATTTAGGCCTAGATTTTCTAACCTACCGCGGCTTCGTGAATCGCGCGGTATAGGGGGGTAGGGGCGAAGCGGGGGGCGGGCCTGCGAAAGGTGGTGCTATTGGATGCGAAATAGTCAGAGAAAAGGGTTCTTACCTTTTTACTGTCCGCCATCTCTTCGCGGCATCCGCCCTGGTGCCGCCACGACTCCTCCTGTTCCGGTCTTGACGCCTCCCCATTTTAGTGATCGCACGCGAAAAGTCCCTTTTCGCATGCGATCGCTTTGAAAAATGACCCCCTTAGTTTGCACTGATAATTGCTGAATTTAGTAAGTTTTGCTCTATTGTAGTTCACAGTTGTTTTATTTTATCTTATTTTAGTTTCTCTGTTGCTCTTTTATGGAATTTTTGTTTGTTTTAAACTGTGAGCCACCTAGACCTTCGGATGGTGCCTCATATAAATGTTTTTTAAATAAATAATTAGATGTGTTTTAAGAGAAATTAATTGAGGAAAAGACAGCTTTAATTAAATCAGGCCTTTAGTATGCCAAAAATAAAAGCAGAAGCTTTGGTTAAAAAAAAATCTTATAAGCCTTTTGCAGCATTAATGTTTGAGACCAAATGATGTAGATAAGTAGAAATAAAATCATATAGTAATATAAGAATAAAATCTCAAAAATCAGGCCAGCCTGGTGGCTCACTTGCAGAGATGGGCAATGCCACACTGGGGATGGAGATGATGCTTCAGTCAGCGTTCACAGCCCCACAGGGAAGGGTGTCCCAACCATCATGTAATGGTGACATTTAGTGGCTGCTATCTGGTTGCACAATGTTGGCAGATAAACTTATCCAGCTAACTTGACCAAGATATTTTGCAGTGAGGCCATACCACTGAATATACTTGGCTATCTTACAGTTTGTCGGATATGTTTATCTGGTTAACATTCGTAATACCATATAGTCAGCCAATGCTTATCCAGTTACATATGCTGGATAATGCTGAATTTTAGCATTTGTCTGGCTAAGGGTCTCCACTCAGAATGTCTCTGTCCTTCCCCTCACTTACGGGCTGATACAGAAAACCTGTGGGAGAACCGGCGAGCGCCCGCTCTCCTGATGCGCGCCCAGGCCACTCCCCTGGGCGCGCAATTCAGTAAGGAAAAATATGTAAATGAGGGCCCACGGTAAAAGGAGGCGCTAGGGACACTAGCACATACTTAGCACCTCCTTTTTGACAGAAGCGGCAGCAGTCAGCGGGTTTGAAAGCCGACGCTCAATTTTACCGGCGTCGGTTCTCAAACCCGCTGACAGCCACGGGTTCGGAAAATGGACGCTGGCTAAATTGAGTCCTCCACCCCGAGGGCAGATTTAACATTTTTTTTTATTATTATTTAAACTTTTCTTTTACTTTTGGGGCCTCCTACTTAATAGCGCCATGATATTAAGTCGGAGGGTGTACAGAAAAGCAGTTTTTTCTGCTTTTATGTACACTTTCCCGGTGCCGGCCAAAATTAACGCCTGCCTATGGCAGGTGTTAATTTCTGAAAGTAAAATGTGCTGTTTGGCTGCACATTTTGCTTTCTGTATCGCCCATGTTGCATGTTGCGGGCACTATTAGTTTCAGGGGGGGTTGGCCGCACATTTTCGAAGCGCTATTACCCCTTACTGTATAAGGGGTAAAAATAGTGCGTCAAAAACGTGCGGCCAAACGCGGGCTAACAGTTTTACCTTATTGGCCGAATAGCTAGCAAAGTGACAGCCGCTGATTATGCCTAATTATCCATTGTTCCTAGTCAATGACTGTCACTAGGATGACAGGGCTAAGTGATTTGGGAGGGGTCATTAAACAGGTGAAAAGGTCCAGGTATTGGGGAATGAAGGCTCATGATGTCAAATCCTAGCCCTGTTTCCAATTGAGCTAGAAGTGCAAAGGAAACCGCTGCCCCCACCCCCTCCAAAAAGTATCCCTCAATAATGTATATAAAGTACTGTGTTCAGATAGTTACATTTCAAAAAATATAACTTGAGAAGCATATAGCGAAATGTGTCATAAAGCCTTAATATTTATTTTAGCTGAAAGTGTCAGGGATTTGCGCCAACATGCACAACAGCCAGCTGTTGATGGCGAGGCCGGCCCACCACGGGCTCTCCGTCCTTTGCCCGGCTGGATTCCTATGTGGGTGTTGTAAGGGGAAGGGAAAGGCGATGCACGCCGCGTGTTCAACCCTTCCCCTCCCCGGACGTCAGCATGACCGTGCGGCAGGGTCATCGATTGGGGACAGGCGCACGGCGATGATGTCGTTGGCCCAATTTAAACGGCCGGCACGCATTCGTCAGCCTTTTTCTCCACCCCCATCAACATCGATGACTAAACCGTTGCATATTATGCTTGACCAAATTTAATGTTTTCCTACCGTTTTGGTTAGATGATATATTTAGTTGATACTTGTTAGTTAGAGTTAATGTTAATGCTGTACATTGATTCAAAACTGTCGCAGCTATTTAGGTGGGTGCACAAGCCAGTGGGGCGACTTTGTTGGCCCGGGTGGCCCCCTTGCTCGGAGAGCACATCGGAGGGCCGGGCATTAAGGGTTGCTTTGCTAGGCAAAATGGCGAGCAGCCTGGGGGCACTGGTCTGATGCTAGGAGTTTACTTGGCTCATGTGAGGAGTGGATTTTACCACTATATTGTCAACAATAAAGCTGCGGCCTTTTCAGCCACTTCATTCTGTTTTGTTATATGTTGCAGGTGCGACTTTTTGGGGAGGGATAACGATGACTTGGGGCGTTGGTGATGGATCTCGTTGTTATTGTTTTTCCTTTTATTCAGGCCGATACAGTACAGTGCGCTCCGACGGAGCGCATTGTTAACCTGCTCTTGGACGCCCGTTTTCCCTTACCCCTTATTCAGTAAGGGGCGGAAAACGCGAGTCTAACCCGCGGCACCTAATAGCGCCCTCAACATGCAAATGCATGTTGATGGCCCTGTTAGGTATGCCCGCGTGATACAGAAAGTAAAATGTGCAGCCAAGCCGCACATTTTACTTTCAGAAATTAGCGCCTACCCAAAGGTAGGCGCTAGTGTCTGCCGGCACCGGGAAAGTGCACAGAAAAGCAGTAAAAACTGCTTTTCTGTGCAACCTCCGACTTAATATCATGGCGATATTAAGTCGGAGGTCCCGAAGAGTAAAAAAAGTAAAAAAGAAAAAAAAAATTTAAATGTGCCAGCGGCTGTCGGGCTGAAAACCGGATGCTCAATTTTGCCGGCGTCCGGTTTCCGAGCCCGTGGCTGTCAGCGGGCTCGAGAACCGACGCCGGAAAAATTGAGCGTCGGCTGTCAAACCCACTGACAGCCGCCACTCCGGGTCAAAAGGAGGTGCTAGGGACGTGCTAGTGTCCCTAGCGCCTCCTTTTGCCCGTTTCTACCGCACCACCTAATTTAAATACAGAATCGCGCGCACAGGCGAGTGGGCGTTCGTCCGCTCTCCTGCTGACTTTACTGAATCGGCCCGATTGATTGTAGGCCTGTAGGGTAAAACCATTCTTAGTTTGGCAACATGTAGGACACAATTAGTAAACCAACCAATCTCCAGCTGTTGAGTTGATACAAGCAGAGAGCCAATTTACAAAACTATAGTTTTTCTAGATTTCGTTATTAGCATAGATCTTGTAGTCTGTGCAGGACGTTATCCTTTTATCTGCATTAGCACGTTATCAATTCCAAATGAATCTCTCTGAGACTGTGTTGCTTGCAAATGCTACCATCTCCTAAATTTTGGTACATTGCAAGTACTTTTACAGTTGACTTAAATTACTTTTAATTCTTTTGTATTTATTACTATATCAGATATCTGCTTGCACTTCCATTGTTTAACAGTAACAGAAATAATATAATGCTGCAGGAATATGATCAAAGTTGTAGAATAAAGGGGCAATATTCAAAGCTATTTCCCTGGCTAAAATAGCATTTTGCCCGCAGAAATGAACTTTTTGAAAATTGCCCATCCGATATATGGATAAATGTATGTGCATTGGTCTTTAGCATGCATATTTTTCCCTGTAAACTGCACAGGCAATCCCTTGGATAGAGTTAAGTTGGGGCAGGCAGC
Source organism: Rhinatrema bivittatum (assembly GCF_901001135.1). NCBI lineage: Eukaryota > Metazoa > Chordata > Amphibia > Gymnophiona > Rhinatrematidae > Rhinatrema > Rhinatrema bivittatum. Next base: position 168,158,195 of record NC_042617.1, read on the forward strand.
AGCATGTGTACTTTGGGATTTTCAAAATTACACATGTTGTTTTACCTGCAAAACATACTCTTAGAAAAAGCAGGTACAAATTTGTCTGGTTACATTTTCATATGTAAATAATCAAAGCAAAAAATATGGAACTAATTTTCAAAAGTATTTGCTCATTTAAAAGGCGGACTGGGAAGGAACTTCCCTACCCCCTACCTAAACTCCCTCCCTCTTCCCCTCTCCTCTCCTCTCCTCCCCCTAAACCCTTCCTATCTATCCTTTTTTTGTTTGCTTGTTTTTGAACTTACTTCAGGGCCAGAACTGAAGTAAGTTGTGCGTGCCGGCCGGCTGCCGGCGCACAAGTCAACAGGTCAGCGTGCAATAGCGCAGTCCTGGCCTGCCCCCCTGCCCAGACTCTGCCCCAGGCCCACCCTTTCAGAGAGGCCCAGCACTTGTGCATGTACCAAGGTTTACGCACGTGGCCGGGCCTGTTTTAAAATGTGCGTAGTGCGCAAGGCCCGACCACGTGCATAAACCCCCGGTTTCACGCACACAGGCCTTTTAAAATGCGGGCCTAAATGTAGCATACTATCGTAGCACTTTTCCAAAGCCCATTTACCTGCGTTAAGTGCTCTTAACATGGGCGAAACCTATTGACAATTTAATAGCATATATTATAGCAATTTTCAGAAGTGACTTTGGGGTAAAGGCGGTATGAAGTATGACATTTATTAACATTTTTTAAAATATTAGCCACAAAATATTCATTTATCTAAGTCCAGCACATCAACTTTAAATGTAGGATACCATAAAACCCAAACTCTTTGCAATTATGAATTTACAGATTTGAAAATAAAAGGCTGATATTCAGCAGTGAGGAGCCTGTCTTAGTTAGCCAGATAAACTTATGCCAGATAATCACTGGGGCATCTGTGCCCCTGAATATACTCAACAAAGCCAAAGTTATATGTTCATCCAGATAACTTTGGAACTGATTTCATGGAGTCCTAAAGTTATCTGGCTAATTTAGCCGGATAATGCTGACTTTCGGCATTTATCCAGCTAAGCCCTAGAGTCATCAAGCTGCTATATTTTTTGCAGGAGGGGTCCCATTATCACGGGGAAGGTCAAATACTGTGGCCAAACACCGTAACACAAAAGAATAAGGCAAGCGGCCTGTTAACACGATGGCGCCCCCCCCCCCCCCCAACCTCCTGGGACCGCCATCGTCTTAAAGGGCTCCTGGCCTCAAAAAATGTAAACTGTGGCCAAACAGGGAGGTTGAGCGGGAATCTGTTCTGTTTCAACCTGGGGCTGCTGGTTGCCCCCAAAATGAAAAACAGTGTAAATATGCACACGTTGGCTTTGGGCGGCCACTGCCCCCCCCCCCCCCCCCCGAAGTCTCCAATATTCACCCCCAGGCCTCTGGCCCCCTGAAGTCTCCAACATCCCAGCCCTAGCCACCTGAAACCTCCAACACCCTCATCCTGGCCCCCCAAGGCCTCCAATGCCCTCATCTCCCAACACCCCCACACCTCTGCTCTTCCGCAGTCTACAATATCCCCACACCTGGCTCTCAGCCCCGCTGAAGTCTCCAATAACCCAATCCCTACCCACCCCAGCCCTGCAAAGTCTCCAATACCCAACCCCCTCACCTCCCTGACCCAATCTTATTGATTTTTTAGATTGGGTTATTTGGGAATTGCATCAAGGAAGAGCAATTGATGTGATCTACCTGGATTTAGCAAAGCTTTTGATACGTTCATAGAAAGCTTGTGAATAAAATAAGAAGCTTGGGAGTGAATATCAAGATGGTAGCATGGATTATAAAATAATTGATTGATAGTGTAATGGTAAATGGAACCTACTCTGAAGAGAGAACCGTGTTAAGCGAAGTGCAACAAGGAGGTGGTAAAAAAAAACAAAACAGTCAATGAATTCAAAGGGGCATGGGATAAACACTGTGGATCTCTAAAGGCTAGAGTACAGAAATGAAGCAGAGGGTTCATGGGGGAAAGTTGCACTGAGCATAAGTACTACCTTTAACAGCCAAAACCTTGATGCTTTTGACACAACTACAATATGGCTCCCCGCTTTGATGGAGAGGGAAAAACGGGGAACTGGATATAGACAACAACCAATATAGGCCCTAGTTTTTACAGTCTGAGGTACTGACATGCAGACATAAGGGGAAAAGCACAGGACACTTCTATAGACAAGTCCCAAAGCAAAGATCATGAAACAGCATTGTCTGAATTATTGAGCAGGCTCCTCAACCAGTAAAATTGTTGCTAGCTGTAATTTATAGGTTTAACAGTTGCTTGGTTTTGATTGTAAATATTACTACTCTTATCATAAGGCTTGGGGGTAACTGCACAGAGCAGCAGTTCCTACCCTTGAGAGAAACATGGACGTATCCTACACTGAGTAGCAGATACTACCATAAGAAGTTTGCAGGGCAGACTGGATGGCCATCTGGTCCTTTTCTGTTGTCATTACTATGTTATAATTGCGGAAAAACAATATTCTAATTTATTTAGAACTTTTGTCAGACCAACAGCTGAAATTCACTACATTTATAATTCATAGAAAAATATTATCGCATCTCAACTGATGGACTGATTCTGTTTGTAAACTTAGTCCATCTGTGAAAATAACCAGCCAGAGAAATGATTCATCTACAAAATTATCATCCACCCTGTGATATACTGTATCTGTATAAAATGCATGTGGGCCAGATGTACTAAGCTTTTTTGCCCCCAAAGGCACAAAATGGAATTTGCATGCTTAAACATTTTTATCTCTTTTAATTCCATTAAAATTACATATAATATTTGAGAAAATTATTATTTCCCAAAGGGATTTTTCAAAGCTTTTCAAAGCAGACTATTACAATAATGACTTCCAAACTGTACTCTGTTTTTATTCAGTCAATAATGTATAAAAACAACTTTCAGGGTTTATTAGAAACAACTGTCAGTTGTTCTCATAAAAGTGCATTTTAATTACCATTATGCATCTTTAGATATTAAAGGAGTGAAATTAAAGTCTAATTTTTCACATATGTTTTGACTGTACTAAAATAAAGAACCGATCCTAGATAGTTTGAGAAGTAGACAATAATGGATATATAGTAGAAATTTACACTGGACAACCTGGGGATTATTGAATTTTATCACTAAGGATAAATGTTTGATGCCATCTAGCTGCGATAAGTATGTTCTCTGGTAATACATTACTGAATTTTCCACCCACATTTTCTGACTTTGCTTCATAAACATAGAAGAACATTATTTTTTCTTTGTTATGCCTCTGAAGATTTAGGCCATATAAGGGGAAATTCTGTAACATTTTGCATAAGTAAATCAGCAAATATGCGCATAAGTTACACCAATATTCAAAATAGACTTACGCACATAAATCAGTTTTGAAACTTATCCCAGCAACACTATGCACACATAGTTACACCTGCTATTTGTGCACATAGTATTTCCAAGATTATTTTTGGTCTATATTTTTTTTTAAATCAAAAAGTAGGATGGACTACAGTCAGGGACCAGGAAAGGAGGAGATGCAGAATGCCATCTCCCTTGGACTACAGAGCCTCTGATGTCAGAACCTCTGATGTCAGCCAGGATAGAGCCGAGCTTCAAACAACTCCCCTGCCCAGCAAGAACAAAGCAAACAGTAGCGGCCCCATGGTCTATGGGAGATGGTGTTAAGTTTCTCCTCTTCCATTCTTGGTTGCCAACTGTAGCCCCTCAGTAAGACGCAGATTGGAGAACTTACTGAAGGCTGGAGCAACATGGAAATGATGATATCAGCTGGAAAAGGGGACCGAACGTCAACACTCTCAGCTGAGCACAGTTCTGCCCCCTTTCCAGGTGATGACATAATCCCCCACATTGGTCCAGCCCTTGGGGCCTCTGATGCCTGATCGCTTCTTGTCTTCAGATGGGGGCATGAAGCACTGCTTTCTACTGGCTAACATAGTCACCATGCCAGTCCAGCCTTCGAGAGTGCTTCCATTAGTGTCTTGCTGAGGTGCTGTTATCAAGGAATACGGAAGAATTAGGAGATGAAAAGACCTGAGGACTGTGGGGCATTTGCTGTCTGCTATTTTTTCAGCCAGCAGGATTGAAGCTCCACCATCTCCTGCCTAACATCATGATCCCTGTGAAGGTCCAGCCTTCAAAATGCCCCTTCAGCAGTGTGCAGCTGCTATCACAGCCAAAGATGTGTGCCAAAGGGATATGACCTTTAATAAGCTCCTTGCTTCACATTGATGGAACACCAAGGGGATTTGAAATGCAAATGCACAAGTATGATTTGGTGGTTTTGATTTTGCCTGTGACTTTGACCCAAGATTTCAAGCATTGTTGGAAAGTGAGTTTACAAGGTCATTACAGTTTTATATCTGCCATGCCTAAGAAGAGGAAAGGGTATGATCGGGCCTACCTGCCTATTCTACCATCTCAATTTGTGAAGGCCACACTCAATGGCTTTGCAATTTCCCCAGGTAAAGGTGTATGTCAGGGATATCTAAGCTTGAAAATTGAGCAACCAGTCTGTGTGGGACAGAGGTCTCACTTTACCCTGAAATTCATACCCATCCAGAGATGGTGAGAGGCTCTAATCCGGGTCCTCTGATAATGAATCAAGTCCTCATAATGGTTTCTTCTTCTGCTTTTCAAGTCAGGAAGGTACTTCATGCGGGGTATGGATAGAGATATTCCAGCTCCTAGTTTGCAAGCTGTTCAAAATCAGAGAGGTATGATCTTTCTAGAGAAATCTTCTGTATTGACACTGGATATATTATGGACTGCCATTGTTGGTATGGCTAAGATCCTGACTATGAGAATGGAATCTACGTGATCTACTTTTAAGCAATTACATAGATGAATGCTTAAGCACAGGTTTGGGGATCAATAACAGATTACATTGGCTTGTCGAACAAATGTAAAGTATTGCAGGGATATTGGGATTCAGCAATCAGGGGCCTCCCAGGATGGAAGATGCATACAAGAGGTTAGGCCCGAGACATGATGAGGAAGTTCACTCTTGACAGGAGTAAGGAGAGAGATGAGAAGCTGGAGTGCTAGAACTAAATATCAAGACAAGAACACTAGAACAGGATCAGGATCAGAGGCCAGAGGACAAGAGCGTCCATGGTGCTGTTGCTGATAAGATTGGTTGAACCAGCACTCTGTGCCTTCCAGGAGTGTCTTATATAGTGGTCTGGGTTTGGGGCACACCCAGTACTGGTCCAAATGGATTGCCTCAGAGGTGTGTCTGTTTTTCCCTAGTATAGCAGTTAATAATGCTAGGATTCCCTAGCGAGCCAGCCACTGTCTACAGCTCTTTGACAGGTGCACAGTTTGCACCTTCCAGGGTCGTGGGTTCAAACCTCATTGACCCTGACATGATGTGATGCATCTCTGATCAAAAATAAAAATGTGGAGGTCAATATTGAGCCACTGTGTAACTCAGCTAGTTAGCTGGATAAACGTAGCTTATAGATTCCATGTGCAACTGTGCTGCAGTATATATCCGGCTATCTTAAAGTTAGCTAGATAAGGTTATCTACAGGTCGACCAGAGTTAGCAACAGAACTTATCCAGTTAACTCAACTCCTCCCAATTATGCCCCCAGATTGCCCCTAAGAGCTGGATAAATTGTAGCCGGATAACTTACTATCTGGCTAGAATTTAGCCAGATAAGTACCCAGATCTTCATTTAGCCAGATAACTTTGGAGTTATCCAGCTAAGTGCTTCTGAATATGGACCTCATGGAGACCAATGTTCAGCCACTGACTGAGCAAGTTAAATGGATAAACTTATGCAGATAACTTTACTGAGATACTGAGCAGTCTGACCACACTTTACTCAGCTATCTTAAGGTAAGTTTATCCAGGTAACTAGGATAGCCAAATAGCTTGCTTACACATATCCAGCTAACTAAGGGCCTAATTCATCAAGGCATTTTTCCATAGGAACAGAATAGAAGAAATGCCTTAGTGGTTCAGACCCTAAGCTGGATAAGTCTGAAAATTGGTACTGATCTGACTAAGCTATCAAGATAAGTAGCTCCACCCCGGATTAGTCAGATAAACAGTTAGGGCCTCACTTTCTAAAGTATCGCACGCCTGCAATACTTTAAGTAATGAGGGCAGGGGGCCGAAACGGGGGGGGGCGGTCATGCGCTAGCCGGCAGCGATCGCACCGCCGCCGTGCGATCGCTGCCGGTTTCGCACCCAATAGCACCATCATAGAAGGTGTAGCTATTGGGCGCGAAATAAGACGCGAAAAGGCCCTTCCCTTTTCATTGTCCGCGGCGTCTTCGCGGAGGCGGCCCCGGTGACGCCCCGACGACTCCTCTTCCGGGGCCGACTCCACCCCCATCTTGGTATCGCATGCGATAAGGGACTTTTCGTGTGCGAAACGTCCCTTATCACGTGCGATCCATCTGGTAAATGACCCCCTTAGTTGGTTAAGTGGTGGATGCTCAACATGGCTGAATATTCACACAGCACCATTTAGCATGCTAAGTTGGAACTTAACTGGCTAAGGGCCTCATTTTCTAAAGTATCACAAGCCTGCGATACTTTAGGTAATGAGGGGCGGGGGGCCGAAACGGGGGGCGGTTCTGCGCTAGCCGGCAGCGATCGCACCGCCGTGGTGCGATCGCTGCCGGTTTCGCACCCAATAGCACCACCATAGAAGGTGTAGCTATTGGGCGCGAAATAGGATGCGAAAAGGCCCTTACCTTTTTGTCGTCCACGGTGTCTTCGCGGAGTCGGCCCCGGTGACGCCCCGATGACTCCTCTTCCGGGGCCGACTCTGCCCCCATCTTGGTATCGCACGCGATAAGGGACTTTTCGTGTGCGAAACGTCCCTTATCACGTGCGATCCATCTGGTAAATGACCCCCTTAGTTGGTTAAGTGGTGGATGCTCAACATGGCTGAATATTCACACAGCACCATTTAGCATGCTAAGTTGGAACTTAACTGGCTAAGGGCCTCATTTTCTAAAGTATCACAAGCCTGCGATACTTTAGGTAATGAGGGGCGGGGGGCCGAAACGGGGGGCGGTTCTGCGCTAGCCGGCAGCGATCGCACCGCCGTGGTGCGATCGCTGCCGGTTTCGCACCCAATAGCACCACCATAGAAGGTGTAGCTATTGGGCGCGAAATAGGATGCGAAAAGGCCCTTACCTTTTTGTCGTCCACGGTGTCTTCGCGGAGTCGGCCCCGGTGACGCCCCGACGACTCCTCTTCCGGGGCCGACTCCGCCCCCATCTTGGTATCGCACGCGATAAGGGACTTTTCGCGTGCGATCCATCTGGTAAATGACCCCCTAAGTGGTGCTAAATATTTACCAGATGGATCTTTATAAACTGGAGAATCAAAGCAGGAGACTCAATCTCTGATTGCTGAATTTTCCATTATCCCCTTTGGCAATGACAAAATAAAATATTTTTAAAAATGTATTAGGAAATTTTAAATGGTCCTTTGGACTCCATACCACCTGTCACTAATATTTTTTATCTACCTACTGGCTCTAGAGGCGGGCTCAACCAGGCAACAACTAGAAGAGCTGAGCTTCCTACTGATAGTTTAGATCTTACTGTTTCTTGCAGAATTCACAAGCTAAGGTGACTCCTAGATCCACATTGTTAGTTGCCTTTTCCCTTGAGTCAGATAATAAGTTGAACTTTAAAAAATATTTTTTCGTGCTAAGTAAAATGTTTCTTGGCCATAGAATCGATCTGTTTCCTGATTTGTCTAGACCAATACAGCAAAGACATAAGACCTTTTTTTAAAAAAAGCAGAAAGTTGTAGCACTTGGGGTCTGTCTTCAGGCTTAGACTTACTTGAAAATGGAGGGTACTAAATATGTTTTTTAGGAACCAAATCAATTATGTAAGTTTTTACAGGGAAGGACAAGGTCCACAAATGTGGTTGTCAATATTGATGACTGCAGTTAATTTGATATATTAAATTTTGAATCCTAAAAGATGCTTATGTTGTAATGCCTGAAAGTTAATTTATCCTTTTTTTTAAAAATCCCTCATTAGTTCACATTTTAGATTATGGGCTATAAGTTTATACATAGTGTTTTTTTTTCAAGTACATTTTTGGAGCCCAACTTTCAAAACTGTCCATTTGCATGCATAAGTGTGCCCACGGAGATTAATGTTAACATTTTATTAACAGTGTGGTGGGAGTCACACAGTTTAGAAAGTGTCACGTATTTCTACTCCAAAAGTATACATGTAGGTTTCAAAACAATTGTTTATTTGAAATGCAGAAACATATATACTTTCCCATATTACAAAAATTGCAAACTTAAGGCCTGATTTTCAAAATGATTTATATGCTTAAAACTGAGTTTTACATTGTCAGTCCACTTTACCTGTGTAAGTGTGCTTTTGAAAATTGCTACAATATATGCTATTAAATTGTCAACAGGTTTACCCACATTAACGGATAAATTAAATAAAAAATACACGCACGCGTCCCTGTGTGTGCTACCCGGCGCACGCACATGAATGCGCGATTTTATAACATGCGCGTGACAGGCCCGCGCACATTTTAGAAGGGGCCCGGATGCACTTGTAACCCCTGTTATGCGCACAAGAGCCGGGCCTCAGCAAAGGGGTGGTCCAGGGTGAAAAGAGGGACGGTCCGGGGGGCAGAGCAGGACGGGGCTGGAGGTGGCTGGTACAGAGGCTATTTGCCACTGTGCCAGGGAATCGAGCGTTGGCAGCCTGCCAGTGCGCAATTTCTGCAGCTCCAGAAGAGGAGCAAATGGTAAATTAAAAATTTGGGGGTTAGCTAGGATAGGGATAGGGAGTGGGGCGGATAGGGAAAGAGGGAGGGGAGTTTAGGTAGGGGGTTATAGAAGTTCTCTCCCAGCGCACTCCTTAATTGGAGCGGACTGGGAGGAACTGGGAATAAGGCCGATCGTGTCGCCGCACGTACGTGGAAAATTTACCCCCCATGCACGCAAGTCACAGGCTGCGCGCACAAGTGAGCGTGCCCCTCATATTTTATAACACATGCGCGCTTACGCATGCGTGTTATAAAATTGCCACATCCATGTGTGTGCACTGGGTAGCGCACACACATGGACGCGCACGGGTATGTTAGAAAATCTACCCTAGTGCAGTAGAATCCATTTCTAATAGAACAGAGATAACGAGTACACAAATCTGTAGCTCTTGAAGGGATTTTGCAAGTTATAATGACAGTAGAGATTGGGGATGTGAAGAAATGATGATGAAATTATGTCATAACATAGGGATGGACAACTTTGGTCATCAAGTGCCACAAACAGGCCTGGTTTTCAGGATGTCTATTATGAATATGCATGAGACAGATTTGCATTCAATGGCGGCAATGTCTGTACATCTCTTTCATGCATATTCATTGTGGTTATCCTGAAAATAGCCCTATTTGTGGCTCTTGAGGACTGGAACTGGCCATCCCTCAACCCTAACATAACTAACACTTTAGTCACCAAATTTCATTCATACAGTTCACAAACTTGGCTCCAAAACTTGGACTTTAAAGTAAAATGTTGCCACAACTGCCATACAATACAAAGAAGAAAATATAGTGCACGATATAAAAACACAGTTAGATATAATTATGAGCAAGATGCTTATTTCTTACTAATTGCTAATTTTAAAACTCTAACCAGTGGAGAGATTTGATTATAAAATCAGATTTGAATTCTTCTGGCACACTGAGGATCTGATTCGCTGAGGCTTTTCTCCCATTCTATGGGACAGACCTTGAAGCTAGTCTTCAAAATATTTTTTTCCACAAAATATTTTTTCCTTTACATCAGATAGCCTGATGTTTAGGGCTGTGAGATTAGTATCCTCACCTGCAAATCAAGTGTCTCAGTTTTTTCCTGCTTCTAAAAAATAAAAAAAAATTAAGAACAAGTTTGCAAAACAAGCTTCTTTTCATAGTGTGCAATAAATTTCAACAACGTTTATGAGCTATTTTTTAACAATAAGCAAGTCAGAAAGACTATGAAAGAACAACTGATATGGAAATTCAAAAAATAAAATATCTCAATGATGTGTGTATGTGTTGTACTGTTTAGAATTTGGAAGATATTTGCAAATAGTATTTGTCCATAACCAAGTAATTCCACTTGTATAATAACTTTATAGTGTGCAAGGAGCTGGGTAAAGCTTATTTAATGTTTTGTAAAAATATTTAATGCAGCCTGGTTTGAAAAGTCTTGTGTGGTCACTGGTAAATACTGTTGTGCTCTTAAATGGAATAGTATTGACATAACAGCTGTCAGGCAATGGGAAAATGGAAATCTAATGAAATACTTATACAGTGAGATTTCATGATAGATTGAAGTAAAGAAATGGAAGAGGAGGACTGTAGTCAGAACCCCAGTTAGCTAGAAAGGCATGGAAAATGCCACAGAGTTATGACAACCACCTGCTGCTCCCCCTTTTACTAAATTGTTGAGGTAAATATGCTAACAAATCTAAAAAAAAAAAAGCACCACAGGATCAACCTTGAGAGAGCACAGGAAACTAGGAATCTTGAATGTAGCACTGTAAAATCAGTTCTGACCATAGAGCTATTCCTGTGAGGCAGTATGAGAGAAAATCCCCTCCCCTCAGCTAATTGCAAATACTATTCTGTGAATATATATAATGCCATTGAACATGTGTGGTCCCAATTTATATATTGTACAATTATCAGGAATTTCTTTGCTGGGAAGCCCTAAATACATTCCTTATAGGAAGACCAAATACAGCCATAAAAAATGTTGGCATTGGGCTTAAGTTTATTGTAAACCGGTGTGATGTGCTTGCACGAACACCGGTATATTAAAAGCTGTTAAATAAATAAATAAATAAATAAATAACTAAATAACTAAATAAGCTTACTAAGCTATCTTTTTTAAGAAATTTAAACCACAAGTATTTTTTCTTTTTACATTGTCTGCTACTTGCAGAGTTAAATTAGGGAATCTGAAGCCAGTAGTAGCAGTTCTTCTTGCTTATAGCTAGACGGAAGTAAAGCTAAGAATAATTTGTGCATGCTTTGCTTGTAGCTTGGAAGTAAGGAGTATAGTTTTGGTTAACAGGAAGCACATTCTGCTTTGGAGAACCACATTACTGAAAGCTTTATAAAGAGCACTAAAACATACGAAGCAACACACTTTAGAAAAATGAATGCATGAAGGAACGGAAGCAGTGAAATCTCAGAACTTAAGTGACTTTTCCAGAAATACAGCACCTGAAGTTTTTTCAGACCAGCAGGTCTTAATTGACATGTTTTCATGTTTCCTTTGATCTTTTGCCAACTGGGTTGAATTCTTAACAATGAAAGGTTAAAAATTCTACAATCAGGTTCTCAAAAACTATTTCTATTTACTCGTCTTAGGTTTCCACTTTTACTCTATTGTAGCAAATGAACAGGATTTTAGTTTATTGTTAGAATAATTTACTATTCATTGCAGATATTAAAAACATATATTTGCTATGAATAATACATTATTCTAACAATATAAGAACAAATGTATATTTATATATGTACAGTATATATACACATATATTCGCAGTATAGCATTTGCAATTAGCTAAAGGAAGGGGATTATGTATTTTGGAGTTTATATTGGCCCTGTATAATTCCCTGGTGAGACCTCATTTGGAATTCTGTGTACGATTTTAGGAGACTGTACCCTCAAAATGATATAAACTGGTTCAGAGGGTGGCTCCTAAATTGATCAGTGGTCTTTATTGTAAAGCATATGGGGATAGACTTAAAGATCTAAACCTATACACCCTACTGGGAAAGGTATAGGGGAAATACGATAGAGACATTTAAATTCCTCCAAGGTATCAATGCACAGGAGGCAGACCACTTTCAATGGGAAAGAGGATCTGGAACGAAGGTTCATAGGATGAAGGAGAAAAGGGGTAGACTCAGGAGTAATCTTAGGTGAATGCATGGAACAGCCTCCCAGTGGAGGTGGTGAAGGCACTGAATTCAAGAAATCATGAGATAAGCACAGGGGATCTCAGAGGGAGTGGTAGGTTTGTAGAGTTGAGCAGTTGTAGTTGACGAGCAGACTAGATAGGCTGCATGGTCTTTTTCTGCCATCATATTTACATCTATATATACACATGAGCACTATTTTACCCTAGGCATATCGTCTTTCCATTAATCACTAGTCTTTTGCAGATCTTAGTGTGAAGAAATATAGAATACTAGTGGTCATTTTCATTCTGCTTCTTATGAAGAATACAAGTAATATAAACACAATTAGTAGCAATTTTCAAACTTTCCACACACAGGGCCTCTGACTTTGTTTTCATCACTCCCCTTCTTGTTTTCCATTTCTGGATGGTATTACATTAATATCTCATTTTTTAATCTGTTTTATTTTTTTTTTCTTTGCAGTCTACATGCTGACAAAGTACCAGTATTGCATCCAAATAAGGAGTTGACAAGGCTGCAGTTTGCCGAATCCTGCCAACCAGTCTGATGTGCCCAGCTGGACTATGTATGTAAAATACCAGTAGATATATGTGTCCAATGATGTCTGAGGCTTACTAATGAAATCTAGTAATATTACTCTATCATTGATTTCTTTCCTGAAAGTGGTAAATTATACACATATTAGAGTATCTCCAGTGCATTTTATTGGGCGATGTAAGATCAAGACTTTCAGTACAGAATTGATCTTGCAAGTTTTTATTCAGATGTGAGGTAGCATAGACAATTTTTATCTCTCTTGAATTTTCAGTAGGCAACAGTACAACTTCGGTAGACAAGTCAGTTGACAGTATGATTAATACTCCTTTGCCTTTTGCACTGTTTTTTTTCATATACAACAAAATTGCAAGAGAAGGGAAGGACTGCTGTGGAGCCAGTGCTCGCAGTCCTGAGGGGAAATAGAAGCAGATGTCAATCTAGAAACAATGCCTCCTGTTCAGCATAAAATTGCATTAAACATGGCTCTGAGGAAATTTTGTTCTGCACTCTGAGCAGTACATTTTCGCTGTAATTCCTGGCCTTTTAAAAGGAGGATGATCTTAGCGCTGCTGCTCTATTAGCTAAGTAAGACCCCAGTTAGATTTTCTGACCCGGTCCCTGCTTCTCAGGCTAGCTGGGGCTAGGAAAGCAGCAGAGGCATTGTTAACAAGCAGCAGGGAAAGATAAGCCAATGACATTGCACAAGAGTAACACCTATTGACTAGCTCAAGGGCCCATGCTCCTTAGGCAATGGATTGTCAAAATGATGATGGAATTAGATGAGAGAGGTTTTCTCCTTCATCTCTATTTCTAATCCTATCAGGAAAATGCTAATGAATTTTGATAGCACTGTTTCCACAGTAAAGGCCAGTTCTGATAGTCTTTGAAAGCAGGAGGGAGCTGCCAGTTCAAAAAAAGGAAGCCAGGACTGGAGGGGAAAATAAATTGCATGTTCTGCATGATGGCTTGGCAAAGCTTCTGCTATAAAGACTGCCGTGTCCCCACAAATGCAATAAGGGTTGTCAGTAGTAAATGTATTTGTGAAAACTCTGCAATAACCAAACCCCACTGTAGGGATTAGACCTGGAAGGTCTAGGAGGCTTTAGAAAGTGCAAGTACATGAAGAAAATGACTTAGTGCTGTAAAGAGAGGCAAAAGTGACTAAACAATATCAAAGAATATTATTAGATTGATGAGCTGGTTACTCTTTCATTATTCTATTCCATTTCTATGTCATTACTGGTAGAAGAAGCAGCAAGAGCTAGTGTATGAACTCTTTGGCAGTGTCTTCATTTTGCACACATAGGGGCTCATTCGAAAAAGTTTAACAGTGACACACATTTTCTACAGGGTGGCCCATGGAAAAGTAGCCCGCCTCCAATACCAGTGCCGCGCAGGCAGACTACATTTCCATGGGCCGCCCTGTATAACAACTGATGAGCAGACGCTAACTCAGTTGGCATATAGCTTAGCATTATATTCTTTTATAGTCTCAAGCTGCCTTCAATTTGCAATGGATGCCCAGTACCTTGATTAAAATACTCATATCAAGGTGGGGGCAACCCATAAGATCACATACATGATTAGGGGTGTTATGATAGTACAATAATCCACCAGCAGGATGGGATTTATCATACTGAAATGGCTATGGGGGAAGCTTATTTAGCATTTCAATTTTCCTGCTAGTGAAAATGAGGGGCAAAATTGACAGTATTTTATAAAAGTATGGACTAAAGTCAGGGATCTGTGTCCTGTCCTGTGCTTATGAGTGTGCTCTTCTGAAATGGTCTTCTCTCATGTACCTGTTATGAAAAGGTTTGGCGTGGGGGAGAGCTCAAGAAGATGAGAAATCCTAGCCTCAGCACTTTTGCACCCTGTTGCTGTTTTGTGACTGAACATTTTTGAATTGACAAATCTGAATTAGCAATTAGCCTTTGCAAAGTTTTTCTTATTTTATTTGGTTTGTGACCATTGATTCTTAGGTTGTATATGCACCAAGAAGTCGATTTTAAAAGCCTTGCTCGTGCAAAAAATGCCCACGTACCCACATATATGGGCCGCGCGCAAGCAACACAGATTTTAAAGAGCTGTGAAGTACGTGCATGCATACCCGTGCACACGACTAAAATAAGAGGGCGGAAAAGGGGCGGAGCACGGGCATTCCCGGCAGGGCCAACAGTTATGCATGCGACTTCATATTTTCAAACCGGAGACCGTGGCGTGTGTTGGCTTGCTATCGTGTAAATTTGCAGCTCCAGATGAAGAGCAAGTCTGTAGAGCTCGAGTTTTAGGGCTTACAAGAAAGGGTGAGGGGTTTGGGTCAACTGGGGGGGGGAAGGAGTGCAGGATGAAGAACCAGAGGTGTCTTGAAGACCTCTATATTAATTGGGCAAACTGGTAGACCAATTAGAAAAACTGGGTTGTCCCTCGCAGGAGCATATTTTAAAATCTGCCTACATATGTGCTTAAAAGCCAGCAAAGTACATTTTCTCGAGCAGTCTCTTAAGATTAGACACATTCTTGAGCGCAGGAGGTGTATTTTAAAACATATGTGCGCAAGTGCATGCACAATTTAAAATTGCAGTGTATCTCTGCTCGCTCGTCAATATGTGCGTGCATGGGTGTATGTACGCTCAAGGTTAATATTACTCTATTATAGTATTGAAGAGGATAATGGATGCAATTCTCTCTTTGCAGTCAAATAATGGTAAAGAGCAGAAATGTTTTAGTGACTGAGTGAAATCTAAGACCATGTACTTGTGCCTAAATAACCATTTAATTTCAATTGTGTAACATTTGCTAATTCTGATTTGAAATTATATCTAAGATATATCAACATTGTTTCAGGATATCTACAATGAATATGTATGTGATTAATTTACATACAGTGGAGGCAGTGCATGCAAATCTATCTCATGTATTTTTATTGTGGATAACCTGAAAACCAGGCTTGTTTATGGCTCTTGAGGATCAAAGTTGACCACCCCTGGCCTATATCAATCTAGTGTAAGCATCAAAAAAACAAGGTATCTGAACTTTATCAACAATGTGCTATTAACCACAAAAAATTCTATCCAATGATTTTTGCAAAAATGTATAAAACCGCATCAGCAAGCCTGACAACGGCAGTGAGCCCACTTGCCGTCCGGACTTCTCGTCATGTGCGGCGTGTGATTGTATCAAACTTTTTATCTCTTTTTGTTATTTTTATATAGAGGCGACTTATTATATATCCTCTAGGTCCCGTCTGTAAGTTGTGAAATGCATCTTTAGTCCCGCTCTGTCCCAAAAATCACCCGACAGCGGCCGGTGTTTCGCGATAAAAATCGCTTCATCAGGGGCAAATTTCCAAAGTTATAAAACGGCAGTAGCTAAAAGGTCAAGAGGACACATACTATCAGAATTGAAAAATAATGTGAGGCAAGTACTTAACTTTGTGTTGAATGCAGCACCGCAAACCTTTCTGTTGGACCCAGGTGTCTCAAAGAATCTTTACAGCCGTCCGGGACAGAAAAGCCTTGGACGCTTTGGCCCTTTAAAAAGCCCGCGCTTTTGTGCACGTAATGACGTCATCACGTAGCTGTCAATCTAGGCCAGGGCCTCCGAAACTTGTCCTGGGGACCCCTCAGCCAGTCGGGTTTAAAGGATACCCACAATGAATAAGCATTAAAAAAATGTGTGATATGCTAATTTACCTCATGAATATTCATTGTGAATATCCTGAAAACCTGGCTAGCTGTGAGTTCCCCTGAATAGGTTTGGGAAGCCCTGTTCTAGGTAAATCATAATTATAAACACCAAATAATTGTATTTTAAATCAACAATGCAACACACTATTGATAGTAAAAATCATAAAATCAAGCAGCATTGCTTCATCAGACCCCTACAACCTGAAAATGAAAATCCCTTTAGAACTGCACAGAAAACATTTCTTTCCATTATAATTATTTGAACAGGAGATAGTTAAATTTTGTTATTCTCTATTAATGAGTTTCAAATGTTCTCATGAAAGATTTTATTTTTGTTTTACTTGCAGCAAAGCTGCTCATTCTTGGCCCACTGCAAAAGAGCAAAACAGTTTCATTTGCAAAAATATTCTACTTCACAATGTTACCTCTTTAGACAATAAACTACAACTGCAGGCAAAGCTAAAAACATACTGAACTAGACTGTTTATAGGTAACATGGCAAGAAATCCACAGTTTGACTAAATGATCTAGTTTTTCATATGTTATTGTCCATTTTATTTATTTTTTCTCTTTCTCTTATGCATTCTCTCGCTAATGCTGAGAGCCTGAGGGTCTGTTTTATCATATATAAGAGCCAATGATATGCCATACTAATTTTGCATCAGCAACCAAGTTGCCCGATGCCTTGTTATTTTAAGACTGGCTGGTATATTTGTGCAGCACCATGAATGATGAACTTCTGAGGCTGGCACAGTGACAATGAAGGAGAGCGCTGGCCACCCCCATATTCTCTACTGCAGAGCACTCCTTCGTAATTGCCACAATCCCCTGGCATTCCTTCTCATTGTGGGCCAGTTAAAGAAACAAAAAGCAGTTGGGAGAACAACATTTAAAGTGGTTTTCATGGCTAAAAAAAAACATTTTACCTGTGTTAACTGGCTATCTGAAAACTATCCCTCCCCCAGTGCAGCTAATGGTCTCTGTGTTGTTCCGCATCATACGTGCATTTAGCCACAATGAATGGAGGTTTCCTTGGGGGGTGGGGGTGGGGGTAGGTCAGGGGAGGGAAGTAATGCATTTTGTGAGCATTTTCAGCTTTATCTGCATGCTTGTCAGGCAAATATTTACCTGCAGAAAAAGCAGATGCAAGCAACTGTGCATATTTTGTACTTGTGCTGACTTTCAAATCAAAAGCACATGCATACTTTTGCCTCGAGAAGTGATGGAGAGCCCCACAGCTAAGAGAAAATGAACAATCGTCATCCTAATGTGGACGGTTTGAAAATGTCCCCATAGCATGACAACTGATTAAATAACAGGACTGACTTTAAAGCCACAACAAACATACACAGAACCATTCGCCAGACTCGAAACAAGAGAAAATGGCAGTGAATGTGGTGCTACTGACACCATTAGAGCAAGCTAAGAAAATATAAAGCCCAACTTGCAGGCAAAATAAGACATATCACTGACGTGCTGATAGCTATCCACATGAAAAAGACATTTAGTATAATGGAAACACAGTCATATTCTTCTGTTAATGTAGTATATGTTGTCCAATGCAGAAAATGTGAAGAGGGACGATATGTTGGTGGAAAGGGTCAGAAGTTAAAGACAAGAATAAACCTTCACAGACACTAGATATCACATCACATAGAAGAGTGAGATAACAATCCAGTGGAAGAACGTCAATGACTTTACAGTCTGGCTGCTGAAAGAGAAATTCACAACTACCCAAGAACATAAGACATTTGAAATAAAAAATGATCAAACCTTTTAAAACAAACGTAGACGGGGTTGATATTCAAAAACCTGCTGAATGGGTAAAATAAACAGGCAAATCTACCAGTTATCTTTACATGGCTATTCAGTCACTCTTTCTTGGCTAAATGTGTGGCTGAATATCCAGCTACATGTTACCATCTCAGAATCTGGGTAGGTACATTTAGACTTGCTGTGGGCACAACTGGGGTTACTCAGCTAAATGTAGCTGGTTAATGCCATATATTGAATCTAAATTTGAGTGGGTAAAAATGAAGCCACCAAAATTTAATCAGGTAAAAAATGAGCCAGGGTGCGGGCATATATGGAGCAGTTTTGCAATTAGAAACATTGATAGCAGAGAAAGATCATACAGCTCATTCCCATCTCTTAAAACCTCACCTCGAGTTACTAGGTGGGCCTCATATAGAGGTATAAATAACCTAACTACTATAGGGCCTTATAGATAGTATCTCTCTCTCTCTCATCTCTCTCTCTCTCTCTCTCTCTCTCTCTCTCTCTCTCTCTCTCTCTCTCTCTCTCTCTCTCTCTCTCTCTCTCTCACTCACTCTCACTCTCACTCTCTCTCTCCCCCCCTGTGATGGTAGGAGTTGCAACACTTGTGGTGTTACTCTGCAGTAATGCCTATGTGAAACGCTAAAATAGCACACTTTGCGATAAACAGGCTATTACCATAAAACACAACCCTCTTCCTCTCGCATGCAATAGTTTGATGAATCTGGCCCTAACATCAAAAGAGAGCTTTCTCTTCCAATTTCCTTAATGAGACCATTCCAGAGAGTTGTGCCTTTAAGGATAAGCTACTAGCGTGGAGAAACTTTTGTCTGCTAAGATGCTCATGGAACCATCTGGTCAAAAGATTTTCAGTCTAGCTTTTGAGCACCTGGTCAGTCTTGTTTATTTATTTATTTGAAAATGTATATTCTACTTAGCCCAGAACAGCCATCCTTAGCAGATTTCAATGAACCATATACAATAAAACAAATACAAATCTTAAACAAAGCAATAAAACAATACAGTCTCTGCCAGTCAGATTTTCAGGACACAATAATTATGCATAGGACACATTTGCATGCACTTATACAAGTATATGTATCATACATATTCATTGTGGATTTCCTGAAAATCCTACTGGCTGGGTGTTCCTTTAGAACTTGGTGTACGTAGAACCGCTGTTACAATACACAAGGAAATTATGAGAAAACTAGGTTTTTTTATATCTATTCCTAATTTAAAACAATTTTTTAGAAATTACTTTTGTATTTTCTGCAGCAATTCCACATGTTTATTAAAGTACCAAGTATCATAAAGTAATTGTACATAATGTGTTTGTATTAAGAGGATAGAATGATCAATGTCTGTCAAAACTGCATTCTATATCCTAGTAGTAGACTTTCACAGCATGCATGAAGAAATGTGAATTGCTATGAATTTTACATGGGAGTACATTACTTTTTTTTTGTACAGGCTATTTCATTTGTAGATTAAAGTATATATCAAGTTACATCAAAAAGTAGAGAGGAAATCATACCTAAACATTTATTAGTGTGTAAAATGAATCTGATTAGCTGGAATTATTTCATTGTTATTCTACAATCTGTTGTCAAGTATATACAGCAGATGGTAAGAGGGGGGTTATTTTCTAGCATCCCAACTACAGCTATCCACAGACTAAAGATGTTCATTCATTTGAAACAACTTCTACAATTTCAGTGACATTATATATGTCAGATCATGTCGTTTTCAAAACAAAATGGCACAAAAACAAAAAATGTTTGAGTTTTTCCTTCCATCGTTTTTGGTTGCGCACTATTTAGATATAGTATGCACTATGCCAAATACTGCGCATTATGGGCTGGATTTTAAAAGCCCTATGCGCGTAAATCCAGAGGATTTACGCGCGTCGCCGGGCCTATTTTAAAAAGGCCCGGCGACGCGCGTAAAGCTCTGGGACGCTTGTAAGTTCCGGGGCTTGCAAAAAGGGGCAGTGCGGTCCAGGTGCGGGGCCAGAGGCCTCCGACACCGCAGCCATTGCCACTATGTCGAAGGCTCATGTGCCGGCAGGTGCAAAAGGTAAGATAAAGGTCAGGGGGGGTTAGAGTAGGGCTGGGGGTGGAAAGGTTAGGGGTGGGAAGGTCAGGCTAGGGGGAAGGGAACGGGGGAAGGCAGCGTGGCTCGGCACACGCAAGGTGCACAATTGTGCACTCCCTTGCATGCACCAACCCCCGATTTTATAACATGCACGGGCTTTACTAAAGGGGTGGGGTCAGAGGCCCCAGGCACAGCGGCCATTTGCTGCTGTGCCAAGGATCATGTGCCAGCAGTTGGCCGGCACGCACAACTTACTTCAGCCCCAGGGCTGAAGTAAGTTTTGCAACAAAAAAAAGACGAAGAAAAAAGTAGAGGGGAAAGGATGGGAGAGGGAAGGGAAGGGAAGGTGGGGTGGGGTGGTAGGGAAGTTCCCTCTTTATCCGCTCCGATTTTGGAGCGGCCTGGGAGGGAACGGGGGAAGGCAGCGCGGCTCGGAGCGGGCTCAGCACACGCAAGGTGCACAATCGTGCACCCCCTTGCGCACGCCGACCCCAGATTTTATAATATGCGTGCGCCTGCACAGGCGTGCATGTGTGCGAGCCGGGTAGCATGCACACCCTTTTAAAATCTACCCCTATGTCTGAATAGTGCACACATTTTCTGAAACCTAAAAAAATGGAAAAAAATTGGGGGAAAACCTAGATTTTTATTTATTTATTTATTTATTTATTTTAAATCTTTTATATACCGGTGTTAGTGAGGACATCACACCGGTTTACATTTGAACAGCAGGTTAGAAAGTTACATTTTAATAGGGAGTAGGAACTGGGAAAGGGAGAACAACAGTGCAGCATGGAAAAATAGGTTACAACAGTAACATTAAATGAGCATAGAGGTCCTTAACAGCAGGATAGTGGTATCTTAGTATAGATGCGCATGGGAAGACATTATGTGTGTAAGGCTATTCCGGGTAGGCTCGTTTGAATAACCAGGTTTTTAATTTCTTTTTGAATTTGATAAAACAGGGCTCGAGGCGCAGGTTTGGTGGTAGGGAATTCCAGAGTGAGGGGCCAGCAATTGAGAGGGCACGGTCGTGGAGGCAAGGTGGGCAGTTTTTAGAGAGGGTACATGTAGGGTGCCTCTATTAGCCTCTATTAGCAGCTCTGGTAGGCCGGGTAGAGTGGTGGAGGTTGAAAGGAATGTCAAGCCAGTTGGAATTGTGAGAGTGAATGGATTTGTGTACTATGGTGAGGGCTTTGTCTGTCAGCTTGTGTGTGAATTCCAGCGGTGGCGATCCCCCCCGATGCAGCCCGCGGCGAAACACGGGACCGTGTCGGGGGACGCCATTAAGCCGGTGCTCGTTTAACTTTGTGGAGTTGCCATATTGAAAAAATAATAAACATCTTGTTTTATAAGACTGTTTGAATCAGTTCTGTCAGGATTACACATCCTCCTGCACTATTTGTACTTTGCGATTTCGGTTGAAGTGCAGTCCTTGCTCATCATTTATTTTGTGGCAGAGGATAGGGAGCCAATGTAGATCTCTGAGGATAGGGGTGATATGCTTATGTTTACGGGTGTTTGAGATGACTCTTGCTGTTGCATTTTGCAGCATTTGCAGTGGTTTTATCATGGAGTAGGGGAGGCCCAGGAGGAGTGCGTTACAGTAGTCCAGTTTGGCGGCAATGGTAGCTTGGGTCACTGAACGGAGATCTTGGGGGTATAGCAGGGATTTGAGTTTTTTCAGGACATTGAGTTTGAAAAAACCTTCCTTAAGCGTGGAGTTGATGTATTTCTTCATGTTTAATTGTTTAATTGTTGATCAAGAAGAACTCCAAGGTCCCTTACGAATGCTTGGGCTGTGGTGATCTTAATCTTGGGGTCATTGGACAGAGGGGGGGGGGGGAGTGTGGAGAGATTAGAAGAAGCTCAGTCTTGTTGGCATTGAGTGCTAGATGGAGGTTGGTGAGGAGGGAGTTGATGGCAGCAAGGCAGTTTTCCCAGTGCTTTAGGGCATCAAAGATAGAACTTTGGATGGGGATGACGATCTGGACATCATCGGCATATAGACAGAATTTAAGTTTGAGTTCGGAGAGGAGATGGCAGAGTGGGGTGAAATAGATGTTGAAAAGGGTGGAGGATAGCGATGAGCCTTGTGGGACTCCTTGTTGTAGGGGGTGGGGGGTAGATATAGCTTCACCAATTTTAACAGAAAATTTCCTGTTCGAGAGGTAGGATCTAAACCAGGCAAGGGCTAGGCCTGTGATGCCGATGCTTTCTAGACGAGCAAGGAAGTGATTGTGGCTGATGGTGTTGTAAGCCGCGGATATGTCGAGGAGGGCAAGGAGGTAGCTGTGGCCTTGGCACATGCCCCTGAGGAGGTGGTCAGATAGGGTGAGGAGTAGCAATTCAGTATTGAAGTGTTTCCGGAAATCAAACTGTGAGACATGGAGGATTGCGTGGTTTTCAAAGTAATCCATGAGTTGTGAGTTAACAACTCTGTCCATTAGTTTGGTAATAAATGGGAGGCTGGAGATAGGGCGGAAATTGGAGGGGTCTTTCGGGTCTAAGGAGGGCTTCTTTAGGAGGGGTTTAACAACAGCATGCTTGTGTCTGGGACAGTTCGGTGGGAGAGTGAGCAGTTGATGATGTCTGCTATTGCTCAGGCTATGGAGTTAGGGACTGCCAGGAGGGCTTTAGGAAGGATGGTGTCGTCAGGGTGGGAGGCAGGTTTGAGTTTTTTAAGGATGTTTTAAACTTCTTTGGAAGAGGTAAAGTCGAGGGCAGCCATGGCGGGCTGGGAGGTTGAAGGGAGTGTGGGGGGGAGAAGGGAAGGGAGGGTCGGGGGATGAGGGGAATCTCGAAAGGAGGTTAGTGATTTTACTCTGGAAGTAGGTAGCGAGTTCTTCGCATCTGGAAGCTGCGTCAGAGTCAGGTATAGAGGGGGGATAGATTTGGTGAGGCTTGAGACATAGGAGAAGAGTGCTTTGGGGTTGAATCTGTAATCGTGGATTTTCTTGGCATAGAAATATCTTTTATGTTTTAGGGTTGAGATTCTATAGCTGTGTAGCGCTGTTTTGTAGATGGAGGAGTGCTGGAGGGTTGGGGTCCTTACGCCATTTTCTCTCTTTTTGTCTGAGATTAATTTTTAGGGTTTTGAGCTCCGATGTGTACCATGGTTTTGCAGGTTTGGAGGTGGTGATTAACACTCGTTTGGAGAGGGGGCAAAGTTTGTTTGCAATGTCTCCTGTGAGGTTATTCCAGGAAGCTAGCACTGAGTCAGGGTCAGAGCAGACTAGGTTGGGTAGGGAGGTAGATAGTGCAGCGGCTAGTTCATCGCTGGGGCAGGATTTCCTGGATATTATTGTAGTGCTGTGGGCATTGTTGCGTAAGGGGGAGGTGTTGGTGGAGAGAAGGCCTTCTTTTAGGTAATGGTCGGACCAGGGAACTGGGGTACAGGTAGGGGTGGTGTTGGTAAGGACGTCAGAGTTGATGAACATCAGGTCCAGTGTAAGACCTGCTTTGTGTGTGAGAGATGTTATAATTTGATGGAATCCTAATGCTTGGAGGGATTTGATGAAGGTTTGGCATGATGGGGAGGGGGGTAAGGAGTCCACGTTGAGATTAAAATCTCCAAATATGATGGTGGGGATATCGGCGTTGATCCAGTCAACAATGAATTCTATAAGGGGTGAGGGTTTGGACTCCAGGAGAGTAGGAGAGGAATATACTAGACAGATTTGCAGGTCAGCAGATTTGAAGAGGCCTATTTCGAGCTTGGGTGGGGTGGCTATGTGGATGTGTTTGAGTTTTAGATGTTTCTTAGCTGCCAGGAGGAGGCCTCCTCCTCTTTTTTTCGGTCTGGGGATAGAGAAAATCTCATAAGCGGAGGTATGGAGTTGGTTGATGAGAACAGTATCTGTGTCTTTGAGCCACGTCTCAGTGACCGCACATAGGTCTGGTTTGCAATCGATTAAAAGATCGCTGAGGATAGGTGATTTTTGGCGAGAGATTGTGCATTGAAGAGAATTATGGAGAGGGTAGTGAGGCCTAGGAGTTGTGTCAGGGGAGAGGTGAGGATGGGGATTAAAGATTTGCGTACGGGGGGTGGATGGTGGGTGTAGGGAGGAGGTAGACGGGAGAGGGGAAGGTGGATACGAGGGATGGGATACATTGTCATATGAGTAAGCGGGCGGGAATGGCGGGGTGGATAATTGGAGGATGTCTCAGAGGAGGGGGGTAACTGAGGAGGATGTGGTGAGAAAATGGAAGGGGGTGCTGTGGGATGGATGCAGCGTGATGCAGTAATAAACTAGAAGGTGCAGCAAATAACACTGTGGGTAGTATGCTAAGAGGTACAGCAAATAGCGCTGTGGAAAGGATGTAAGCTGGTGCAGCAAAGTTAGAGGCTAGTTGAAATAGCAAGTAACACTGTAATGGTTCTCGGCATTGGATTAGCGAGGAAGGGAGACAGTGAAAAAAAACGCCAGATTAGATAAAGTAGTTAGTCGGTGGGGGGTAGGTCCAGATGTAAAGACTTCCAGTTGGTTGAAGCGGTGCTTGCCGTGGGATCTGATGTGAAGATGGGCACGTGGAAGTGGTGCACCTTGTGTTGCTCTCTTTCCACAGAGGACTCCCGGGGGGGGGGGGGGGGGGGGTGAGCCGAGCATGCAAGCCTTAATGAGCCAATTCACGAGTTGCTGGAGGCGGAAGGCTAGTGGCGAATTGTAATGGTTGTTCTTGGTCCGGAGGTGACCGCGGGTCGCTGATAGGGCAAACTGCTGTGGTAGTGGTCTAAACAGGCAAAGCTGGAAATCTACTGGAGCACAAAGCTGGAAATCTACTGGACGCACGAAGGGGCGCACTAAGGGGCTGGCCCCTTAGTCGCACTCCTTCGGCGCGCGGCGCCTGGAGCTAGGGCGCCAGTTTTTAAAACCCCCTTACCCGGCACTGGAAATGACGTCGTCGCAGGGGTGGGCCTTGGGGCCTCACTGTGGTGCTGAGGGCATCCGGGGCAGGCGGATCAAAGCGGCGGGCCTCCCCTCCATGGACCCCGATGGGTCTTCGCCGACCGCGGTGGAGGGAGGAAGCAGGCCCGGTGCCGATCGCGAGGCAGGCAGTAAAGAGAGCGCCTGGAGGTAGGGCGCCGGTTTTTAAAACCCACTTACCCGGCACTGGAAATGACGTCGTCGCAGGGGTGGGTCCCGGGGCCTCACTGTGGTGCTGAGGGCGTCCGGGGCGGGTGGATCGAAGCGGCGGGTCTCCTAAAGATTAGAAACTATATGACACTAATTTTTTGGGCCTGAACACCCCTACCGCAGACTTTATCATAATTTTCAAATTAGACTTATGCGCATAAGTCAGACTTGAAAATTCTCCATTTGACATGGCACTCCGGTAGACATATACACATAAAGGTCGATATTCAAAAGTTATCCGTCTAAATGACTAGCCGTACGCGCGAGATGTGCACCTAGAATTTAGGGGCATAGGTTGGAGGCATTCTGGGAGTGAGTGGGAGGCGTTCGGGGTGGACCAGATTTTTGCTGCTAACTTCAATATTTGGAATTAGCCACTTAACCAATGCGACTATCTCTGGTCAGCCCTTAGAGCTGTCCTACAGTTAGCTGGTTTGATATCACCAGCTAACTTTAAGATGGCCAGGGATATTCAGAAGTGCAGCCGTGCTATTGGATATTCTGTTACATTAGCTGGATAGCTTTATCTGGCTATCTTAACTAGCCACTCTGTGCCAAAATTTGAGCGCCTTAAATTGCACCTGCTCCTGGGCAGGTGTAGCATTCTGTGTGTATATTTATGCATGTGCTTTCAAAACTTGTAATTATGCATGTAAATGCTTCTCTACCCCAGCGCCACCCCCTGGAATGCCTCTTGTAGGTAAAAGTAGGTGCAAAATTGGGCTGTGTGAATACTTCTACATACACAGCACTCTAATTGTTTGTCCCAGTGCCACTTATATGCAAAACTAAGGTTTTATGCACAAAAGACTCTTTGAAAGTCAAGCCCCAAGTGCCCATCCCCCAAAATGATCCCTCTTTGGCTTTAACTAAAGTGGAATGAAATGAAAATGGAATGCTTTTAAATAGATTATTTTACGTGACTTATTTTTCTTGTGAATTTGGTGTTCATGAAAAAATGATGGATTGACAGGAGCGGAAATTAAAGTGCTCCATTTATCAAGAAAGCAGGTCTAGCATAGGAAGTACCAAGCACAAACGTCCCATATTTTTCTGCCAGTGCAGAGAAACCCTTTTCTGAAAAAGAAAGAAAAAAAAATCTCTGTGGGTGAGAGGGCAGTGGTGGTGCTGAGTACATAAAGGCTTGGGGTACAGGCCCATGGGACTCAGGCCCCTGCTGTCTCCCTCTGAGATTTTGATAATGAAATTCAATAATCACAGTCAGCCCTGCTTCCCTTGTATCCTCTTCTCCCCTTCCCCCTGGAATGATACTGTAAAGACACAGGAGTTACTGCCATGTTACTGCCATGCTGATGGCCTTTTGGGGACAATTAAAAAAAACTGACACAACCACAACCACACTGAAGGAGTCAAGAGGATATACCATACTGCTTGATTCTGACACCATAAATACTGTGGCTGCCAGATGTTCATCAAGGGCTCACCCCAGCTCTCTTCCACTTCTGTTGGAAGGCCCTCCTTGTTTTCTCAAAATGATTTAACCCTTCACTACCTCTCTTCATAGAAGCAAAAATAAACTATACAATGCCATAATGTAACACTGGAATTACATTGGATTCTTGGCAGATTCTGAAACCTTTTACTAGATCAGTGAACAAATTATAAGAGTTGTAGATGAGCTTTGGAAACCATAGAAATCCCTTCTTTAGATGTCACATCAGAAACATTCCCATCTGAAGAAGGGACGTATGAGGTCCCAACAGCTCGTGTATACCTTTTTTGGATAGATCCCATAAAATCTGCCACAGCATACAGAGGATCCAGTTTACTCCAGGAGCCATACAGCTCCTGAGATTACCGAATTACATATTCCAATCACTAAACTGGAAATAAAATGCTTTTTTCTACCTTTGTTATCTGGGTGGGGTATCTTGTGTGCTGGTCTCGGTCTCTTTTTTTTCTGATTTCTTCTTGTCTATCTTCTAACTCCCATACTTTTTTCTGTCTTCCAGTCCTTTATCTATTCTCTCCTCTCCCTTGACGTCTATATTTTTTCCTTCATTTCTGTCTTCTCTGCTTCTAAATCTCTCCATTACATCACCATCTCTTCACACTATCCTCAGGATCTCATCCCTCTTTCCCTCTCACTCCTCTTCTATAATTCATCTCTCCTTGCCCCGACATTTCTCTTCCCCAACTATCTGCTCTATTACCTCTCTTTCCCTCCATCTCTCCCTCCTGATATCTGACTCACCTCCTCCCCCCAAAGCCTCTCTCTCACCCCAAACACTGACTTTTTTCCCCCTCTCATCTATTTCATTTCACTCACTTCCTCTCATATTCTCCCATCCCCTCCACTTTATCTCCCTCGCTACCATCATGCCCACCCTGACTCCCTGGCTCTTCATCTCCACCTCTCTTGCTTGCTTTCACACAGACCCTCCACCTTGGGCTTTCTCTTACACCCTCTTTCCATCCTATTTTGCTCCCCATCTCCTCTTGTGATGCTGCACTCTTCCATGCACATCCCCCCCCCCCTGACATATTGTCACCCCCCTCCCCCCTTCCCCGTCCTCACCTCACACTGCCCTCGTTTGCATTCCTGATTTCAGGAAACCATATTCACCTTTCCTTTTTAAGCTCCCTAAGCTTTTATCTCTCCTCAAACAGGGGTGGCTCAAGGCATTCTGCTGCCTTAGCTGAGGGATCAAATGGTGTCCTCCTCCTTCCTTCCCCCTTTCCTTTCCTCTCATTCACTCCCTTTCCTTTTCCTTCTATCCTCATTCATTCACAACTTCTTCCCTTCCTTCCCTCCTCCCTTACCCCTTTCCCTCATCTCTCATCTATACCCCCTTACTTTCCCCCATCTTTCCCTTCCTCTCTCACTCCCAGCTTCCCACATTCCCTCCCCTTTTCCTTCCCATTCCCCTTTCTCTCCCTTCTCATTCACCCTCCTTTCCCTTCACTCCTTTCTCTTCTGTTCTCTCCATTCTCACTCACGCCACTTGTCCCTCTCACTCTGTTCCTCCTTTCCTGACTCCCCAACCCACCTCACAGAAAGAAAAAATAATGTTATGGTGAAAAATAATTTCTATGTAATTTTCAGCTTAGCCACTTCCCTCCCTGGTAGTGCTCTTCCTCACTTCCCCAACATTAACCTCCATTCATACCATTCCCTCTTACACTACTACTATTTACCCTCTATTTTCACCTCATCCCTTTGCCCCGTTTACCTCCTCTCCCTCGCCATCAATTGCTTACAGCTGCCTGACTTGCTCTAGGATTTCTCCTTCCTCCTCCCCAATTCTGCCCCCAGCTGGGTCCCAGTATTACAGACCATGGCTGTGTCTGCTCCCTTCCCTCTTTTTCTGTTCTCTCCCACTGTGCTGCCTGTTGAAACAAGGGAACAGGGTGGGAGGGGGATGAGGCTTCTGTGGACAGAAAACAATTTCTCTGCTCCCTTGTTCAGCCCCCTCCCCTCCTACGTCTCTTCACATGCTCTCTGCAGTGTTTGCTCCAGTCTCACTCATCCCATCCTGTAGGGACAGGAGGATGAGCGGGTGAGTCTGGA
The DNA here is from genome assembly GCF_901001135.1 of Rhinatrema bivittatum. Lineage (NCBI taxonomy): Eukaryota > Metazoa > Chordata > Amphibia > Gymnophiona > Rhinatrematidae > Rhinatrema > Rhinatrema bivittatum. Next base: position 168,186,930 of record NC_042617.1, read on the forward strand.
GCAAATACCACAGAGAAGAAAACAATTGTTCTTCTCTCTTCTCCATCCCCTCTCTTCTTATTCCTTGCAGGTTGCCTGTAGGGGATTGGTTGGAAAACTAAACATAACAGCTGTTTGAGATTCAGGGTGCTCACCATGAGATACAGGGCACAAGCCCCGTGTGCCTATTGCTAACAACACTCCTGTGAGAGGGTATATCAGTCCGGATGCTTGTGCAATCTTTGGCCTCTTTGATGGGATTGCCAACACTGGTGTCAATTATCTCCAAATTGTCAACGTATTGTTTAAAATGTGGATATTTTTTCCACTGGGAACGGAATGAAGATCATCATTTCAGATATGTCAGTAAAAGCTTTTAGATGGTAATGGCTCTTGGTTGCTACTAGCCTGAACCAGATTTGTATCCTTAACCTAGATCTGAATGAATCTGCAAGTCTTCACAATCAAATAAACAATTTCATCCTTCGCTTTCTGACTATCTTTTGATGTTTGCGGTGGGGGGGGGGGGAGGGGGGGAGAGATTGTAAACCATCAGAAGGGCAATGACATATTTGTAGGCACTTTTACTTATTAAAGACTAATGGGATAAACAGATGGTTGGACTCAATGGATCATTAGTGGTCATTCAACGTATACAACAATGCATCTATACATTATCACAGAGTTCTACTTAGTGGACTATAAACAAACCAACAAGCATACAAGGTCTATGGTGAAGATTTTTTAAAATGTATATTATTTAAATGCCCTTACTATGCTTTTCATGGACCCTTATCTCTTTGATTAAGGTAAAGGGGGTTCATGAATGAGGAAGGGAGAAGCATTACATAGGTTTGTAAAACATTTCTAAAATCGGATGTACTGAGGCATCTTTTTGAGTGTCTGAGAACATTTCCTGGTGATGGATATAACTTTGTCACCAAACATGTTCATACCTCTGTTTCGGCTCATGGTTCGACTGCACCTTGAATACTGTGTGCAGTTCTGATCACCGCATCTGAAAAAAGATATAGTGGAATTAGGAAAAGTCCAGGGAAGGATGACCAAAATGATAAAGGGGATGGAACAATTTCCCTATGAGGAAAGGCCAAAAAAGGTTAAGGCTCTTCAGCTTGGAGAAGAGACAACTGAACGGAAATATAATAGAGGAGCATAAAATAATGAGTGGATTTTAACAGGTAAAAGCAAATCAGTTGTTTACACTTTCAAAAAGTACAAAGTCTAGGGGACATAGAATGAAGATATTAAATGATACATTTCAGACAAATAGGAGAAAATGCTTTTTTACTCAATGCATAATTAAACTCTGTAATTCGTTGCCAGAGAATATTGTAAAAGTGTTAGTGTAGCTGGTTTTTAAAAAGGTTTGGACCAGTTCCTAGAAGAAAAGTCCATAAACCATTATTAAGGGGGACTTGGGGAAATCCACTTCTTATCCCTGAGATAAGCAGCATGGAATCTATCTACCCCCTTGGTATCATGCCAGGTACTTGTGACCTGGATTGGCCACTGTTGGAAACTGGATACTGAGCTTGATGTACCATTAGCCACTGTCCCGGAAAAGCAAGCGCCGGCAGCTGGCCAGCACGCGCAGATTACTTCTGCTCCAGAGGAGCAGTAAGTAAGAAAACAACAGAAAGTTTAAATGAAGGGTTTAGGGGGTGGGGAAGAGGGAGGGAGTTTAGGTAGGGGGATAGGGAAGTTCCCTCCCAGTCCGCTTTAATTGGAGCAGACTGGGAGGGAACTGGGGAAGGCCCAATTGCGTTGCTGTGCGTAATTTACTAAATTTTCCTGCCTTGCGGAAGTGGCCCATGGATTTTATAACATGCGCGTGCTGGCGCAAGCATGTTATAAAATCCACGCATCCATGTGCATACACTAGGAACCTTGCGCCATGGACGCGTGTGCACACCTTTTAAAATCTACCCCCTAGTGCTTTGGAGACTAACAGAACAGCTCCCCATTTGTACCATATACCATTTAAATACCGTATTTTTACCAGTTTCCTACCTTTTCATGGCAATTGTGTATGAAGCACTGCAGGAAGCCTTGGAAGATTTTTCTAATTTATGCTTCTATTTTGTTGTATTTTCATACTGAAGTAAGTCATCTTGGATGTGTAATGTTTAAGAACCAAGACAAACAATATCTTTGGAAAACTGCTATTTATAACATTCAAATGATGTAAAATATATTGGTTTGACAAATGAGCTCAGAGAAATCAGCACTTAATAGATCTTAAGAGGATCAGAAATAGCGGGTTCTGACATAAACAGATCAGATTGCTCTTGTGTAACTGCATCTGTAGGAGATGCATTAACTTCATGCCTTCTAGGAACAGAGTTTATCCATCCCACCTTCTGATTCAAATACAAGGTTTACCGCCTCATTTGGCAATAGATTCATCTTCTAGTTCTTTATTTGTAACAGTTCCACCAAAACTAGAAGCAATTTTTTTCCTTTAATGTTAATGCTTTTTTAGAGATTATCCAAATTACATTTATTTTATATCCCCAAAATGGTAAATGCTTATGAGAACTTTTCTTAACACAATATTTTTATGAAACATTTTATGGAAGTAATTTTGTAACAGCCTGCGTAAGTCACCCAACCCCAAAGTTATACAAATTTTCAAAGTGAACTCAGGCACGGAGGTTCACTTTGAAAATTATTCCACCAAAATTACTCAGACAAAGTTACACTTGCTAATTTTCATAATAATTTTTTCAGGAAGTTTTACATGCATGCATTTGACAATGCAAAAATATTTGTACGCATGCAGCCCCCAGGAATGCCTTTGCTCAGTTCAGGCAAATTTATGCCTAAGGGGCCATACCCCTGTAAGTTTACCTGTATATTGTGCATGCAGTTATACAGCAGGCCATTTCTGCAGGTAAAGCCCGGTTTTACCCAAGGAAACAGCTTTGAAAATGACCCTCTGTGTGTGTGGTAACACACCTCGGATTGTCCGTTCATGTGTCAGATGTTCTGAGGTTATCGTGCTTTTGGAGTTCTTTCCTCGGCATGCACCCCACTCCTGAATATCAACGTGTGTAACTGGTATTACCTAAATACAGGGCTCCTATGATTCTGCAGCCTTGGGAAGGGACACAGAACTGGACAGGCCTCGCGGGAATTGCTGCAGGAAACCAGATGTTAAGCGGGGTCAGGGAGGTGGGTGGGTGGGGGGCAGGCAAGTAATTGTGCGTATTTATAAATCCCTCCCCCAGTGCAGAAGGGGCCAGAAGGAGAAGGAGAGCAGAGATGGCATCTCGAGCTGCGTCCTCCTCTGCCGTCGCCTTGAACCTGACTGCTGCTTTAAACTGCTCAGTTGTAGGGTGGCCTTCATGCCTCAAATTGGCAGTCAGGGCCCGAGTGACAGAGGAAGAGGATACAGCCCTATGTGCTACGTCTGCTCCCCTCCTTCTCCTGCCAGCCCATTCAGTGCTGGAGAGGAGAGGGACCACTAGAGGAAAAAGCAGCTCGAGGTGGGTTGTGTAATATGAGCTGGGAGGGTCATGTGAAAGTTGGGATGGGGGCTGGAGGCTGTGAAGGAGGGGCTGCAGGATGTGTGAGGGTGTGGTGGCGGTGGAAGAGGGGCTAGTGGAATTAGGTGTGTGAGAAAGAGGGGCTATAGGTAAATGGGCATGTGCTTGTGTGTATATTTATATATATATAGATTGGCGATAGTTGTGTTATATGGAAACCGAATTGATTTGACATATATATATCAAGAAAGTCGGTATATAAAAACCCTAAATAAATAAATAAATAAATAAATAAATAAATATATATATATATATTGGCATTTGAGAAGAGGTATTAGAGAGGGCACCTGAGATGGAGAATTAAAGGGAAAGAAAAAGGACGAGGGAAGGGGGAGGGGGGTGGGGATAGGAAGAGAGCCGTGCTGCAGCTGGGGAAGACACCTCCCCGAAGCTCCTTCTCCTAGAACCTCCATCCACTCCTCTAGATCCCTCCCAAATGATCCCAGAATCTCCCTTTCCCCCTTCAGGGTCTACCCTCCAGTTCTGAGAACCTCTATCCCTTTTTCTTTCCCTTTCCTCATCTCCGATCTAACCTCCTTATCCTTCCTCATCCTCTATCCCTGATCTTCCTTCTTTCTCCTCCTGTTCCTTCCCCACATCGATAACTTATTTCCCCCTCCCATAACACTTCCAAAAGAGCAAACTGAATTATACAGACATGAAATAAGTTTGGAAAACAGTTGCATTATTCAATATGCAAATGATTCAAATTGATGCAGAAGTGCTGCAGAGTTTCAGGAACTTTGTCACAGAATTTTCTGACTCTTACCGCAGAAATCTAACCTGAGCTGCTGCAAGAAACTAGAAGCACTGCGTACATAGATCTCTTCATGATCGGGTTGATTTTAAAAGCCCTGCTCGCGTAAATCCGCCCGGATTTACGTGAGCAGGGCCTTGCGCGCCGGCGCGCCTATTTTCCATAGGCCGCCGGCGCGCACAGAGACCCGGGACGTGCGTAGGTCCCGGGGTTTTTGGAATGGGGCGTGTCGGGGGCGTGTCGAGGGGGCGGGACCCGATGACGCGGTGTTTCGGGGGTGGGGTGTTTCGGGGGCGGGACCGGGGGCGTTTCGGAAGCGTGGCCACGCCCTCCGGAACCGCCCCCGGGTCGAGTCTCGGCGCGCGTGGATTTACGTCTCCCTCCGGGGGAGGGGGGTTTAGATAGGGCCGGGGGGTGGGTTAGGTAGGGGAAGGGAGGGGAAGGTGAGGGGAGGGCGAAAGAAAGTTCCCTCCGAGGCCGCTCCAATTTCGGAGCGGCCTCGAAGGGAACGGTGACAGGCTGCGCGGCTCGGCGCGCACCGGTTGCCCAAAATCGGCAGCCTTGCACGCGCCGATCCAGGATTTTAGAAGATACGCGCGGCTACGAGCGTATCTTATAAAATCCAGCGTACTTTTGTTTGCGCCTGGTGCGCAAACAAAAGTACGCGAACGCGCTTTTTTAAAAAATCTACCCCATAGTGTCCAATTCACTAACGGGCGGATTTTAAATTCCCTGCCCGCGTAAATCCGGCCAGATTTACGCGAGCAGAGCCCTCGCGCGCTGGCGTGCCTATTTTGCATAGGGGCGTGTCAGGGGCGTCGCCAAATGACGGCATTTCGGGGGCGTGACACGGCGTTTGGGGTGCGGGCTCGGGGGTGTGGCGCCGGCCTGGGGGCGTTCTGGGGGCGTGGGGGTTTTAAAATCCGCCCCATATGTTTTAGGTTTAGAAAACAGCATTTACATGAATATGTGCTATTCGACAGTAACTTTTAAACAGGCACGCGGGCGCCCTTATGTGCACATTCATCGGCCTGCGCCCAGGGACGTGGCCATTGTATAACATGCGCATGTATGTGAATGTGCGCACACGTGTGTGCAATTTTAAGTGGATGCGCGCCTGTACGCACAAACGTCGCTTCTACTGTCTAAATGGGAGAATTTTAATAGACACGCGCACTGATACCATTGCCAGGTTTCCTACGTCATTCCCAGTTCGCCCAGGTGAGGGTTAGGACTTCCAAACCTCCCTAGTTTAAAAGCCTCCTTTCTCCCGTGTTAGCCCTGACCCTTAGAACCCTGCCAATCTATTTATTTTTATTTTATTACTTACACGACCTCCATAGCAGAAATAAAGTTACACGGCAGGGGACCCTGGCATGCAACTGTGCGCGTATTTATGTGCCAATTTGAAATTGGAATCCAGGAACGCCCATGCCCTGCCCAGACCAGACCATGTCCTGCCTCTTTTTTCGGAATTTTTAATTTTTGCATGCAGTGTGAGATACGCGCATAGGGCCTGATTTTAAAAAGCATTTACTCGAGTAAAAACCAGGTTTACTGGAGTAAATTCACTTTACTTGAGTAAGTGGGTTTTTGAAAATTGCTACAATATATGCCATTGACTTGTCTATAGGATTTACTCACATAAGTGCACTTTACTTGAGTAAATGGCTTTTGAAAATTGCTACAATAGTAGCTACATTTACGCATGTAACTTCTTTTGAAAATTACCCCCATAGTTGGGTGTTTTTTATAATCTGCTTAGCGCATGCTGGCTCAACATATTCACGTATCTCACGGTTTTGGTGCGCGTCGGGCTTTTAAAATTCACTTTTTAGTGTGTACATTTACTAATTTCTATGCACACAAACCTTTGAAAATTCACCTTTCAGGTTTTTTTTTTCGTATTGACACAGAATGGGAAAAAAGACATGGGGTAGATTTTATAAGAAGTGCGCGGGCGTATTTTTGTTCGCCCAACCCTGCGCAAACAAGAGTACGCCAGATTTTAATAGATACGTGCGTAGCCGCGTGCATCTTTTAAAATCCAGGGTCGGCGCGCGCAAGGGGGTGAACATTTGTGCACCTTGCGTGTGCAGAGCCCTGCACGTGCTGCCCGTTCCCTCCGAGGCCGCTCCGAAATCGGAGCTTGGGAGCGGCCTCGGAGGGAACTTTTTTTGTTCCCCCCACTTTTCCCTCCCCCCAGCCCCACCTTTCCCACCCCCCAGCCCTAACTAAATTGCCCCCCTACCTTTATTTTAAAAGTTATGCCTGCCCCGGGACTTACGCGCGTCCCGGGGCTTTGCGCGCGCCGGCAGCCTATGCAACATAGGCTCGGCGCGAGCAGGGGGAGCTTGGGGCAGGTTTTCGGGGGGGGGGGGGGTGCACGCATATCTTATGTGCATACCCCTTTGAAAATCTTCCCCATAGTGAATCAGTCAGCATAGTTATTGCTTATCAATGTGGTATCTAATAAGCAACAAACAACGCTACTTTAAAACTTTTTGTCTTGTTTCTTTCTGGAATTTTGTGTATCTTGAAAGCTTTTAAATTATTATTGTTGTCTTTCTCTTTTCTTTGAAAAAAGCAGAGTGGAGTGAGGTACCAAAAGCATAATTTATTCCAAAACGGGGCTATTATTATATGCCCCAATCAGTGAGATAGACCTTGATTAAGCTATTTATAGGGTTTTAATACTGCCAGAGCCCTCCAAAACACACTGAGTATAAAAGCAAAAGGTTGAAAAGGGAAAAGAACAGCAACATCATTCAAAAGGGCATTCTGAACGGAAAACTGAACATTTTACCAAATATTCTTAAAAACACAATCCATTCCAAGTTATCCTTACTTACTATGCCTACAAATAAATGTTGATATTTAATTCCACTGTATACTTACAGTAAACACTGGAAATGACTTCCGGAGCATCCCAAATGATAGGTTAGTCAAGGAATTCAGTGCTTCCATAGGATGCTTACACCAGTCTCTCAGTTATGAAGTCATTACCGGGCTTGTTTCACCTGGACGTGGACACACATTATCTCATCCCAAAGATCACCTGTTATAACAGGGCATATCATATCTGAAGCGTATGTAAGGCAGATCCACAGGGTATGCTCCACTAACACCTTCTAGTTTCCCCCCTCCAACACTGCATTAATTATATACTTAAGGCTTTCATTCTGAATATATTTATTCCACCTCAGAGCAGAAATAAGTTTTGGGTCTCTCTTCATTGTTTTCCAGCTCCCCTCTGTCTATGAGAAGAAAAAGCTTACACTATTTTGCATTTCTCCTATGGACAGTCATAGGACTGGACTATGATGCCTTGTATTTTATGCTTTCATTTTCTGTTGATAGAGAATTTTAAAATCTATCAAGAAATGCATCTTAACCTGCCCCATTCCGGAAACATTTCTGTCGTCTCTGGTGAAGATCATTGCATTTGTCTCTTTAAAAGAGGCTTGTCAGATTCTTTCTGCTACATACATCCTTCATGTTATTTCTCACACCTACACTCCCTTTTCCTATGTCTGTGCTATACACGTCGCTCATACACATCATTCATGCTAACACACCACTAAAATTTATATTAAAAAATGCATTGGACAGCAAAGTTTCCAAAGAAAAAGCTTTTCACTGTATTGAAAATTTGACACAAAATTATTAACTTTCAGTATTTTTCTGACCATTTCTGTGGCTTGGGAGTATTTTGGCAGCACACCCTAGGAGCTGTTTGAGCATCTTACTGCTGCAGCAACAGGATCTTCACCTGCTCCAGATCAGTCTGAAAAAATCCAACAAAAGAGAACATACTACTTGGTAGGGACAGTAATTTTCTTGTGCAGACGCACATATATACGTGTCCATCAGTGCGCACCCGGAGACATGGCAATTTTATAACACGCACAGGCACATACGCATGCATGTTATAAAATTGCTTAGGCAAGTGCATATGTGCACCTAATGTTAAGCTTGTGCGCACTCAGCAATGTAAGTCGGATTTGAACCAAGGAAGAGGATTTTATAACAGGCGTGCATCCACGCTATGACCAATTTCACCAATTTGTCCACCAGTTTGCCCAGTCTAGAGCTAGGTCCTCCAAGTCTCCCTGATTATTTAGCTTGCACTCTCCCCAGTTACTCCAGACCCCTTAAAACCCTCACAAGTGCCTGGAAATACTTTAAAGACTTACACCTCCTCCATAGCAGAAATAAAGTTATAGTATGTGGCATTGGACCTACTGTAGGTACGCACCCAAGTGCATAGTTACTTGCATGAACATCTCTTGGTCCCACCCCAAAGCCCCCATACCCCACACACCCACACCATATCCACATTCTGTCCCTTTTATGCTCGATGTGAGATATTTGTCCATCGGGACTTCTGCACGCATGAGGGTGGCTTTTAAAATCCGGTGGACATGCGCATGTCATACGTGCGAGAAACCAGAGGTGGAATGATGTCAGAAGAAGTGCATTTTATTAATCATATAACAGACTGGCCAAACATACATCCTCGTGACTTTAGCGTGCGCCTGGCTTTTAAAATTCACTTTTAAGAATCTGGCAAGGACACATCAAATTACAAAGGCACCAGTGCCGGATTTAGGATTTTGCCACTTCTAGGCATTTTTATGCTTTTATCTACCCACCACCTGTACGAGTCTGTTTCAGGGAGGTAGAGGGCTATTCTTTGCCAAATGAGCTTCAACAGAGCTGGAAGGTGGCAAACCTTAGCCAGCATGCTGCTCATAAATGTTTGCCACCATAGGCACAAACATAATGGGTGCCTATTGGCAAATCCAGGGCTGAAAGGCACTATTAATATTCACTTTTACCTTGGCAACAAACATGAGTTCTGTCAAGAGTGTATGAGAACCCTGCAATTTATACATGCTTAGATGTAGGAGATACACCCAAAAAAAACTCCACTGCAGAGTGACAGTATCAGAGATAGGATAGTGTGAAACACCCTACTGCACTAATAAATGTACAAAACAAAATATAATGAATTATGGAAGGCGGTAGTTTCAAAAATAGTCCAAACTGAGTACCATTCTGGTACTGTGGATAACAACTATAATCATCATATGCCACCCAACCCACCTAAAACAAGTTTGTGTTATGAAAGTCCATTCATTTTTGAAAAAAACATTTTGAAATATTTTTCTTTGCAATTAAAAATGTCTCATATTGTTTGGATTGGATAATTGTGGCAGACTGGATTATTGCAGTGAGAGTAATATTCCTGTGAGCCGAGATGTGGAAAAGGGATGTTGAACAACATTAGTTAAAATTTGCTGTAGTGGAGCTACAATCATTGGTTTGAGTATCCCCTTATTTTTATATATAAAACATGAGACATTTTAATTATAAAAAAAAAAGTTTAAAAATACTTTGCCAGAAAAGTGCACATTTTTAGCCGTATCCAGCTCAGTTAGCCAGATAAGGTAGACCTGCTATTGAGATAACTGGATAACTTTTAGATAGATTGCCATATTCAGTGGCACGGTTGTCCCACAGAATATCCAAGCTAACAGGGTCATTCATCAAAATGTGTTATGGTGTTAGGGCCCTAATGCCTGAGATAATGCAAATGCAGATTTTTTGAATTTATTGAAAGGGGCGGGATTGGATAGTGGTGTGGGTAGGATAAATGAAAATGAGGGGCATTGTCGCACTATGTGATAGTGTAATGCATGCTATCACTGGAAATAACTACACATTTTTTCCTGGCGTTAAGCTATGCAATATGCCCAAAGTGGAATTTGTGATATAAAATTCCGTATTAGGCATTTTCAGGGAAGGGGAGAGTGTAGTGTGAGAGAGAGAGAGACTTTGGGGTGGCACACATAGTAGTCAACTCTTTATACCACTATAGGAGGGACAGCTAGTAACCTGAGGTGAGGTTTTGGTGGTGGTCTAGGTTTTGGGGCCAATTCTACATGCAAAGCGAGAGGTACGAACAGCACAGTATGCAGCAGTGAAGATTTGACATGATTTGGAGTGAGGAAAGTCACACAAAGATGAAATTTCTACAATGCTGTCTTGCCCTAGCTTGATGGACTCTCTACCAGGGTACCCTGGTACCTTGTCTGCCTGTGTTGGCAAGAAGGCAAACTACATGTCTATGTATCTATGCAGTGCTACATGCAGTATGTCTATTAGCGTTATAAAATTGATATGTTGTTGTAGTAGTAGCAGAGTCTGATAATGCATTCCACAGCTTGGAGCCTGGTTGATTCCACATGCTTCATTTGATGCTCGTTATTAGCCTATTTACTGCTATTTAGCCTCTTGAGGCCAACTATTTTTTGAAGCAATTTTCATATAAATGTTTGCAGAGTTGTAAAGTCTGCAGGTACTTATATCCATGGACTTTGTGACAGTCCTCAAAGGGAAAGCCCAAGCATGTTTTTCCTTTGAAAACTCTACTGGGAAAGCATACCCTCAGAAATGTCTACCTGAATTCTATGTGGGTACTTTTTCAATGGAAAGTAGCATGCATAGTTTTGAAAATGCAAAACTACATGATTGTTCTCTCCCCTGACCTACCTTCACCTCTAAGATTGACTCTGCACAATATGGGTAAAAGTTCACACAATGTGGAGCAATTCACATGTTTTTAGCTGCATGGAGGATGCACAGTTTTCAAAAAGCCATTTTATCCAGGTAAATGGGTATTTACACGGGTAAAATGGTATCTGAATAGTGCCCTTTATCTCAGAATAGCATTTAAAATATTCATTTGATCCTTCTGAATAGTTATTTTCCTTAGCTACCTTTCCAACCTCTATATTGGTGAATCTAGTCCAATATGGGGTAATTTTTAACATCACACATAAAGTTAGCAAATATGCACATAAGTTACACCAGTTTTCAAAGTGAATTTAAGCTCATAATTTGGAGTAGATAATTGTCCCACCAAATCTACCCCCCCATACAAGTTACACTTGCTAATTCATCCATACAATATTTTTGTGAAGTATGCTCGTACGTTCAAGCCCTTCCCCGTCTCTGCACCTAGGAACACCTCTGCTCAGTCTGTGTAAAGGTACTCATGAACATGACATACATGCATACGTTTACCCACATATTGGGTGGCAATTTAATGAAAGGCCATTTCGTGTGTATAATTCCATATTACCCTGTAGAAATGATTTGAAAATCACCCTCTCTGTGGTTAGCTACTATGGTCATATGGTGACCTACCATTGAAGACTTAAGAATTGTTGGGTGAGACTATGAAAACAGCTGCATAAACCCATATGGTGAACTGCAAAGTCTAACTGGACAAATACTTTGAATTACCTTATATTGCTTATGAGACTGTCATACCCGATTCTGCTAACGTGAAAGGAATTATCTTTAGACAGTTAAAATATATGATTTCAAGTTTAACATACCAGCTGCACATCTTTGGTTTTCCAAGAAATAAATCTTTGAAAATGTTGAGAAGTGCCTTACCATTTATCAGATCCATTTTTTCATAGTGGAGATGTTGCAGCAGAGGAGATGGCCTTTTATGGAGCTGTCAATATTTTCAAGTGCTTTCTTCTTGACAGTCTCTGAAGATTCATTGAAGTTTCTCTTGGAGAAATGTTTATTTGTTGTTTCAGATATGTGTCTGTGAGTGTTATCAGTCTTATGCAGTCTCTTTCTTTTACAAACACGTTGTAGCCCATTTTCGTTTCTGGAAGTTTGTCATCTGTCAAGAGCAAAAACCAATTGAACCATGAAAACTACCAGACTTCTCGAACTGTGGAAAAAAAAAGATGCAGTCAGAGTTTTGCTAATCTCTATTAGTGGTGCACATACTGGATGTGTAAGTGGGACTTTAACCTGCCACTCACCATAAGTCTGTTATTGGATGGAATCCACAGCCAAGGAAACACTGGTTATCCACCCCAAATGATAACCTCCTCACCCCCAAAAAGTCAAAGGTTGCACTGCAACTTCACTGTTAGTAACAGTATACTGGAACAGATGAATGGGATGCTCACATGGGAAAGAGCGGGCACTTATATTCCTTTATGCCTATAACCATTCCTCACTATAATCTTTGGTCCCAACATTAAAGGAATGGTTTGCATTTTTCAAAATTGCTGATAAAATACACTGTAATTATCTCACACAGCCAGTGATGCTATACCCCATCATCATACTATGGCTCAACATAGATCTGTAGTTCGAGTATTCACTGTCTACAGGGTATTGATAGAAGGTGTTCATGGCTGACCTGATGGCAGTGAGATATTGGCATATAGTGAATGCGAGTGCCAGTTCTTTCCCCGCTGAGTGTCCCATTCCACTATATAACTATACTGTTATTTAGAGTGAAGTTGCAGTATAATCTTTGATTTATGGAGGCTATCCTTGGAGTGAATGACCAAATGAGAGTTTATTCATAAAACAGTATGCTGAATTTTAAAGTAGTGTACATTACAGACAAGTATTGAAATGTTACAAGCAGAACCAATGATTTATATCATAAAGTAGAAATAAAAATCAGCAAAGAGGTTAAAGGCAAGAACGTTTTATCGAATCGACCTAATACATTTGTGACGAGTTTTTAAATTTTTAGAATCCATTCTCAAATTTATTAGATAAGTTAGATGAAAATGAATCACCCGCAACATATTTGTTGACCTTTATTGCTCCCTATTTAAGTGGACTAACATGGCAACCAAATTATTTCATTCTCTAGAATCAAGTAATTGGGCCTTATTAAAAATGTACCAACATGATTTACCCAAAAACTATGTGAGCTTGATATTCGGAGAGCTAGCAAGATGGTAAGTTATACGCAACAAAGTTATCCAGATAATTTTATCTAGATATTCAGGAGGACTTATCTAGATAAGTCTGCCACTGAATAGTTCTGTAAAAGCTATCTAGATAACTGTAGGACAGCTTTTCAGCTTGACTAGACATACCCACATAACTTTAGCTAGACAGTGTTGAATATCAGCACTGTCTAGCTAAAGTTTTACCACCTCCAGCCCTGCTTTTCTCATGCAGGTAAATTTTATACAGGCAACAATTTGCAAGAACAAAACTTATCCACTCAGCAGGGGGTGAGATACTTTAAAGCATGAAGTCTGGCTAACTCCCAAACTTAGTTTGACAAATATTTTGAATATCAACCACATGCATGTCTACCATACCACCTATAAATTTTGCGCATCCTGGCCGCGTTGGTGCCGCGACTGGGCCTGCTTACCTCACACTCCCTTCCACCAGCTCTGGCTCTCACCGTCCACGGCGCTCCCAGGCTTCACCAGGCCCTTCGGGGCCTTCCAACTCACAGTGCTCCTCACGCCAGGGCTCGGCGTCCTCAGCAGCGTCGGTCCCGCCCCTAGGTGCAAGCACGGACCGCGCGTCCCTTTAAAGGGCCCAGTGCGGGAAGCTGGTCCACGGCGCCTGATGATGACATCACATTGGTTCCTATATATAAGGCGAGGTCCCGTCCCCAGAACCTTGCCTTGGCAATCGGGTTGACACTTCAGTGTAGCTAGTTTGCTGTTCCTTGTTCCTGTGTTCTCCTGCTTCCTCGATCCAGTCTCGTTCTAGTGTTCCTGCGTTCCTGTGTTCCTGTCGTGTTCCAGTGCTCCTGTGTTCCTGTCCTGTTCCAGTGCTCCTGCGTTCCTGTGTTCCCGTGATCCTCTTTGTGTTCCAGCGCCTCTCCTGATCCCTGCTCTTCGTTCCTCCTCCTGTCATACCTTCTCAGACTGATTCACGGTACTGACCTTTGCCTGCCTTCTGACTATGTTTGACCGCTGTCTGGAACTAACCACTGCCTGCCTTCTGACTACATTTGACCACTGCCTGGAACTGACCACTGCCTGCTTTCTGACTACATTTGACCATTGCCTGGAACCAACTACTACCTGCCTTCTGACGACATGACCCCTGCCTAGAACTGACCTTTGCTCATCTTGTTCATGTACGGACTGATCTTAGAACTGACCCTTGCTTTGGCTGACCACCTTCGGATGGATACCCTGGCCCTGACCCTTCCGCTACATTCAGACACTCTGTTCGCTTCTGTAACCACCAGACCGGCCTGCTCAGATATCACCCGCGGCCTCTCCTTTACCAGACCAATAGGTGCTGCCTATCTCGCTTGGAGAACCTTTACTTCCTGTCTCATCCAAGAGGTCTCTGGTGACCCTATCTTCATCAACCGCACACCTTTGTTCGTGGTGGGCACACCTCTTTGCTACCTCTCTGGGAGACCCTCGGAGGCCCACCTAAGTCCAGGCGGTCCGGGTACCCAAGGGCTCAACCTGAGGAAACTCTGGATTGCTATTGGTGAAGCTCCAGCTAGCCTCTGTCTACTTGTGTGCTCCGCTTCCTGATGGCAGGCGCTCTCTGGGTCCGACCAAAGGGCTGTACCAATCCTGCACCAGGCCAAGGGTCCACCTCCAGCACAACACTAAAGAAGTGAAATATGCCGTATGAACTAAGACCATCAATATTTTAGTAAATGTCATCTGCTGGATTACCACTATACTACAAATACATTTATATTTGGTGTTAATGAATACCATTACTAGGATCTGCGCCTTGATCAGGCTATACCTTTTTCAAGCTCTTTCAATTGATAAGAAATATCTACTTCATGATTTTGGCTGCATAATTTCTCTGGGCATTTGCAGTTCAGTTCTCACAAAATGTAATCCTTATTAAGGCACTGTAATTTTCTTAGCGGAGTGAGGGAACTGTGTCTCGTGGCTTTCCGCTTTGCCGTTTCTTGACCTGCACTCACTTATAAAAAAAAAAAAGGCTTAGGAAGCTTTCTGACATCTTCACCTGCAGGGGTATCCTTGGAACTTTTTGAAAGTCAGCCAGCAGCTCAACAACTGTGGCAATCATGAAAGAAATATCTCCTTTCAAATAGTTGCAAAGCAAGACGCTAAAACACTCCATCTACCCCTTCTTCAAAGGGATAAGGAAGCCTTTAGGATACAAACAATTTTTGTATTTTTTTTAGGTGAATGCTAATAGCAGCAGGTGCCTATGTCAGCAATATCAAGAATTGAAATGGAGTTCAGGAAGGGAGAACATAAGATGTTCTGTAATATATTTTAATCTTAATGTATAACAGTACTGTCAAGAAGATGGAGCTTGCGACTTTTAACATCTTCACCAGTTCCCATTCAGAATCAGTAGGCTTGATATAATAAATAACACAGGAGACATTTTTCTTCCTGTTAAGGCCTTTCTATTTTATTTGGTATTCCTATAAAGGTGGATTTTAAAAGCCTTACGTGCGCAAAAAATGGCCACTTACGCGCATAAGTAGCCCGAGCGGGAGCCACGCAAATTTTAAATAGCCGGGAAGTGCGCGCGTACTTTGAGGTACACTCGCCCAGAAAACGTAGGTGGAAAAGGGGCAGGGCGTGGGCATGCCAGAGGCGGGGCCAGGACTGTCACACGTATGTTACTCATGGCACTTTGCTACAGCTCCCCGTAGGGCACAGGAATGTGGTGAAAAGAGGGAGAGAGACTATAGGGCAAGATACGCGTATTTATGGGCACACGCGCGGCCCTTTTAAAATCTACCTTATAGTGTTCTCTTCTTTTTCTTTGCTCCCCCCCTAGAACATTTCTATTTTGGGTTAGAATGGATTAATAATATATAGATGCTCTGTTTGTTAATTTCTGTACTCATATGTTTTTCTGTTATTTTCCATTCTTATTTCGGTGCATAGAGTTTGTGCTTTGTCATAAATAATGCTAGATAAAAATAAAGTTAAAAAAATGAGGAGACTTGTGCCACCATGTTCTGTTCTGGCCCTTGTGCTTTTGAATTCTTTCTGGGCTATGATTCATTATGCGTTAAAAGATATCATGCACAGTACCTGATATAATATAAAAGAGCTGTCAGATACAATTTTAAATAAGAAGATTGAAGGAATAATATAGGAAGGTGAATGGCTCCATCTGTCCAAATCTAAATGTAGTGTCACTTTTGTAAAGAAATATTCTCATAATACTTACTGTATTCCATATTTATTTATTTAGATTTTTATTTTAGTATAAAGCACCCATAAATTTCACATTGAGATTATCAATCATCATAACCTAATTTTTTAAAATGCTTTTTCAGCAATCATATAGTACTCTGAACCAGAGCATTGTATAGCAAATATGTAAGCTTCATGAGCACTGATTTACCTACAAGGGAAAACTGATATAAAGGGAGTGTACTTATCGTGATCACTGCAATGAACTCATGGGGAAAATATCTAAGAAGCTATCTTAACACTTTATCTCCATAGATCAGCTTTAACGGAAAATGTGTAGTAAATGTTTAAGGCTTATGCACGACAGGGCTCTGGGATTCTGCATCCTATGTAGGGACTGCAGTATGGATGGATACTACTTAATATGACTCATGGACATTGCCCACAGAAAGGGAACTTATGAATCAGAAACAGATGAGCAACTGAATGAGTTTTTTCTGATGTTTACAAACCCACCAGCCTCCATGCAAGGAGAATGCGAGGGTCAGAGAGATTTGCATCTGACCCGAGATTGATGCAGTTACATGCTGATTCTTTTATGTAGTATGTCAAGCATCTTAAAAACATATGGGTGAATTTTAAAAGTCCTCCTTGCGCCAAAGCCGGGAGCTACGCCCGTGTATCGGCCCAGCGTGCGCCGCACAGATTTTAAGAGGTGCCTGGGTACTCGCATATCTGCCAGTAAGCGAGTAAATGTTTTTCTCACCTAAAAGGGGAGGGGTGTGGGCTCGGACTGGGTGGAGCATGGATAGGACATGGGCGGGAATATAAGTATCTACGCGCACAACCGCGTGCCGGGATCTCCTACCACGTAATTTTACTTCTGCTATGGACAGCATGCAAGTCATATAACATAAAAATAATACTCTAATTAGTGGGGTTTTAAGGGTTGAGGTAATTGGGTGAAAGAGAAGCAAGTTAGCTAGGGGGGTTAGGAAGTCCTCTCCTTTACTGGGGTGAATTGGGAGCGAACTCGGAAAAGGGTTATTGCGTCGCCGTGCATACCTACTAAAATTCCCCCCACTTACGCGCTCGAGACCGCATTCGCGCGTACATGCGAGTGTCAATATAAAATATAAAATATATGCGTGTATGTTATAAAATTGGCATGTCGACAACCGCGCACGTGTGCGCATGCACGTAGGTCTTAAAATTTACTTCATAGGGGATACAGCTATGTTGATAGGATTCAAAATAGGAAGAATTATTACTGTATTAGATAAGGAGAGAAAAAATATATGGACAGGCAGGCAAAAATTTGTGATTATAGCCGGAAACAAACAGAAACCTTGAAAACACTCAGGGGCGGATTTTAAACCCCTCCTGCGCGCTGAGCCTATTTTGCATAGGCTTGGAGTTGCGCGCAAGCCCTGGGATGCGTGTATATCCCGGGGCTTGAAAAAAGGGGCGGGGGCAGGGGCGTGGCCAGAGGCCTCCAAAGGCCTGCTAGGCCGGGGGATCACGTGCCAGCCGAGTGCCGGCGCACGCAGTCTCCTCTTGCCCGGAGGTAGGCGCAACTTAAATAATAAAGGTTGGGGGGATTTAGGTAGGGCTGGGGGGTGGGTTAGATAGGGGAAGATGGAGGGGGCGAAAGGAAAGTTCCCTCCGTGGCCGCTCCGATTTCGGAGCGGCCTCGGAGGGAATGGGGAAAGCCATCGGGGCTCCCCTAGGGTTCGGCGCGCGCAAGGTAAACAAGTGTGCACCCCCTTGCGCGCATCGACCCCAGTGTTCTAAAATCGGACATAGATTTGAAAATCTGGCCCACATTGTTCTGAGTGATTTGGCACTGTGCAAGCCAATGTGGAGTTTTTGGAAGTTACTGGAAAAATTGGGATTGCTGGTTTTACATGTCTGACCGTATGCCTTAATGATTTTATCCTATGGTTAACCTATTTTACTAGACTTTATTTTAGTGGAGTATAAGAATTGATAGTCTTGTACTGCAAGTCAGTACACATATGTACGTGGCAATACATGTAAAAAAAGCCATGAGCCCCTTATTATTCCAATAATTCCCCCAAATCACTTTTGCTTCCACTCTGTCATATCACTAGAAACAAAGAGTATTTTCATTTGCAGTGTGAGTTCCTTAGATTATTTTTGTTGCCTGATCATACTGAAGAAAATTTAATACAATTGGTTCTCCCCAGGTAGTGAGTGACTTTTGGAGTGTGTTTGTGGATCAAGATATTTTTGCCTATCTTTCGTTATTACTGCTTTTATTATCTTTGTATTATCTCCATATAATTCAGAATTGCTATATTTTATACAGCATGCCAAGACAGGCAGCATAAAATTTGAACAACAAATTTCAAAGCCCAGTACCTAATCTCCTGTTTCATATGTTTAAAGAATATGTATTTTATTTTTTTATTTGTATTGTAGAGGTGACAAAGGATACTGATGCTTTTGTGCTTGCAAAAAACAAAAAAAAAAGAATATTCCAATGAGAATGGATTCTGCAGAAAATAGAATGTTACAAATGTTTTCTAGACTGAATTTTCATAGTTTAGGGGTGCATTTACTATATTCCACTAACACTAACACAGGTATTAATTCATATTACATGCCTGCAGTAACACATTTGCATTACCACAAATAGTCTTTCCTCCATAACATGGATTTGTATATTAAAATGTAAATGTGCTGATTAATACAGCTACATTCATGCTAATCAGTTTATTGGGAGGCTCATTTTCAACAGTGCATATAAATCAGCACGTACAGTGCATGTATAAGTATGATGGTAACTTTAATACGGGCACGCGGGTGAACATGTAGGTGCATATGCCAGCTTACCTCCAGAGATGCGGCCATTTTATAATATATGTGCATATATGTGCGCATGGTATAAAATAGACTGAACGTGCGTACATGTGCGCACAATTTTATATGGACGCATTCCATGGATGCAGCCATTTTACATATAACATATTGTGCGCATATTGGGGCACAATATTAAGTGGACGCACACCTATGCGCTCAAATGCCACTTCTACTGTGTAAGTGTGGGGGAGGGGGGGGGTTAAAGACAGGTGTGCCTACGCCATTACCAGTTTTCCCAGTTGATTCGCCCAGGTAAGGAATAGGATTTCCAACCCCCCCTTCCTGTTTTAGTAGCCTCCCTTCTCCCCTGTTAGCCCTGACCCTTAAAGCCCCAAAGATCTGTCTATTTATCTTTATATTATAACTTGCACATCATCCATAGCAGAAGTAAAGTTACGTGGTGGGGACCCCCCGTACGCCTGTGCCCATCGAGGAATGCCCATACCCCCTTTCAGACTGCACCCACGCCTCGCCCCTTTTTTTGAACTTTTCATTTGTTCACATAGCATCAAGTATATCCAGGCGGCTTTTAAAGTGCCTCTATTTTCTGAACCGTGTGGTGGGATTCACTTGACCCCCTGCATGGATGGGAGTCCCAGTGGAGAGGTGAGCATGCTTTTGGTGCAGGGGGTCTGTAATAAGTAAGGGGAGGGGTGCTGCTATTCCAGGCAGGGGTTGGGGGTTCTGCTCCAGAGGCAGTTTCCATTTCTGGTGGGAGGCTGAGCTTGCGCCACCAGTTATCTTTTTTGAAGCGTGTGATGGGTGGGTGACGGGTAACATTACTACTGCTGGTAACATTGATTCATTACCACCGGTAGGAATGTTGGTGCACTGTAGTAGTAGCTAGGTTTTTTATTGTTCAAAGTGGTTTGAGAACTGTTTTGGAAGTTGTGGCGTATAACTGATAGTTGCTGGTCAAATTAGCTGAGGAAGACCAGCCAGGAGCTGGTTTTTATTGTAAGTCCTTTGTTTGCATTATGTCTAAAGCCAATTCAGTACTAGTCTGGTTATACAGAAATAGGTATTTAGCAGTGTGAGTAGTTGAAGTAGTAATATAAATAGCTCCTCAACATGTTATCTCTGAAATAATGATGAGCAGTGCAATTAACGTCTACGAAACACATTCCATCCATTTGGCCATTAACCACTAGTGCCATTATGAAGCAGTTGAGCAAGCCTTGTTAATAGATGGGTAGTCAACATGGGAGAATAATGATACAAGTCCTGACATGTAAAGCCAAGAGTTTTCTATATTTGTTTCAGATCACTCAGCCCTTAGCCAAATTGACTACATGACTTATAAAAAAAAAAAAAAATTGGATATGCATCAGGAACATTTATATCCTCCATGATTATTTTTGAAGTATGAAAAATACTGTTGATAGGGTTTAGTGCTGCCTGATGGAAGGAAATTAACTATAATATTCCAAAAGTGTTATGCAAAACCTAAGATTCAAATAGGGATGATTAGAGGCAGTTTTATAGAAAATTGACACTATAATGGAAATGGAATGTTTCCTTTCTATGAAAATTAGAATTGATTACTTGATTATTTGCTAAATTGCATTGCACCTGTGTGTTTGAAATGCAGATGTTCATAAAAAACATTGGCAGCTTCAAGAAGCAATGAATTGTGGAAGGTGTGAATCTTATGCTTATATAAGCACCTGAAAAATGAACATTTTGTATTGATGTGTATCTGTAGCCATTGCTGTTGAAGTTATTTTTAAAGCATTTAAATCAAGTCTTCTTCCCAATACTCAAAGGGAACCATTTTCAAAACTACAGCAGCTGAAAAATCTGCAAGTATTTTTACCAACAGATTATGCATTAGTTTTCTTAGAGAAAATATACACATAGATGGTAACTTTGATACTGGCGCATGGGCGCACATTTACTCACATATGCCAGCTGACGCCAAAGGAGACAACCATTTTATAACATATGTGTGTATATGCAAGCATGGCATAAAATAAGCTGTATGCTCGTACACGGGCACAGAATTTCACATAGAACGTACAAATTCCGCATCTACCGCGTAAGTGGGAAAGTTTTAGTAGACTTGCACCAATGCAATTACCAGTTTCCCTAGCTCGATCCCAGTTCACCCAGTAAAGGATAGGACTTCCTAACTCCCTCACAGGCCGATACAGTACAGTGCGCTCCAGCGGAGCGCACTGTTAACCCGCGTTTGGACGCACGTTTTCGACACGCTAGCTTTATCCCTTATACCGTAAGGGGTAACAGCTCGCCGAAAACGCGCGGCCAACCCCCCCTGAAACTAATAACGCCCATAACATGCAAATGCATGTTGATGGCCCTATTAGTTATTCCCACGCGATTCAGTAAGTAAAATGTGCAGCCAAGCCGCACATTTTAGTTTCAGAAATTAGCGCCTACCCAAAGGTAGGCGTTAATTTCTGCCGGCACCAGGAAAGTGCACAGAAAAGTAGTAAAATCTGCTTTTCTGTACACCCTCCGACTTAATATTATGGCGATATTAAGTCGGAGGTCCCAAAAGTAAAAAATAATTTAAAAAAAAACATTTTATAATCAGCCCGCGGCTCGCGGGTTGAAAACCGGACGCTCAATTTTGCCAGCGTCCGGTTTCCGAACCCGTGGCTGTCAGCGGGTTTGAGAACCGACGCCGGCAAAATTGAGCGTCGGCTGTCAAACTCGCTGACAGCCGCCGCTCCTGTCAGTAAAAAGGCGCTAGGGACGCGCTAGTGTCCCTAGCGCCTCCTTTTACCGTGGGCCCTCATTTAAATACTAAATCGCGTGCACAGGAGAGTGGTCTGTGCGAGTGCCGGGAGAGCGGGCGCTCTCCTGCTCTCCCACGACTTTTACCCTGTTAGCCCCCAACCCTTAAAACCTTGCTGACTAGCCTAATTATTTTGGTTTTAAGACACGCCATCCATATCAGAAGTAAAGTTACACGGTAGGGGAACCTGGCATGTTTATTTGTGCAAGTATTTACATGCTGGGTTCATTCATAAATCCTGGAGTGCCCATACCCCACCCAGCCACGTCCTAGTCTCGCCCCTTTTTGGAAAAAAAAATTTGTGCGTTTACCAGGAGATACACGTGTACACGGGCACCTTTTAAAATCCATGCTGCGCGCGCAGGCCTGACTTCTGTGTGTATCTCCCTGCTTTGACGTGTGCTGGGCTTTTAAAATTCACCCCTTAGTACCTTCCCTTTTAAAATAGCCCAAGGAATAAGTACCCTTGGAGATCTGCTCCAGCTTTTTCTATGGAAATTTTTTCCAGCCAAAACAATGTATGTTGATTTGAAAATACAAAACTATGAGGATAACTTTAGAACAGGCACAATGTATGGATGCATGCACACGTGCACATGTATTTTATATCATGTGCGCAAATTCGCACATCCTATATAAAATGCATGTAAATCTACTCAACAACATGTTCGCATATCAAAAAATATGCAACCTGTATTTTAAGCACAGCTGCATAAGTTTTGACTTATCTGGCTAAGAGGTGACAAATATACAGCTAAGTAACGCTGTGGCTACTTATCTGGCTAAGTAGCACTGTTTAAGACATCCGGCTAAGTAAGATAGCTGGATAAATAAAAGAAAAGCTGTACTTAGCCAGAGAAGTAAGATAGATGGATAACTAGCATTTGAAGACTTATCCAGCTAAGTAGCAGTTTTTAAGACTTATCCGGCTAAGTGGTAGACATCTGCTGTGCGCATGTATTTGTACTCCTATACAAGATGAAATGTAACTCGCACATTTTCTTTAGCACCTGTTGGCTTTACATGTGTAAATGATCACATTTTATAATATGCGCACTTGAAGGAAATGACCAGTATTACCAATTAGTCCATCAGTTTTACAGCCTATCTATAGGACATCAAGGCCCCCCCTTCCCCCGGTTCTTCAGCCTGAACTCGCCCCGGTTTATCCAGATCCCTCATCCAGTCAATATTTGGCTATAAAGAATTCTATTCTGACTTACACCAGAAAATTAGCAAGTGTAAATATGTGTGGGTAACAGATGTGCGCGTGCCACTTTCAAAGATTATAAAATAGCAACTTATACGCGGAGATTTGGCTCTAACCCAGAACACCCCTTGCCTGCTCCTTTTTTATACAAGCAAATTTATTCGTGCACCACTACTTGTGCGTGCATATTTGAGGTTTATAAAGTAGCACCTGTAACTTTTATCCTGGCTCGTGTGCGCAGATTTGCATGCATACGTTCGCCCGCGCCCAGGGATGCAGCCATTTTAAAACAAATGTGCGAATGTTCTAAAATAGCTTAGCCAAATGCACATGTGCACCAGATTTTAAGTGGGCGCGCACACGAGCACGCAAATGCCGCTTCTACCGCATAAATCGGGGGATTTTAAAAGGGGCGAGTGCCAACGCTATTCCCAGTTTAACCAGTTCATCCCCAGTTTGCCCATTTAAAAGAGAGGTCTTCCAACCCCCCCCCCCCCCCCCCCAGTTTAATAGCCTTCACTCTCTCCAGTTATCCCCAGCCCTTACCCGCAGATCTGTCTATTTTTCTTTCTTTTTAACTTACATGTCATCCATAGCAGAAACAAAGTTGTGCAGCAGAGGGGTCTTGGCGCGCGGCAGATTGCGTAAGATTTATGGGCACATCTCTGGTTCACGCCCCAAAATGTCCACGCCTTGCCTAAACCATGCTGCTCTGTCCCTTTTTGAAAACCTTCGAGGTGTATGCGCTCATGAGATATGCGCATATCTCAGCAGCTGTTAAAATCTTCTCGACAAGCAAGGGCCTGACATCTCCTAATTAATGCGCACCTCGTGCTTGTAAAATTCATGTTTTTGGGCAGGCATGTGTTAATATATACACGTGCAACTCTTTTAAAATTCAAAAAATGTAAGTGTGTTTTTGCCTCTTCTGACCTAGCCTCTTTCTGGAAATGCCTCCACAACAGTGCAGATAAAAAGTAAATACCTTGTGGAACACCTCACATACTTTTTCCCACATACAGGATGGAGAATTTTCAGAAAGTGTATTTACACAAGTAAACAGCTGTTTACACCATTAAATAGTTTTTGCAATATGTCCTCTTCATATAACAGGAAAAGAACTACAGACCCTTTGCTACTGCGTGGTAATGTGGCTAAGGGCAGAGTATGCCCACTGCCGCATAGCCGAGCACCCATCTCGTGATCAAAATGGTGGCCCAACCTCTGACCCTAGGCCAGAAGCCTTGGTGTTGTTCCACTCAATGCCATAGTGGAGGAGGGAGGGAGGGCTGAGGTTAGATATCCCAAGGGATTTAAGAGCAGACTGTGGGCTGGCTCTGCCTTTTTCACAGGCCCTGCCTACCGACTTACACATCTGGCCCACCCTTTTACATAATGTCTGTCCTTTAGCAAGTTTCCCTATATTCTGTTGATGATAGATCCTAGTTCTGAAAATCAGTGGTAAGCTCCTACTGGGCAATTTTAAAACGAGACTGCGTGCACCCATACACATACATTTTGGCAGGTGAGTGGAGATACGCTGGAATTTTAAATCATGCGTGCACTTGCAAGCGTGTGATTTCAAATCCACCTACCGCATGTAAGTATGCTCCTAATTTTAAGAGGTTACTCGAGCAACCCTACCTTGCATATCTTCCATAGGACTTTGCCGGCTCTAACACGCATATGTAAGCAGATTTTAAAACATGCTCATGGGAGGGACATTCCCAGTTTTTTCCATTTAGTCCACCAGTTTGCCCAATTAATTTCAAGCTCTTCCAGACCCCTCTGGTTCTTCATCGTGGACAGTCCCCAGTTGACCCAGACCCCTCACCCTGTCCTGTAAGCCATAAAATGCGAGATCATCGGAAACAACAGTAAAATTAAGCTCTAAGAAGCCGACGCGCGCTGCGGCCTCCGGTTTTAAAATATGGAGATATGTGCATAAGTGTTGGCCCCACCCAGGAACACCTGTGCCCCACCCCTTTTCTGCCCGCCTTATTTTTGGTGCTCGCACAGATACATGTGTACGTTAAATCGCAGCTTTTAAAATCGACGTTGCTCGCGCGCAGCTCACACACACGCATATGTGTCCATTTTTATGCAAGCAGCACTTTTAAAATCTACCACCTAATATTGCTTCTCTGCCCTAACTCATCCCCTGTAGCCATCCACTTTTTAGGCTCTAAATGTAGGTGTCAGGTGAAATGAGGAGCCTAAACTTCAGAACTCAACCCTAGTAAATTTTCAAAAGAGCTTTAGGATCTTAACTCCAATAGTTAGGAGCCTAAACCCTTTGAAAATCAGTCCCCAAAGTTATATTTAAAGACCATTGTCCTACAGGATCCTAATATGAATCAAAGTGGAGTTGAATGCCTCACTCTACAGGTTGAAGGCATTATTAGCAAATGTATTCACTTCTGAAACTCAATAGGTCATCGTGTCTGTTGATAAAGATGAAATATTCAGTCAAATTGTAATATGAAATAGATATGTATGTCTATGGATAGCTATATCTATCTATATTTACACAGAGAGAGAAAGAAATGGAATACTCCTATTAGTTTTGACAAAATGATATAAGCCAGCATAAAACAGACAAATGATAGCATAAAATAAATTAATTACTCCTTAACTGAAACACTGTATTAAGGCATCCTTCTTAGGAGGTAGAGTTTTAAGTGGTAAAGATGAAGTATAGAATCTTTTAATGCAAAAAAAAAAAATGTAGAATCTTGGATCTGGGTGCAGAAATCTAATGTAAAAGGAACTGAAGATGCGTCTCTAGGACAAAAGAAGAGAAATAGAATATATGATAGAAACATTCAAATATCTATCACTATTGATTAAGAGACTGATTTTAAAAAGCAATTACTCAAGTAAAACTGAGATTTACTTGAGGAAATGCACTTTACTTGAGTAAGTAGGTTTTTGAAAATCACTACAGTATATGGCATTGAATTGTCTATAGGATTTACTCACGTAAGTGCATTTTATGCGAGTAAATAGCTTTTGAAAATTCTACAATAGTAGTTACATTTACATGCATAACGCCTTTTGAAAATGACCCCCTAAGGTAGCAGAAGGTAGCATTGTTCATAAAAGCAGAAACTGCATACTCTATTTTGAAAACCTATTTAAATTACCAAGAAAGTAAGGACTGATAGGGTCATTTTCCAAGGTGCGATAGCGGCGGCAAAATTAAAATTAGGGGAAGGGGTTAGGGAGGGGTTAGGGAAGGGGTTAGGGAGGAGTTTGGGAGGGGTTTAGGGAAATGGGGTGGCGGCACCACTGCCAACGATAATGTTTTGGACATTATCGCCGGCAGTAGCACGGGAAATTGCACCACCTTTTAGTGTGCCGCTTTGGGGGTGATAGTGTGTGGCATGGCCGCATCGCGGCAGGCGAAACCGCACTGCCGTGATGCGGCCGGCTGCACGCTAGTGTCCCCTGCCTCTTTTTTGCCCCTCCCCACCCCCTTTACTGCGGCAGCTCATCATTCCGCAGGAATGATGAATCTATGCCTGAGGTTGGTCCTTCAGTTTTATTCCTGGCTAATGGAACCAATTTATGTGCCGTGACCTGAAAACATTTCAGCATGCACTGGCATGTTTCTGAGGCTTCTAGAAGACAAAAAAGCTGTCTAGCCAATGTACAATTGTTCATATCTTAGTTACTTGAGAATGTGGAATGGCCATTGCTAAAGCCTGCCTCGGTAATGAAGTGATTTGCCTTTTTTATCTAACTTATTGGAAAAAGTGGTCTCTGAAATATTGAATAATTGTTTTCTGGACAAAACTTTGGTTTTCCATCCTTAACAATCTTGTTTTGGAGGGATTACAGCACAGAAGCTGCCATTAGGGCTTTATTGAATGAAGTCAGATTGAATGCAGATGAAGGGAAGGATGCACTCCTGATCTTCTTGGAAGTGCAAGCTTTGATACTATTGATCATGTGTTGTTGACCCAAAGATTGAAAGAGATTGGAATCCAGGATACAGCTTTACATTTTTTTTGTCATTTTTGATAAATTGAATATTTGAAGTAGAATAGGATTCTGAACGGTCTTCACTCCATACTTTGGATTGTTGATTTTCTCTTGAATCATTTGTAGCTCCCTCATTCTTCAATCTCTGTTTATCATCTCTTGCTACCCCTTTATTTTGGGCCTTGGCTTTAATTGTTTTTGTTATGCAGATGACATTAAAATTATTGCCTAATTTGACTCTCAATGTCACTGTCAATTGACAAAGTTTAATGCATTTTTATTTAGGATTGCTGACTGGTTTCATATTCACAACTTAAAGGTTAATCCCACCAAATTAGAGGATATGTGGATATTCAGAAAGGAGGTTAAAGAAAGACTTCCCCAGTGTTGGAGGCAGCATTGGTTCAAGTGAAAGAAGTAGTGATATCTTTAGGGTTAAAAATTGATGACAAGTTATCATTTACAAACCAATATTTCTACAGTGATTCAGCACTCTTTCTATTATTTGCAGCATATTTATAGACTTTGTCCATTCTTGGAGCCTCAGGACTTAAAAGTTCTTACTCTTATTGTTAATCTAAATGAAATAGACTATTGTAACACTCTGTGTCAAGGTCTTCCATTAATATTATTAAAACGATTATAAACTTTACAATACAAGGCAGCCAGTTTGATTTTTAGTTGCAAGAAATTTGACCATGTCGGCCTGTATTGAAAACCTTAATTGGCTCTCAATAACTTTGAGAATAAAATTCAAGATTCTTTGTTTAGTTCTCAAAGCACGTCCTAAAGGTATTCACGCATATTTATCAGGTTGTCTTGACTCAGTTCTTCACTATGTTCTTCTCTTTTGGATCTATTGAGATTACCGTCATTTACATAAATTAGACTAGAATCTATTCCCAAAGTTGTGCTTACCAGAGGCCCCTTCTTTGGAATACTTGACCCCATTAGGTACAACTTGAGAAAAGTTATTAAAACCTTTGGGATATGTAAAAGGATGGCTTTTTACGCAGGCTTTTAGCCTATATTAGCCTGTTTTTTTATTTAATTCCTGAGGATGCTTGTTTTTTAGTTTTAACATTTATTGATTATTTACCCATTTTTTACTCAGGATTTTATGATATGATATGATTTTAGATTTAGGTAGAACTATATACTTAAAGGGGAATTTTCAAAAGTTGCACTTACATATATAAAATAGTATGTATGGGGCCCAGCCAGGAGTCCAGGATCCAACGCCGAGGTCCAGACCTTAAGGTCAGAGCGTTAGCTGTGTAGGTCCTCTTTTTGTCCTCTTTCTTCTGCAAATGATGGCATCTGCTGTGGATTTGCTGGACTAAATTAACAACAGTGCATCCTCCTCAGTGGAGGTCACCATTTCACTGTACGCTTTAACCCAAAAGGGTTAAAGTGGCACTTAGGGAAGATAAGGCCATCGTGGAAAGACTAAACAAATTTTTTGTTTCTGTGTTTACTGAAGAGTATGTTGGGGAGATACCCGTTCTGGAGATGATTTTCAAGGGTGATGATTCAGATGAACTGAGCGAAATCACGGTGAACCTGGAAGACATGATAGACCAGATTGACAAACTAAAAACTAGTAAATCACCTGGACCAGATGGTATACACCCCAGGGTTCTGAAAAGACTAAAAAATGAAATTTCAGACCTATTTCAATTAATTTATAATCTATCATTAAAATCATCCATTGTACCTGAAGACTGGAAGGTGGCCAATGTAACCCCAATATTTAAAAAGGGCTCCAGGGGTGATCTGGAAAACTATAGACCGGTGAGCCTGACTTCAGTGCCGGGAAAAATCGTGTAAACTGTTATAAAGAATAAAATCACAAAACATTTAGATAGAAATGGTTTTATGGAACTCAGCCACCATGGATTTACCCAAGGAAAGTCTTGCCTCACTAATCTCCTACACTTTTTTGAAGGGGTGAATAAACATGTGGACAAAGGTAAACAGGTAGATGTGGTGTATTTGGATTTTCAGAAGGCATTTGAAAAATGTTCCTCATGAGAGGCATCTAAGAAATCTAAAAAGTCATGGAATAGGAGGCGAGGTCCTTTTGTGGATTGCAAGACGGTTAAAAGACAAGAAACAAAGAGTAGGATTAAATGATCTCTTTTCACAGTGGAAAAAGGAAAACAGTGGAGTTCCTTAGGGATCTGTACTTAGAATGGTGCTTTTTAATATATTTATAAATGATCTGGACAGGGGTACGACGAGTGAGGTGATCAAATATCAAATTTGTGGATGACACAAAATTATGCAGAGTAGTTAAATCTCAAGCAGATTGTGATAAATTGCAGGAGGACTTCTGAAACTGTAAGATTGGGCTTCCAAATGGCAGATGAAATTTAATGTGGACAAGTGCAAGGTGATGCATATAGGGAAAAATAAGCCTTGCTGTAGTTACATGTTGTTAGGTTCTATCCACCCAGGAAAGAGATCTAGGCATCATAGTGGATAATACATTGAAATCGTCAGCTCAGTGTGCTGTGGAGATCAAAAAAGCAAATAGAATGTTAGGAATTCTTAGGAAAGGAATGGTGAATAAAACAATGGATGTCATAAAGCCTCTGTATGGCTCCATGGTGAGACCACACCTTGAATACTGTGTGCAATTCTGGTCGCCACATCTCAAAAAAGATATAATTGCACTGGAGAAAGTTGAGAGAAGGGCCTCCAAAACAAGGGGCATGGAACAGCTCCCCTATGAAGAAAGGTTAAAGAAGTTAGGGCTATTCAGTTTGGAGAAGAGATGACTGAGGGGGGGGGATATGATAGAGGTCTACAAAATCATGAAAGGACTTGAATACGTACGACCGTCATACAGGCGACCGTCGCCCGTACGACATAGTGAGGGCAAAGGTAGCGGTTGGCGCCATTTTGAAGATTGGCAATACGGCCCGTGTGCAGGAGGTCGCTCCCAGACCCCCGCTGGACTTTTGGCAAGTCTTGTGGG
Organism: Rhinatrema bivittatum; assembly: GCF_901001135.1. Taxonomy (NCBI): domain Eukaryota; kingdom Metazoa; phylum Chordata; class Amphibia; order Gymnophiona; family Rhinatrematidae; genus Rhinatrema; species Rhinatrema bivittatum. Next base: position 168,217,037 of record NC_042617.1, read on the forward strand.
CGTCAGGAGCCCCCCCCAAGCTGGCCAAAAGTCCCTGGGGGTCCAGTGGGGGTCCGGGGGCGATCTTCTGCACGTGTGACGTCGGGAGCCAGGAACCAAAATGGCGCCGGCGCTACCTTTGTCCTGTCACATGATAAGGGCAAAGGGGCACCGGCGCCATTTCTCAATGCAGCCGTGGCCAGAGAGAGAGGGTGATCGCGTCAGGACCCCCCCACTGGACCCCAGGTAATTTAAAACATTTTGGGGGGGTTCGGGAGGGTGGGGGATTTGTTTTAAAGGTTCGGGGTGGGTTTTAGGGTTTTTTTCGTGTGCCGGTTTTCCCGCCCTCCCCCGATTTACGATTTTTAACGATTTAAAAAAAAAAACAAAAACACGACGATAAGATTTCCCTCCCCCCCAGTCAAAATCGATCGTTAAGACGATCGATCACACAATTCACACCTCTACTAATTACTGCTCAAAATAATTACTGTTCAAAATAATTATATTGAAATATTGATGGTTTCTCCTGAAGTATTCCATCTTATGTTAAAGCTTTTTAAGGGAATTGAGTTACCTATTGCTAGTTCTTCAGCTAGTTTTGATGTACCAGTTGAAAGTGTTGATTTGCATACCCCTTTTCATGAATCTCAGGAAGCAGTTTCTCTGAGTATGACAAGGTTAGTCACCTATGTGCCATAGTCTGTTAGAGATCGGGCGTTAAAAATGTTCTTTATGTTTAAGGAGAAGTTTTTTCTTGGAAATAAATGGGCTATTTTTTGCTGATGTACCTAAAGCATCAGCTACCTAAAAGTAGCAGAGGCTAGTTTTCTTTTAAGATTCCCATGCAAGTTTTATCATAATTTAGGGAATGGAAAATATATTTTCTTAGGATCCTGAACAGCTCGAGAATTTTCTCCAGAACAGGATAAGCTAATCAGCAGGTATGTTCTAACGTGATGCCATAATGCTGTCAGGTTGGGTATTTTCTTTTCCTATCTGTTATTTTCTTTGTTATTGCCGATACAGTACAGTGCGCTCTGGTTTGGACGGGCGTTTTCGATGTGCTAGTTTTACCCCTTATACAGTAATGGATAGTAGAGCGTCGAAAATGCGCATCCAACCTCCCTGAAACTAATAGCACCCACAACACGCAAATGCATGTTGATGCCCTATTAGTTATTCCCGCGCGATACAGAAACTAAAATGTGCATCCAAGCCACACATTTTACTTTCAGAAATTACGCCTACCCAAAGGCTGGCGTTAATTTCTGCCGGCACAGGGAACGTGTACAGAAAAGCAGAAAAAACTGCTTCTCTGTACACCCTCCGACTTAATATCATAGTGATATTAAGTCGGAAGCCCCAAAATTTAAAAAAAAATAAAAAAATTTTAAATCGGCCGGTGGCCCGCAGGTCGGAAGACGGACGCTCAATTTAGCCGGCGTCCGTTTTCTGAACCCGTGGCTGTCAGCGGGCTCGAGAACTGATGCCGGAAAAATTGAGCGTTGGCTGTCAAACCCGATGACAGTCGCCTCTCCTGTCAAAAAGGAGGTGCTAGGGACGCGCTGGTGTCTTTAGCGCCTCTTTTTACCGTGGGCCCTAATTTGCATCTTCTTCCCCCCTGAATCGCGCGCACAGGAGAGTGGCCTGTGCGCGTGCCGGGAGAGCAGGCACTGGCCCGCTCTCCCGTGACTTTTACTGGATCAGCCCGATGTTTTGCTTTTTTTTTTTTTTTTTTTTTTCATTTTTTCTTATTTTTTTGTATAATTGCTGTAATATGGTCATGTGTTTGATTCTAATTCAAATGTTATTGATTTACATTCTAAAAATCTAATAAAGTGAATGAAAAATAAATAGCCAGATTTTTAAGGCTTTTCTAAAAGTCAAATAATTAGACTCCATTTCAAACTTCTCAGCAAAGAAATTCCATAGTGATGGCCCTATTATTGAAAAGCATCTCATTCTTATTTTTACCAATTTTAGACCTTGATTTATCAAATTGCTATAAATAAAATGGAAATAGCAATCTCAATAAAAAGGGGCGTGGTTAGGGTAATTTTCCTGCTACCGCATCACATAAGTATTTTCTGCACAAAAAGGTTTTTATTGTGCTGGAGAGAGAGAGAGAGAGAGAGAACCTCTATAGAGACTCACTTATAAGCTATTTATACCGCTGTAAGAGGGGGTACTAGTAACTTGGGGTGAGGTTTGGGGGGGTGGGGTAGGTTTTGGGGGGCTGTTTTACATGCGCAGTCACAGGTATGAACAGTGGTTAATTCTATAGATATTAAAGTCCTAATTCTTGCCAAGCTGTGAGCATAAGGGATCACACTTTAAACAAAATCCTGAGATTTATAGTACCCAATATAGTTTACTGGTCAGCCCCAACACCATATCTCATCTTCCCGTCTTCATAGTCCCCTTTGCTGCTTTGCTTTGTTTTGTTTTGTACCATCTAAAGTCAATTAAAAGCTTTTTTGGAAAGCCTGTAAAGAAAGCATTATAGTAATCTAAGCTGGAAACAGTGAAATAGCCAGATTCGATTTTTTTTGTGGGGCTTGAAGTTAACTTGGCAGGAATTAGGTATGCCTTCTCTACTTCTAGGTCTTCGGCATGCTCCCTACCTCTCAAGTCTCAGTATCCAACCACATCCCACATCATCCAATCCCAGAAGTCTCTTTCTCTCCCAAGTCTCAACCCCACCATCCCCAGCAGTCTCTTTTTCAATCAAGTCTCAACCTTCAGTTTCATCATGAGAGAGACTGGTGGGGAGGACAGGCATTGAGAGCAAGACACTGCTGAGATTGTGAAGGAAAGACTGCTGAAGAAAGGATAGATCATGGGGAATGATAGTCTCAAACCCTCCTGCAGCAGTCTGTCTCTTAATGCCCCTTCTCCCCACCAGTCACTCTCTGTCTCATCCGCACTATCCCCAGTAGTCAGTAATTCTCTCTACATATCCCCCAACCCCAACTTTTTTTTTAGCAGTGTCTCTCCCAAACTCCCTTCTCTACTTCTATTTTCGCTCTTAACTGGAGTACTGAACAGGCTGCCTTTGAGTCCTCCTCTGAAGTTGAGTTCCCATGGCTGCTGTAGATACAGTCTCTAAGTCCTCCTTTTCAACCTCTGCCTTTGCTGCTGAGGACAATGCTGCCTCTTCCTCTACAGCCTGCACAGCACCAACATTGATACCACCTCTTCCTTTTAGGTGTTGTCCCATGCAGGCCATGAATGCTGATCCCCCACCTCATCCTTTGAAATCCCGCAGCCACAACACTGATGCCTCCTCCCCCTCCTCCCGTTGGTCCATCACGGCTTACAAAATGTCCTAATTGGATGGGTCTGAGCTCAGTGTGGGCAGACTACTGCCCACCCATGGCTACACCTTTGGTTCGAAGTCACCAAGGCCTGTTTCACTATTCTGGGATTATTTTGGTCTAAAAAAGGGCAATAGTATTAAAAGGGGTTGCTTTACAAACTCTCCAATATGCTAGTCAAAATTGAAGGATAAGTCTAAGCCTACTCCTAAACTTTTTATTTGCTCCTTTGGTAAACAGTTTGCACCCTCAATTGTTCCCTCTTTATCCATTCTGTCTTTTGATGCTTAGTAATACAACCCGTCTCTGGTTAGCACCTAATGCTGCATCAACCCCTGAGTTGGTGCTAGTACTCAGACTGCTGGATTTAAACAACAGACTCATTCTTTGCACAAATTGTTTTAGAATCTCTAACCTGGAGGTCTGAAGATATGTGATAAGTAATAGTAGTTATCCGTGGGGCACCTTTGCTGGAGGACATATGGGCAGAAGGAGCCTGCTGGTGTAAAAAGGTTGTACCCATGACATGTCCAACCCAAAAATGGGCTGCTGAATTCCACAGCAGGCAGCGATGAGGTGGTTTCCCAGTTCAAGGTAACCTGGTTGGATAAAGCTTGGGTGCTGCTGCCTACTGAAGGCCTGTTTAAAGCCCCCCCGGGGGCTCTGTCTCACAGATTCTGGCTATGATAAAGTTTATGTTGAAAGCCCATAGTTTTCAGCTCTTATCAGTTGCATGTGGTCACACTTCCAGTAGAGCATCGAGATTGAGTGAATGGATGCAGATGATGGAGAGTCCGCTATTAGCAGAAGTTAGGCAGAGTCTTGCTCGGTTGGTGAAATGATGTGACCTGCAGTAGATGGGTAGGCAATTTGAGACAGAACAATGACATGCCTTCCCCCAAAAAATCAGGTTTTAAGTTAGCATTTTTATTCAGCCTTTCATGGCTGTTTTGCTAGTTCAAGGTGGATTACCTAATGAAAGGGCAAATTACATAATCAAATTAGGCCCACATAGAAGAGTTTCATTAAATTACATTACAGGCAAGTTTGCATACATTGTGATATGGTGATACAGTAGATGAAAATAGATTTACAAAGAAAAACATATTTTTAACTCAGCTGTTATTTATATCCAGTATCCATTTTCCAATTTAGAAGTATTATCTCATGACCAATTAAATCAGCAATTATTTATATCTAGTGAGCATAATGGTCGGTTACATTCTGATGAGCTTCATGGCTGGTTAGCATCATTGCAGTTTGTATGCATTGCAGTGTGTTGCAACACAGGCTTTCGGAGATTTGATGTCCTTGATGGAGTAACATGGTACTCTACAGGGTGTTAGTCTTTTAGACAAATAGTTATGTTTTTAGTTGGTATTAGAAGCACTTATAGTCATTAGAGTAGATTTTAAAAAATTGCGCGATCGCGTATTTTTGTTCACGCACCAGACGCAAACAAAAGTACGCTGGATTTTATAAGATACGCACGTAGCCTATAAAATCCGGGGTCGGCGCGCGCAAGGGGGTGCACATTTGTGCAACCTGTGCGCGCCGAGCCCAGCGCGCGCTGCCTGTTCCCTCCAAGGCTGCTCCGATTTTGGAGCCTCGGAGGGAACTTTCCTTCGCCCTCCCCCCCCACCTTCCCCTCCCTTCCCCTACCTAACCCACCCCCTCGGCCCTATCTAAACCCCCCCCCCCCCTTACCTTTATTCCACGATTTACGCCTGCGAAAAGCAGCCGTAAATTTGCGCGCGCCGGCCGGCTGCCCCGCACCGTGTTCTGGTCCTGGGGGCTGGTCCGGAGGCCGCAGCCACGCCCCCGGAAGGCCTCAATGCCGAAACCACGCCAGCTTCGCCGCCCCCAAAATGCCGCGTCACGCCCCCGAAACACCGCGTCATTCCGCCACGCCCCCGACACGCCCCCTCCTGCCCCTTTTAAAAAACCCCGGGACTTACGCGCGTCCCGGGGCTCTGTACGCGCCGGCGGCCTATGCAAAATAGGCGCGCCGGCGTGCGCAGGGCATTTAAAATCCGCCCCATTGTTTTCTTCTGGTGTGGAGGGAGAGTGTTCCATAGTTTTGGTGCTACTCCTATGAAGGTTCTAGTTCTGGTTTTATTTAATCGTAGAGTTTTAATGGATGGAGAGTTGTTTTTGGCTTGAGTGAAGATTCTTCTGTGAGTGATTTGTTGTTACCTTCTCAGTTAGGTATGTGGGACTATCTGTAGTTCTCTGAATGTGAGGGTTGGGATTTTGAATTTTGAATTTAAATGTTTAGCGACATGGGTGAGCATGATCCCATTTTCTGCACAGTTTGTTATCTTTTTAGAGAGTCCTGTTTAAATGGCAATACAATAATCTAAGTGCATGACTATTACTGCTTGAATGACTGTCCTGAGGTCAATTGGTTGTAGAAAGGGACATAGTTTTTCACCATTCAGAGGCACCAGGATGCTGTCTTGATCACTGATGCTGTTTGGATTTCCATGATCAGTGTGCAGGCTAGGATGACTCCCAGGCACTTTATCTCATATTGTGAATAGATAGTGCTATCAGCTTGGATGAGAGGGGGATCATTTTTAGGTTGCAGTGAATTGCTGATCCACAGGGTATCTGTTTTATCCATGATTATAAGAAGTCAGCTGTTGTTCATCTTGCTTATGTTCCACCTATCAATTCCTGTCTGAAGCCCTATTGTTCTTATAAGCCAGCAGAGTAACTACATTTTATTACTGAATGGTAATTTTACAAATAAAGGAGGTAATTTTTAAAGGAATTATACATGTAAATGTAATATACTATTATAGCAATTTTCAAAAGCCATTTTTGCACAATGGGCCAGATTTTCAAAGGGGTACGCACGTAAGATAAGTGCGTACCCCCCGAAAACCTGGCCCAAACACCCCCTGCGCACGCCGAACCTATGTTTCATAGGCTTCCGGCGTGCAAGTCCCGGGGCTTTCCTGGGGGGTCGTGATGGGGGGCGTGTTGCGATCTGCGTGTCATCGGGGGGCGTGTCGGATGTGATGCAGCCGGCGCGTCATCCAGGGGCGCCGCCGCGGCCTCCGGACCAGCCCCCGGACCGGACATGGTGCGCGGCAGCCGGCCCAGCGCGCGCAGTTACGCCTGCCTCGACAAGGCATAACTTTCGCGACAGAGGTGGGGGGGGGGTTAGATAGCGCCGGGAAGGTGGGTTAGGTAGGAGAAGGGAGGGGAAGGTGCGGGGAGGCGGAGGGAATGGAGGCAGGCTGCGCGGCTTGGCGCGCGCAGGTTGCCGATTTTGGGCAGCCTTGCGCGCGCCGCCCCCGGATTTTAATGGATACGCGCGGCTACGCACGTATCTATTGAAATCCCGCGTACTCTTGTTCGCGCCTGGTGCGCGAACAAAAGTACGCATTTGCTCAAGTTTAGGAAATCTACCCCAAAAAGTTCACTTAACACATGTTTAACCCATGGACAGTTCAATGGCATATATTGTAGCAATTTTCAAACGCGCACCTGCACACATAAAGTGCACTTACATGCGTAAAACCAAGTTCTGTGCATGTAAATCCTTCTGAAAATTACCCACAAAGGTATCAGAGTCCTTCATAGCCCAAAATAATATATAATATCAATTTAAAATGACTGCCATTAAACAGCCATCTACAAGATATTTGATACATACTGCAGGCTTTCTAGAACTTGTGTGTAAAGTCTTACTGAGAACACCGTACATTATGTATTCATTTCAAATGCAAGTTAATGCCACAGAGCTATCGGCTTATCTAAGGCTCAAGCTACTTTTTTCCCTTGCCCAAATGAGTAATAATTCTTCTTGTTATAGTGTACATTTAGTAAATTACTCCCAAATATATGTTGCAATGTCAAATTCTAGATCTAAAGAGCCCTGGGGCAAGGTATTTCTGGAAGCCTTCAAAGACTTTCTGTCTGTAAAAATCAATAATAAAGTCGTAAAAGCAAGACTAGAGCTACCACAAGACTTTGCTACAATGACCTAAATACTCAAGAATTAAATTTATAATGTCAAGCCTGACAAAGGTTTAGATTAGATTTATTTTGTCTTTTCCGGCAGGTTTTAGATATCTGCTTCCAATACTGTTTATATAAACAGTTTGCATGCATCTCAGTTAAATAATAATAAAATAATTTGCAGTGCAGCATGATTAATACCTCACATAAAGGAACAAATAAATAATATTTCAGGAAAGAATGTCATAAAGAGTTAAGTGTAAAAACACACCCCAATCTTTGATGACATTGAAATCATTGGTCCTGGAATTCTGAGTCTTTCTTTAAAGTCAAATTACTTGTGTCAAAGTGAATTCCTGTTGCCTATCAGCTGAACTACTACATTTGGGAAGCTTACAGATTAAAAATTATATTTATATTTTTTCATTTTTCACCCAGGGAATCTCACTTAAATGATAAATTAGGATTGTAGGATTTATGGTTTACATCTGGATGAAGAAGCAAGTTTTGTACACAAAGAATATTAGCCATTGCCTTCTGACATAACTTTAAAAACAATAAAACAAAATAAGTTCATTGAAAGGGAAATAATTTGCAAATTGGTGAATTAAGATCAGTCCCACAATTATCACAATATTTCGGGGCATGTTTTGGTGCGGGTCTTTTGGCACTAACCTTACCCAGGTATATAATATGGGTTTTAGCTCGGAAAAATCCCAAGCTAAAAACGCCTGCGGTATGATTAGCATGAATGCATGCAAATCCCATGTAAACAAAGGTGTTAGCTATTACAGGGCAATGCTAGAAGCCATGTTAGTGGGAGGCATTTTTAGCATGTGTTTTCTAACGCAGGAAATGTAATGCCTAGGTTAGGGGAGGAGGAGAAATTAAGTCCCATTTCTGGTGGCCATTGTAGTCTATTGTGTACCTCTGGGGTGGTGTGTATAGGTGCTTCTCTGTGGCAGTATGGATTAAGTATGGGTTGTTTTTTTTTATGGTTTGGCACGTTTTGCATATGAGCCAAAGAATTAGAGCGGCAGGTGCTGAAGAACAAAGAAGAGAGAGGGAAGAGAAGGAAAACCCTTTGATGCTGAAGAAGAAAGGAGAGTCCAAGAGGAGCAGGTTCTCCTGGTGCAAGCCGTTCACAGAAGGGAACACAGGCAGTGGATATTTCACCTGAGGGCAATACTTCTGGAGTTACGGGATACAAATGTGGTGCAAATATATAGACTTAGCTCCGGGGCAATTCCTTCTCTCTCTGAAGAAATCAGAGATGATCTCGATCCTCTAATCAGTCGTGGATGTGCCACTCCAGGCTTGGTCAAGTTTCTCAGTACCATGCATTTTTTTGCCATAGGCTCGTTCCAGAATATAATGGGTGCAATTGTTTGCCTCCATGTCACTCTCACCCCCTCCATATTAGAGAGAGAGGGCATACCACCACAGGAAGCATTTCCACTCCCTGAATGTGCAGTTTGTGTGCAATGCACAAATGAAGATCATGAGTGTTGTCTCCAAGTTTTTTTGGATGCGACCATGACTCCTTCATCCTTGTGCAATCTGCACTAGCTCATAATTTCACAAGAGGGAAATATGGTGAAGACTAGCTGCTGAGTAAGATTGAAATAGAAGTCAAATCAAAGTGTAAGTTAAAAAGTCAAAAAGTAAACCCTCTGGAGTAGGTACAAAAAGTGGAACATCATGCACTTTCTGGTGCACAGTGCCAAAAGTGCATACTATCCCGCTACACAGTCTAAATGTAAGCTCTCTGGGAGGGATCCAGAAAGTAGAATAGTACAGTGCCAAAGTACATTCTATCCCGTTATACATGTAAGCTCTTTGGTGTGAGTTTCAACAGTTTGATAGCATGCATAACTTTGGTGCCACTTTTTAATGTTTTTTAATAAAACATTAAAACTTACACATCTCTTTTTGGCCTAGCCACTTTTTTGTTATTGGGTGTCATGACATTGCATTGGGTTGTATGTTCAATCAATGTTATTTTTTTGCAGGTAGTGCTGGTTGATGGCTGCAAAGCATGATTGCTCACACCATTGACTACGCCATGCAGAAATCTGCTATAATGAAGCATATACAAGCACCAGGGCAGTCATAGAATGTACAATTGGCATTTTTAAAAAGCTGTTTCTGCTATCCTGACTGATCTAGATGTGCTCTATAGTATTTACCTGAGAAGCTGCCAACATTATCATGGTATGCTGTATGATCCACAATATCGCACAATGGCTTAACGTTCATCACATTGTGGATCTAGACCTGGGGCCTGAGTCAAATATGTGTGCATCATCTGCAGAAGGGGATGGTAAGGCAAGGGGGAATGAGCTGCATCGCAAGGTCTTAGCAGACTATTTTAGAGGTATGTTTTATACATGGGGGAGAGTGAGATGATAGGGGCAGGGAGGGTTGTGTGGAAGAGATTGTGCTCTAATGCCAACATTTGTCTCTTCTCAGATCATCATACACCACCAGGAACATGACTTCTAGCGCCAAAGTAGACGCTGTGCCCATGTAGCTGTTTTGTTAAATGTCCTGGATTAAATGTGTTTTTATATAAAGTATGACAAACGTTTGTCATTCTTCGTCAGTTTATCATGAGTCTGAGATTTCCAGGACACTCTTGGAAACCTCTGGCAAATGGATGCTGTGCTCCTGACATCTTTTCATCACAGGCCTGTCATTTTCAGGTTTAAGATTTCCAGGCCAGCATGTAAATCTCAGGCCAAAAGGTGACAGGCCCACGACCCACTTCCAACCAGAAAAACACCAAACACTAGTAAAATTTTAAGAATGTTTACTGAGCTTCAGAGTTATTACATAAAGTGCAAGGTTGCATCAACAGATTGGAATGAGCAGCCCATAAATTTGATCGATAAGCCTATATACTTAAGAAACATTTCAAGATGCACGCCGACAGCCTGGCCAAGTGGATGAAGCATCCCCATCTGAAGGAAGAGTTGGAGATAATCCACAATTTCATCAAAACAGCAGCAATGAGTGCCCAGCGAGAAGAAAGGAGACTAGCGTCAGCGGTGGGGGCAAGCGAAGACAGAAACGAGGCATCCAAGTGGGATAAGCATCAGTGTCAGAATAACAGGAAAGGAACCACCATTTCTGTATGAACACTGACGTCCTCTGAATAATTTTGCACCAGCTAAGTACTTTTAATATGCAAAAATAAAAAATATATAATATACAGATAATGTAAGGTCTCAGTACATATGATTATAATTGGTGGACCCAAGTAGTGAATGCTGAGATAATTTATTTATTTATTTATTTATTTAAATGATTTATATACCGGAGGTTCCTGTATAATATACATATCACCCCGGTTCACAAGGAACAATAACTGTCGCTACATTTAGCTGGGCGCCTATGTGTAACAGTCTTAATTATTTTTGCATAAGGCTAATAACACTAATTATTTTAGTAATTGTGGGATTGATCTCTTAACGTTAAAACCAACATTATTTATCAGAACTTGCCAAACTTAAAGCAAAGTTTACATTTCCCTGCCCAGTTTCCCTGCTGGTGACCATTATATGCAACAGTTTCTTACTAGGTAGCAAAAGTAAGATTTAACTTAAAAAAAAAAAAACGTTTTAGGTAGCTGTGCTATGCCTACTGTTCTATATTATTTTATAAAAAAATATAATGATAACAAGCAGAACAAATAATCAGAGCTGTGAGTTCTATAGTCCAAAGTCAAATTCATGCAAATTTGTAACTGAATGAAAAATATATATAAAATTGATTTTCTACATTTTAGGTGTATCTAACATTTGACTGGCGCTAACCTTTAAAAAGGAGATAGAGCCGTTTTTAAACTAGAACAAAGGGGAAAGCCGACAGTCGCTCAGCAGCGCATGGTTCAGAGAGAGGTATCTTCAACGGATACTAATGATGTATTAGAATTAGGGCATCCTGACAGTGAGGTTCCAATAATAAGAAAAGTAGTCCAAGTGCCTGTAACTAAAAAATCACCTGAGCTAAAAAATTCTAACTTATCCCAATCAATTAAAAAGCAGAATGAAAATACATACAAAAAACAAACTTTGAAATGTTTGTATGCTAATGCCAGAAGTCTAAGAATTAAGATGGGAGAATTAGAATGTATAGCACTGAATGATGACATAGACTTAATTGGCATCTCAGAGACATGGTGGAAGGAGGACAACCAATGGGACAGTGCTATACTGGGGTACAAATTATATCGCAATGACAGAGAGGAGCACCCGGGAGGCGGTGTGGCGCTTTATGTTCGGGAGGGCATAGAGTCCAATAGGATAAACATCCTGCATGAGACTAAATGCACACCTGAATCTTTATGGGTAGAAATCCCTTGTGTGTCAGGGAAGACTATAGTGACAGGAGTGTACTACCGTCCACCTGGTCAAGAGGGTGAGACGGACAGTGAAATGCTAAGGGAAATTAGGGAAGCTAACCAAATTGGTAGTGCGGTAATAATGGGAGAGTTCAATTACCAAACACAAAGATTCTCTTAATGGAAAATCCCATGATTGAAATGAACTTATATATAAAGACGTGGTATTTGATAATTTTGAACAATCACAACGCTATGTAAATCTTTTTATCAATTTTTACAATGTATATTTAAGGACCATCATACCACCCCCAGTGCTCACAAGTCATACTTGCACTTTCTGCACTTTCACAGGGTCATGTTTAATCAATTGGTCCAAATGACATCAATGTTCAATTTTTTTCATTTTTTACTGTATAATAAAAAGGCAACTTTCCTTATTTCCAGGTTATCGGGGTTGCTTATCCCGGGGCTGTCGGAGGCACTTGTCCGACAGCCCCGGGAAGTGCCTCCGACAGCCCCGGGATAAGCAACCCCGATAACCTGGAAATAAGGAAAGTTGCCTTTTTATTATACAGTAAAAAATGAAAAAAATTGAACATTGATGTCATTTGGACCAATTGATTAAACATGACCCTGTGAAAGTGCAGAAAGTGCAAGTATGACTTGTGAGCACTGGGGGTGGTATGATGGTCCTTAAATATACATTGTAAAAATTGATAAAAAGATTTACATAGCGTTGTGATTGTTCAAAATTATCAAATACCACGTCTTTATATATAAGAGTTCAATTACCCCAATATTGACTGGGTTAATGTATCATCGGGACATGCTAGAGATATAAAGTTCCTGGATGGAATAAATTACATTTTTATGGAGCAATTGGTTCTGGAACCGACAAGAGAGGAAACAATTTTAGATCTCAATCTCAGTGGATCACAAGATATGGTGAGAGAGGTAACAGTGATGGGGCCACTTGGCAATAATGATCATAATATGATCAAATTTGAATTAATGACTGGAAGGGGGACAGTAAGCAAATCCACGGCTCTCGTACTAAACTTCCAAAAGGGAAACTTTGATAAAATGAGAAAAATTGTTAGAAAAAAACTGAAAGGAGCAGCTACAAAAGTAAAAAATGTGCAAGAGGCGTGGTCATTGTTAAAAAATACCATTCTAGAAGCACAGCCCAGATGTATTCCACACATTAAGAAAGGTGGAAAGAAGGCAAAATGATTACCAGCATGGTTAAAAGGGGAGGTGAAAGAAGCTATTTTATCCAAAAGATCTTCATTCAAAAACTGGAAGAAGGATCCAACAGAAGAAAATAGGATAATGCATAAACGTTGGCAAGTTAAATGTAAGACATTGATAAGACAGGCTAAGAGAGAATTTGAAAAGAAGTTGGCTGTAGAGGAAAAAACTCACAGTAAAAACTTTTTTAAATATATCCGAAGCAGAGGGAGTCAGTTGGACCGTCAGATGATCAAGGGGTTAAAGGGGCACTTAGAGAAGATAAGGCCATCGCTGAAAGATTAAATGGTTTCTTTGCTTCGGTGTTTACTGAAGAGGATGTTGGGGAGGTACCCGTACTGGAGAAGGTTTTCATGGGCAATGATTCAGATGGACTGAATCAAATCAGGTGAACCTAGAAGATGTGGTAGACCTGATTGACAAACTGAAGAGTAGTAAATCACCTGATCCGGATGGTATACACCCCAGAGTTCTGAAGGAACTCAAAAATGAAATTTCACACCTATTAGTAAAAATTTGTAACCTATCATTAAAATCATCCATTGTACCTGAAGACTGGAGGATAGCTAATGTAACCCCAATTTTTAAAAAGGGCTCCAGGGGTGATCCGGGAAACTACAGACCGGTTAGCCTGACTTCAGTGCCAGGAAAAATAGTGGAAAGTGTTCTAAACATCAAAATCCCAGAACTTATAGAAAGACATGGTTTAATGGAACAAAGTCAGCATGGATTTACCCAAGGCAAGTCTTGCCTCACAAATCTGCTTCACTTTTTTGAAGGAGTTAATAAACATGTGGATAAAGGTGAACCAGTTGATATAGTGTACTTGGATTTTCAGAAGGCGTTTGACAAAGTTCCTCATGAGAGGCTTCTAGGAAAAGTAAAAAGTCATGGGATAGGTGGCGATGTCCTTTCGTGGATTGCAAACTGGCTAAAAGACAGGAAACAGAGAGTAGGATTAAATGGACAATTTTCTCAGTGGAAGGGAGTGGGCAGTGGAGTGCCTCAGGGATCTGTATTGGGACCCTTACTTTTCAATATATTTATAAATGATCTGGAAAGAAATACGACGAGTGAGATAATCAAATTTGCAGGTGATACAAAATTGTTCAGAGTAGTTAAATCACAAGCAGATTGTGATAAATTGCAGGAAGGCCTTGTGAGACTGGAAAATTGGGCATCAAAATGGCAGATTACATTTAATGTGGATAAGTGCAAGGTGATGCATATAGGGAAAAATAACACATGCTACAGTTACACAAAGTTAGGTTCCATATTAGGTGCTGCATAGTGGATAATAGGGATGTGAATCGTTTTTTGACGATTTAAAACAATCCTCAGATATATTTTAAATCGTCAAAAATCATTAGAGCCGCGATACAATAACAATTCCCCCGATTTATTGTCAAAAATCGTAAATCAGGGGAGGGGGAAGGGCGGGAAAACCGGCACACCAAAACAACCCTAAAACCCACCCCAACACTTTAAAAGAAATCCCCCACCCTCCCGAACCCCCCCAAAATGTTTTAAATTACCTGGGGTCCAGTGGGGGGGTCCCGGCGCGATCTCCCACTCTCGAGCCACGGCTGCGTTAAGAGAAATGGCGCCGGTGACCCTTTGCCCTTACCATATGACAGGGCAAAGGTAGCGCCGGTGCCATTTTGGTTCCTGTGACCCGACGTCACGAGTGCAGGAGATCACTCCCGGACCCCCGCTGGACCCCCAGGGACTTTTGGCCAGCTTGGGGGGGCCTCCTGACCCCCACAAGACTTGCCAAAAGTCCAGCGGGGGTCCAGGAGCGACCTTCTGCACTCGGGCCGATTTGCCAATATTCAAAATGGCACCGGCGCTACCTTTGCCCTCACTATGTCGACATAGTGAGGGCAAAATGGCGCTGGCGCTACCTTTGCCCTCACTATGTCGCCGGCAGAATAAAGAAAGAGATGAAGAAGATCCAAGAACAAATGTTTCCAGCAGACAGGGAATAAATAGAACTAGAGACACATAAAAGCTGAAATGTTCACACCCTGGGAGGAGGAGATTTATCATTGCCCAAAAGAGGCACATGGTCGCTGGTGTTATCGCCCTAGATTGCAGGGTTCCAGAAGAAAGTCTGGTACAGGGCCACAGCTGAGAGCTGTCGCAGCAGTGACTGAGCTGAATGACTTGATAAGGGATATAAAATAAGTGAAATGGCCTCAGGTGATTGTGAATGAAGGCTCAAGGTATCGTATCTCAATAGAGACCAGCTCTGATTGAACTAGAAGCTCAAACAGCCAGAAGGAAATTTCCAGGCCCTAAAAAGCTTGGAAAAAAGTTCATTTTTATTTTGTTGAAGTTTGCCTATGCTAACTAGTTCAACTTAGATATCATTGGACTGTGAATGGTGCTTTCAATTGTCCCTCTGGGCAGCCTCAGCTTGAGGCTGGAGGTATCGGAGATATAGTGGACTTAGCCAAGAGACTTGGGTTGTGGGGGTCATCATTTCAGAGAAGACAGGATTCATGAAGACAGACAGCAGGGAGACAACAGACTGTGGGAGGGAGACCTGACAGAATACTGCAGTAAGGGCCATTGGGGATAGATAGGGGACCAGAAATTTGTGATGGAGAAAGGGGCATATCAGGTAGGGGAGGACAGGCAGAGCAGAGAGAGGTATCCAGGCATCAGTAGCCCATCCTGCCATTCTGAGCTGAGAAATGATAGAAAATCGTGTGCGGAAGAGAGAGAGGTGTGAAGGACTGAGAGACAAAGACTGGGATGGGAGATGGAAGGTAAAATGGATTACGGGTGCACTGCGTGGGGGAGCAGAGCCTTGTTTTTCTCTTTTACATAAACTGTCACCTGAAATTTAGGGCAAAACCTGGTGCTCAAAACCAGGTGAATTAAAATATTTCAAGGTAAATCATTTTAAAACTAGCCTCTACTACAGCAGCTGTAACTTGGCATTCTTGTGCACAAATAAGAAAATGAATTAGAGCACAAACAACTTCTCAGTGATCATTATATGAAAACGTGTTAGAATAAGAGATTTGGAAGCATAATTAGGGGAGTATATTCATAGGGTAGGAGCATCTATTAGGGGAAAAGGGTAAGAAGCAGAGAAGAATACAAAGAGATTAAAGACTTACAAGAAAATAGCAAAGCAGAAAGAGGCACTTGGAAGCAAGATCAAGAAGAGAGAATAAGAACTAGGAGAAAGATCAACAGGAAAATAGAGGAACCAAGGTGGGAAGACAGATATTGCTGTAAGACTGTTATGCGTGAAGCAAACATAGGAGCGAAGAAGCGTATGTAAGAAAGTCAGGAGGGAGACAGAAAAGAGCAATGTATAGTACAGCAGAAATCCAGAAATGTGTGTGGGAGGGATACTCACTACTGGAGAATGATATGGAGAGCAGATGCAGAGTGCTGTGGGAGGCAGAGGAGAGGAAAATCTAAGAGGCATGGCTTTAGCACAGAATGAGACCAAGTGAAACATTCTAGGGATGTTTACAGGGAAATGTGATTTGTTTCATTTTTCTGGGCTTTGTTTGATTTTGAGTTTTTTTTAATGCACATATACATAAAATCAATTCTATGCATATGAAGATGATTTTTACTTACATAAAAAATGTATGGACTATATTTTCAAAGGGGATTTGCATGAAAAATAGTCTGGTGCATAGGTAGCGTGTACTCACATATATGCTATTTTATAAACATTGATAGTAGGTGCATATTTTCCATTTCATGTTTACATTTTACTGGGGAAAAAAGGGGTGGGTTATGAGCATTCCTGGACAAGGTTCAGTGCACACAGTAGTTGCAATTTTGTAAGAGATATACGTGTATATAGTACATTACTGAAATTATTTGTACACTTCTTCACCCGCTTATTGACTGGCACAAGTGAAATGGATTTGTTTGTTGTCTGCAGTTTTTGGGTGGGAGATCTGGGTGAAATGGTGGGGTTCATAGTTGAATGCTAGAGGGTCTAGATAAACTGGAAAAGGACTGGGCGAACTGGTGGCGATCTGGTTATTTCAAATATGCCTGCAATCATTTTCAAAATGGTATATGCACATATTTTATAAAATACCTTGCTCCATGAATAACTCAGGGCTATTATGTGTACATGTATTTTTTTTTATGTGTCTAAAGTGCACATGTGCATGTTTATAAAATAGAGAAAATATGCATTTTCTTGCATTGGAAATGTCCACATGTACTCAAGCATACCTGTGCACTTTTGGAGCAGGAATACACAGCATTTAGTAAATTGTGCAGTTCCCATCATACAGTTTATAAAAAAAAAAACTAGCCTTATTCTCCGCACAACCGCTTACACCCAGCATACTATAGTGCTGATAGATTTGAAAGTTAGACTCCCTGTAAATCAAGCAGAATGAAGGCTCTTGCTTAAAAGATTCCACAACAAGAGATAAATAAACAGGAAAGGCACTTTTTGGAGCATAGAAAGTGTTACTTAAGATTCACAGCACAGAACAACAGAGGAAAAAAAAGAGATGGTAGAATTAAAGATACAGGAGGCCTATGATGGAAGGTGATTAAAAGGAGAAAGAATATAGGGAACAACGTGAAACTGAGAGAGACCTAAGGCTTTTCTCCGGGCTTATTTTTAATGTAGCATCATGCAGTACTTTTCTGTAAATGCTATAGGTATTTACAGATTTTTTTTAAATGACTTTTCATGTAAACAGTTTTCAAATATTCCGTGAATGATTGGAAACAGATAAAGCTAACCACAGCTTTGCCAGCAGTGTGCATCTTTTCTGTACACGCATATCCAGAACAAAGACTGAATTCCTAGAGACTCATGGCTGGCTCCATCACAGGATTCAGTGCTGTCTGCCACTCGTAAGTGGATGGACAAACTCCTAAGCCGAATATCCGTCTCATCACCAAATGTAACAGCTGTGGTTGTGGATGTAACTGTGTACGGCTGTAAAATCTAATGCTTCATCCCAAATGCAGCTTGCCTGGGTTGGACAGATTAATTGCATGACGGGTTAATTGTAGAACAGTCAAATCATCGCATCAAGAATAAATGAAAGCACTTTAAATAATGGAGTGAAAGGATGGTCAGCATCCTACTCTTGACATTGCTGCAGCATGTACAGAATTGTAGCATTCCTAGAAATTACAACCCTTTACTGCTAACATCATGCCAGTCTCCATTGTGCTGTCGCTTTTTTTGTGCAGTGAAAATGTTTTAAGGGTTTTGAACAAGGCTTAGCGTGAAAACAGCATGAGAGAGCTCTCTGAAAGCTTCTCTGATTTTATGCTTGGATTTCTTTAATTGAGAAGAAATCACAAGCCTACCCATCTTGGCATACTTTTCTTTTTATCGCTTTTGTTCAGATGGCATGACTTGCTATCAAACATAGGCTTTCTTTGTTAATTCTTTGAATGTATGTTGTTGGTATGGGTTGCATTTTCCATTACGTCTGGGCAGGGCAAATTTCAGAAGCCATTTACCTGTGTAAACAGCAAGTCACCAGGGCAAGTTGGCTGCCTGAAAATTGTGCATCCTTTCCCCGGGTGAAAGTACGCACAGTGGTCACCTGGGAAAAAAGTGCGGGTTAGACTAGGGGAGGCGGCAACATACAAAGCTGTGCATCTTCAAAACTGCCCACATTGTTCTGAAGGGGAAAAGTCACTGCAGAAAAAGCAAGGGCAGATCTCTGTAGGTATTTTTTGCCCCGAGCAATTTTGCAACAGGAAAGTAAGCTCGAACTCTCCCTTTGAGAATCTGTGCAACGACCGTGGGTGAAAGTTCCCGCAGTGTGGGCAATTCTATGGGCACTTTTGAAAATTGTCCCCAGCTTAGTTGAGCGACCTCTGTCATTAAAGTGCTTAAGAAATTTGAATAGGATTCCACAAACTAAAAACAATTTAGTCTTTATGTTTGAGAGGAAAGCATGAGGTAATTGGAAAAAAAGTTTTCAGCATGAGCACATTAGCACTGATATTTGTAGGAAAAAACAAAACTGCCTTTATATTTTCTGTATGTCGATTTCTGTATCTTTCTGTAATGAAGAAAGAGGTACATTTTTAAAGGGCCTCGTGAGCATCAATGTGCGCCAGGTTCCCGGCGCACGTACATGGATTTACCAGTTTTATAAACCTGACCTGCCTACCCTATTTTTTTTTTATTGTGGAACTTACCTGCTTTCTTGAGCAGTAGTAAGTTCCGTGCGCCAGCTGCCAGCGCACGCTTCTCTGGTTCAGGGCCTAATGGCGCTGTCCCGGTCAGCCCCTGCCCCTGCCCAGACCCCGCCCTGGCCCACCCCTTTTAAAGAACCCGGCACTTCTACGCGTACAGGCAGATACACGTGTGGCCGGGCTGCTATGAAAATGTGCTCGGCGCATGTGTGGCCCGGCCACGCACATATCTGCCAGTATTGGCCCACTCTGGAGAATTAAAATTCCCTCAAAAATGTTTTGGTGTTATCCAAGGAAAGGCATAATGGTAATTGTTTTAATGTTACTTTAAAAGCTATCAGACGTCATGAGATACTTTTGTAACTTAGGGCCCTTTTGTAATGTGCATTAATGTCTGATGTTAATATAGGCATTAAGTCTCTCAGTACACCGTATTAAAAGCCCAGTGCTGAAATGAGTGTTAAATCCAGTATTTTTCAGTGTATAATGCTAATGCTTTACTATTACTGGTAGCGTATTACATTATGAGTAGAGGTTAACACAAAATGAACATGTACCAAAATGCCCCCCTCCCCCCAACTGAAGAGCAAGGAGGAGCTGACACCTCACACGTCTGTCAACTAAAGTGCCAGTTGCATCTAGCCACCCAAAATCTCCTGCTTCATAAGGTGATCGGTCCCAAGGGTCCTCTCTTTTCAGATGGGGTTAGATCAGCCAGAGGGGCTCTTTGAGTGGCAGGAAGGTGGGTTAGCAACAAAAATACAACTAGGTCAAAAATATTTCTCTATAGCAGCAACATGTAAACTATTTAGATGTGAAATTTGTTTAGTGAAATGGTGAAAAATTATTTATGCTCATAGAAGTTTGTGATATAGAATTGCATCATCAAAAAACATGAGATCATGAAAAGTCTTGAACGAGTAGATGTGAATCGGTTATTTACACTTTTGGGTAATAGAAGGACTAGGGGGCATTCCATGAAGTTAGCAAGTAGCACATTTAAGATTAGTCGGAGAAAATTCTTTTTCACTCAACGCACAATTAAGCTCTGGAATTTGTTGCCAGAGGATGTGGTTAGTGCAGTTAGTGTAGCTGGGTTCAAAAAAGGTTTGGATAAGTTCTTGGAGGATAAGTCAATTAACTGCTATTAATCAAGTTTACTTAGGTAAAGTCACTGCTGTTAATTGCATCTATAGCATGGGATCTTCTTCGTGTTTGGGTACTTGCCAGGTTCTTGTGGCCTGTTTTGGCCTCGGTTGGAAACAGGATGCTGGGCTTGATGGACCCTTGGTCTGTCCCAGCATGGCAATTTCTTATGTTCTTACGTTCTTATTAACGGGAAGGAGACCTGGGAGAACATGGGGAAGACACTGCAGGAGCCACAGGCCATCTACAAGCGATCAACTGCTCCTTGGCAGTAGCGGACAATTGTGTGAATTAGCCCCCTACCCCTCACCCGTGAGCAGTGGCAACGTCATCAAGCAGTGACTACGTCATCAAGCAGTGACTCAGTATAACCAAAGACCCTGTGGTGCACTGCCGCCAGTGCGCTGAAGCTGCGCAACATAAGGGGGGGGGGCACCCTTACTGTCTGATGAGGAGGAAGGGAAAACCTGAGCCACTAACTTCTTCTCCTAACTCTGCTTTGAAACAGGGTTTAATGAATGAGCATGTTTGGTGCATTGGACTATTAAGTAAAGATTAGAATGAGGGATCCAACTCCTTGGGTGCCTCATTAAGCTCCAGACAAATGCCAGCCTCCTCCACAGCCAGTAGTTCAGTCTGCTATTTTATCTGGGTTATGTGCTGTTATGCCCTCGACTGAAGCAATGGGCCTTGAATCTGCTCCTTCTAGGGAAGGGGAGGTTGCTCCAGCTGCTTCTAGCAGGATTATTTTCAACCCTGTGTGTATCTCTCTCTCAGCTGCTATGACCCCCTCTCGACTCCAATACCTCTTGCTTTTGAAGATGTGGGTATAATTGTGGAACTGGTAAATGTCACCTTGAGTGACTTATGAAGATTGATTTTCAAAATGGATAAAAATCTATATTATTCAATCCAGCAATTTAGTAAGGTTTCCTTGGACACCAGAGTTAAATTGGAAGGACAGGACAAAAGGGTGGGAGGGATGTGCAGGAGAAACAAAAACAATTTTTTTTTTGGTTTGTTTTTTGGAGGGTTTTTTTTTTTCCATGAATTTCAGTTTGTGGATTATTTGATTAATTTTCATTTGTAAGAAAAAACCCCAAATCAAACAATTAAAAAAAAGAACCCCCCAAAATGGCCAAAAAATGAAAACAAGGCCTCCTGGGGCCTCCTGCCCATCCATCCAGAAAAATGCCAGGGCCGGGATATTTCCCCCCCCCCCCCCCCACCGGGTCCATCTTGTAGTAAATGATATCTCTTGTATGATCTGGTAATTGAACTTCAAACTGACTTTTTGTTTATGACGCAGACATGGTTTAAAGAGAAGGAGGGGGTAAATATAGCTCAGTTGGAGCCCTCAGAGTCCGCTATATAATTCATTGCTAGGATAGGATAAAGAGAAGGAGGTGTGTGGTATGTATAGGAAGACCTGATTTCTATCCTCATGAGGTTATAGAAGCAGATTGTCTTTTAGTTAGGGCAAGTGGGAAGAGGATTACAATATCAGGATGCCATCTTGATGGGTTATCAAAACCTATTATGGATATAGCACTGAGTCTTCCTAAAATGAAGTTATTGGGTGACTTCAGTTCATGCGTAGATGTTAGTATTTCACCTCTGGCTAATCGGATACTATGTACACCTTGGGTCTGGCACAATGGATTACAGGCTCTCCACACATCTGGCAGACCATTGCCTTGATTTATTA
The DNA here is from genome assembly GCF_901001135.1 of Rhinatrema bivittatum. Lineage (NCBI taxonomy): Eukaryota > Metazoa > Chordata > Amphibia > Gymnophiona > Rhinatrematidae > Rhinatrema > Rhinatrema bivittatum. Next base: position 168,238,929 of record NC_042617.1, read on the forward strand.
TTTTCTCTTTCAGCAGATGATCATATGACTTCTCTGAAGACTACTTTTATTCAATTAGTCCCTCGGACTGATCATTATTTACTCCTTGTCTCAGCTAAAATTACTGAGCTGGCTGGTTGGGGAAAAATGGGCAGTTTTGCAAACTCATTCCAAAGAGCATTTACCCTCCAAATCTCCCTTTTGGAGCACCTGGGAGATATTTCCTCCTTAATAAAGGGAAAAAAACAGTGAATGAAAAGGTATCTATTCTATTCAAGACCTGGTAAGACATCGGATGCTGTGGTTCCACTAAAGCAGGTTTCAGCTTCCACACCTGCCCCTAGTATTTCTGCACAAAGCTAAACCTAGGAAAAGTCAGGCAGAAAGGCAATGGTATAGGAATGCTTTAGAAGAAAAAATATTTAAATTCAAACTACAAGTTAGAATATATCGAACTATGAGGCGACCGCATCTTGAATACTATGTACAGTTCTGGTTGCTCAATCTCAAGGAAAACTTAGTGGAACTAGAAAAGGTGCAGATGAGAACGTCGAAAATTATAAAGGGGATGGATAGTCTCTCCTATGATGAGAGGCTACGCAGGCTAGAGTTCTTTAGTTTGCAAAAGAGACTGCTGAAAGGGGGAATGAGTTTATAAAATCGTGAGTGGGGTGTTATTTACCCTTTCAGATAATACCAAAGGGGACTATGAAACTAACAACCAGCAGATCGTGGAAAGTTCTTTTTCACTTGGCGCACTGTCAAGCTGTGGAATCTGCATGGCAGTGGACGTGGTCAAGGCAACAAGCATAGTGGGGTTTAAAAGGAGTTTGGACCTGTTCCTGATGAAAATGCCCATAGAGCATCATGAGCCAAATAGACTAAAGAAATCTATTGCTATTCCTGGGAGCAGAACCGTTGCTAGGTACCTAAAATATCTGGAGCATTTGGCAACCTCCCTCCCCTTCCTGAGAATTTCTAATTAAACAACTCAATCACAGACAGCAGCTTCACCCCCCTCCCCACACCAGAAGCAATCCTGCAACACATAGTTTAACATCACAGTTTTAAATATTACATTTTAAATAATCTTTGTTCCACATTTCCATGCAGCTGTCCTCAGGGAGTCATCCTATATGACCTATAACAGAGAAACCACCCTGTTAGTTCAATCCCAGCAGGGGTCCCATGGCTCTCTCCATGCCCACCTCTTACCAAACGCTGTCCATGCAGAGACAAGAGGCAATGCTGTGAACATTTTCCCCTTTGTCGCAAGGTGCAGGTCATGAAAGTCAGTGGCATCTGCTACTAGTACTACTACTACTTATCATTTCTATAGCACTACACGACATATGCAGCGCTGTACAAACATTCGCAAAGGCAGCCCCTTCTCAATAGAGCTTACAATCAAATAAGACAAACATGCAGGACAAGAGACATCTGTAGGCAAAATGACCTTCTATGCAACAAAGAAGCCCCTGGCCAGTTTCAACCAGCTCATAAAACTGTTACTAAAATTATTTGATAGAATCAATCAATTATTCCATATGGGATCTATACAGGACAGGACAAAATCCCAATATACTGTAAACCCTGCACCTCAAGTTCAAAAATGCCCTGTGTTCAAAGAAACTTCCCAACAAAGCATGCCGAGTAGAACGAGCATATGTCCCCTTAACTACTCAACACAGAAAAACTAATAATCAAATTCTGGTGTCATCTCAGTAACAACAATACAAATTTCCTCCACCACCAGAAACATTGTGAAATAATACAAAACCTTACAAGCTCAGAAACTATAGCAAACCAGCCATGACATAACACTCTGCCAGACTCAAACAGTAAAACCCTACTCATGAAAAGGCAGCCTTGCAGATATTACACCGGATGCTAAAACACCAATACACATTCTATTAGGAAAAACATTAGAAATCAGACTGCTATGGAACCCTACACAGAAACCGCATGCTAGCAAAATCTCTCACCTCGGTCACACATGCAGAACACAAACAGACCCTCAACAAATAAGGAATAAAGTGGCCATAACATATAAATGGAAAAGTGCAGACAAAAACTGAACTGGAAACCACAACAAGCCAGATCCTGTATGCAGTGCAATAATGGAAAAACAGAAACCTCATTCCTCATAAAACAAAAAAATCAAGAAATGTAAAACATCAAATTGTAAAAGCAAACATTAAAAGAATAAATATTTCAAGACAGATGATGAATAGAGTATCCATAATTAAAAATTCATATAAAAGTTTAAAAATCTTTTTCAAAATAACACATCAAATAACACACAATAATTACAACCAATAAGGATTTTAAAATTCCCTGCTCTCCATACCTGGAAATGTTTTATTTCTATCCACTATGTGATTGTTGTTAATTGTCAATCCTTGATTCCGCCCCACTTTCCTGTGCATCAGCATCTACCTTCCGCATTCCTCATTTTCCAGACCACACAGCAATCCCTTCTCCTTATTCGTATCAGTTCTGTCTTCTGCTCATCGGCCAGCTCATTGTGAATAACATGGTGCTGGAAATGGTAGCAGATGGAGGCAGCTGCTGCACTGTCTCCTTCCAGAGGATTGTGGTCCCGTAGAGGTGATGTTTCTGCTCATTTGATGCGGTCTCCAAGCTTGAGGCTCCATATCCCACTGGAGCTGGAGGAGACAAGGCAGTGATAGAAGATAAAGGTGAGGTAGTCCTCTGCGATCCTGGCCTGGCAGTGGAGACATCAATGAAGAAGCCAGAAGTGGACGGAGACCAGCTACCCTAGATTCTTCTCAGCTTCCTGCTAGGCCTGCTGCTGTTTATCATTATGCTCAAAAAACCACCTTCCGGCCATTTTCTTTCAGGGGTTGGCCTGGAAGATAGAAGAGGCTGAAGAAGCTGCAGCATCATGCATCTTTCTTCCACCTTCTTTTTCTGCATCTATGAAGAGAAATGACACAGGAGCCATTGGGGCCAGTTAGAGGCAGCAGCTGGTGCAGGCTCACCTCTGAGTCCCTTTCATACCAGACTGCTATAAATCATGACACCAGACTCGGGGCATTGACTGGTCGACTCAGAGAATGGGCCCCATGTGCATAGAGCTAATGACGCCTCTGCCTGGAAATGAGTAACAGGAATTAGATTTACTGTACGAGTTCTGACATGTACTTGTGACCTGGATTGACCACTGTCGGAGACAGAATGCTGGGCGTAAAGGAGCTTGGACTGACCCAGCATGGTAAATTGAGGCATGTTCAGAATAGACCCAAAATCTTGTTCCAAAGAATTAGAATACTCATTTTATTGCAGTTAATAAGTTATGTGGAGTTTTCTTCAAGGGAATGGTATAATGATTTTGTTCATTGTTTTATGGAAAAAATTCATAAAGAAAGAAAGGATTTTTTTTTTTTTAAATGATTCCATTGAGAAAAAGCTGCAGTTAGTTTAGATGTTGTATGTGAACACCATATTGGGACTAGATTAGAGATCACAGGCAGTGATTTGGGGATTTTTGTCCATATGAGGAAGGCTTGTATTTTTTATATGAAATAGGGGGAAAGGAATTGAAATCCATTCTGTCCAAGCTGAGAACTTTGGATAGTATCCTTAATCCTTACCCTGTGAATACTGTTGCATGTAGTCAACACTTCTTTGAGAAAGGCAAACTTCCATAGGTCTTAAAGATAGCTTCAGTTAGAAGCCTGCTCAAAAAGAAGCACGGTTTCTGATAACTGCAAGAACTATCACTAGGTATGAAACTTAGGGCCAGATTCATTAAGGCTATTCTTCCATTTTGTGTCTATGGGAAAAACCCTTAGGGGTAGATTTTCAAAAGTTATGCGCACGCGTCCATATGCGCGCGCTACGTGGTGCGCAGACTTGGACGCGCAATTTTATACAATTTTAGGTTGGCGCGTGCAAGGGGGGTAGACTAATGCAAGTATGCGTGGAGACGCATTGGGGCCTTCCCCAGTTACCTCACAGTCCTCTCCAATTAAGGAGCGGGCTGGGAGGGAACTTTCCAAACTCCTTAGCCTAACCTCTCTTCCCCTTCCCCTGTCCTGCCCTCCCCCTATCCCTATCCTAAATACCGCCAAATTTCTTATCTTACCTTTTGCTCCTGCTTCCGGCAAAAGGCCGCTGAGTCGGGCGCCTTTAGCCTCGTCCCACCCCCGGACCGCCCTTTTGACTAGTCCCGAGACTTACTCGCGTCCTAAGGGTTTACGCGCGTGGCCGAGCCCTTTCAAAATTGGCCTGGCACGCGTAAGGCTCGGCCACGCGCGTAAACCCCGGGGTTTTACGTCCATACGTTTTTAAAATCCGGCCCTAAGAGAGTCAGGTACTTACTTTTCTAACTGGGAGATGTATCAAGCCACGATAGGGCTCTAATGCTTTTTAAAACGGCATATGTCATGTGATATACATTGTTTATCACGTGATATTGCCCTAGCACATTTATATCGCATGATATATGCAATATTTTGCATGGCCCTGCCCAGATTCTCTCCCCTATTACAATGAGCTGTTTTACAAGTGATTTGCAAGCATGAATTTTGCAAATTCATGCAAAGCAGCTCATTAATAGGCAATTTCATGTTAATTATGTATCACAGCTGACTTAGAAAATGGTTAACCACGATAAATTAATACCACCTCCCGGGGAATTGTTAAATGTAATGCAGGAGCCCTGGAACCTTAACACAGTTCCCAAGGTTCCCGAGTTAGATTTAAAGGGCCATGTTGAAAAAGAATGTGCTGTGGCAAAAAAAAACCAAGTTGAGTGGGGGTCAAGACTGACCCTCTGTTCACCCCAAGGCTGCCTCATGTGACTGGGCCAGATTCCAGGGATCGGACCTAGGCAACATGGCCTAGGTCTGATCCCTGGATCTTGCCCCTGTCCCGTGATTGGCCAAGGTCAGGTTGGTGCCATTTTGCAAATGGTGCTCACCAGCCCTTGGGCTAGAAGAGTGCCTCAGGCCCCATCGTGGGATGCAGGTCTATTTTTTAAGGTTTGGGAGTTCAGGAGTGAGGTTCAGAGGGGTGGGGTTCCACTGAGGACCAATGAGTTTTTGCTATATTTCAGGGATGGGGGAGAGGGAAGTATGGGGAGGGGGCACTATATTCCCAACAATTGTGTTTGACTAGTGGGGGAGAGGAGGGGGTGCCAGTAACAATCCTTATTTCAATAAAAGGGGGTGGCGGACCTTTTATTTATTGAAGACAGGTTTGGAATGGGGGGGGGGGCATCACTGTGCAACTACTTTATAACTTTTTGGCCTTTTGGGTGTCAGGGCCATCTTGAGTGGAAGCTCCAGGTTGAGCAGGGAGTCAGCCTTGATCCCCACTCAAATTTTTTCTGGCACTTTTTTAGGCATCAGCCCTTTAAGGCTGTGAGATTGGGGCCAACTTCGAGCTTAAAGGGCTGCTGCCGCGATGTTTTTGCCTATAGGGTTTTGCCACAAGACAAAACAACACGCCATCCAGCCACAGTGTTTTGGGTTTTTTTTTTAGACGGGGCCTGCTATCACGGCAACACCCAGGGCCGGAGAGAGCAGGAATTAGGCCCATGCCAGCTAAGAAAAGTAGGCCCCTATGTAAGGTTCTGATGTGATATTTAATAAGAGAAATCGTTTTCTAAATTTCCCAAATAATTTGTACTTATTTAAGAAGGCTTTACGAGCTTTTTTGTTAGCAAATTCTTCAATTACAATTGAAATATTTATTTATACATGTTAGAAATAGATATATTTATCTTTTTTTAAAATTTTGCCCAACAAAAGTAGGCCCCTTGAACATTGTAGGCCCGAGCCAAATGGCCATGCTGGCACCCTCTCCCCCCCCCCCCCCCCATACTGATAGGAGGCAGGCTATATCGCGTGCTGAACAGTGCATATCGTGTGACATACGCTGTTTTAACACGCATTAGAACCCTATTGCGGCTTGATACATCTCCCAATTAGAAAAAACATTGTGGCTTAGTGCATCTAGGAGTAAATAAGTGGTAGAGAAGGATGCATATTCATAACTCTGGGATTATCTTTCAGAGAATACATTTTGTGATAGCAGTCAGACTTCAGGGAAAAGCATGGAATAGAAATTGCTCTAACCATCCTTACAGTTTATCTTTACATGAATATGGATAGAGGGCAAAATACAGTGATTGTATTGGTCAATCTTTCTGCAACATTAGACTCCATAGATCATGCCATCCTTAAAGAATGATTGTGGCAAATCTGTGTGTAACAAATGCTGCATTGAATTGGCATATTTCTTTTCTTAGTGACAAAAAGCAATTTGTATCCTTGGGGAAGGCAATTTCTGATCAATGGACATTAAATTATTTAATATTTACATTTGCCCTCTGGGAAATTTGATTCAGTAGAACAATGTGAAATATCTGATGTATATTGATGACATACAATTGTATTTGTCATTCCACTTGGATAAGAAGGATGTTATGCTGACTAAGATTAAACTTGAGCAATGTGTCTCCAAGGTCAGGGATTTGGGGTTCAAATATGTTGAAGTTAAACTACTCCTAAACAGAGGTTTTGGAAGTGGGGCAATCAACTTTGCCACAGTTATTCAGCCTTTATATGCACCAGGCTTAATAAAACAGTGAAAACGTAATTCTGTGATCTGGGAGTATTCCTTGATAGCAGCTTTAGTTGGAAAGTCCACATTAATCAGGTGTGTTGGATGAACTTTATGCAATTAAAACTCATTTATCTTCAAAATATAATGTAATCACATTTACCAGTAGTCCTAATTGATATGGAGGAGAAAAAAGGGGGTAGTGAAATATTCATATCACACACTTTGGCTAACGATCCCTAATAAGTGATTCTTTTCTGCTTTAAATATATTTACAGTATACTATCTTACATTTATTTTCTGATTAAAATCCATTTGTCAGTTAAAATGTTTTCTAGAAAAGGAGGATATCATTAGTCTCATCCATTACCTCACACCTAGATTACGAACTTTTTAAATGTATATTTTACCTTTCATCACACTTCAAAGCAGATTAAATGCAGGCACTGTGGGGTAGATTTTCAAAAACGGCGCGTTGGCGTACTTTTGTTGGCGCTCCAGGCGCAAACAAAAGTACGCGGGATTTTAGTAGATACGCGCGTAGCCGCTAAAATCCTGGATCGGCGCGCTCAAGGCTGCTGATTTCGTGTAGCCGGCGCGCGCCGAGCCGCGCAGCCTACCTCCGTTCCCTCCGAGGCCGCTCCGAAATTGGAGCGGCCTCGGAGGGAATTCCCTTTCGCCCTCCCCTCACCTTCCCCTCCCTTCCTCTATCTAACCCACCTCCCCGGCCCTATCTAGACCCCCCCCCCTACCTTTGTTGGGGGATTTACGCCTACTGGAAGGAGAAGTAAATCCCCGCACGCCAGCGGGCCGCTAGCGCGCCGGGACGCGACCTGGGGGCGGTTCCGGAGTGCGTGGCCACGCCCCCAGACCGCCCCGGGCCGTAACCACGCCCCGGGCCCGCCCCCGAAACGCTGTGTCCCACCCCCAAAACGCCGCGCCGATCAGCCCCGCCCCCAACACGCCCCCGACACGCCCCTCTCGAAAAACCCCGGGACTTACGCCCTGCTCGCGTAAATCCGTCCGGATTTACGCGAGCAGGGCTCTTAAAATCCGCCCCTGTAGGTATTTCCCTGTCTCCAGAAGGCTTATAATCTATGAGGTCCATATTCAGATACAATCCGATTAGCAAAGTTTGCCAGATAAACTATACCGGCTAACTTTGCAGGTATATTCAGTAATGCAGTTGCACTATTGAATATAACCAGCTAACTTTAGATCAGCTCTTTGGCTCAACCAGACTTAGGGGGTCATTTCTGAAATCACGATGGGCCGCTATCGCATGCATTAGGGCATTATCGAATGCAATAACGCCCCAACGCACACGATGTCGACCGCATCGTGACTTTAACATTTGAATGAGGAAAAGGGGTGGGGTTTGGACACTGCAAAAAACATTTTATGCCAGTACTACTGCGGGCAATAATGTTTTTACACATTATCGTGGGCAGCAACACCGGAAATAACAACACCTTTTGCGGTGGCTCCATGGGGGCGATAGTGTGCAGCGCCACTATCACCGTGATGCGGTCGCTGCACACTGTTGCCCCCGCCCCTTCTCTGTCCGTGGTTCATCATTCCGCTGTATTTATAATGGAATGATAAATCCTACGGTTAGCTGGGTAAGTCATCTGGCTAACTCTGAATATCTGAGTTAGCCAGTTAACTTAGCCAGCTAACTCAACTCTTCTCAGTTACACCCTTAACTTATCCGGCTAAATTCTAGCTTCCTAACTCATTAGCCGACTAGAATTTAGCCAGATACATGCCCAAATATTCATTTAAGGCCGGATTTTAAATACTCCCCGCACATAAAAAGCGAGGGTTCCACGTGCGGCTGGGCCTTGCTCAATGAATTCCAGAGCTTAGCTATATGCTGAGTGAAAAAGAAATTTCTTTGATTTGTTTTAAATGAGTTACTTCCTAACTTCATGGAGTGCCCCTAGTCCTTCTGTTATCTAAGAGAGTAAATAACTGATTTACATTAACATGTTCAAGTCCTTTCATGGTTTTGTAGACCTCTATCATATCCCTCCTAGTCCTCAGTCATGTCTTCATCAAACTGAACAGCCCTAACTTCCTTAGTCTTTCCTCATAGGGCAGCCGTTCCATGCCCCTTATCATTTTGGTCGTTCTTCTCTGCGCTTTCTCCAGTGCAACTATATCTTTTTTGAGATGCAGCGACCATAATTACACACAGTATTCAAGATGCGGTCTCACTATGAAGCAATCAGATGCATTATGACATCCACTGTTTTATTTGCCATTCCCTTCCTAATAAATCCTAACATTCTGCTTGATTTTTTGATTGCCACAGTTCACTGAGCTGACATTTTCAATGTATTATCCACTATGATGCCTAGACCTCTTTTCTGGGTGGTAACTCCTAAGATAGAACCTAACATTGTATAATTACAGCAAGGGTTATTTTTCCCTATATGCATCACTTTGCACTTGTCCATGTTAAATTTCATCTGCTATTTGGAAGCCCAATCTTCCAGTCTTGCAAGATCCTCCTGCAATTTATCACAATAAGTCGAAATTTAACTGCGCTGCATAAGTGTCTTCTGCAAATTTGATCACCTCACTCATTGTACCCCTTTTCAGATCATTTATAAATATATTAAATAGTAACGTTCCAAGTACAGATCCCTGAGACACTCCACTGTTTACCTTTTTCCACTATGAAAACTGACCATTTAATCCTACTCTTTGTTTCTTATCTTGTAAGCAGCTTGCAATCAACAAAAGGACATGCCTCCTATCCTATGATTTAGTTTTCTTATTAGCCTCTCATGCGGGACTTTGTTGAACACCTTCTGAAAATCTCTTTCCTTTTGAAAGAGAATAAAAGCCGGGCTTTTCACTCAAGCCTTTTCTATTTTTTCCAAATAAACTGAGGTTTTATTATTAGTCTTCAAATTATAAGCCAGTAAATTATAGACAGGTGAGCCTGATATCAGTTTTGAGCAAAATGATAGAAGCTATTTAAACCAGAGTATACACATCAGAGCAGAAAGTGTACACAGTAAACAGCATACTTTGTAACAATCCAGCATTGGGTTTTGACAATACAAAGTACCAGGATAGCAAAGAAAAAGCAGGTAAGCCTAATATACATATATAACCAGGATCATCAAAAGGAAATGTCAGTAGGTATTTTAATAACTCCAGTACTTTCCCCAAATTACATCATATTTTTCGATTTTCCCATGGAGAAAGTAAGTAAGCTTTTCAAGAATCACAACTTCTACAAGTTTCTTTTTCTATTGCAACAAGCTAGGAGTACTATTCCAAACCAAGGGAATGGTATGGCTGACAGCTAGCAGGCATTGAGTGACAAAGGTTTTATCAGGACTAGAGATATTTAATGGAACATCACTGTATCACCTTAACAAGCCCAACGCTGGGATAATGAGAAGCCTATGTTAAAGATGACCATTATCTCAGCCTAGACTTTTTCCCAAATGGCAGAGACCAAAGGATAGAACTACCAGACATGAAGGCAAATGTCTCCAGCATAAGGGGGAAGCAGAATTTGAAAACTTAGTACAAAAAACAGGCCACCTGTAAACCCAGTGAGCTGCCATCTAAATCTCATCACAGTCAGATTATTCTAAGGAAAGCTGCAAATCCACATTCCACTTTTAAATCAGAGAGAGCATTCTGTTGGGAAGGTGGTCTGAATCAGTGATACAATTATAAAATGTGAGAAATGGCACAAAAAGGTCACTGAGAAAACCCTTCTAGAGGACTCGGAGTATGGATAGAGCTGCTCCTATCAACCAATTTTACTTAAACATTTCAGAGTTGTAAATAGATATGGTGTGTTTGTTTATCTACATAATATGTGTCATGAAATCTTTAAAAGAGACAATTTCACCCCCCCCCCCCCACCCTCTCCATATTTTCCAAAGAAACTGGAAGCCATTTTCTTGCTAGTTCAGCATATCTGGAAAAAATAAGTAGTGGGAAAGTTTTGGGTTCTTGGCCAAAGGCATGCTTGGAAAATGGTCATGTCCAGGGAGGTCCATAAATGTACATACTTTACTCCAAATGCGAATGACTGACCAATGCTACAGCTTTTGAACTGCATTTTTCTGACCACTGATGAGGCAGGGTATTCTGTCTAGAGCAAAGGAAGCTCTATGCTTTCAGTTTGTGCTTATGAAGCTGAGTTCACAAACATGAGGACTCCACTTTAAACTAACCGTATAGACATGACAGTCTGGCTGTCCAGTAGTAGCATTGCAGATCTGGTAAACCCATACCTCCCTGATGATGAGGGAAAGCTGACAGTTGCTCAGAAGTGCATGATTTGGAATGATGTATCTCTGAAAAATACTAAGGGGTGGATTTTAAAAGGCCTGCGCGCGCCGGCGCACCTATTTTGCATAGGCCGCCGGCGCGCGTAAAGCCCCGGGACGCGCGTAAGTCCCGGGGCTTTCGAAAAGGGGCAGGAGGGGGCGTGTCCAGGGGCGTTCCCGAAATGATGCGGTGTTTCGTGGGCGTGCCACGGCGTTTCGGGGGCGGGCCCGGGGGCGTGGTGCCAGCCCGGGGGTGTGGTCGAGGCCTCCGGACCAGCCCCCGGGACCGGAGGACGGAGCGGGGCTGCCGGCCGGCGCACGCAAAGTTAGGGGGGGTTTAGATAGGGCCGGGGGGGTGGGTTAGGTAGGGGAAGGGAGGGGAAGGTGGGGGAACGGCGAAGGAAAGTTCCCTCCGAGGCCGCTCCGAAATCGAGAAATTTGTAGCTTTCTTCGTTGTAGCTTTCTTCGTTGTATCTGAGACATATTTAGCATATTTTGTGGTCAGTTTCACTGTCTGTGATACTGGTAATAGTGAGTAGACAGTTTATCTGTATTGCATGGTATGTTTCTGTTGTGTGTTTATTATTGTTTTAAGTTATTCAAATTCTTGAAAAGGAACTTTTACATTGTACGATGCCTAATGTTTTAATTTGATCAGATATGTGGCAACTGACTGGTAGAACATTTATTTATTTATTTATTTATTTATTTATTTATTTATTTATTTAATTAACATTTTTTATATACTGAGGTTCTAGAGATAAAATCACTAAGCACTTCTGTTTACAGACAACATATGAAATGACTGACGAGAGTCTTACAAAGAACAGGAGATAAGAACTGGGATATAAACAATAAATTCGTAATGACTTAAAATCCTTAAGTAACAGAGTTAGTATAAATTGGTAGTCAATACATGTAACAGGCGATTAAATGAGACTAGAATATTATGAGATTAAGTCTATGTTTGTGCAACAGGTATGTAGGAATGATTACGTCTGTATTAGGCATAGGCTAGGGTGAAGAGCCAAGTCATTAGTCTTTTTTTTGAAAGTAATTGGACAATGCTCAAGTCTAAGTTCTGAAGGGAGAGAGTTCCAATGATTCGGGCCGACTGTAGAGAAGGCTCTTTTATTTGAGAATGCTTTGATTGGAGGTGTTTTAAGAGAGCCTTTTTGGGCAGCTCTCATCGGATGGGAAGATGAAAATAATTGTAAAGGGAATCTGAGGTCGAGGGGGGAGGATTTGTAGATGGATTTGTGTATGATAGAACAAGATTTATAGAGAATTCTATATTTTATAGGGAGCCAGTGGAGATACTTTAAAATTGGTGTGATGTGGTCCCTTTTTTTTGCTTTTGTAAGAGTCCTGGCTGTGGCATTTTGTAGAATTTGTAGAGGTTTAAGGGAAGTCGCTGGGAGACCAATTAAAAGGGCATTGCAATAGTCAATTTTAGAAAATATGATCGCTTGCAGAACTGATCTGAAATCATGGGGGTGAAGAAGGGGTCTGAGTCGTTTTAAAACTTGAAGTTTGAAAAAGCAATCCTTCACTGTGTTATTGATGAAGTTTTTGAAATTGAGTTGGTTATCCATGATCACTCCTAAGTTTTTAACCATGGGAGAAAATGTAGGTGATTGAATCGGGTGAGATATAGAGTATTGATAGTTGCCATCTTGGGTGATGAACATGGGTTGTCAGCCTTGCTTGCAGTTGATGGGGTGATTAGTAAAGCCTCTCAAAGGACTGTGACTTTGCTTGTCTGCAGCGGGTCTGGTGGCCAGCAGCAATTCAATAACACTCATCCATCCTTCCCCCCTTTGTCCTATTGGCTGGATTTTGCTGTGGCTCATGTACTTAGTATTTTATGGTATTGTTATTAGCCAATCAGATAAAGCTGCGGCCATATTTATCCCATTCCTGAAATCTGTGATGTTGTTTGCGTGTGTTTAATAATAATTGTTGGCACCTCACTCAGGGACGGTGCAAGGGTATTAGGTGCCCTAGGCGAACCTTCTGCCTTGCGCGCCCATCCCCCTCCCCCCTTGGTCCAAGCCCCAGCTCTTATCTCGACCTAACTCACTCAGACAGAGACCCCCTCTCTTACACACACTTAGGTTCCTTGTCTCATTCACACACGCACCCTTACACAGGCTCCTTCCCTCTCTCTCACTAACACCATTGCTTTCCCATACACACACAATCCCTCTCACTCACACGCACTCACAAACAGAAGCGCTGCTCGTGGCCCGCCGAGTCTCTGCATTTCTCAGCTGTGAGCATGATGGATCCTGCTCTCAGCCCACCAAGTCTCTGTCACTTGCGGCCCTCTGAGTCAGTACTCCTCTCGGCCATGAGTGAGATAGGATCCGTTTGTGGCCCCATATGTCTGCTCTTTGTCATCTCCAAATGGCTAGCACCCTAGGCGGCCGCACTGGCCCTGACTTCACTCTCTCCCCTTCACTTCACTTAACCTAGGTTAGCTTTTTTTCATCTTATTTTAGTGCTTTTAATTCTGATGTAAACCAAAGTGTGGGCTGGGGGTTTCTTAGTTTGGCAGACTCTTTCAAGGGCCGCAGCATCATTCATTGATGGCTATTCTGAGCTCTCTGTTCCAGGACTCAACTAATGCAGTGGCAGTGGTGGAGCATGACCTGGAGTTTGATAATTAAAAGTTCTTTTCCTATTATAATTTTATTTTTGTTTCTTCAGTATGATATACAACCATTCAGAAATAACGATTACTGAGAATAAATGAAACTAATTAGCTTTGGAAATAATTAGCACAGTCAAGGGTATATCAGTAGTTAATTAGATTGACATTAAAGCGATACAGTATTTTACTGAAAATTGTCTTCTCACAATATGGGAGCATTGACAGCAAAATGAAGTAATTAAGCATAAAGTATTAGAGCAAATGTATCTAAATCTGTAGAAAAATTATTGTACTTACTATGGAATTTGGGTTCTGGCCAATGTGTATTGTAAAAACGTATACAGCCAACTCCAGTTCTGTGCTTTTTAAATGTATAAACATTTTGGTTTATTAAATATTTAACTATGCCATCACATTCTTTTTCTTCCCCTTTCTTGAACCTGAAATAATGTTATCACGGAAGTCCTCTGTGGAGAGAATCTTGGATTTTAAGAGTTCAGGAATTAGAAATAGAGAATAGCCAAGAGAGACTGAAAGGCAAAGGCACAGAAGGTTCAGAGCAGTATACAAAACTCAATCTAGATGTCGTGAAGGAGACAGGGACGGTAACTTTCAAAGCAACGCGTGGGTGTACATGTGCCTGCGTGCCCAGGGACATGGCTATGTATGTGCGTACGTGAGCTCATGTTATAATATAGCCTGGCCGCTCGCACATGTGTGCTGAATTTTAAGTGGGCACACTCCTGTGCGTACAAATCCCACTTCTACTGTGTAAGTGAGGTGAATTTTAAAAGGGGCGCACACCGATACCATTGCTTGTTTTACCAGTTCCTCCCCAGTGCACCCAGTTATCAGCTAGGTCCTCCAAACCCCTCTGGTTTGATAGTCTATACACCATCCAGTTACCCCAGACCTTTTACACTCCTTCAAAATAGCTCATTATTATTATTTTTTATTTACACGCCAGGCATTGCAGAAGGAAAATTACATGTCAGAATGCATACGTATTTATGCACAAATTTCTGGTTCAAGTATCGAAATGCCTATGTACCGTCCATATCCTACCCAGACCATGCCCACACCCCGCCCTTTTTTGAGAAGTTCCAAGATGTGCATGCAGCGGAATTTATACACTTATCTGAGCCCGACATATTTGCGCATCCCCTAATTTTTGCGCATGTTGGGCTTTTGAAATTCACCTTAAGGTTGGTACATATTACAAAAGAAAGGCCTTCGTGTAAATAAACTATATTTATTTTTAATTGCTTTTAACGCATCTCCAGTTTGACTGGTCTTTTGAATAGAGTGATTTCCATTGACACGTAATTCATAACTAAGGAGCCTGTGACTCCCGTTTCAGGAGAGAGGGAGGAACGTTCTGGATGATGGTAAGATAATGGGAGGGGGAGGGAGTGGGAAGGTAGGATTAAAGCGAATAAGGGGAGGTTATGAGCAAGAGCAGGAAGGAATGGAAAAAGGAATTAGGCAGGACAAGTCAGCCAGATAGGGAGAAAGGAGGGGCAAAGGAAATGAGCTGGATTATGGCGGAGCCAAGATACAAGCAGTGGCTGAACGCTTGACACCTCCCTTTTCTCTCCAGCTCAGAGCTGCTCAATCAGGGGTAGATTTTAAAAAATAGCGCGATCGCGTACTTTTGTTGGCACACCAGGCGCCAACAAAAGTACGCTGGATTTTATAAGATACGCGCGTAGCTTATAAAATCCGGGATCGGCGCGCGCAAGGCTGCCGATTTTGGGCAGCCTGCGCGCGCCGAGCCGCGCAGCCTGCCTCCGTTCCCTCCTAGGCCGCTCCGAAATTGGAGCGGCCTCAGAGGGAACTTTCTTTCGCCCTTCCTTCCCCTACCTAACCCACCCCCCCGGCCCTATCTAAACCCCCCCCCCACCTTTATCCATGGATTTACGCCTGCCGGAGGCAGACGTAAATCCGCGCGCGCCAGCGGGCTGCTGGCGTGCCAAGACCCGACCCGGGGGCTGTTCCAGAGGGCGCAGCCACGCCCCCGGTATGCCCCCGGGCTGAAACCACGCCCCCGGGCCTGCTCCCCAAACGCCGCGTCACACCCCCCAAACACAGCGTCATTTGGCGACGCCCACGACACGCCCCCTTAAAAAAGCCCTGGGACTTACGTGCGGCCCGGGGCTCTGCGCGGCCGGCGACGTAGGCAAAATAGGCGCGCGAGCAGGGCATTTAAAATCCGCCTGTCAATGATTACCTTAGCGATCCCCTTGCGAGTGCAGCCTAGAATGTGGCAACTTGAGCAGATGATCTGCAAGGACATTGGGTTGCTGCGACAGTCTGTGTGTAGGTGCCTCCCCACAGGAGCATTTCGGAGTTCATGTGTCCAAGCAACAGTCACGTCTGGTCACTACTGCAAGGACCGGTAGGATGGGAGATACACAAAAAAACTGAAATACAGCAGACTAGATCAGCGAAGGGCATTGGCCCTGCATGGCATGTTCATGCAGCTCTGAGAGGGGATTGCAACTTAGATCAGCGAAGTGCTGCAACCCTGCTCACCATGTGGCATGTGCATCTGAGAAGGGAGGATGCACCTTAGATCAGCGAAGGGCGGCAGACCAGCTCACCATACTGATCGTGGCTCAGAAGAGGGGGAATTGCTGTCTAGTGCTGAGAAGGGCTGCGGCCTTGCTTGCCATAGTGCTCGTGGCTCTTGGGGGGGGGGGGGGATTGTGAACTAGATCGATGAAGGGCTGTGGCCCTGCATTCCAAGCTCTCGCAGCTCCTAGGGGGAGAAGATGGCAGCCTAGATTGACAGAGCAGCTGTACTCGCAACTCCGAGGAGGGGAATTTCGACCTAGATAGGCAAATCCCCTACTCCACATGCTTTGCGACTGCTGGAAGGGGATGTGGCCTAGCTCGGCAGAACGGCCTAGGTGCACAGCTCTGAAAGGGAGGAGATGCAGGCAAAGGGCAGTGGCCTGCTAGGTGGCATCAAGGGCTAGGATCCAGGACTGGATGTGAGGCCTGGGGAGACACGAGGTGGCAACAAAGAAGGATGGAAGAGGTTTGATTGTAGGTCCATCACTGGAAGCATGGATGTGCATCAGCTGCGCACAGCGTGTCAGGCTGTATTTACCCTGAGGTCACGTCTGGGTGATTTCCTTCCCCGTTTTTTCACTATGGTGGTGGCATGCCATCATAAACGGCCCCCTGCAAGTTGTAGTGGCACTGCAGCGGCAGCCATACCCCCACCCCTACACACCCGCTTCTTGAATTCTTCACCACATGGCATCGGGGATTCCACCCCTCCTGCCCCAAATGAAAGCGCAATTGGGGGAGGGGGCAACTGAGCTGCAAACAGAGCCCTGGTAGGAAAGGAGACAGACATCACTAGATGGCCCCAAAAAAAGGGAGAGCCCGAGTAGGGTAGAGCCAAACAGCAGCAAGGAAGGAGGAAAATAAAAACCTCTAAGACCTGCAGCATGTAGGATGGTGTCAAATGGACCAAAGAGAGTAGGAATCCATATACCAGAATGCACACAAAAAACAAAAACAACAGGAAAATGGGGGCAGATGTTTAGCAAGTAGACCATGTGACACTAGTGGCTATGGAGGGAATGAATTAGTAAACACCGAGACGGGCTCCCAAAGGAACAGCAAGCCATAATGTAAAATTAAAATTACCTCCTAGCTCATCTCCCTCCTCTCTTTAGCATTTCCTTCTCAGAGATGGTCATGGACTCAAAGAAGCAACAAGGCAACGCAGTGGCCTAAGGCTGCAAGGACCCAGCACAGCACATTAAGTGCATAAGCAAGACCACACAGGCACCCAAAGGCACCTCAAGGACATGACAGGGCAGCGAGGCTAAGGCAGCCCCTCCAAAGACACCCACAGTACCACAATACACTCCACTCAGGAGCGACTAATCTGAACTGGAAGACCTTATGCAAGAACTGAGCCAGCAGGCCCAGACCCACAGCACGGAATGGTTCCAGCAGCGAATGGTCTCCAGCATGGGCCAGGACAGCAGTCAGAGCAGCAGGCCAAACAGCCTCCAGAAGAGCAGAACCACTCCTAGCGACAATGTGCTTTCTCTGGTGACAACTCCAGGTAAGCCCAATGATGTGTAGCCTTTGGACACCAGTTCTGAGGCAGATAGCAGTGATGAGAAACTAGCCTTGGCATTGGTTTTGCAGAATGCCCTGAAAATATTCAAGAATAAAGCCTTTCCCAATCCTAGTGGCATTGCTAATTTGAGGTGATTGCTTGGCTATTACGTTCATTGTCTTTTGATTGGACACTATGGGGTAGATTTTAAAAAAGTGCGCCTTCGCGTACTTTTGTTGGCGCATCAGGCGCAAACAAAAGTACGCTGGATTTTAGTAGATACACGCGTAGCCGCTAAAATCCTGGATCGGCGCGCGCAAGGCTGCTGATTTCGTGTAGCCGGTGCGCGCCGAGCCGCGCAGCCTACCTCCGTTCCCTCCGAGGCCGCTCCAAAATCGGAGCGGCCTCGGAGGGAATTCTCTTTCGCCCTCCCCTCACCTTCCCCTCCCTTCCTCTACCTAACCCACCCCCCCGGCCCTGTCTAAACCCCCCCCCCACCTTTGTCGGGGGATTTACGCCTCCCGGAGGGAGAAGTAAATCCCCGCGCGCCAGCGGGCCGCTAGCGCGCCAAGACGCGACCCGGGGGCGGTTCCGGAGGGCGCAGCCACGCCCCCGGACTGCCCTGGGCCGAAACCACGCCCCCCTGGCCCGCCCCCGGAAAGCCGCGTCCCGCCCCCAAAATGCCACGCCGATCGGCCCCGCCCCCCTCGAAAAACCCCGGGACTTACGCGAGTCCCGGGGCTCTGCGCGCGCCGGCAGGCCTATGGAACATAGGCGCACCGGCGCGCAAGGCCCTGCTCGCGTAAATCCGGGCGGATTTACGCGAGCAGGGCATTTGGGACATGATTCTTGGATTGCTGGCAGCAATACAAGAAACAATTATTTGTCAGATATATCAGATTTTCAGGCATTTCTAGTCAGGAATGGCAAGAATTTGCTATGGATGATACCCATTGACGTGCTGCTGTGCTACATATTGCAACACAAAACTGAGGGCCTGGCAAGGTCCACAGTATCAGCCTGCTTGGCTGGCATCACATTCTTCTCCAGAGCACTAGATCTTGAAAATCCTATGGCTAACTTTGAATTCAAAAGGTTCATGATGGGATTGGCCAAGACAAGGAGCAAGGTCAAGGACTCAAGATGCCCCATAACACACAAATGCTTAAGACTGCTAATGTAGGTGCTAGAGCATGTACGCTTCAATGGTTTCAAGACCTGCCTGCTCCGCTGTGCATTTGCATTAGTGTTCTTTGCCGCCTTGTAGTATCCCACTCATCTTCAGGTCGATTCCCCTCTGGCCTAACCATTGGGGATGTCACTCTCTTCCCTAATAAATTCATACTTATATGCAAATCCAAAACTGAACAGCAAGCTAAAGGCTCAGAGATAATTCTGAATGGGCTAGAGGGTGATTCTACTTGCCCAGTTGAGAATTTATGAAGGTACCTGGTCTTATGGCTAGCTTCAGGTAGATCTCTGCTGATACACAAAGATGGTTGCCCCCTGTCCCGTTATCAGTTTGCAAAGATACTGCAGTTGTCCCTGAACATGACAGACATTAGTGGACAGGGATTCACAACCCATTCCTTTCAGATAGGGGCAGCAATCACCGCAGCAGCTTTGGGAATGTCCCTAGCGGTGCTTTATATGTTTCAAGTCTGTGTTCACGAATTATAGGGCACAATTTCATGTGTTGGGCTTACTGAAGTGCTAAGATCAGGCCCCAGGATGAGCATTTGGGCATGACCCTGCACCACATTTCACTAATATGGAAAGGCATGCCAGGAATGAGGTGGGACCAATTAATGCCAATAACTCTGCAAATGACAGAAAAATCAGTTGCCACTTTGGGTGATAATCCTACATTTAGGCGACAATTCCCTTGCCACTATGCATAGTGTAGAATTCATTCAAAAGATTCAGAGAGATTGTATCTCTCTATCCAAATTACTGCCAGACACATTGTTTGGTCCTGCACCACTCCTTGGCATGTCTGGAGAGGGGAAAGGAACCACTAGGTACTGGAAAGAACAAGAAAGAGAATAAATAAGTGGAAGCAAAGGTTCATACCCATCATCCTGCACGAGATGATTGACGAAAAATTCCCAGGACTATTCCACCCGGACAGGGTGTACTTGTCGGACATAGACCTTGATTTATTTCTCAGTGACTTACAGGTTGCTATGGAATTTTTCCTGGTAGGTCATGGCCACTGCAATTAAAGTATGTGGAGCCCTGGCAAATGAGGTTTTGCTACTGGGGCTAGTGGCGAAGTGACCAGCAAATTTGTGATGGAAAGGGCTGTTTGACACAGCAGCAATCTCCACAGGGGTGGGAGAAATGCTCCCAGCAAAGCAGCGCAGGCCCACCAGTGGTGGGAAGGGGCCAGAAATTAGTGCAGCAGGGTACTTTTGCTATGATGGCGAAAAAGGGGAAGGTGGCATGCGACCACGCTCTACCTAGCATCCTGTCTTTGATGGAGTGGAGTACTGAAATGTTAAGAAACCCCTTAGCCCAAATGGATCATAGGCCAGGCAAGTGGGTGGTCAACGGCATGGTTGGCAATTATCTAGTACTGGTCACCCAGAACTGTAGTGGTAATGTTAGGATATCAAGTTTGGCTTGTTAGGTCAGCAGTTACAAAGTTGTATTAGTGTACATTACTAAATGTTATGGCAATTGTTCTGCATTATATCTTGGTTGCTGCATCCATGCATGTCCACAATAAAGGTCTTAATTGTGAATCTTGAATCTGTATATCATTTATACCGAGAGTTTAAATATCAGTTGAGGTAATCATGGATTGTGTTAAGAGAGAGGACTATATCAAGATTCACTGGGTTCCGGAACCATTCCAAAGCCTGTTGTGAATTTTGTTTTATATAATTTGCTTTGGTTGGATTCCTTGTACCATAACCAACTATATATTGCAGAACCAATGCATTTTTGTGTAGTTGATTGAAAGAAAACTCAGACCAAGGTTATTTCTTGTAGAAGAGCTTATTTTGAAATTGAAAAATTGTGTATCAGTTTTACTACATGCTGTATTTATGTGATGCTAGTGTAATTTAACTTATTTTAGCCAGAGTGTGGCACTGGCATTCATAGCCATGCTGCGGTTTCCTGCCACCAGTGACAAGTTTGCCACTGCTGTCATGTGGCAGGCAAGAGCAGCTATATGAATACTATTTTATATCTAGCATTTGTACAATACTTTAAAAGGCAAATTTTCAATAGGATATCTAACTGCAAAACTCCCACACACAAGCCATTTTTTTGCACACAAGGTGCCTGTATACTATGGGGCAGATTTAAAAAAAATACACGCGCGTGTACTTTTGTTCGCGCAACCGGCGCGAACAAAAGTGCGCCGGATTTTAAAAGATACGCGCATAGCCGCGTGTATCTTTTAAAATCCGGGATCGGCGCAGCCTGCCTCCTTCCCTCCGAGGCCGCTCCGAAATCGGAGCGGCCTCGGAAGGAACTTTTCTTTTTGTCCCCCCCCCCCCACCTTTCCCTCCCTTCCCCTATCTAACCTACCCCCCTGGCCCTACCTAAATCCCCCCCTACCTTGTTCAATGGAGTTACGCCTGCCGCTGGCAGGCATAACTCGCATGTGCCAGCTGGCCAAGCCCCGACACAGGCCGCTGTGTCGGGGCACACGGCCACACCCCCGGACCACTCCGGACCACGGACGTGCCCCCGGACCACAGACACGCCCCCGGACCGCCCATTTTAGCAAGCCCCGGGACTTACGCGCGTCCCGGGGCTTTGCGCGTGCCGGCGGCCTATGCAAAATAGGCACGCCGGCGCGCGAGTGCCTTGCGCGCGTAAATCTGGCAGGATTTATGCACACAGGGATTTTAAAATCTACCCCTATGAACTTAAATATTGAATTGTTAATGAGGCTCAAAGTATATGCCCGCCTTTACATGTTGTAAACAATGGTATAAAGTATGCACAATTGCAGCATGCCTATTACATGTGTACTTTTTAAAAAGTAAATATACACATTAGGAATGTGCACACTTGAAATTCTTGTTTTGATTCTTTTCGAGCCAATTTTAGCAAAATGCACTAAGTATCATATGTGATAGGAAAAGGGGTGGATTTTATGGTAATAGGCAGTTTATTGCAAAGTGGGCTATATTTCCTACATGCAACCACTGGGGGGACCATTTTAAGCTGCTGGAGATCTAGCCTAGCTATTGGGGCCTGTTTACAATGAGGAGAGAGAAGCCATAATACCCTCATACTAGGTAGGTTTTTATACCTCTATATGAGGCCTACCTAGTCACTCGAGGTGAGGTTTAGGTATTAGTGTAGGGGTTAGGGGCCACTTTGACATTCAAAGTGAGACGTACGAACAGAACAGTGCTCTCTTGTGAAGATTTTATGACCTTTGGAGGGAGGAAACTCACACAAAGATGAGATCTGTGCAGTGTTCTCTCAACCGAGCTTGATGTTATCCAGGTAGAGAGTCCATCAAGCTAGGTTGAGAGAACAGATAAGTTACAAGCCATTCATTAATTTACAATCACTGAACTTAACTACTGTTTTGGAATCATAAACTCCCTAAATCTGCAGGACCCCAGATTTATACAAAAGATCACTGATATGGGTTCAAAATCCAATGTACGATAATACAAAACCTAATGTCTCCTTGTTCAACTTCAAATTGTACTGCTGTGATCACCTGTAATTTTTATTAAAAAAACAATTTTTTAAGGTGAAATATGGTGGTTTCATATGGCATTTAAATGGGGACCGTTCAGGGTACCCCGTAATTGTCATTGTTATAATCATAAACTCACCACCTCCACCCTTTTTTTTTAATATAATGGGGTCACAAACAATAAAATTTGCTTATGCTGTGTCCAATTTAGTGATATTTCTTATCAAGTTTATATTGTGTCCTGCAAAGACATCCCAAAATTCAAAACACTGGCATTGTGTCAATACTTAGCTTAAGAATTACCCATGTATCGGTGTTTCCTCTCCGATGCTCTTTAGTGCTATATTAATCAACCTGACTTGTACAAGTTTTGGATGGCATCCTTCTTTAGAGGTTACCTTTCCGAAATTCGTATCGATCTTGCCTTTCAAATTTTTGAATGTAAATTGGGTGCAGCAAGCCTCCTCTTCAGCTTCCTAACAGCAGATTTAGGCAGAACTCCAGAGTCTCAATGTCTGGGTGAGATTATGGTGAAGAAAGAGAGCTTTAGATTTGATAGGAACTGAGCAATATTTTTTTTTTTGGGGGGGGGGGTGTTATTCCAAAAAAGATGGGCTCCACTGTAACCATTGTGGAACAAGGTTGCTGGTGTTAGCATTTATTTAATAAGGAGATCGAGCGGTTTTTAAAGAAGAACATGGGGTAAAGCTAATAGTCCCTTGGCAGAACTTGATTCATAGGGACGTAAATTCTAAGGATACTACTGCTGGGGTGGCTTTTCTAATGTACAACATCTGAGAGGGTTGGGGGAAGAGGTTATGTTTGGGGGGGAAACTGGAGAGGAATACTGCCTTCATGATTTCATTTATTGTCCTCCGCTGTCTGTTGCTGTTGTATTCCTTAATAAGGGGTAAATTTTTAAAGAAGCGCACACTTTTCCATGAGCGCATGCTACTTGGCGCGCACACATGGAAGCGCCGTTTTTATAACTTGTGTGCGCCAGCAGTCCTAATGGCCACTGTACCGGCTGCCTCCAGCCCCGCCCCTCGGACCGCCCCTTTCCTTCGGCCCTGCACTTCTGCGCATACTGGGGTGGATTTTCAGAGCCCTGCTCACCTAAATCCGCCCAAAACCGGGCGGATTTAGGCGAGCAGGGCCCTGCGCGCCGGTGAGCCTATTTTACATAGGCCTACCGGCGCGCGCAGAGCCCCGGGACTCGCGTAAGTCCCGGGGTTCTCCGAGGGGGGCGTGTCGGGGGCGTGTCGGGGGCGGGCACGGTCGTCGCGGCGTTTCGGGGGCGTGTCGGCAGCGTTTTGGGGGCGGGTACGGGGGCGTGGCTACGGCCTGGGGCGGTCCGGGGGCGTGGCCGCGCCCTCCGTACCCGCCCCCAGGTTGCGGCCCGGCGCGCAGGAGGCCCGCTGGCGCCCGGGGATTTACTTCTTCCTCTGGGAGGCGTAAATCCCCGGAGAAAGGTAAGGGGGGGGTGTAGACAGGGCCGGGCGTGTGGGTTAGGTAGAGGAAGGGAGGGGAAGGTGAGGGGAGGGCGTTAGAGGATTCCCTCCAAGGCCGCTCCGATTTCGGAGCGGCCTTGGAGGGAACGGGGGTAGGCTGCGCGGCTCGGCGCGCGCCAGCTATACAGAATTCATAGCTTTGCGCGCGCCGATCCAGGATTTTAGTGGATACACGCGGCTCCGCGCGTATCTACTAAAATCCAGCGTACTTTTGCTTGCGCCTGATGCGCCAGCAAAAGTACGCCTATTCGCGTTTTTTGAAAATCTACCCCACTGGGAGTTACGCACATGGCCGGGCCTTGTATGCACCACGCACATTTTCAGAAGAGAAAGGGGAAGGAAGGTTAGGTGGGGAGTAGGGAAGTTCCCTCCCAGTCCACTCCTTAATTGGAGCGGATTGAGAGGGAACTGGTAAAGGCCGGAATGTATCACCGCATTGCATAATTTCTCCCCCCCCCCCTTGCGCGTGCTGCCCGCACATACGTGTGCAGATTATAAAATCCGGTGTGCATGTACACACGACCCTCGGATTTTATAACATGCGTGCTGGCACGTGCATGTTATAAAATTGGTGGGTCCATGCGTGCGTGCCAGGAAGTGTGCACACATTATAAAATCTACCCCTAAATGCACTGTGTTATATTTATGAATAGAAATTTCAAGTGTGATGAGGAAGAGTAAAACAATGGGGGGTATCTTATCATCCACCTGGCCAGAATGAACAGACGATTTATGTATTTATTTGGACATTTTTATATATTGCCGTTCCATGTAAAGATCACAACGGTTTCCAAAAGTGTCATTCATAGCTATAGCAGTGAACTAACAAATTTGGCAACCAGTAATGGAGAATTAAGTTACCCCAATATTGACCGGGTAAATGTTACATAAAGACACACTTGGGAGGCAAAGACCCAAGGAAAGTCTTACCTAACCAATAAATGACTGCTTCATGGAGCAGCTGATCCAGGAACCAATGAGAAGGGGAGCTACTTTATACCTAATTCATAGTGGAACACAGGATTTTGTGCAAGAGGTAAAAGTAGTGGGGCCACTTGATACAGTGATCATAATGTGATAAACTTTGACTTAATAGTTGAAGAGACATAAAAACTATTGTTCTGGCATTTAAATTTCAAATGGGAGACTTTGATAAAACCAGGCACTCACCTTGTTTAAAAATACCATTTTAGAAGCCTCACCCAGATACCTACAATACCTGAATGCAATCCGCTTTGAAGTGCCGAAAAAGCAAGGAAAGCAGAATATAAACATCTAAATACAAAATAAATAAATAAATATTCCATGCATTAGAAAAGGCAGAAGGAGGGACAAACAACTGTGGGCATGGTTAAATGGTGAGGCAAAAGAGGCTATTATAGCAAAAGGAATTTCTTTCAACAAATGAAAAAGAGGATCTAAATGAGGAAAACAGGAAAAGGCATAAGCACTGGCAGGTCAGATGGAAAACAGAAATAAGGAGAGAAATTGAAATGAACTGGCCCAAAGGGTTACAACAGATAATAAAAACATTTTCAAATGTATCCAAAGCAATAAATCTGTGAGGGCGCAGGTTTGACAGTTTGCTGATTGAGAGGTTAAAGGGGGCACTTAGGACCATAGAAGAAACACTTAGGGGTCAATTTTCAGACGCGCATGTGCGTCCATGTGCACGCGGATGTTATAAAATCCGATTTTCGCATGCCGGATTTTAATGTCCGCACGTGCATCTGCGGGCGGGTGGCCTCTCACGTGCGCAAGGGGGGGATTTTAAAAACATACTGCACGGCAAAGCAATAGGGCCTTTCCCAGTTCGCTCCAACCCAGTTCCCGCCAATTAAGGAGTGGACTGGGAGGAAACATCCCCATCCCCCTAACTACCCTTCCTACCTTTTTCCCTCTCCTCTCCTCTTCTCCCCGACCCCTAACCGCTACCTCGCTAGGCTAGTTTTTTTTTGTTTTAATACTTATTGCTCCTTTGCAGCAGAAGTAACTTTGGTGCGCTGACTAGCTGCTGGCGCGCGCTTCCTCGGCACAGGGCCTAATGATCGCTTTTCTGGCTCGCCCCTGCCCTGCCCAGACCCCACCCCAATGTCCACTCCTTTTTGCTGGCCCAGCACTTCTGCATGTACTGGGGGAAACGTGCGTGGCCAGGCCGTTTCTAAAATGCACTCGGCGCACGCACGGCCCAGCCATGTGCGTAACCCCTGGATTTTACATGCACTGGGCATTGAAAATTCAGGCCTTAAATGAATTCTTTGCTTCAATGTTTACTGAGGAGGACGTTAAGGAGATAATTTTACCAGAAGCAGTATTTAATGGTGTTCATTTTGAGGAACTAAAACAAATCATAGTGAAAGATGAAATAGGCTACACTGACAAACTAAAGAGTAGCAAAATACCAGTACTGGATGGTATTCATCCCAGAGTTCTGAAAGATCTAAAAAATGAAATTGTAAACCTATTACTAGTAATATATGGAGACTAAAATCATCTATTATATCTAAAGATTGGAAGGTGACCAATTTAATCAAGTAATTAATTAATTAATTTTTTTTTTATTTAGCATTTTTATATACCAATATTCATGTAAAAAATTACACATCACTTCGGTTTACAGTAGAACGCGAACCAGCATGTAAGAATGCATTACATAAAAAGGGCTTCAGGGGTGATCCAGGAAATTATGTACTGGAGAGCCTGATGTCAGTGCTGGGAAAAATCATTGAAACTATTCTAAAGAAAAAAAATGACAGAACATATAGACTGACCTGGTTTAATGGGACACAGTCAACATGTATTTACACAAGGGAAGTAAGTCTTGCCTAAACAATCTGCTTCGTTTTTTGAAGGGATTAATAAATATTTGGATAATGGTGGGCTGGTGGATATATTGTATATGGATTTTCAGAAGGTGTTTGACAAATTCCATCATGAGAGATTTCTGAGAAATGAAAAAGTCATGGAATAGGAGACAGTCCTAATGTGGAATTCAAACTGGTTAAAAGATAGGAAACAGAGAGTAGAACTAAATGATAATTTTTCTCAGTGGTGGAAGGTAAACAGTGGAATGCCCAGGGATCTGTACTGGGTCTGGTGCTTTTTAATATATTTATAAATGATCTGGAAAAAGGGAACAATGCTTGAGGTGATCATATTTGCAGATGACAGAAAATTATTCTGAGTTGTTAAATCACAAGCAGATTGTGAGAAATTGCAGAAGGACCCTGCGGGACTGAGAGCCTAGGCACCCGGAAGGCAGATGAAATGTAATGTGGACACGTGCAAAGTGATGCTTAGGGAAAAGTAATGTTACACACAATGTTAGGTTCCATTAGAAGGTACCACCTAGGAAAAGGATGTAGGTGTCATTGTGAACAGTATGTTGAAATCCTTAGCTCACTGTGCAGCAGCAATTAAAAAAGCAAATAGAATGTTAAGGATTATTAGGAAAGGAATGGAGAATAAAATGGAAAATGTCATAATACCTCTGTATTGCTCCATGATGCAATCCTGATCATTGCACCTAAAAAAAAAGATATAGAGGAACTGGAAAAGGTGCAGAGAAGGGCAACCAAAATTATAAAGGGAATGGAATGGCTCCCTTATGAGGAAAGGCTAAATAAGTAGAGCTCTTCATCTTGGAGAAGAGACGGCTGTGGGGAGCTATAAGAGGTATATAAAATCATGAGTGGAGTAGAATGGGTAAATACAAATCATTTGTTTACTCTCACAAAAACTATAGACTAGAAGACACTCCATGAAGTTACAAAACAACACATTTAAAACAAATTGGAGAAAATGGGGCGGATTTTCAGAGCCCTGCTCGCGTAAATCCGCCCAAAACCGGGCGGATTTACGCGAGCAGGGCCCTGCGCGCCGGGAAGCCTATTTTACATAGGCCTCCCGGCGCGCGCAGAGCCCCGGGACTCGCGTAAGTCCCGGGGTTCTCCGAGGGGGGCGTGTCGGGGGCGGGCCCGGTCGTCGCGGCATTTCGGGGGCGTGTCAGCAGCGTTTTGGGGGCGGGTACGGGGGCATGGCTACGGCCCGGGGCGGTCCAGGGGCGTGGCCGCGCCCTCCGTACCCGCCCCCAGGTCGCGGCCCGGCGCGCAGGAGGCCCGCTCGCGCGCGGGGATTTACGCCTCCCAGAGGGCCGGGTGGGTGGGTTAGGTAGGGGAAGGGAGGGGAAGGTGAGGGGAGGGCAAAGGAAAGTTCCCTCCGAGGCCGCTCCGATTTCGGAGCGGCCTTGGAGGGAACGGGGGTAGGCTGCGCGGCTCGGCGCGCGCCGGCTATACAAAATCGATAGCCTTGCGCACGCCGATCCAGGTTTTTAGCAGATACGCGCGGCTCCGCGCGTATCTACTAAAATCCAGCGTACTTTTGTTTGCGCCTGGAGCGCAAACAAAAGTAGGCTATTCGCGCACCTTTTAAAATCCGCCCCAATATTTCTTCACTGAATACACAATAAAGCTCTGAAATTCATTGCCAGAGGATGTAGTAAAGGCAGTTGGTGTAGCTGGTTTTAAAAATGTTTGGATATGTTCGTGGAAAAAAAGTCCATAAACTGTTATTAACCAGGTGTACCTAGGGAAAACCACTGCTTATACCTGATCATTAGCAACACTGGATATTTCTACTGTTTGGGATCCTGCCAGATATTTGTGACCAGGCATGGTCGCCGTTGGAAACAGGATACTGGGGTTCATAGACCCTTGTATGTAAGAAAAATACTCTACCCACCAACTAAGCTATAAAAACTGGAACTTGCCAGTCTGTAAATCCCCAGAGCTTATATGAGCCTATGCAATAAAGTTTAGTGTGCACATTAAGTGGCTTTTGTTCATAATAAAATTAGTGTGCTATGCATTAAGGGGCCGATGCAATGCAGTGCAATCAACCGAGCGCACTGTTTAATCCGCAGTTGAACGCAGGTCGTGAGGTGAGTCCACAGCCCTTTATGCTAAAAGGGGATTAACGCCTCCACAATGTGTGTCCAACGCACTGTGAAACTATTAGCGCTCATCATATGCAAATGCATGTTGTTGAGGCTATTAGTTAATCACCCCACATGCAAAAACAAATGTGCATCCAATACGGTCAGGTTCAGGAAACGGATGCTGAGTTAACCAGCATCCGTTTTCCGAACCCATGGCTGTGCACCAATTAGGGAAATGGATGCCGATAAATTCAGCGTTCGTTTTCTTAACTAGTAGACAGCTGCGGACAGCCGACCTCTCCTGGGCACCCGCTGTCAAGGAGGTGGTAGGGGAGCACAATCAAGGTATTAGTGAGATTCTGGTAAAATTAGCCAACACCTTGTATATGAATGAGGGAGCTTCCTATGCAAATGAGGCTTTACTGGGCCTAAGAAGAATAGTTTAGTATGCTGCCCTCACCCACTATTTTCCATGGGCTCAGTAAAGGCTGAATATCTGCCTTGGACCAGGAGTTAAATTATTTTAGGCCAACTGAGGACCAAAATTCCCATTCTACCTGACCCTTTCACTTTGGGCTAGCCGGCATGAGGAATTTTCTCTGTTTCCATATCTGTTGAATTAAATTTTACCCCCTCTTTAATTCCCCTTTCTCCGCAAGCACCATCCCCCAATCTCTGAGAGGCATAGACTCCTACTGCACAGCATGAAACTCTTCCCCTCAAGAGACTTTCCTTTCAGCAGAGCCATAGCGACCTTATGGCCTTGGCCATAGATGCCACTGCACTTAGGGTGCCTTAGCTGCACCGCTGACTGCCACATACAGTAATTATCCACAGCAGGGGCCGGCAGTGCTGGAAGAGTGTACACTCAATGTCGCTCTACTGTGTGGAGTTTACAATGTTTGGGAGAGCTTGAGTAACGCCCTCCACAAGCTCTAGTACTGAATCAGCCCACATGGGCTCAAAAATGAAGAAGCATCACGCTGATTGGAAGACTGAAGTGGGGGGCAGCATAATGGGCAATTAGCCAGCAGGCAAGGGCTGCAGTGTTTCTTGCTGTCTGTTTCCCCCTATGTCAGGCAGTGACCAAAGCAGTGCTGGCCGCTGACACTCCAGAGCATGTGCAGTGCTGCTGGTTCCCATGGCCCTCCCCCACCATCTCTGTATCGTACACTTCCTGTTTCAAAGTTAAAGTGCATGGGTAAAGGAAGGAGGAGAGTCATGGGGACAGTAGCACTGTGCATGCTCTGGAGTCCTCATGACCTGTGCTACTGGCAAAACAAGCAGAGGAGAGGGAAGAGGAAGGAGAAAAGAATAATGGAAAAGTGGAGGAGATGGGGAAGAGTATTGAGAAAAAGAGCAATGGGAGTGCAGGGGGGAAAGATTTGTGAAGAAGAAGGAAAGAGATGGAGTGTAGAAGATGGAAAAGGAGGGAGATGATTGGATAGTGTGAAGGAGTGAATGAAGAGATGAGAGTAGGTGGGAAGAGAAGAGAGAGATATGGGGAAGGATAGAGGAGTGGAGAAGAGAAATGAGGGAAATAGATTAAGGATATGTCAAAGGAGGAGATTAGTATGTGAGATGGGGAAAGGCAAGTGAGGGGAGAAGACATGTATGTGAGGAGGAAAGGAGCAAGGGGTATGTGTAAGAGAGAAAGGGGGTGAGAGGAGAATGAAGAGTATAGGTAGGATAACGAGAAACAAAAGATTAGAAAGGACATAAATAGTAGAAGAAAATATGGCTGGGAACGATCTAGAGGAAAGACTGAGAGAACAGGATGGGAAACAGATAAGGAGGCTTAGCAATCAAAGAAGGAGAGGAAATATGGAAAAAGGAAAATTGAATAAGAAATGGCTAGAGAAATGAAAATAAGAAATCTAAAAAAGAGAATAAAGCACACAGGAAATGAAAATATTGTACTGAACTGCCCTGCTGCAATTGAACAGAGTAACATAGTAATGTGAGAGGGTTAAGGCTGATGGGAGTGTGCACTGGGAGGGAGGGAGAGATAGAGAAAGAGAGAGGTTGCACCCTGTCCCTTCCACCCTGATCCATGTCAATTTGGGGAGTTGTATCCAGAGGAGGGTGGGGGGAGAAGGGTGAAAATACTAGGGTGTATCCATGGGAGGGCAAGAGTGTCGGGGTCCATTCTAAGGAGAGGAAAGTGCTGGAGTCATTCTGGGGTGGGTGGGGGTAGTGGGAAGAATGCTGAGGTCCATCCTAGGGAGGGGGATGGGAAATGGAGAATGCTGGGGTCTTTTCCCCAAACTAATCCAAAGAAGTCTCTGGGTTATCAGAAATCAAAAGTTTCTAGCCATGCTTCCTATGCTTTCTAGTTCAATTTTGTCCGTATGAGATCGATATTCAAAACCCAATTAGATGGATAACTCACAAGTTGTCCATCTAAATGGCAAATTTGGCATATTCAGCCACTTACCTGTTAAATTAATGTCGGATAAATCATCATCTGGCTATAATTTAGCCAGATAAAAAAAGGGGCATTCTAGGAGCATTCCAGGAAGGAGTTTAGTTATTCGGCTAACTTAGCTGAATGTCAGATATATCTGGATAAGTTAGCCCGATAACTTTAGATCTGCTTCACAGCAGGTCTAAACCTATCCAGCCTTTTGTGGCTAGATAATATGCTGCTTTATCAGATATCTTTAAAAGACACCGGCCAAGTAGCGCTGACAAACATTTTTAAAAAAGTGAAATAAAAGGGCCAGCAGCCCGATCTCCTTCCTTCCCCCCCCCCTCCCCAAATCACTCATGGCCCTGTCAGGCCATGCTTCTTGCCCCCCCAAACCTCTCCTAAATCAGTAAAAGTGCCTGTGTTTGTAACCAGGCCCCGTCCCGTTTTGTGACGACGCAGAAGATCGCCCTGCCCTCCTCCCGCACCCATCCGCAGTGCTGAAATGTTGCGGCAGCCCCTCCCCCCATTCCGCTGCCCCTCCCTAACCCCCTGATGCCTTCAATTGCCCTACCGGGCGTGAAGGACCCACCTCCCCGCTCCCAGGGCCTCCGGTGCTGCTCTGATAGAGGCAGCAGCGCTGGAAGCACAAACTTGAACGGAAGCTTTCCAATCGGGACCACCAAGTGGTCCAGACAAAGTTTGGCTAAAGAACAGGGGCCATCTCTAAACCGAGGTATTTGAGGTGACGTTTAAGCAATGTCATCTCGTGCATTCACAGGGCCGTTCTCACGGTAGGAGCTGTGATATTGGCCCCCCACAGGAGCAGAAGATGATGTTCACTTAAACACGACTCCTGCTACTGGCTGGGGGTGTAAGGAGGTGGATCGCCTGACTTACACCTGTATTGTACCAGCCTTGGTTTGTCTGTGCCCAGTCTAATGTATAAATTTGGGGTGGCAAGCCATTTTTTTGGGGGGTGGCATTTGCCACCCCATATGGACACCTATACAGAGGAATAGGGAGAAATGTTCAAATGTTGGATTTTGTCTGACTAACTGTAAAGGTTAGCCGGATAACCCCTTTGAATAACGACCTCAAAGGCACAATAAGATAGCCCAGTGTATCTACTGGAAAGTGTGTAAACAATACAGCATGGTGTCAGAGAGTGTTTTTTAAGTCAAATATTGTACAATATCGCAAATATGCGATATCATTACAATAAGTGATTATTGTGCAATTTAATGCTTTTTTTTGTGCAATAAATGCTGTTTTTCACGTTAATCACTTATAATGAATTAGTAAATATACCCCGAATACAGAAAAACTGCAGGCATATTTTAAGAATGATTGTTCAGTGCCAACAGTCATGCCGATGTCAGAGGAATGTAGTTGCAATCGTTTTCTTTTGGAGCCGTAACTGAAGTTGTGTAAATTATTGCATCTATGAGCTTGTCTAGCTCTGCTTTAAATATTTGTTTGGCCATCATGTTGAAATCATTAGGGAATGAGATAGGTCGCTCACTGGCTAATGTTATCAACAAATCTTGAGTGTAGGATATAATCCAGCGAAGCTTAAATATGCCTCAGCAAGACCCAATTTAAAGAAGCCATCACTAGAAGGAACTTCATGAGATTGTGAATTACAGGCCAACTTCCTTCCTATCTTTTTTGTCTAAGTATATTGAATCTGCCATGTTAAAAAAGCTAACTGAATATCTTGATGACCATTCTATGCTAGATCACTATCAGCTTAGTTTTCAAAAGCATCTTAATACAGCAGTAATTGCATCTGTGAACTGATTTTATTCAGGGAGGCTTTGACCAGGGTACGAAATACATTTTAATTAACCTTAACGTCTTGGCAGCATTTGATACCCGGAACCATTCCGTCTTGTGAATGAGTTTGGCAAAACTTGAATGTAAAGGTACAGTGATATCTTTTCTCCTCTATTAATGAACTGAACCGAGACTTCAAGTATGACAAGGTGCTCAGTTATCACAATAGACTGAACGGAAAATAGGAGTCCCACAGGGCTCAGCAACATTGTTCACCATCTACTCGGCCCTCATTTGTAAGATTCAAGCTGATCAGGGTATAAGTTCTCATATTTATCCAGATGACATTTAATTGATCATCCCAAGAACAGGCACCTGGCAATCTGCATTGCAGCTGGTTTCATGCTGCCTAACCAAAGTGGATGCTAAGCAATAATGACCCAATTTTAAATGCCCGGCGTGCGTATTTACATTCCTGGGCCCTACGCGCACCACACGCATTTTAAAAAGGACCCGGCCACGTGCGTAAATGCCGATATGCGCACAAGTGCCAGGCCCTGAAAAGGGGGCGGGCCAGGAGGGGCATGGTCTTGGCAGGGAGGGGCGGGACGGAGGCCGGACGGGACAGCAGCCATTAGCCGCTGTCCCGGGGGAAGTGCGCGCTGGCAGGCAGCTGGCGCATGTAAATTATTACTTCTCCCAAGGAGCAGTAAGTAATAAAATAAAAAAATTGAGGAAAGGAGGTTAGGTTTAGGAGGTGGGGAGGAGAGGGGAAGGGGAAGGAAGGTTAGGAGCTGACTGGGAGGGAACTGAGGAAGGCCCGAATGCATCGCCACACTTTGCAAAAATTCACACACTCCCTTGCGCATGTGCGTGCGGCCAACGGATTTTACAACATGCGCGCGCCGGCACGTGCATGTTATAAAATCGGCAAAACCATTTGCGCGCGCATCTTTTAAAATCTATCCCTAAACTTGCTTTAAATGTTAACAAAACAGAAGCTATCATCTTTGACAGATTCTCCAGAACAAGTTTTCCTACCAAAACCTTACACGAGGGACATACAATTCAGATAACTGGTAAATTAAAAAATCTCCAATTTGTCTTTCCGTCTTCAGGTAAAAAAGGAGGCATGTATGCTGCAGAGATTAAAACCATTTCTGTCTTCGTCTGATATCCATACAGTGCTACAGTCTTTAATTCTATCAGGCTTAGACTATGGTAACTTTATATTGGTCTTCCTGATGCTACTGTTCGAGCATGGCAGCTTGCCCAGAATGTAGCTGCCTGGATGCTTGCTGGGGTATGGCTTCATTTGCACCGGTTTTACAGTCCTTCCATTGGCTTCCAGTCCCTGCTAAATAAAATTTTAAATAATCATGGACATGATTTATTACACTTACCAATTAATATTGTTTACAAACTATGTTACCGAACCTTAATGGCACCTGTGTAACTTGATATATTTTAGCATCATTTTTTATGTGCCTTACTGTAAACCATTGTGACGGTATCCACTGAATGACGGTATAGAAAAAAAGTTAACATAAAAAATTAAATAAATCTGTAAGACCGTAAAAAGGAGGCACCTTTGTATATCTGTGCAACCCTGAAAATCTATTGACCAGCCCAGATTCTTAGAGCCATTAACTAAGGTTTTATTAGATATTCCATCTCCTGAGCTTGTGCACCTGGCTGAGGCCCATGAGAGAGCCATTTCATTGGCCGGTCCTGGCCTCTGGAATATATTACCACTACAGTTGTGGTCTATCCCATGTTCAAATGTTTAGGAAACAACTGAACATATACCTTTTTAAGCAGTTATTTGAGGCCCTATATATCTATTGCTGAATACAAATTCAAGATCAGCTACTTGGCGACCAATCAATGAACTTTTTAATCATATTTGGTTTTTGTTTTATTATGATATGTTTTTAAAATTATGTATGTAAAGATATAACTCACCTCGACCAATGGAGAGTGTGAGGAATAAATATTTATTATTATTATTATTATTATTATATATATATGGCTATTTATATAGGTAAAAGAGCTTTTTCAAAATTGCCCATGCAATATGCAAGAGAAAGTATAACCTAGGAGGTAATTTTCAAGAGTGATGCAGCAGTTGCATGCATAAAATTAGCATATATGCACATAAGTAGCTTATATGCATTGATATGCTATTTTGCAAACATCGAGTAAATGCATACTTGCAGTATCATATGTAAATATTAATAGGCTTAGGGACATTCCGGGCAGAGATTCAGATGTATACATGCAAGTTGCTATTTTGTAAGCAGCATACACGCATATTTTACCAAATTTGTCTGTATACCTTTACATCTGCTGATTGATTCATGCACTTGAAATCAGATTTGTCTTTTGCCTGCAGTTTTTTGGGTAGGAGGTCTGAGTGAATTAGAGAGAGTTTAAGGTGAAATACTGGAAGGTCTTGGTTAACTGGTGAAAGTCTCAGTGATCTGCTGATTTCAAATATGCACAAGTATTTTCAGAAGCAGTGTACGCACATAGGGGCAGATTTTAAAACCTGCGCCCAGGTGCAGATTTGTCCGTGCAACCCGGCAGCCGCGCGCATGTTATAAAATCCAGGGTCGGCGCGCGCAAGGGGGTGCACAATAAACATAGTATTATATTTTCAAAACTATACACGGGGTAGATTTTCAAACCCTGGCGTGCGTAAAAGCCCGGGGTTTATGTGCATGGCCGGGCCTTACGCGTGCCGGGCCAATTTTTAAATGGGCTGGCCAAGCACATAAACCCCGGGACGCGTGTAAGTATTGGGGCTTGAAAAACAGCCAGTTCAGAGGGCGGGGCGGGGCTAGAGGAGCAAAACATGAGTTAAAGAAATGGGGGGGGGGCTAGGATAGGGGGCGGGTAGGGAAGGGGAAGGGAGGTTAGGCTAGGGGGTTGAGAAGTTCCCTCCCAGTCCGTTCCATAATTGGAGCAGACTGGGAGGGAACTGGGGAATGCCCTGATGCATCGCTGCGCATAATTGCAATAGTAGCCCCCCCCTTGCGCGCGCCAACCTGGCATTGTATAATATGCGTGCGCCAGCACGCACATGTTATAAAATTGCGCGTGCCAGGTAGCACACGCACATGGACGCACACACTTAAGTTTTGAAAATCTACCCCGCAGTGTTTAGAACAGAAAAGTGTCCATAGAAAGAGCAGGTACAAATATCTGTGGATTCTTTATTCTTGGACTGTTTTCAAAGGGAAAGTACATGCATACTTTTCCTTTGAGAGCTGGTGCAAACTCCACGGGTCGAAGTATCCATGGACTTTACATCTGTCTGAATAGTTTCGAAAGTTGCTTCCTTTATGAACTCCAGGAGGAAGCTGTCTTTGGCAAAATGCCTATATTAAGAAGAGCACTATCAGTACATTTGCAGAGCAGAATCATAGCCAGCATACCCCGGCTTTAAGAGTGAGATTCCTTCCTCTCATTGTATGCACTAAACAAACCCATTTAAAGACACTAACCAGAGAGGAATGGATTTTGGAGGTAACAGGCCTTCTCTCTATGGAAAAAGCAGGGCACAATGTTAAAGGTTGCAGTGGAAAATTTGAGAAGATCTGGAAGGTATGGGTTGCATATTTTTAATGTTGAACCTTCAGTATGTGCAGTGAGATGGGAATGCCTGCAAACATTACATAGTAACTTAAGCAGATGTTGCTATTGTCTGAAATGATGTAAGGCTGGCAATCCATTTTTGTTTTAGTGTGGATCTTTTTACTATAGGATGTATTCACAATTTTTCAAGAAAAAACATTCAGGCCACTTTTGTAAAAATGGCTAAGTACCTCATCTAACTTTTGGCATCCCTAAGTAAGCTGATTTTCCGCTAAGTTTAGACCTTCTATAGAGGGTCATTTTTAGAGAGACTGTGATGCTTGCAGGTTCAGGTACCTTGTACCTGAAGCTCTGCAAGCCAGTTTTCAAAGCAACTTCCTTGGAGTTTCCCTTTCAAAATCCCATGGGCCATAATGCCACAGGGAATATTTTTAACCCTTATACATTGCCGGTACAAAATATGTGGGTTGAACACTATATGGGTATTTCAAAATGAAATCCCCACATGCAACTGAATTAGCCCATCTCAGGCCCTCCCCCAGTTCCACCCCTTTATCCCTTAGGTAAAAGTATGCATGCTCTGGAGGTGGGAAGCAATTTTAAAAAGCGGTCTTTCCCATTGGTAAACTCCCATTTGTTCACAGCAAATCCCTTTGAAAATGCCCCCAGTAATTTGCAGTTTGTTTGCATCCTATGAAATATTGGAATGTACCATGTACAAGGAGATTTCGTCCAGGGTCTAATTCAGTGGTTCCCAAACCTGTCCTGAGGTTGGATGCTATGGAGGCAGTGCGTGCAAATCTATCTCATGCATATTCATGGTGGATATCCTGAAAACCTGACTGGCTTGGGATCCTCGAAGACAGGTTTGGGAACCACTAGTTAATTCAATATCTTCTACTTGACAATTTTTTTTTTCATCCAGTAATTTCTTGCTGCTCCATTGGCTTCCAGTTCAATCAAAACTAGTCTCTTCTGCAGACCATAAAGGTGCAGGCCTTCCTTAGCAACTTCCCATGGTTTTCCCATACTTTTATCCTTCTCTTCCTTTCAACTTCACCCCGCCATTGCAGCCACAGTCCGCAGCCAGGTTTCCAGCTGTCTCTGAAAGTCAGTACCCATGCGCTCTGGTTGGTGTTACCATTGGACAATGACCGATACTCCCTCCCCGCTGGGGGCTATGAATGCATCTTCCACTTGGGTGACTGTTTTACCCAAGTGGCCTCAGCTAGATCCTTCCTAATAGACTAGCATTTATTTGCATAAACTATTGAAACAAATGGAAAAACACCGAAACAAAAATATGCCAAACAAAAAAGGTGAAACAAATGAACAAATAAAACTGAAAATGTTCTCCGTGCACATGACTAATAAACTATGAAAAAAAAATATGACATTCTTGTTTTCAGATGCAAATGCTTCATATAAATGCATCAGTGCAATTACATCCTAATAAATAATGTGTTTGGCTGCATCTAACTAGCTTTGCCTTCTTAACTGGAACAGTAGAGAAAGACTTTCTGCTAATATACCATTATAGAACACACTAAGCAATATCATTTGTTCTACTATAATTTGGGAATTTGTCAACAGTAGGAGCCAGTTTTAGTGAGGTATTTCTAACTGTGGGATCCATTCTTCCAATTCAAATTAAAATAGCATGATTTCTCATGCTGATGGTTTAATTGACGAGAACAAGAAATGCTTCTTTAACTATTTGATCTCATGATAGAAAAGTGTACTCTTTCCATATTTATATTATTAATATCTAGCTTGACCCTGAGCAACACTGGTATTATTTGCCAGTGAATAAATATTGCATATACTGTATGAGAAGTACTATTTTCATTTGAAGGTTATGTATTCAAGGCAGGTTGTAGACAATAAGTCACACATCTATTCCATTTTAATGGGATTTGTATGCATAGAGTTTTCCACTCCCTCCATGGACAGTACAGCACTGAATATGTTCTTCCAAATGTCAGTCCAATTAGATTACCTTAGCTGTTGCATTAA
This sequence comes from Rhinatrema bivittatum, assembly GCF_901001135.1. Lineage (NCBI taxonomy): Eukaryota > Metazoa > Chordata > Amphibia > Gymnophiona > Rhinatrematidae > Rhinatrema > Rhinatrema bivittatum. The sequence continues at coordinate 168,277,482 of NC_042617.1, forward strand.
GATTGCTTAAGAAGATTTTTTTAAGAAATGGATTAGAAAATGTTGTATAAAACTCACTGGGCTTCACCATAGAGTTAAAAATGTAGAAATTTCCAACAAGGGGAATTTCCAGTAAGATTAGACTTTTTCTGAGAGATAGTTCCAGTCCATCCCCAAAAGGGTGGGCATGTGTTCTTCTGCTTATAAAGATGACTCTCTGAGTCACTTGGTGTCATTGAGCAGGGAGCTGATGAGAGGCACCAAGTGACTGTGCTGTTAAGGGCTCCAGGGAAAGCAGCGGGCAGATTGTTTTTATCTCTCCACATGAGAGAGAGTTTTCTTTCTCCGAGGGTTAGAGTGAGTTCCAGGAAGAGCTCAGCAAGCAGTGCTCACCTGCTTGGAGAAGTTACTTTCTTAGTCCAAAGGGAGAAGGAGACTCATCTAGGAGGCTAAGTACAACTAAACAGGTAATGTGATGCCAATTGTCATTGCGAGAAGAGGATTTCAACTTCCTAATGTGTCCCTAAGGAAGAGGAAGCTAATAGGGAACTAAGCAGGGCCGGTGCAGGGGGATTAGGCACCCTAGGCATCTTCTGCCTCCACCCCTCCACCCTCCCGACGCCCCCCAAGACTCACGAAAACCCCTGGTAGTCCAGCAGGGGGCCTGGGAGCGATCTGCTGCTCCTGGGCCGTCGGCTGCCACTAACCAAAATGGTGCCAGTGGCCCTTAGCCTGAAGCAGCCGCCTCACCCTGCCTCATTGACTCGTGATCGGGGGCGGTGACGCCCCCTAATGGTCGGTCCGCTAGGCCCAGGGCTAGCTCACCCAGGGGCCGATGCAATACAGTGCGCTCAGCCGAGTGCACTGTATAACCCGCAATCGGGCGCGGGTTAAATAGGCGCTAATCCACCCCCTAATGCGCGTCCGATGTGGAGTGAATGCGATAGCGCTCATCACATGCAAATGCATGTGAATGAGGCTATTAGTTATTTATTTATAAACTTTTATATACCGGCGTTTAGAGAGGTTCCATCACAACAGTTTACAATATTACTCATTCATTCCGCATTAAAAAAAAAAAGTGTGCGTCTCAGATGCACGTTTAGCTCTAGGCATCCGCTTTCCGCGTTTATTATAGCATCGGCCCTCTAGTGCTTCTGCCGGCCCTGGTACTAAGGAGGACCTGATTTCTGCACTCGTTACTGATGCAACCTGAGAAATTGACTTCTTGTGATTCTTCTCTTTTGACGGAGACTGTCTACTATATGGATACTGTGTGAAGAACATTTTGCCTGTACTTTTTCCTACTTTTGTCGTGCTTAATTTGATTTTTAGTACAGTAAAGTATTATTTTGTTTTGGAACACCCTTGCGGTGTGAAAGATTTTATCCCCTTGGGTCTTACAGCTTTAACTATCCCCCACTGGAGAATCCTGATCTAGAATTCAAGCTAGATTTTCCCAACTCTAAAGTAAGGTGGCTCCTTGGTTGTTTCAGAGATTGCTTTGATAAAGGGAGCTGCGGTTGTTTGTGTCTTTATTTATCCAATTATTTTTTGCGGCCAAATAATATACTGCCCTGGTTCCCAAACAGTACTAATGAACAATACTATGCATTTTTAAACTGCAATCTGTTTAGCTATATAGATGTATATAGATAGGGAGATGAATAGATATACAGAGATTCATATTTATGTTCAAACAATTTTATTGAGCAAAATGAAATACACAAGGTCATTTAATAAGATGGCTAGCAGACAAGTCATCAAGCTAATGTTAGCAGACTTATCCGGCTACTTAGTACCTTTTTGGCACTATTATACAGACAAATTTGAACTTATCCAGATAAGTAGTGGCACTTATCCAGATAAGTAGTGGCACTTATCTGGCTATATACTGATTTATCCAGCTAAGTAGCAACAGGCACTATTTAGCTGGATGTCTGAAAAGCGCTACTTGTGTTGCGGTCTCGGTCGCCACGCCATGCGCCGGCTCTCACGCTGCCGCTGGCGTGCCCTCACGGCCAGTCCCGCCCCCAGGCGCGCGCGTGCGACTGTCCTCCACTTTTAAAGGGACCAGCGCGGGAAAACCCGGCTCCTCCCTTCTATGACGTCAGACGCTGCAGGGCTATTTAAGCCCTGCAGTCCCTTCCCTTCTTTGCCTTGCAATGAGGTTCACTACTTCCGGTAGTTCTAAGTTGCGTTCTGGATTGCCTGTTACCTGCCTGACTCCGCTCTGCCTGACTCCGCTTGCCTGCTACCTGCCTTGACCACGGTTTGCCTGACTCCGCTTGCCTGCTACCTGCCTGACTCCGCTCTGCCTGACTCCGCTTGCCTGCTACCTGCCTTGACCACGGTTTGCCTGACTCCGCTTGCCTGCTACCTGCCTGACTCCGCTCTGCCTGACTCCGCTTGCCTGCTACCTGCCTTGACCACGGTTTGCCTGACTCCGCTTGCCTGTTTCCTGCCTTGACTCCGGTTCGTAGTTTTGACCCTGCTTCTTCAGCCTGCCCTGACCTCGGTTCGTGACACCGACTTCTGCTCGCCCGCTGCCGGCCCAGACTCCGGTCCGGATTCCACTCCTGGGTTTCTTCGGCCTCGCCTAAGTCCCAGCGGTCCGGGTCCCTACGGGCTCCTCCTGGGGGGACCTCGGGCTTCCAGGGCGAAGTCTCCTAAGTCCTAGCAACCCGGGCTCCCACAGCTCCTCTGGAGGAGTCTCGGGTTTCCAGGTGAAGATCCTGTTGCCCAGTGGGAGTTCTGCCTACCGACTGTTCCCTCGGGCCAGTCGGCCCAAGGATCCACATCCGGATTGTCTCCAGCATAACAGTTTGCAAGGCCATGGATCCGGCAGACCTCGCCGGGCTACAGGCCATTCCGGGTTTGGCCCAGCGGTTGGTGCAGCAACAACAAGTCCTGGATTCCCTGGCTGCTACAGTAGAGCGGCTGGCGTCTCGCATGGATACCGAGCCGCCCGCGCCCGTTCCAGTACCGGCACCTGTCCCTGCACCACTGGTAACCCTTCAGACCCCTACGCAGCTCCCAGCGCCCTCTCGCTATGCCGGGGATGCCAAAGCGTGTCGAGGGTTTTTAAATCAATGTTATGTGCGCTTTGCACTACTGCCTAACCAGTTTCCTACTGATGGTACCAAGGTGGCGTACATTTTTGCCCTTCTGGACGGACGGGCCCTGAATTGGGCTTCCCCCATGTGGGAGAATAATGATCCTGCACTGGGGGACTTGAATCGCTTTGTGGAAGAGTTCAAAGCGGCCTTCGATGAGCCAGCACGACAGGCTTCCGCTACCTCAGAGTTACTTCAGCTCCGGCAAGGGTCACGGACTTTGGCAGACTACGCATTGGAGTTTCGCACCCTTGCCCACGAGGTAGGCTGACAGGATGAGGCTCTCTGGGGTGTGTTCCTGGAAGGCTTAGCCGGTCGTATTAAGGACGAACTAGCGGCTCGGGACCTGCCGGAGACCCTGAGTTCCCTGATTGATTTAGCGGGTCGTATTGATCGGCGTTTGCAGCAGAGGGCGAAAGAGGGGCGCCCTTTCCGACGTTCGACGTCCGTGATTCCCAGGTCCTCGAATTCGGGTTCGAGTTCGGGGTCACGAGGAACTACTTCTTCACCTACAACTGCCGCCGACGAGCCCATGCAAGTGGGTCGTTCATCTTTATCTCCCGAAGAAAGGCAGCGACGCCGGGACTTGAGACTGTGCCTGTACTGTGGAGGAAAGGGCCATTACCTTGCCCAGTGTAAAGAACGGGCGGAAAACTCCCGCGCCTAGGTGTAAAGGAGGAGTGTCCCCTAGGCTGCCTTAGTCCTGCTCCTCAATGTACTATGCCAGTAACCTTGGATTATCCAGGTGGTTCTTTCCTCACGCAAGCCCTTGTTGACTCAGGGGCTGGAGGCAACTTCATTACTAAAGACTTGGTGCAACAGTTGAATCTCCCTACGCGACCTAGGACTCCTGCCTTGCGGATAACCTCTATTCAGGGTACTCCTTTATCAGGGTGCATCTCCACTGAGACCGTCCCGTTAATTTTGCAGACGGGCTTGTTACACACAGAAGAGATTTCCTTGCTAGTGTTGGAGAGAGCAGTACATCCGGTGGTTCTCGGGTTACCCTGGCTTCAGAAACACTCTCCTGTGATTCGCTGGAAAGATTTTCAGATTACCCAGTGGAGTTCGGAGTGTTTCCAATCCTGCCTCCAAGTGAAAAGATTCCAACGGATTCCGCTGGCCCACACCGTACCGGTACTACCGGCTCCGTATGCTGACTTTCAGGATGTTTTTTCCAAGGAAAAAGCGGAATTGTTACCGCAACACCGACCTTTTGACTGTGCAATAGAGTTGCTTCCGGGTACTACTCCCCCACGGGGACGAGTTTATCCCTTGTCTCAGCCAGAGACCCGGGCCATGTCCGAATATATCACTGAGAATCTGGCTAAAGGCTTCATACGCCCTTCCAAGTCCCCCGCCGGAGCAGGTTTCTTTTTTGTTGCCAAAAAAGACGGAGGCTTGCGGCCTTGCATTGATTACCGTGGGCTCAATGCTATCACCAAGAAGAACCGGTATCCGCTTCCCCTCATTCCGGAGTTGTTGGACAGACTCCAAGGAGCACAAGTCTTCACGAAATTGGATCTCCGCGGCGCTTATAATCTGGTTCGAATCCGTCCCGGGGACGAATGGAAGACGGCGTTCAACACCCGGGACGGCCATTATGAATATCTAGTAATGCCGTTTGGACTGTGCAACGCTCCCGCTGTTTTTCAGCACTTAATGAATGAGATTCTGCGTGACTTATTGCATTCCTGCGTGATCGTCTATTTGGACGACATTCTCATACACTCCCCGGATCTTGCCTCCCATCGGCAACATGTGAGACAAGTACTCCAGATCTTACGAGACCACCATTTGTATGCCAAGTTCGAAAAATGTCTCTTTGAACAAGAGTCGTTACCCTTCCTCGGGTTTATAGTGTCTTCTACAGGTTTCCGGATGGACCCCAGCAAGGTAACCGCCATCAGGAAGTGGCCCCGACCTGAGGGGTTGAAAGCATTACAACGCTTTTTGGGGTTTGCTAACTTCTATAGACACTTTATTCCTCAGTACTCCCGCTTGGTGGCTCCTTTAACCGCATTAACTCGGAAAGGGGCAAACACTCGTCTCTGGCCTGAGGGAGCTTGTGAGGCTTTCGAACTATTAAAGGAGACGTTCCTCCAGGATACCTGTTTACGCCACCCAGATCCAACACGGCCCTTCTTTGTTGAGGTCGATGCCTCTAACATTGCTGTGGGAGCGGTCCTCTCACAGGTCTCTAACTCCGGACATCTCCTACCCTGCTCCTATTTTTCTAAGAAGTTCTCCTCTGCCGAGTGCAATTACGGCATTGGGGATAAGGAGTTGCTGGCGGTCAAACTTGCGCTGGAGGAATGGAGACAGTGGTTGGAAGGCTCCCTCCATCCGGTTACAATTTATACAGATCACAAGAACCTGGAGTTCCTTAACCAGGCCCAACGTCTTAATCCTCGACAAGCACGATGGTCCCTTTTCTTTAACCGTTTTAATTTCATTCTGAAGTACCGACCCGCGTTGAAGAATGTACGGGCTGACGCACTCTCCTGTTATGAGCTTCAGGAGGAGAAGGAAGACCTTCCACAACACATCATAGATCCCGCTAAAATCCAGTTAGCTAGCACCACAGTTTCCACTCTTGGACGAGTGGTGGTTTCCCACAAAGACCGCAGAAGGGTGTTAGCTTGGGCCCATGACTCGCTTTCAGGGGGTCACGCCTGCAGGGAGAGGACGCTCGACCTGCTTAGCCGCTATTATTGGTGGCCTCGAATGCGACAAGACGTCCGAGTATATGTTGACTCATGCCCAGTATGTGCCCGGCAAAAACCGCCCAGTGGTCGGCCCTGGGGGCCTCCTGCAGCCGCTGCCTATTCCCGTGGAACCATGGTCCCACATAGCCACGGACTTTGTAGTGGATCTGCCCCCCTCGGAAGGCAATACGGTGATTTGGGTAACTGTAGACCATTTTTCTAAGATGATTCGCCTGGTACCCTTGCCTAAGCTGCCCTCTGCACCTGAACTCGCACTCCTGTTCACTACCCACGTCTTCCGGGCTCACGGTCTACCACAGAGTATCGTATCGGATCGAGGGCCACAGTTCACGGCTCGTTTTTGGCGTGCCCTTTGCAGAAAATTTGGGGTCCAATTAAACTTATCCACGGCCTTTCACCCCCAGACTAATGGTCAGACAGAGCGCACGAACCGCACTCTTAAAGCCTTCCTTCGCAGTTTTATCTCCGAAAAAGGGAATAACTGGACTTCTCTCCTGCCTTGGGCAGAGTTCGCCTACAACAACCATACCCATGCTGCCACTGGACAAACCCCTTTCCAGATTGTGTATGGACGTCACCCAAGGCCTCCTTTGCCGCTTCCGATTTCCATTCCATCACCTGCTGCCTTAGCCACAGCACGGCAAGTACATCATCTCTGGAAGAGGATTCAACTCAAACTGACCACCGCAGCAAAAAGGTCCCAGCAGTATACCAACCGTCATCGACGACCAGCGCCAGTTTTTCTGCCAGGTACCAAGGTGTGGTTAAGCACTCGGAACCTCCAACTACCTAACCGCTCTCGTAAGTTGGCCCCTCGATACTGTGGGCCTTTTCAGGTTGCGGAGCGTATTGGTACCGTTTCCTACAGACTTCGCCTTCCGTCTTCACTTCGCATCCACAACATGTTCCACGTATCCTTGCTGAAACCAGTGGTACTGTCCCGGTACCATCATCCTTCCACGGATGCGCTATCCTCCTCTACATCTTCAGAGACTACGTATCAGGTTCGAGAAGTCCTGGACGTTCGCTTCCATGCCCGTCGCTGGGAATACCTACTGGCATGGGAGGGGTGTGGCTCCGAGGAGGACTCTTGGGAGCCAGCTCGAAACATCTTGGACAAATCATTGCTCACTCAATTTCATTTGGACCATCCCGGGAAACCTGGTCCTCGGCGGAGGGGGCGTAAGAAGGGGGGTACTGTTGCGGTCTCGGTCGCCACGCTGGCGCCCGAGGCCTTACCTTCCTCCCGAGTCCCGGGGAGCTGCCGCGTTCCGCGGCCTCAGGACCCCGGCCTCTGCTTTCCGGGGAGCTGCCGCGTTCCGCGGGCCTGCAGGGCCTTCGGGCGCCATGCGCCGGCTCTCACGCTGCCGCTGGCGTGCCCTCACGGCCAGTCCCGCCCCCAGGCGCGCGCGCGCGACTGTCCTCCACTTTTAAAGGGACCAGCGCGGGAAAACCCGGCTCCTCCCTTCTATGACGTCAGACGCTGCAGGGCTATTTAAGCCCTGCAGTCCCTTCCCTTCTTTGCCTTGCAACGAGGTTCACTACTTCCGGTAGTTCTAAGTTGCGTTCTGGATTGCCTGTTACCTGCCTGACTCCGCTCTGCCTGACTCCGCTTGCCTGCTACCTGCCTTGACCACGGTTTGCCTGACTCCGCTTGCCTGCTACCTGCCTGACTCCGCTCTGCCTGACTCCGCTTGCCTGCTACCTGCCTTGACCACGGTTTGCCTGCCTCCGCTTGCCTGCTACCTGCCTGACTCCGCTCTGCCTGACTCCGCTTGCCTGCTACCTGCCTGACTCCGCTCTGCCTGACTCCGCTTGCCTGCTACCTGCCTTGACCACGGTTTGCCTGACTCCGCTTGCCTGTTTCCTGCCTTGACTCCGGTTCGTAGTTTTGACCCTGCTTCTTCAGCCTGCCCTGACCTCGGTTCGTGACACCGACTTCTGCTCGCCCGCTGCCGGCCCAGACTCCGGTCCGGATTCCACTCCTGGGTTTCTTCGGCCTCGCCTAAGTCCCAGCGGTCCGGGTCCCTACGGGCTCCTCCTGGGGGGACCTCGGGCTTCCAGGGCGAAGTCTCCTAAGTCCTAGCAACCCGGGCTCCCACAGCTCCTCTGGAGGAGTCTCGGGTTTCCAGGTGAAGATCCTCTTGCCCAGCGGGAGTTCTGCCTACCGACTGTTCCCTCGGTCCGGTCGGCCCAAGGATCCACATCCGGATTGTCTCCAGCATAACAACTTGTTAGAGGTGGGAAGAAATAAAATTGTGTTTGGTTTTGGGGAGAGATTCCCCATGAATTATATTTCGTGTAATGTTTATTTTGTTTCTTTAGTTAAAAATAAAAAGAAAGAAAAATGTAACCCCCACCCCAAATAGAAGCAGAAAAATGAAACAAAATGGGGCCTAGAACTAGACCCAGAGGCCAGGTCCCAATGCCTGGGCCTAGACCAGGGCCAAAGCCCGATGCTGGGGCACCTGAGCCTCTGCCTAAGGTCAGACTCAGTCCTGAATCCAAGCCTCAAGAGATTTTCTTCTCCATCTTCTTTCTTCGTCTTTGCAATAATGCTGTCCACTGGGGACTCGCTGGAATTAATTAACTCCAGCGCATCCTTCCCAGAAGAAGGCACCATTTTGATGTATGGCAGATTTTAATGATGCACATTCAACAAATCTTTTCTGTTGGAAAGAAATCAGTAGAACTAGGAGTTACCAAATGAAAGTCCAGGGAAGACGACTTAGAACCAACGTCAGGAAATATTTCTTCATGGAGAGGGTGGTGAATGCCTGGAAAGCCCTTCTAGAGGAGGTGGCGAAGACGAAAGCAGTGAAAGAATTTAAAGGGGCATGGGATAAACACTGTGGATTCCTAAAGGCTAGAGGATTTATATGAACGAAAGAATGCATGGGGGTAACTTGCTGGTGCAGTGGTTACTACCCTTATCCAATAAACCAGTGGTCCCCAAACCTGTCCTGGAGGGCCACCAGCCAGTCGGGTTTTTGGGATATCCACAATGAATATGCATGAGAGAAAATGTGCATGTTATGTGGAGGCAGTGCATGCAAATTTTCTCTCATGTATATTCATTGAGGATATCCCAAAAACCCGACTGGCTGGTGGCCCTCCAGGACAGGTTTGGGGACCACTGCAATAAACCTTCATACTGTTGATGCAACTCCATCATGGCTCTCTGCTTCAACAGTAGGGAGACAAGGGGAATTGGATTCGAACAGCAAGCAATGAGGACCCCGACATTTTTGGTCTGGGGAAACAAATAAGCATGGCAGTAACTTGCTGATGTGGCAGTTGCTATCCTGAACCAATAAGCCTGATACTTTGATGAAACTCCAACATTGTTCTCTGCTTCAATGGCAAGGGGTAACTGGGAATTGGTTTCAAACAGCAACCAATGAGAGCCCTGACATTTACAGTTTGAGAAACTGATAAGCAAGGGGTAACCTGCACGGCAGAGCAGATACTACCATATGCTTGCTGGGCAAACTGAAAGGTCCTTTTCTGCCGTCATTTCTAGGTTTATGTTTCTATGTTTCTATCTTTGCATGCACCCATATATACACATAAGTGGACGCACGCAAGCAGTTTTGAAAGTTATCCTCATTTTTCTTATTGTTTTCTCTTAATTTTACATCCCACTTTTGCTCTTTTTCCTTTCACTGATAAATCTGATAAACATTTTAACAATTATTTTACCTTTTTTTTTCTTTCACTTGTGCCTTTGATTTCCTGACTGTTTTCCCCATCTGTTAACCTGACTTTATATTCTTTCCTTGTGCTCCTCTTTCTGAGATCCCTTGTATGTTCTGAATACTAATCATGCTGATTTTACTTTTACTTTCTCAGTCACGTTGTTTGTAAAACAAATTGGTCTCTATATTCTCTTACTGTTATTTGCTTTCTCAACATAAAGGGGTAGATTTTAAAAGAAGCGCGATCAGCCTACTTTTGCTTGCGCATCAGACTCAAGCAAAAGTACGCTGGATTTTAGTAGATACGCGCGGAGCCGCGCGTATCCACTAAAATCCTGGATCGGCGCGCGCAAGGCTATCGATTTTGTATAGCCTGCGCGCGCCGAGCCGCGCTGCCTCCCCCCGTTCCCCCCAAGGCCGCTCCGAAATCGGAGCGGCCTTGGAGGGAACTTTCCTTTGCCCTCCCCTCACCTTCCCCTCCCTTCCCCTACCTAACCCACCCGCCCGGCCCTGTCTAGACCCCCCCCCCTTACCTTTGTCGGGGGATTTACGCCTCCCAGAGGGAGACGTAAATCCCCGCGCGCCAGCGGGCCTGCTGCGCGCCGGGCCGCGACCTGGGGGCGGGTACGGAGGGCGCGGCCACGCCCCGTACCCGCCCCCAAAACGCTGCCGACACGCCCCTGGAACGCCGCGACGACCGGGCCCGCCCCCGACACGCCCCCGACACGCCCCCCTCCGAGAACCCCGGGACTTACGCGAGTCCCGGGGCTCTGCGCGCGCCGGGAGGCCTATGTAAAATAGGCTTCCCGGCGCGCAGGGCCCTGCTCGCCTAAATCCGCCCGGTTTTGGGCGGATTTAGGCGAGCAGGGCTCTGAAAATCTACCCCACAGTTTTGTTGCTTTTTTTAGTAGCTCATTTTCTTTGGTGCACTGTTCATCCACTTCAATTGCATCCACCCACCCTGTCAGAATTTTCTTAGAATACTTTCCCATGTTGCTAAAGTCTGCATTTTTCAAATCCAGAGCTTTGACTTTTGAGTGACTTCCCATCACCTTGACTGCTATAGCAAACTAGACCAACTGGTTATCTCTGACATTCAGGTGGGTGCTCATTCAGACATTAGAAATGCTTTCTCCATTCATAGGAATCAGGTCCAGTATTACCCCTTCTCTTCACGAAGTGTCATCTTCCCTTTCCAAAATAACACATAGAGATGGCACACATTGGCACATGTGTATCTGCATGCGCCCAGAGAGGTGGCCATTTTATAACTTGCGCGCATATTTGCTCGCATGTTATAAAATAGCCCGGCCGCACTCATGTGTGCCATATTTAAAGTGGGCATGCAAATCCTGCTTCTACCAAGTAAGTCAGAGGATGTTAAAAGGGACAACCACCCTGGCCGTTGCCGGTGTACCAGTTCGTCCACCAGTTCATGCAATTAACAGCTAGGTCCTACAGAACTCCCTAGTTTGATAGCCTACACTTCCCCCAGTTACCACAGACCGTTTAAACCTCTCAGAAGTGGCTCGATCTTGTCATATTATAACTTACATGTCATCCATAGCAGAAGAAAAGTTACACAACAGGGGACCTCGGCACGTACCAGGGCACATAAGTATGTATGTGAACATCTTTTGGCCAGGCCCCGAAACTCCCATGCCCTGCCCAGACCACGTCCACACCCTGCCCCTTTTTGGAAACTTACCAAATGTGCACGCAGCGGATTATATACACATATCTGTGTGCTTTTTAAAATACGGTTGGAGCGTGCAAGCCCGACTTCTTTGAACACCACCCAATTCACAGGTGGCAAACTCCGGTCCTCGAGGGCCACAAGCAGGCCAGGTTTTCAGGATATCCACAATGAATATGCATGAGATAGATCTGCATGCTCTGCCTCCAATGTATGCAAAACTATCTCATGCATATTCATGGTGGTTATCCTGAAAACCTGGCCTGTTTGTGGCCTCGAGGACTGGAGTTCGCCATCACTGACCTAATTGATGCGTGCCAGGCTAATGAAATTCACTTTAATATCTCTTCCGTTTCCCACACACTCTGCATTTCAGTTGCTTTGAAATTATTTTTTTTTATATACAGTATAATTAGCTGTTGCCATTCCTATAGCCCAGTATAGACACATCCTAGTCATGAGACTCACTGAGCCATGTCTCCAAGATGGCAGCAATATCTAGATCTACTCCTACCATATGGGCTTGCATGTCTGGAATTTTAAAGGTGAATTTTCAAAATGTTATGCATGTAAAACTTAGTATATACGAGTGGAAGTAGCTCCTACTCACATAGTCCATATTTTATAAAAGTCCAAAATACGCATGTGTGTTCACTTTCATGCACATGTAGATGCATGTAAAACGGGGTGGTTTAAGGACATTCCCGGGTGGGGCCAACAGTTGTGCATGATAATTGCTATTTTAAAAGGCACTTACAACTTACTCACAGATTTTTACACCTGCTAATTATCTGCCGTAAGTGATATTAAATGTGTTTATTGTATGTTACTGACTGGGTGAGACATCTGGGTGAATGGGGGGAGGGGGAGTTCAAGATGAAGAACCAGGTGGGTCTCAATAAGCTTCCGAAGGGCTGGGCAAACTGGTGGACTAATTAGAAAAACTGGTAATTGCATTGATGCATGCATATTATAAAATACAACATACATGCATAATTTGGAGCTTATGGGGTAGATTTTCAGAGATGCACACGCATGTCCATGTGCGCTCGCTACCCGGCACGCACACATGGACATCTGATTTAATAACATGTGCGTGCACTTGCACGCACATGTTATTAAATCGGGGGTCTGCGCACGCAAGGGGGTGCACACCTATGCATCCTATGTGCGCCGATGTCCGTGGTCTTTCTCAGTTCCCTCCCAGTCTCCTCCAATTTCAGAGCAGACTGGGAGGGAACTTCCCAACCCCCTATACCAACCTCCCTTCCACTTCTTCTAACCTATCAGCCCCTAGCCCTAACCTAGCCCCCCCCCCAGACACCCCTCGGGGCAGGCACAGGTTGCGTGCACCGACACCCTGCCAGCACGCGATCCCCCAGCACAACGACAAATGGCTGCTGTGCCAGAGGCCTCTAGACCCGCCTCGCCCCCTACTGCCCCGCCCCTTTCCCGAGGCCCCGGGACTTACATGCGTCCCGGGGATTTACGCGCATGACCGGGCCTTTGAAAATTGGCCCAGTGTGCGTAAGGCCAGTCAGGCATAAATCTCTGGGATTTACGCACGTGCCGCTTTGAAAATTTACCCCTATGTGCGTAAGTCCTTCTTTACTTTCAGGAATAAAATATACATACATAAAGATGAATTTTAAAAGCCTGGTGCGTGCCAAAATCAGGAGATATGTGCACAAGTCGGGCGTGCATGCACCAAGTTAATTTGAAAAGCTGCCTGCGTACGTGCGTACTTGCCACTGAGCGCACATATGAAAAGTTCTGAAAAGGGGGCAGGACATGGGTGTGGTCTGAGCGAGGCATGGGCATTCTTGGATTTCACCTTGAAGTTTACGCGTAAAAACTTACATGCACAGGTGCATGCCAGGGTTCCCTACCGCATAACTTTCCTTTTGCTATGGACGGCATGTAAATAGTAAAACAAAAAGATATAGGCAGATCAGCGAGGTTTTAAAGGTAGGGGCTAGCTGAGGAGAAGGGAAGGTATTAAACTAGGGGGTTTTGGAAGTCCTATCTTTAACTGGGAAAACTGGTAATGGCGTTGGCACATGTGTTCTACTTATGCGGTAGAAGTTAGATTTGCGTGCATAATCGAGCGTCCACATAAAATTGCACACGTGTGCATGGTCAGGCTATTTATAACATACGTGCATATTTGGACGTATGTGATAAAATGGTCGTATTCCTGGGTGCGGACCGACGAACCTGCGCACATGTGCGCCCGCGTGCCTGTATAAAAGTTACCATCGTATATTTTTAAAGTAGACGGGTGAAGTACGCAAGTTCAGTGCATCGATATACACTGTTTCAGTGCTTTGCATGTTTTTGCACATAAGCCTACATACATGTGTATGTTGCAGGGTAGAAATATGCATATTTTATAAATCGTGTGTGTATATCATATGTGAATTTTATAAAATGCTATAGTAAATTTATGCACAGTCATGTTCGTGTGTATGTGTTGTCATGCGCAGCTATTTGAAAGTTATCCTTCTATTGTCTAGATGTGAGCATTTCTGTTTATTGCTTCCCAGCTATTTCTCCTCTCCTTGTTTACAGTCTGTAGTCTCATACCTGCTTCTCTTACCTACTCTGTTTGTCAAGGGTAGCATTTTGAGATTATCTCTCTTGTGTTTTGCTCAGCGGCTTTCATTTGTTTGTCAAAGTTGACAACCCAAATCAATCAGCTTTATTCCGCCACCAGTGGAAGCAGTGGGTTTTGAATCCTGCTTCTTGGTTCTCTACCCACTGGTCTAACCACTAGGCTACTCCTGCACTCCTAAGTAGATGCGTGCATATTTATGTCTACTTTTATTCCAGGTAAAATACATCTTGAATCAAAATCCTTAAGCTCTGTCTTGGTAATGTAATAGTATATTTAATAGTTCTCTTTGTTTACCCAAGACTTTGTTTAACCAAACCTTATTATTTATTTAGCCATATGTACAGTCACCTGTACTTCCCTGTCAATTATCATGTATAGTCATTTACTCGTTTCTCCCTGTTAACATGTTACAAATTGTTATCTTATTACAATCTGTTATCTTGTTACAAACTTTTATCTTGTTATAATGTACAATAAGCATGGTTATGTCTTATTTGTTCTAGTTATCTGTAAACCGATATGATATCTCGATCGAATGTCGGTATATAAAAACAATAAATAAACAAATAAATAAATAAATAAAGAATGTGATCCAGCATGTTTGTATATTCCAGACCTTCTACCAGTTTTTTAAGCAAGCCACAGGCTGGACTGGTGACATTGAGGACTATATACAGGGTTTAATTTAGATATTTTAAATAGCCAGAAGAATCTTTTCCCCCATTATCCAGGATATATTTTATAGCTCCGGTAAAAAAGAAAGATGAACTTACTAATGTGGTACAGGAAAATGGAGAAGCAGGTGCTCAGTTAAGTAATTTGTCAGCAGTATTAGGATCTTCTGATACAGAGAATGTGGAATATCGTAGAACTTTGCTTATGACATTTATTTTTCCTTCTGACCGTGAGTCTGTGTTGAAATTATTTCTTCGGAATCGTGAAAAATTGTTTCTGGGACAGAAAGTATGGTTGTATCCATATTGCCAGGATTACTCAGCAACGTCGCAAGAAATTTCTTCAGATGGGCCCGAAAGGATGTCAGTTAGGAGCAAATATGATAATGCGTTATCCATGTAAATGCGTTCTAAAATTTCAAATGAACAGATATGTGGTTTTTTTGAGCCGTCACAACTACGTTTTTTTCTTGACTCACATTTACTGCAAAATGTTAGCTAAATGGACAATGGAAGTATATTGATTGGATGTCCTGATACCGCTCTCTGTTCTTTTAAGTATGCGCAGGTAATATTTGTTTTGTCTTTCCTCCCCCGATTTCATGGTAAAAAGTAGTGATGGGGTTGTGAGTAAAAGAAAGTATTTTCTTTTTTCAGGAAATGTATTTCCTCTATGTATTTAGATTAATCCTGCCACTTTGTATTTCATTGATATGCTGTATTGCTATCTATATTCTTTAATAAAAATTAAAAAAAAAAAAAGAAGATACTTTAAATAAATCTTTATGAGTGTTTAGGGAATGGGGGTGGGCAGGGAAAGGAATTGCATGATCATCCTGTAGAGCTAGCTCAGGGCTTTCTTTTAATAATCATGGTAGTATTTAGTTACTACTGTTTCGAACAAATTTAGTGGAGGCATAAAATTGATATAAGACTTTTTTGAGGCTGACAAGATATGCTGATTATACTTCATTCAACTTTCTAGATACTTACACTTTGTCTGCTGCTCAAGTTCAGTCAAATTAACTTCAAAAATCCATGTTCAAGAGAAGATTACAAGCAATAATGCTGTGAAACTTGGAATAGCATTAAAAGCTCAAAGGTTCTTGATGTCTTTATTGCCTGCATTCATGATAAGATGAAAGCCAAAAGAAATTAAATCTGATCTCACAGTATATAAGACAGTGGCATTCAGCAGAAGTTCTATATGATCAAGACAGTTTATTGAAATGTTAAAATGCTTCCGTCCATTATTAAATGAACTAAGAGACACCAAACACATGTTCTCTAATTAAAAATGCATAAATCACACACTTCTGAGTGCAATTATAGTAGCTATATTGGGCGTGGCGTCTTTTTAGGTTGTGATACCTCTTAAAAGGTCAACAAAAAGATGATACAATGTATGAGCTTTTGCGATCATGTAAGAAAATTATACCTTGATTTGTGGCCTGTATATATAACACATTACCTTCATCTGTCTCCAGCAGATAAATACTCCCTTAACTCCCCCATGGTAGCCCCACCACTTCTCCTCCTGAGCCAGATTTATACACTTCAAAAAGAAGAAGATGAGGGGACATGATAGGGACATGGTACCTGGACCCAGTGTCCCTCAAGGCATATGTCTCTTGCCCTCAGGGTCCATGTTAGCACACCAGCTGCCATAGCCTTCACTCCGGTGAACCTGGTAGTGGAACCAGGAGGCAGAAGAGAGGACAGAGAGCCAAGAACTTAAACAAGATCTGGGGAAATTGGGCTGCTATAAGGCTCGCAGTATTGCAACTGGAAGGAAAAATAGACAAACTAGATAGGTCTTGTGCTTTATTTTATCTGGCATCATATTGTATGCTTCTATGTTCATATAGCCTTACAACTAACATTCTCTTTAAAGATAAGAAGTCCCATTTGCCTGCGATTCTGTAACTGCAGTAAGGGCTGTGAAATTCAGCCCTCACCACGAAATTGGACAGTCCTGGCAAGATCACTGCAGGACATCAGGGAGCAGGTCCAGTCAGGAGGAGAAGTGGGTTTGATGGCAATGGTGACAGTGGTGATGGCAGTTGTGGCACATCTCTCTTCTTTTCCCAATCTCCTCGCTCAGCTGGGATAGGAAGAGGACAGCGACATTGCAGTGCCTCAGGACGTGTCCTCCTTCTCTGCTATCAGGGCGAGAGTATTGCGCATTGAGCCTTGCAGTTCAAAGCATAACATTCTATCCCCAGCAGCAGAGGAGGCGGATGTGGTCCAAGGCCCTGCAATGTTGCTGTCTGCCTCCTGACCCTGAGCTGGCATGGGAGGGTGAGTGAAGGGATCGGGTGTGTGGAAGGGAAGAGAATGAGGGAACAGTTGGCGAAGATGGGATGTGAATGAGGAAAGGTGAGGGGATTATGGGGGTGGTTGGAAGAGGAAGTGGGGGGATCACAGAATAAGGGGAACGAGTGAGGAATTTGTGAGGAAAGGGAATGGATGAAGGAGAGTGAGAGGATCATGGTGGGGAAGAGAAGTGAATGAGGGGAGAGTGAGGTGATCATAGGGGTGACTGGAAGACTATGGGCTAGATTTTCTATCGTCATGCGGCTCTGTGAATCGCGCGGTACCGGGGGGGGGGGCAGGGGGGCGAAGCAAGGGGCAGCCCTGCGAAAGTTGGCAGCGATCGCACCACTGCGGTGCGATCACTGCCGGATTTCACAAGCGAATAGCGCCACCGTGAGACTGATTTTAAAAAGCATTTACACGCTAAAAATTTGGTTTTACACATGTAAATGCACTTTACCTTTGTAAGTGGACTTTTGAAAATTTCTAGAAATTATGCCATTGAATTGTACACAGGATTTATTTGAGTAAGTGCATTTTAGTCGGGTAAATGGCTTTTGAAAATTGCTACAATATTATGTTACATTTTACATGCATAACTCTTTTAAAAATTATCTCCTATGTGAGAGAATCAAGGGAGAAGGAAAGGGAAAGAGGGCAGAAAGTGAATGAGGGAATGTGGGGAGAGAAAATGGCAGGAGAAAGTAAATGAGGTTGAGGGAATTTGGGGATGGAGGGAAGAATGACTTAAGGGAGAGAGGGAATTATGGGGGTTGGGGGGGTTGGGGGAGAGCAAGTGAGAAAAGAAAGTGATTGAGACATTGTGGAGAGTGAAAGGGTGGGAGAGAGTAGCATTGAGAAAGTGAGAGACGGAATGGGAAGAGAGTGAGATTGGCGTGGACGTAGAGAGTGAATGAGGGGATTGTGTTGAATGCAAGTGGAGTGAGGAGATTGGAAGAGGTGTAGGATGTGAGTGAGAGGAGTGGAGGGGCTTTAAAGGAGCAGGGAATTGGTCATTGAAGGGCTCAGGCAGAAGGAAGTGGATACCACTCTCTCCTCCCACTCCTGTTCTTGGATCTCCTCCTTTCTGGTCCAGGTTCCAGCCATCTTTCTTCTAAGTATCTCCCTTTCTTTCTGCATCTATTCCCCTTTCAACTTCTTGAGATCTGTTCTGCTCCCCTATTCTGCCTCTTCTCTCCTTCTTCTATGCCTTGATCACCTATCCTTGTTCCCCTCTTCTCTGATATCCTTTCTCCATCCCCCTTTGAGATACCCTACTCTGCTCAATCCTATTCCCCATGTTCTTTCCCTCTTCTCTTTTCCCAGCACTGGACATTAGGTTCCCTTTTCCCCCACAAAAGAACCAAATGAATTAACCAGATACACGAAATATTGGAAAACAACCTTATTTTTATTAAGTAAGCTACAAATTATTATTGAATATGCAAATCAGTTCTGATTTTTACAAATGTGATACATAATTGCCACAAAATTAGAGAAACTTTGCAACAGAATTTTCAAGCTCTTGCCGGAGAGTCTACTCTTGAGCTGCCATAGAAAACGGGAGGCTCCAAGGAAAGTTATTTATTTATTTATTTAAAGCTTTTCTATACCGTCGTTTAGTAATGCACCGTCACAACGGTTTACATCTAGGCACGAAATATGTCTGGTTTTTAAGTTATCCATAGGGTGCAAATATTATACGGTTACATAGTTCAATAATATACTCTACATGAGATGTGGGTTGGAGCTACTACTTATCTGATTATTGGGAATAATCATATATGTGTATATTGTTTTTAAACTAATATTTAATTATGAGTAAAATAATCAATGGTGCTTTCTATAGGTGACTTTCAGCTATATGTATTTGTTGTTATTCAGCGACCTCACTGTGAAATGCTTTTTTGTAGAGCCAGGTTTTTAAGCTTTTTTTGAAGAGTTTTAATTCTTTCATTAGCCTTAACTCGAGTGGTAATGTGTTCCATAATAATGGTCCTGCCAAAGATAGTGCTCTCTCTCTAACTTGCGTCAACTTTGCTGTTTTGACTGAGGGTATGGTTAGCAGTGCTTTATTGGCGGGCCTGAGATTTCTTTGAGGGACATGCAATCATAGTGCAGTGTTTAGCCAGTCAGCATTTTCGTCATTTATTAGTTTATGAATTGTGCATAGTGTTTTGAATTGCTCTCTTTGTTCTATTGGGAGCCAGTGTAAATCTGCAAGTGTTTGGATGATATGATCTCTTCTGCCTTGTCCAGTCAGTATTCTGGCACGTTCTGTAGTATTTGCAGTGGTCTGATAGTAGTATATGGTAATCCTAGGAACAGTGTGTTACAATAGTCCGTGCTAGCAAATATTAGTGCTTGAAGTAATGTACGAAAGTGTTCCTGAGTTAATAAGGGATTGAGTCTTCTAAGGACCATTAATTTGGCATAGCCTTCTCTAACTTTCAGTGATATGTGTTGCTTAAGGCTGAGTTCTGTCCCCTAGGTTTCTAGCCTTATCAGTTAGCTCCACTGATTTATCATTTTTAAGTTTGATGGGATTTTGAATTTTTACATAGAATTAGGAGAATTGAAAGTAGCTGTGGCCCCCACTTGACATGCAAATAGCAAGCTATCAGGTCATATTCAGTCTTCCACACTTTTTTCTTATGCTGCAAGACAGATATATGAGGGAGAGGCCTGTATCTTTCTAACTGAGATTTACTTCTCCTTCCTAGGATCTACCAGAGGCAGGCCATTTATACCCATAACTCTGTCCTTTTACTTTAGTCAAAAAAAAATACTTCTTTGCTAAACTACTAGGAGCCTTCTGTCAGTTATACAAGAACTTCCAATAGAAATAAATTTACTTCTCCTTAGACGGCAAATCTTTGCAGTTGTTATCTGCAGTTGCACAGCTCCTTTCAAATCGATGAAAGATCCTCTCGTCACTTTGAGGCACAGGTAAAGTGCCACAAGCTGCCAAGAAAAGTTCAGTTGTACATAACCAAGTCCAGTGAAATGCACAGTAGTAACATAAGAGGCACTGAGCTCTCAAGCCAGGGAGGAGCCAGGAACTAAGCAGCTTTCGTTACAAAAGCAATTATAAAACAAAGGGTCCACAGATCAAGCCCCCTCTGATTGGTCCCGGTTTTTCTTCTTTACTGCCCTCTTGTCTGAACTTTATTTAATGTATTTATTTAACAAATGTGTGCCCACACATTGAAAAACTCTTGGCAGTTTACTTTACACTTGAAAGCATTCCTAAGTCACATATAGATGTTTTCACAATACATACAAATAACATCCCCTCTCTGTTCTTATCCTTTCCCTCCATTTCTCTCTCCATTCTTATCCTTATTCCTCCACATCATTCTCTGTTATCCTGTTTCAGTTTTTTTCATCTGCCCTTTGACAGTGCCATCACCTGTATAGCACCCCTGCCTTGCCATCCTCCCTCAACTCTCCTATTTGTTTATATCTTCCCTTATTTTGTTATAATTTCAGTAACAAAAAAATCCTTATCGGGTTAACTTGTATTTATTTGGATTTATTACCCACCTTTTTGAATAAGAAATTCACCCAAGGTGGGGCTAGCTAATTTATTAGAAAGACAACATACAGTCAAAGATCCATAGATGTAGCAACTTAGCAATTCTAGTCTGAAGGAGATTTCAGTAAGGGCTAAGGCCTGGATTCATCATTCATTGCAGAATGATGAATCCGGTACTGTAGGTATTTCCCTATCCCCAGAGGGTTTACAATCAGGTACTGTAGGTATTTCCCTATCCCCAGAGGACTTACAATCTAAGTTTTGTACCTGAGGCAATGGAGGGTAAAGTGACTTGCCCAAGGAGCGACAGCGGGACTCAAACCATGGTCTCCTGGTTCGTAGCCCACTGCTCAACCACTAGGCTATTCCTTCTCTCTTTTCAAGTAGCAACTTACTATATGTGTGAAACTGTTGGCCCCATCCTGGTATGCCTCTAGATCGCCCCCTTTTTTCCCATGTAAATGTGCGCACGAAACATAAAATATGCATGTACTTTCAATGTTTCGAAAATACCGATTGTGCGAGTATAGGCTACTCAAACACGTGTATGCTAATTTTTACACGCCTAAAATTCACCCCCAAATAGATAGGAAGAAAACATTTCAATAAGCAAGGGGTTGTAGAAGAATGTTCAAGGCATTCAAATAAGATGCTAGATAGTTTATTATAATCGTTTTAGCTCAAGTCCGTGGAAGGGTAGCTTTCACAGATTTCCAGGGTGGAAGAAGTAGTTAGTGGGTATAGCATTAAAGGCCTGGCAGAAGAGTCAGGCTTTTGCTTACTTGCTGAAGTGAGAGTAGTCCTGTGTTTGACAGAGCTCTTCTGAGAGAGAGAGTTCCAGAAAGCAGATGCTGAACCCCGAAAAAGTTGGTTTACTTTCTTTTAATTTCCTTGTTAAATGGGGTCTTTAAGGAGGCACCAGAAGAGGATTTAGATGTCTAAAAGGCTTGTAGAAGGACAGCCTTTTTCTTAGATAACTATGCCCGTTTCCTCTTTGTGCCCTGAAAATCAGTGTTAGGGTTTTGAATTTGATTCTGTAGAGGACTGGAAACCAGTGGAACGTTTGTAGGATAGGTGTGATATAGTTATGCAGTGGAGTTTTGTATTAGCTACAGTTAATGAAGGGCTATATCTATTAAACCATCATACAGTACATTGCAGTAATATAATCATGAGGTTCCCATGGCGTGTTGCACTGTGGCTAGACTCTTTCTCTCATTGAAAGGACAGAATCTTTGCAATATGTGACTGTAGAAGAGTCAGCTTTTTAATGTTGCCTGGATTTGAAAAAACATGGTTAATTCTGAATCCAGCTAGACTCCAAGTATTTTGGCCTGTGTTTTAATGGGGAGTTAATAGGTTTCAAAAAGGATTTTCAAATCAGAGATCTGTGTGTGTGTCTTGAATTCAAAGAATCTCCATTTTGTTGGGATTCAGGTCGATCTCTTCTGCAACGTACCCTTTATATTTTGAATAAAGCAGTCTAATACAAATGGTGCAGTCATATTGATAACAAAACAGGTGATAACAAAGGATATGCCAGCAACCTCCAGACACCATAAGTGAAAGCAAAGGATGGCTAAGGCTAAAATATTTGGATAGAGCTCTGATTTCGGGAAGAGGGGAATATAATAAGCACATAGACTAATTTTTAGCATTGTCCAGCTAATTGTACCCTGGAAGGACTTTAAAGTGAGAGCACCAAGTCATAAAATTGTTTAATTGTGACGAACATGCTGTCTTCTGCTGCAAAGTGAAAAAGAGTCTTCAGACAGGTGAAAAAAACAAAATCGCTGTAGAACTGCAGATTTGGCTCCCTGTGATCAAATTTCCAGTGTTTAGACTGTCGTGAACCTTACAAAAATGTATTTTTATGTTTTCATTATAGCCTCAACACTCACGGGCTTCTTTTGAATCTGAGGATATATGCATGTCAGTGCCATAGAATTTTAAAAATAAAATAGATACATATATATGTATTGTACAGCACTGGATTACTTAGAGCCAGAGAAGTAAAAATTTAAGACCCGAGCACATTTGCCGGCACGAGCACATGGATGCACCGATTTTTTAACACATGCACATATATGCGCATATATATAACACATGCGCGTATATGCGCACATATATAACACATGCGCGTGCTATAACATCAACTATCTGTTCATACATTCATGCACGATTTTATATTGATGCGCTCAAGTGCGCGCGAATGTCGTCTTGAACGCGTAAGTGGGGGGAATTTTAGTAGGTACATGTGGTGATGTAATAGGTTTTTTTTTCCCAGTTCACCCCAGTAAAGAAGAGGACTTCCTACACAACCTAGGTAACTTGCCTCCCTTTTTCCCTATTAAACCCCACTTACTAGCCTCACTATTTTTGTTACATGACTTACGTGCCGTCCATAGTAGAAGTAATGTTTCACGGTAGGGGACCCCAGCATGCGCTTGTGCACGTAACTATTTACGTTCTGACTACATGGTGCAGTCCTGGCATGCCCATGCCCCGCCCCTTTTGGTGAGAACATTTTTACACGCGTGGCCATGCGGGTTTTACAGTTTGAGCAGCGCACACAAGGCTTTGTCACGCGCATATCTCCCAGCTTTGTCATGCGTAGAGTTTTAAAATCGTCCAATTAGGGTCTGATTCTAAATAACATATGTATGCTTAAAATTGGATTTTACACATGTCAATGCACTTTAATCGAGTAAGTAGGCTTTAGAAAACTCCTACAGTATACGCCATTGAATTGTCTATAGCATTTGATCATGTAAGTGTACTTTACTTGAGTAAATGTCTTTTTAAAATTGCTATGCTAGTATGTTAAATTTACTTACATAACTCTTTTGAAAATTACCTCCTTAGGGGGTGGTTTTTAAAAAGATTTACGAGCATAAAAGTAGCAGTTTTCAAAAGCACATTTATGCGCTTAATTTATTTATTTATTTATACCATCCTTTCAAGCTGATCAGGGTGATTAACAAATACATTATCAAAATATAACAGTTTGTAAAATGAGGTACAGTAAAATAAAATGCACAATAAAACACAACTTAGTCTGACGGTGAAATGCTCAGCTGAAAATAGAATAAATTACAATATAAACTCTTAAAGATACATTTTAAAAGCCTGATGCTCGTTGAAATTAGGGGATGCACGAATATGTTGGGCTGGCATGTGCCCAGCGGATTTTAAAAGCCACCTGGATACTCGCATACTTGCTGCTGCGCGTACAATTGAAAATTTTCCAAAAAAGGGGTGGGGCATGA
This sequence comes from Rhinatrema bivittatum, assembly GCF_901001135.1. Taxonomy (NCBI): domain Eukaryota; kingdom Metazoa; phylum Chordata; class Amphibia; order Gymnophiona; family Rhinatrematidae; genus Rhinatrema; species Rhinatrema bivittatum. The sequence goes on from NC_042617.1 coordinate 168,301,114, forward strand.
GCGTGGTCTTGGGGGGTCATGGGAAATACAGGATTTTACCATGAAATTTGTGCATACACGCACTGGCGCATGCTGGGGTATCCTGCTGCGTAACATTTCTTCTGCTATGTATGACATGTAAGTAATAAAACAAAAAAATCTGGAAGATTAGGGGGTTTTAAGGGTCGTGGTTAACAGGGGGGGGAAGGGAGGTAATTAATCTAGGGGGTTTGGAAGTCCTGTCCCTTAACCTTTTAGATCCTGCTCATTGAAGGAATTATTTCCTGAAGCCCCTTTGTACATATCTTAGTTAACTAAGACCCAAATATGGTTTATTTATTTATTTATTTATTTATTTATTTACTTGACAGATTTTCTATACCGACATTAAAATACACATCATATCGGATTACATTATAAATATATAAATATGGTATAAAAATGGTATAAATATGGTATAAAAAAATTTGCAAGTAAAGTATAAAGTATATGAAAAAATGTTCCACTTGTGGAACGTTGGTACCTAAAAGTTTAACTGGGTGAACTCTGAACGAAATCAGAAAACTATTAATGGCATAAGTGCATGTCGCTTTTAAAATTTCCCTACTTGCGCTGTAGAAGTGGGATTTGCGTGCATCACTTAAAATTGAGTGCACACATACTCGCAGAAAGGCTGTTTATAACAAGCATGCATATATGTGTGTATGTTATAAATTGACTGCATCCCTGGGTGCAGGCCAATAAACATTCGCACAAATGCGCCCACTCACTGGTTTAAGTTACCATCTTAATTTACCTCAAAAGCTTTTTTGAACAGCCAAGTTTTTAACTCACACTTGAAAGTTTTGAACTCTACTATAAGTCTTAACTTTTCAGGCATTGTGTTCCATAATATAGGACCAGCTATGGAAATAGCTCTTATCGTGACCTTCACCTAAATGAGCAAAACTAAGTGCTGGAATATTTAATAAACCATTATTTGCAGATCTCAACATTTTTGGTGGAACATACAAATGCAAGGCCACCTCAGTCCATGATTATTGATAATTGTATGAATTAAGGTCAGTATTTTGTACAGAATTTGATACTGAACAGGTAACCAATGTAATGCATAAAGATTGGAGTAATATGGTTAAATGAATTACTGCTGGTTAAGATACAAGCAGTCGCGTTTTATAATAACTGTAATGACCTGATAGAATTAGCAGGTAAACCAAATAACTGAGCATTATCGGAAATCGGAGCGACCTTGGAGGGAACTTTTTTTCCGGCCCCTCCCCTCCCTTCCCCTCCCTTCCCCTCCCTTCCCCTATCTATCCCACCCCCCAGCCCTACCTAAATCCCCCCCCCCCTTACCTTATTTTATGTCTTACGCCTGCCAGAGGCAGGCGTATTTTGCGCGCGCCAGCTGGCTGCTGGCGCGAGAATTTCCGGCACAGCCGGAACGGAGGAGGGCTCGGGACATTCCCCCGGATCGCCGTCATGCCCCGGGCATGCCCCCTTCCAATCCCTTTTTCGAAGTCCCGGGACATATGAGCGCAAAATAGGCTCAGCGCGCGCAGGGGCAGATTTTCTCGGCTTACGCGTGTATGTTACCCGCATAGCCTTTGAAAATTTGGCCCTATGGGGTAGATTTTATAAAACAGCGTGAGCGTGTACTTTTGTTGGCGCACCAGGCGCAAACAAAAGTACGCTGGATTTTAGTATATATGCGCGTATCTGCTAAAATCCTGGATCGGCGCACACAAGGCTGCCAATTTTGGGCAGCCGGCGCGCGCCGAGCCGCGCAGCCTGTCTCCGTTCCCTCCGAGGCCGCTCCGAAATCGGAGCGGCCTCGGAGGGAACTCCCTTTCGCCCTCCCCTCACCTTCCTCTCCCTTCCTCTACCTAACCCACCCCCCCAGCCCTATCTAAATCCACCCCCCTACCTTTATCCCTGGATTTACGCCTCCCGGAGGGAGACGTAAATCCACGCGCGCCAGCAGGCGGTTCCGGAGGGCGCGGCCACGCCCCCGGACCTCCCCGGCCCGAAACCATGCCCCCGGGCCCGCCCCTGAAACGCTGCGCCGATCGGCCCCGCCCCAACACGCCCCCGACACGCCCCTCTCGAAAAACCCCGGGACTTACGCGAGTCCCGGGGCTCTGAGCGCGCCGGCGGGCCTATGGAAAATAGGCGCGCCGGCGCGCAAGGCCCTGCTCGCGTAAATCCGGGCGGATTTACGCGAGCAGGGCTTTTAAAATCCGCCCCTATGTGTGTAAGAAATGAAATGAACCAATTAAATACTGAATCTTTGATACTAGTTGCATTGAGTCTATTAAGTAGTAAATTGTGAATAACCATATCAAATGCTATGGAAAACTCAAGAAGTATGAGAATATAACTTTGGCCAATGTCAAAACCATGCCAGATTACATCCAGTTTAGAATACAATAAAGTCTTGGTCCTGTGGGTTTTTTTCTGAAGCCATACTGGTTAGAATAGAGAATGTGACGTTGTTAGGAATTGTGGACCTTTGCCCCGAGGTGGGGTTGGCGCTACCTGCGGGGTTGAGCCCCGCAGTTCCCCACTGTAGGGAGGCGAGGCTGGCCGGGAACAGAGGCAGACAGGAACTTCACCAATACCGGCCCTCATTCCCCGCAGGTTGAGCCCTTGGATGCCGGGGCCAGCTGGTCTTAGGTGCACCTCTGTGTGGCTGGACCCGGAGAGAGTAGGCGGCTGGAAGAAGAGAGTGTCGGAGAGGTTAGGTTCAGTCCAAGACCAAAGTACTCTCGGAGAGAGAGGGAGAGAAGGCCTCAAGGGGTAAGATTCTACAGCAGTTCCAAAGGCAGTAGAACAGGACCACGTGGGAATGGCCCCGAGGAGAGGAAGTGCAGGAGCAGAAGCTTGTATCATGGTATGCTGAAGCAGGGCTAGAGCGGGGAATCCGCTGTAGCAGGTTCAAGTGAAGAAGCACAGAGGGACTGCCTAAGGGACAGCAGTGCAGTAACAGGGACCTGTGATGTAGAAGCACTGAGAGTGTCCCAGGGAGCGGGGACACCGACACACACCGACCTAGGGGCGGAAGCGCCGAGACAAGGTCTCGTGATGTAGCAGTGCTGAGCCAGGTCCCGAAGAGTGGAAGCGCTGAAATAGGATCTCTGATGTAGAAGCGCTGAAGCTGGTCTCGAGGAGCAGGAGCACAAAGGCAGGGTCCCAGATGTAGAGGCGCTGAGACAACCCTGAGGAGCAAGAAGCGACGAGGCAGGGACCCAGGTGTAGAAGCGCTGAGCCAGGCCCCAAGGAGCAGGAAGCGCTGAGACAGGGTCCCAGATGTAGAGGCACTGAGCCAGGCCCCGAGGAGCGGGAAGCGCCAAGACAGGGTCCCAGATGTAGAAACGCTGAGCCAGGCCCCGAGGAGCAGGTGGCGCCAAGACAGGGTCCCAGAAGAAGAAGCACTGAGCCAGGCCCCGAGGAGTGGGATGCGCAGTGACAGGATACCAGCGAGAGAGCAGGGATCCGAAGAGCAGGAACAACAGGTACGGAGTACTGGAGCAAACTAGGAAACAGGGAACTCGTTGCCAAGTCGGTTAGTAGTGGATGAAGGTAGTCCTTAAGTATCCCGTGCCAGTGATGTCATCAGCCGGGGACGAGCCTGAAGTTCCCGCCATTGGCCCTTTAAAGGGAGGACAGATGGCATGTGCTCGCGCCTAGGGAGGCCCAGGGTCGGAACGCTGGTCAGCAACGTCCCATTCACCACATGGAGCACAGGGAGCCAGGAGGAATGCGGCGGCAGTGACTGGCTATGGCCATGAGTGTACCTGGAATAGAGAGCCAAGCATGACATGAAGTGAGTTGAGCCGGCCATGGGTAGCCGCGGCCGGCGGGTGTAACAGACTTTCCTCAAGATATGCAGATAGTTGGAAATGTATAGCTTTCTCTATAATTTTTGAAATGAACAACAATGAAGAAATAGGTCTATAGCTTGAAAGTTATTAATATTGGAACAGTTAGGTTTAATGATTGGTTTGATAGAAGCACATTTTAAAGAATGCATCTAATGCACCTTCAGATAAGGACAAATTGACTAATTTGTCAGTGTAGGAGTCATGTCTTCTTTGATTATCTTTAATGCACCAGTCAGAATAGGATCCAATGGTCATTGTCAATGGGCTGGAATCAGATTATTTATAATCTGAGAAATCTCAAATTCAGTAAGTCAAAATGACTCCAATATGAGTCATTTGTGGGGAGACTCACATCTGTAACAGTTTTAAGCTTGTAAGCTTGTAAGCTTGTCAGTTTTTTCGGTTAACAATGATGCAAAGGCATCACAATTAGATGGCACTAATATAGTGTTATAATTATCGATATTATGATTTATGATTTTTGCTAAATGTTTTACTGTGGAAAAATGAATTTTCAGATTAAATTTAATAAGATGGATCTTACTGGTAAAATATTCTTTTTTTAATTTTGTTAATTAAAGCTCTATATTTACCTAAGGATCTATAAGCAGCTAAATTTTGTTCAGATGGGGATTTCCTCCATATACGTTCACATTTACGTAAAATACGCTTAGTTATGCACATAAATCTTAGGGATAATTCAATGGAATATATCGTAACAATTTTCAAATTCCCACTTACACGTGTAAAGGGCATTTACATGTGTAAACCCCAGTTTAAGATTATAAATCCTATTTGAAAATTTGCCCCTTAAACGTGAATATTAGAAGCCGAGCACATCTAGCACGTGCTTATGTCCACCTGATTTTATAAGCTGCCTACATGCATGCACAAGTACCAATGCATGAATATCTCACATCCGGGAAAAGGGGCGGAATGTGGGCACGGCATGGGCATTTCAGGGCATGGCCAAAAGAGATGCATGCAAGTAGATATGCACCTGGGCATGTGCCCAGGTATATTTTAGTGCAAAGGTACTTCTGCTGTGGATGAGGTGTAAGTCTTAATAAAACTATTTCCAGGCATCTTTGAAGTGTTTGAGAGGTCTGAGTTAACTGAGGAGAGTGCAGGCTAAAGAACTAGGGGGCTTTGGAGAAAATAGCTCTAGACTGGGCATACTGGTGGCCAAACTGGTGAAACTGATCGTGTCCTTGATGCATGTCTGTTATAAAATTCCCTCACTTGCGCATATCAAAGCCAGCTTATGCAGCTGTGTGTGCACAAGCCTAAAATTAGGAACACACATATATGCGCCAAGGCTATTTTTATAATATGTGTGCATATCTGCGCACAGGATATAAAATTGCCACGTAGCTGAATGCACACACGCTGGGGTACATTTTAAGAAACAGCGCGCATGCGTACTTTTGTTCGAGCACCAGGCACAAACAAAAGTAAGCTGGATTTCATAAGATACGCGCGTAGCCACGCGTATCTTATAAAATCCAGGGTCAGCGCACGCAAGGGAGTGCACATTTGTGCACCTTGCGCGCACCGAGCCCTGCGCGCACTGCCCGTTCCCTCCGAGGCCGCTCTGACCGGAGCGGCCTCGGAGGGAACTTTCCTTCCACTCACCCGCACCTTCCCCTCCCTTCCCCTACCTAATCCACCCCCCCGGCTCTATCTAAAACCCCCCCCCCACCTTTATTCTAAAAGTTACGCCTGCCTCTGGCAAGCGTAACTCGCGCACGCCAGCGGGCTGCTGGCGCGCTATCTCCCGACCCGGGGGCTGTTCCGGAGGCCTCAGCTGCGCCCCCGAAACGCCCCCTGGCCAGCACCACGCCCCCTGACACGCCCCGATTGTCGCGCCGCCCACCCGACAAGCCCCCCTAGCGAAGCCCTGGGACTTACTAGCGTCCCGGGGCTTGCGCGCGCCGCGAGCCTATGCAAAATAGACTCGGCGCGTGCAGGGGGGTTTTAAAAGGGTTACACGTGTACCTTATGCGCATAACCCTTTTAAAATCCGGCCCATACCTTTTAGCTTTTCCCATTTTTTTGTCTCTGGGGTAAATGTTTAGTACATAGGCCCCTTATGTGATGTCTCTTTCACTAAATTGTGCTTTGTAGCATCATTACTTCACTTAAGAGTTCATTTTCTGCACAGGGACTTAAATGCAGAAATTACACCTTGCTCAGAGAAGGTGTAACTATCTGTAAATTTAATGTGTGTTACTTTTGAAAATGAAAAGGATGCTCGGAAATCCTTTCCCCACCTCATCTCCATTCCCCAGAATCCGTGCTGGTAAATATGCGCAGGAAATCAACTTTTGCTTAACTTTTACATGCACAACTCCAGGGTTGTTTTTCAAAACTAAACTTATTTGCATGAAATGGGGCTTTATGTGCATCGATTGTTTTGAAAAACAGAGCTTTACCTGAGAAAATAGGCTTTTTGAAAATTGCCTGCATTATATGCAGGTAAAAGGACACATGTGGACCACTACACGCATACTTTTATCCATAAACTGTTCCCACAGGCAGGGCTGGGGAAGGGTGTGCACATAAGGGCAAATTTTAAAAAATCCTGCACGTAAAATCCGGGGGTTATGCGTACAGCTGGGCCTTGCACGTGCCGCGTGCATTTTAGAAGGGGTCCGGCTGCAAGCATAACCCCGGTTACGCGCACAAGAGCCGGGCCTCGCAAAAGGGGCGGTCCTGGGGGCAGGGAGGGGCGGTCCTGGGGGCAGGGAGGGGCGGTCCAGGGAGAGGGGTGGGGCGGAGCTGGAGGCAGCCGGTACAGCTGGAGTGAGTTCTTAAACAAAGAAAAAAAAAAGGTAGGATCTTTTAAGGGGTCGGAGAGGACAGGGGAAGAGGGAGGAAGTATGGGCGGGGGGGGGGGGGGGTGGGTAAGAAAGTTCCCTCCCAGTCCGCTCCTTAATTTGCCGTGCAAATTTTGCAAAACTGTCCCCCCTCCCCCCCCCCTTGTGCATGCCATGCACAAATGCACGCACAGATTACAAAATCCGGCGTGCATGTACTCGCAGCCCGCCAATTTTATAACATTCGGGCGCCGCCGCTCTCATGTTCTAAAACCGTCGCATCCATGTGTGCTCGCCGGGTAGCGCGCGCACATGGACACGCAGGCACAGCTATTAAAATCTATCCCTTACCGCACATAGGGGTAGATTTTAATAGATGCGCGAGCGCTTCCATGTGCGCACGCTTCCCGGCGCGCACACATGGACACGCGATTTTAGAACATGCGCGCACAGGCGCGTGGATGTTATAAAATCGGGGGTCGGCATGTGCAAGGTGGGGGGTCCTTCCCACCACTTCCCCTAACCTTCCCACCACTTCCCCTAACCTTTCCCCCCCTAACCCTAACCCTAACCCCGCATGACAGGCCTTTTTAAAATAAGCCTGGCATGCGGACCCTCCCCCCCCCCCCCACAAGCGCGTAAATCCTCTGGAGATTTTCTCCAGTGCAGGCTCTTACAAAATGATCCCTTAAAGCTTTTGGATCATATGTGTTTCAATTTAAGTTGCTAGAATATATTTTATGGTTTCCTTTGGCGATAAAAATTTCATAATTTTTTTCTTCTGTTTACTCATTGTCATTATAAAGGAAATTACTTTATTGTTCTAAAAAAAAAAAAAAAAAGACATTGCTCGGAGCTGCTGTTGTATGCTCTCTTGAACAGCACATGGTAACATTGCAGATTTATCACAAAATGTTCCCTTGAACATTCTGCAGCAGAACAATACAGAAAGTCATTGTCATTCTAAATAATTGCGAAGAGCACATGAAAAATGCAGGTCAAAAGTTTAAAACACAGGGGAAGTGCGAGCAGCTTGTACAGACAAGCTGAACTAGCCAAAATAGCTCTCACTGAAAAATTGATGTTTTCAAACTGCTTTCTGTGATTAACTATTTTGGTTTCTTCACCCTCATGAAAAGAGAAATAAAAATCGGCAAACTTCTATTAGCGTTGGCTTTTGTTCCTTTATTTTTGGTTGGTGATAGGATTTTTTTTTTTTATTAATTTGAAATGACTTCCAAATAAGGTGCACTATCTTTGCAAAAACTGTGCACCCTAGTTGTAAAGATAATGCACCTTATTTCACAATAGTGCAACATTTTCTGGAAACCTAACAAAATTGGGGGGAAAACCTAAATGACACAGACCCCAAATGATGTCATGATACTACATGTTTTGGCCTGCACACCCCTGGTAACCAGTGTTGGTTTTGTAGCACAGTTGTGATTTGGTCCTGCTCATTGCATCTTTCTGTCATTCCTGCAGTGGAGTTTTGTATTATCTGACGTTTGTGGATCTGTAGAGTGCACTACAGTAGTCCAACCATGTGGGAACTGTGGCATGGACTACTGTGAGTAGGTTTCTCTTCTCGGTGAAAGGGCACAGACTTCTCAAATGTGGTAGTTGAAAACAGGCACTCTTTACTGGTTTTTGAAGCAAGCTGTGCGTCTGAATTGTATAACTGTTCCCAATAAGGCAAAGAATTGTTCCAAATGGGAATTGGGTCCCATTTACTCCACCTTTTCGCCATTGTATGACTATTTCCTGTTGCCAGGATTTGCGGAAGCAAGGCGAGTTCCAGCTCCAGTATAACCAAGGCTTTTGTCCGGGAGCACAAAGAGATGTTCAGGTCCAGCATTTGCCTACGTTTGCTTGTACCCAAAGAATTTCTGTTATGTTGGGATTCAGGTGGACTTTGTTATTCTCTTGTCCCTTTTTTGAATAGCTGCTAGGCATGTGCATAGTCTATGGATGTCTTTCCACGTGAACAACCCTAAACTCACTCTCATTGCGAGAAAACTGCCTCATTGTAAGAAAACTGCCTCTCTCCTGACTAAATTCTTCACCTGTTAAATATCTGAAGTAAACCATTCTAGCACATGGAAATCATTCTTGTAACTCAGAAGGTTGAGAGGTATGCACAGGTAAATGTCATTTAATCTAACGTCTTCCTAGTCAAACCCAGGTTCTTCCATGCTAGTGCACAACACTTGCCACAGAGCCACGAGGCTGATTCAGAAAGTCTCTTCCTGAGCTTTTTTTTTGGTATCATTGATTTTGTTGTGGGGTTTTTGGTTTTTTTTTTTGCCTTGAAATGTATTCGAAAATATCGAGCAGAACATATTTTGGTATGCTCTCATTCTGCAGAATGACATCTTTCTCCTTGACCTAAACTGTGATTTTTGAACCATCATAGCTCTATTACAGGGCTTTTCAAACCTATCCTGGCAACCCCATGTTCCGTCAGGTTTTCCGGATGTCCACAATGAAATATAGAGATCCAGTATATGCAGATTTATCCCCTGCATATTCATTTTGGATATCTTAAAATCCTGACTGGCTGTGAAGTCGCTAGCACAGGTTAATAAATTTCATTATCATTTGTTTTTATTTTTTCATCAGTATTTTTGGTAAAATAGCTTTAACTGGTCTTTTCAGCTATGCTTATTTATTTATTTGTATTTGATACCCCTGAGGGAAGAAATGGAGGGTGAAAACATTTTTGAATTGATATTATAACATAAGATTAAAAAATGCAAAAACATTATTATAGTATGCACGGGTATGTCAGATATCCTACATTTCTGCTAATCTGAATACCCTAGACTAATTAAACAAGAAGTTCCAGCTAGAACTAATGCAGCCCACGTACATTACACATGTAACCCTTTTAAAATCCGCCTATAACTCCTTTGAAATTTCATTGAATTTTCAAAAGGTTTTACGCATATAAATGGATTTTGTGAGCATAAATGGAGTTTAGAAAATTGCTACAATATATGCTACTTTTACATAGTAAATCTGTTTGAAAATTCACTCAATATATTTGAGAATGCAAGCTATGGACGTAATTTTCAAAGGCGTTACACATGTAAATATAGCATACTATCATGGCAATTTTCAAAAACCATTTACTCAAGTGAAGTGCATTTGCATAGCTAAATCCTATTGACAATTCAGTGGTATATATTGAAGTGATTTTCAAAAGCCCGCTTAGTCGAGTAAAGTGCATTTACACATATAAAACCCATTTTTAAGCATGTAAATGCTTTTGAAAATCAGGCCGTAAGTGCATACTTTTTTCCCCCAACCTAAACACACCCCTGGTAATGCCGTCTTTCAATACCTCGCTGAGGACGTGCAATTTTCAGACAGCCGATTTAATGAGAGATGCCTCAAGCTGCGGTAGTGCTCTAATGCGTGCTACTGTATTTTGCACGATAGAGCACTAGGGTGGTGATATCATGCAAAATACATGATATATTGCATCTCCCCGCCCAGGCTCCCTCGCCTTTTGCAATGATCTTCTTTATATACGATTTGCATGCATGAATAATGCAAATTCATGTAATGAAGGTCATTAATAGGCAATCCCATGAAAATATTTTATTGTGGCTGACCGAGAAGATAGTAAGCCGTGATAATATGACAAAACCTCTTTAAAAACCTTGGACTCTAAAGTGGGTCCCAAGGCTACCGCCTCACATTTAAAGAGCCAAAAAAAAAAAAAAATTAGCGGGAAAATGGGGACGTTGAGCAGGGGTCAGGGCTAACCCCCACTTCAACCCGGGGCTGCCATCCGAGACTCGGGACCCTACTTTTTAGATTTTTTTCACTCGGGGAGCCGTTTCAATTTGCGACTATGGGGGAGGGGGGGGACAGGACCATTGCTATGCAGCTTCATTTTTAATTTGTTTTTAAGTTTGGCAGAGTCAGAACCGCTTCAAGTGGTGTCACTGGGTTCAGCTTTCCCGCAATTTTGGGGCCAGCAGCCCTTTAAGGCAATGGCAGTCCCTTGAGATCCATTTGTATTCAGTGATGCATCTGGGCCTTTCTTGCCAGGTCATTTCATTTCCAGAACCTGCTTTAAATACATGTAACCTCCATCCCAGTGTGCAGCCTTAGCACGGGTGAGGCCATAAACTCATTTATACCTCTTCCAGGCAGGCTAGCTCACCAACCTCCCTTCCTTCCCAGGGCGCAGATTCTTTTGTCTCAGGGAAGTAAAGAGTCCTCTCAGTCCCAGTGCGGGGCGACTAACTCTCCTCTCCTGACTCCCTGGGTGAGGTGATAATTCATGGTCCTTGTGTTTGCTGGCTGTGCCACATAAGTCAATGGAGGCACTGGGTTAGTGTCCAAATAAATCTTCACTGTTGCAAATGAGTGAAAATGGCACACAAATGTGATCCACGGCACCACAAAATTAGTTCCTTTCCAGTCTCCTCCTCTATCTGTGCAGGAATATTGGCGAGCCAGAGGAATTTCTATCCTCCAGGTCATGGAAAAAAGAGAATCCCCAAGTGGGTAAGATGCACCCCCTCCAACTGGTAAAGATGCAAAGTCACTGTCTCTGCCCAGAGAGATAACTCTCTCTCTCCCCAACGGATGGGTGACTTCAAAGGATGTTTACTCACGGTTAGTTGCTTTCTAGATTCTTTTGTTTCTGATGCACCTCTTTCCTTTTGTCGGCTTTGATCTTCGATGGGAGGGATCCCTGAAGCAGGACTCTTGGTGCTTCAGTCAGGAAGATAGGGCAGTCAACACTTCTTCCTTGAGCTTGAACTCGAGTTTTTTCAAAAGCTGAAGATACCGTTACAGCAGGCCACTGATACCCCCCTTCCTCATTGAGGGCATGGATGGCAGGTCTTCTCTAATCTGCCCAGGCCCAGACCCAGGATTCCCCGTTCCCTGAGCCCAGGAGCTGAACAGGCTCCAGTACGGTTCCTACACTAAGGGCCAGATCTTAAAATCTACGTGCGGGCATAGATTTGTTCGCGCAACCCGGCGCAAACAAATCTATGCCCAATTTTATAACATGCGCGCGCTAAATAGGCTCGGTGCGCGCAGGGGCAGATTTTCTAGGGTTATGCGCAGATGTTACGTGCGTATCCTTTGAAAATCTGCCCTTAAAATGCTAAATTCAAAAAAATGTACGCAGAGGGGAAAATCCAGACTAGCCAAATGAGTGGACTAGAAAGGAAAAAAAAAACCCTCTCGACCCTGGTCAGGACCACCAAACAGGACTTGCTTGGCTCCTCTGACTGAAAAACAACAAAAGCTAATCTCTTCTCTACCTCTGAACTCTTTTCCAAACTCAAAGGATTGCCTGGGGGTCGGCCATTCCAGACCCCGCAGAAGAAGGGGCTGTATTTGAATGGATCCACCCCACTAACCATCCTGCACTAACTAGCTGACACTGACAACCCAGGACTTAATGGGAACAGGACTGAGTGTCTGTTGCATACAGTTCTATGTTCTAATTGCCCATGTAGTGCAGGGATATGGCTGGCAATTTCATTCTAGTAATAATAAGCTGAATGCAATTTTGAAAAAACAAAGAATGAAAAGAAAAACAAAAGAAGCTTCAGGGTGGTTTGAGCAACTGAAACTTCACTTTCCTCAGGGCTGGAGGTGAAAGGGGAAAAATGTTAACAATTCTACAAAATCTTGTTGAAATTTAATTAACTTGTCAGTTTCCAATTTTAGTCAAGTCAGAATCCTCAGCAGGAATGAAAAGAGAAGCACTTTTTTATCCCTCTGATCATAATCATTATGACTAAGAAGGGCATAGAGGCAGTCTTTTATGTTATAGGCTTCTGCCGAGTGATCTATTTTGACAGAATTCATGTTTCCTTTTACTCATTTCATGCTTAGAAAATCGGAGTAAATTATAAAATGCTAGTTCCCCGTATGCAATTCAGTAACAGACGTTACGGTAGTTTTATCAGTGTGAGCTCCTATGCCTGCCACCAATAAAACCAGCATGCCATCTTTATTAATTTAACAGATGTTAAACCAAAAACACCCCATGCAGAGAAAGCCTCAGTTGTTTCAAAACAGAATGAATGCCATTGAAGCTCCCTCATGAAAATGTAGCTTTTCTGTTCATATTGGGATTCCCATAATTGTAATGTAACATGGAATGGCACAGTGGATTTTTACAGGATTATAAAGCCTTATACATCTAGATCACTGGTTCAGATCTACTTCAGATTTGCAGTGAATAAAAAGTCATTACCATCTGCATGCCATTTGGTTGGCTATGGGGGTCTCTTCGCACAGGAGAGGATAACATGCATCACAGTTTGGCACTGTCTTCATTGTTTCAACAATGAGGCCAAACTATTGCACAGATAATTAGCCTCTCGTATTCAGAGATGTCTTTTCCAGAACAGGCTTGAGGCACGTTGTCAGGACAGTGCAGAGGAGCTTGTGATTTCCTTGCCTCTGGTGTGCCCGTTCTGTGTCCGGTTCTAATGCTTTCGGGCTGGTACATCTCATAAGCACTCTGAGGGCTATTTTCATAGCCATTTACCTGGCTGGATTGGCCAATCTGCAAATTGCCCTCACTCAGTCCAGCAAAAAGTAGGCCCAAACTTTCAGAGCATGGGGGACTTGTAGCTGCACCTCAAGGAGGTGTTCCCATCGGCATGCTTAGTTTTAAGGAAGAATATAGCACGTGTGTTGCATTTTCACGTATATGCTTTCATTTAATCCTATTGCAATTGATATCGGACTCATCTGTTGTCTGCTATTTTTGGGTGGTGGATCTGGGTGAACTGGGAGAGTTCAGGGTCTCTGAACTGGAGATGGTGAACTGGTGGAAATCAGGGTATTACATGGACAAGTTATATTATTTTTGTGCCAAAAATGTACGCACATATGTTTATAAAATAGATAAAGTACATGCCTTCGATGCATTGCAAATATTCGTGCCTATTGAAAAATAGGCGCATGTTGAGGGGTGGATACACGTCTATTTTATAAACTGCATGGAGCAGGTATGCACAGATTATTAAATGCCATAGTAGATCTCTGTGCGTCCGTATACACGTGGCTGAAAAGAATTTAGTGCCTCTAGTGAATTGAACCTCCAGTGAGAAGGCGGAAGAGGAAGTGATGCTGACAAGGCTAAAATGATACACAGCCTTCCTGTAATGATGTCACATGGAGACAACATCAGTAGGCCTCCAGGGATTTCCTCTGGCTTTTTCCTGCCCAGGCTAAGTCCCAATTTGCCTTTGCCTCTCATTTGGAGCCTTGAGGTGCTCTTACCACTGTGGATGGCTGCTTTGCACCTCTTATGATGCTTTGGGGGTCTTCATTTCACTCTTTCTGCCACTTTGACCCTCTATCTTTGCCTTGCGGATTTTTTTTCTGCTTCTTATGGTGATATTTTTCCCCTTTTAATGTGCCTTGAATTGTTCAGGCCACACTTGGTACCGTTTTGCCTTTGGGGGTTTTGCCAATGTAGTTGGGGCCTTGTGCCCCAAGTTTGGAAACCTGGGCTGTTTTGGCCCCTCTTGCTGCTGTTTTGCTCCTCCGATGGTACTTTGGAGAACTCCTGCTACTGCTGGTTACATTTTGTTCCATTCCAGGTTCTTGGGCTCTTCATGCCATTTTTGGTGCCACATTGACAGTCTTGATGCTTTGGAGTGCCTTCGCCCTTCTGATGATGTCTGCCCTTGAGTTTCAGTAGAAATGATAAAAACCCCAATTTGAGAGCCCAAAATAGGCTTCTTTGTCTTTAGTGTAAATAAAGAAAATTAATTATTTTTTTTCCTTGTTTGAGACAAACCAAATGAATGATTGTGACTTCCAAAATGAATAAGCAAACTGAAACAAAATTGTTGCCTCTGCACATCTCTTAATCTTATTTTTGTTGTGGCCTCATGCTCTTTAACTGATAGACATTATTAGCACAAGGACACCACAGTTTCATGGAAAATGTGAATTCTAACAGGATTCACGTGCTATTTCTTATCATGTGCTCTAGAAAATTTAGACTGCACCATTTACAATAATTGAGCTTTTAGAGTATACAGTAAAACTGTTATTAGGGGGCATGCTAAAAAATTCTTACCTTGAGTTTTAATGTTTAGTCCCCTAAATTTATTACACCATGAGGTAGATCTTAAAAAGTACGTGCATGCGCCAAGCTGCGCAGCCTGCCTCCGTTCCCTCCGAGGCCGCTCCTAAATTTATTACACCATGAGGTAGATCTTAAAAAGTACGTGCATGCGTACTTTTGTTCGCACAACCGGCGCAAACAAAAGTACGCTGGATTTTATAAGATACGTGCTACGCGCGTATCTTATAAAATCTGGGGTCGGCGCGCGCAAGGCTTCGCAAAATCGGCAGCCTGCACGCGCCGAGCTGCGCAGCCTGCCTCCATTCCCTCCGAGGCTTTCCTTCCGAGACTTTCCTTCCGCGTCCCCCCACCTTCCCCTCCCTTCCCCTATCTAACCCACCCCCCAGCCCTACCTAAATCCCCCTCCTACCTTTGTTGTGCAAGTTACGCCTGCTTGAGGCAGGCGTAACTTGCGCGCACAGCCTCGGCATCCCCCGGCACAGGCCGCAGTGCCGGGGGACTCGGGACCGCCCTCCCGGCCTGCCCCCGAACAGTCGCCATGCCCACGGACCCGCCCCGGACACACCCCCTGACCCCGGACACACCCCCCAGACACACCCACAACCTGCTGACACGCCCCTCCTGCCCCTTTTACGAAGCCCCGGGACTTACGCGTGTCCCGAGGCTTTGCGCGCATCGGCGGCCTATGCAAAATAGGCACGCCAGCGCACGAGTGCCCTGTGCGCGTAAATCCAGCAGGATTTACGCGTGCAGGGCTTTTAAAATCTACCCTTTGAACATTGGAAGGTTAACTTTGATTAAGGCCTCCTAGTGAATGGTAGTGATGGTATTTCTACTTTAGACAGAAGATATATTTTTGTGTTCTAGTCAATTTGTCTGTCTGCTTGTCTACCTAGTTTAGCTATCCAGTTCTCTCTCTCTTTGTCTACTTCTCTCTGTAGTGCACAAGAGCTCAATAATAGGCATTTTTTATTTTGTGCTTTATTAAATGGCATTTTAAAATGTGTAGGAATACAGCATTTTTCATTGTTATAGCTTCATACTGATGGAAACGCTGCACTGTATAAACTTTGTTCACTTGAATAAATAGACGAATAGGCAAACACCGATTTCCTGATCGGTATACATATTAGAAGCCATATATTCCATTTAATATTGGAAATTATGAGGGAATGCAGATGATCCAAATGACAGTGCATGTAAACCCAAGGTAACTGGTTTTACAGTTTGGCAAATTTCTATATATAGACAGAATTAAAGATTTAATTATTATTTAGTATAATTGTTCTCACTTCTAGTGTCACAGACAACAGGAATAATTCTGTTGCATGAAAAGAAATGATAATTCCTAATAATAGAATATTAAATGTTATAAAATAAAGGACATTTTCTGATTTGTGAAAATACTAAAGTCAAATTTGCTAATAAGTTTGTCTGATATTGCATTGTGAGAAATATGCCTTCCATAACTGACTTTTGGTTTGGTACTGTTAGAAATCGCCTATAGAATGAACAGGCGTTACCATAATAGCCCACTGGTATTTTTCTGCATTTTAAATGTAGATATAAAGGTCAATTAACAAGTTATAGTCATGGACCAATTTAGTACATTTGTGACTAACTTCCAACATCTATGTTCCCTTGAGCAGATGAGTGCAGAATGGCAATGTGGCCTAAATATACAAGTAAATTTCAGGTTATATTACAATTGTGATATAGTAGTATTTATTTTCTAACTAAAACCTTATTTTGTAAACCATTATGATGGCGTTATTTTGACGTTTCCGAATGACCGTATATAAAACTCGCCAAATAAATAAATAAATAAAGAGTTGTTAAGTAAGAGGATGGTAGAAATGGCGATGTATTTGCAGAGGGATGACAAAGCTGAGGGAGAAAAACAGCAGAATTTACAGCTGCAGTAAGACTATGGGGTGTGTTGTAGCTGGTGGCATTTAAGGATACTGTCTTGGGAGCAAGGCCGGACCACAAGTCAGGAACTGGAACTGTCTTCTCCTCCCCCACAGGATGAGCCTTTGGGTTCTGGGGGCCAGTAGGACTTGGATACACCCACTGAGCATGATGATGAAGGCTGGGTTGGTTTTCTACCTAGCCAACCCCCTTCCCTGCATGTTGGTCTCTTGGGTTCTCAGGACCAGTAGAGCTTAGCCGGAGCAGGCAAGAATGGACTGGAGGATGAGGCAAGGATGGACTGGAGGCAGGGATTGATTGCTAGGGAAGTTCAGAGCTGGAGGCAAGGGCTGGATATGAAGGCTGGATGAAGCCAGGACAAGACTGACAAGACAAGGACTAGCCCGAATAGATAACACAGAAGATCTGAACGCCATGGAGCAAGGCAGGAGGCCAGAAGGGCTAGGCAAGGCCCAAAGGCCACAGGACCAGGCAAAGCAAGGAGTGTGAAGGCACAAAGCAAGGTAGACAGTGAGAAGGCAGAGCAGAGCAAGGAACAGAGGCCAGGGCAAAGTGCCAAGAATAACTCAATGAACCAGTGAGGAGATTCTGGCAAGGCAAGTCTAAATAGAACTGGGGCTGGATGTGGTATAGGCAGGAAGGAGGAGCCTGGCAGGTTCTGGAAACCAAGCCTTCTGAGGACTCCTAGTGGAGAGAAGGCTGCATCACAGGCTGATTCAGGTTGATCACTGAGGAGCTGATTCTGATGGCTGAGAGCAGAATTTGTAAGAGTCCCCTGTTGGTGAAGAAGTCTCCTAGCAGAATATAGTAGGATAGGATGAGTCTGCATAGCAGGCAAAATCCTAACAGGGTGCATTTAGCAAAGTGTATTAAAATCAGACTGTCAAGAGCCTGTTTTAATGAGCACGTTAATGCCAGTGTTAATGCAGTGTTCACCAAATTATTTAGGAAACTGTGCCAAAGTGCAATAATTAATGTATATATTAATGTAAAAATGTGACTGCACCTCTGAAAGTGTAGGTAAGTTTTTGTGTTAATGCATCTGTGTTAATTTTTGAACTATTTAGCAAGCATCCATTTTCCCCAAGTTAATAGACAATGAGGTAATTTGCATGATTTTGCATTTCATTATCTCATCATAAATTTTTGTGTTAACATTAACGCAAGCAAGTAGCTAGTTAATGTTGATTTAAAGTGTCATAGGCACATTTAATATGTGTTAACATTTGTGTTAGCGCTTATGTGCTTTGATAATAGATCGTTAGGTATCCCTATTAATTCTTTTTATGTTTATTTCAGAGTGTTTGATCATTTTGATTTCAAATACCATGTTCTTCACTAGATTTCAAATTGCCTGTTGATATCCTGATCATAAAGTCATTGATATAGCTGTCTTGGCTGGAAAAATGTTCTTCCACAGGAGTGTCACGCTCCTCTGTGATGTGTTATGTCATGTTAGTGAAGCTTTATTCTTGTTTTTAACTTCTAATGTGCTTCACTAATGGAGCACCTCCTCACATTTTTTGCATTGGAGACTACATAATAGAGGCAAAGGAATGTGATCCCTATCTTTTCTATGCGAATAAATGTGATCTGTGCTGGCACAGTTTGCAGCTTAGCATCTTGCTGGGTTTTGTGCCATTATCGTGTATTTGAAGTTGTCTTCTCACCAGTTTTTGCTTCAGAATAGGTGATTGCTGTAAAGCTAGAATCAGAGGAGCAGAATATATATGTATTTCAGTGATTCATTTTCTATCAGCATCAATTGTTGGTCTTTTATGATTTTTTTTTTAAAGTTTTTCTAGCTCTAGGTTTCAACTTACAACAAGGCATACCTGCTCTGTAATTTTCTTTTGTTTGCACTGCAGTAGTTTTTCCTAGGGTGTTTTAAGTGAAGATGCGATTTTGTTAGAGATGATTTTGGGGTTATAGTGTCCCATTCATCAGATGAGTGCAGCCTAGCTCTGGAAAGCTAGTCACAAACGTGCTAGTTGGTTGAATAGAAAGGTATCATCTACAGCCTATTTCTTGACCTTTATTACACTATTATACTAAAATGGTAAACACTATTGTAGCCTGCTTTTCTAGGAATCCAATGTTTAGAAAAATATGCATTCCACTTATGGCAGTAATAATGACTTCTGGGTTGAGTATTTCCTGTTAAACACCTGCAACATTATGAACTGAACTTTGCCGTGGGCCCAACTTCTTTGAGTAGTCCTTAGCCACTCCCCCACTAACAACTGTTGCTGTAATATAGTTGCATAAGAACGCTACTACAATTTTTCACTATATCATACTTCATACAGAATTTTGCAATTCAGAGCAAAGTATATTATTGCAGCCCTGCTGTCTTACTGTAAACCAATATTATGTCATAGTGTTCTTTATCTAAGGAAGAATAAAAAGGTAAGACTTGCTGTACCATGTTCTGGTCTAACTATAGTAAAATTAGGTAACAGTAATTGCATGCCTCAGTTCAGTCTTTAGTGCTATGTTTTGGTGAAAACAGGGCTCCCAACACAAGCAAAGATATGGATAGCACTATTAGAGAGATGATGACAGGTATATACTTGAGGGAAAAAAAAAAAACAAGCAAACTGGCTTTATAATTGCATGTTGCTTTGTTGGAGATTGCCTTACAGAAACGTTTCTCACTGTACAAACAGGACAACGATGCATCAATTACATTGAAAGTGTACAACTGCAGTGAAGACAAAGTATTGTTTTGTTACCAAGATTACAGCAATAGGCAGTAACAGCATTTCAAGTGGCAGCAAATTTCCCATCTGCAGGTGTGAGAAGCCTGAGGGCGCGGCATGTTTTTTTGCCCAGCACCTGAGTTTCGATAGCAAAGAAAAATTCAATCTAATTTCCTTCTGTTTCTTTGTGTCCACAGGGCTCATTAGAATCTGTCTTTCAGAAAAAGATGACAAGGTTAATGGTCTATGGCGTTTTCCATACTTTTCTCTGAGTCTGCAGTCCTATTCAGGACTTTGGCTAGGGTCTTTTCCACATTCCAGCCAGACCCCTTGACTAATAGCACTGAACAGAGGAAAGATTTTAAATACTTGACTTGCTTCTGCCTTTCCTTCTCTATTTCCTTACTACATCAGTGTGAACTGCTGAACCTCTCTACCAATTTAGAAACCTCTAAATATTCATGTGACACATAAAACTAAAATAAAGGGATATTTTCAGGCATCTTGGAATAACCCAAATATTCATTGTGGAATCAATTTACACAAACTTGTGACTTAGAAAGGTTTGTACCTAAATAATATTTTCCAGGTTGGATGAATCAAAAGATTGTCATTCTTCCTTAAAAATGCCTGCCAGAGAAGCTTTATGTATCTAAAAAAAAGTCACAAACTTGGGGTTGTGATGAGATGAGTATCTCACCCAACCAGAAAGAGTCCAGAGATGGTGGCAAACGTTGCTAAACTGAGACAAAAAGGGATCTGTCAAGATATTACAGAGGAGGAGGAGACACAGAGAAAAGAGGTAAGATCACTTTAACAAAGAAAGGGATAGAGAACTGCAAACTGCTGGGAATTGTAGTCCCAGGGATTCTTATCCTGTAGTCAGATAGGAGTAAGGAACTTCTCAAACAGTGTGTCACGACACACCACTGTGTCACCATGCACTGGCACGTGTGCCGCGGCTTCCCGGTGTCCCATGGCCCCGGTTGTGCTTCCCTACCTCTCCTTCACTGCAGCGAGATGCAGATATTTTTCCACTAATACTGCTATGGCTTCACCCAGGCACAAACGGCAGCAGTGTTAGTGGAAGCTGGTAACCTCAGCGGCATGGCCCTTTCTTCTTCCTGCCCCCACAGGAAACGATGTACAGTGGGGGTGCACTGCCCCCACAGGAAGTGACGTACAGTGGGGTGCACAGGAAGAAGAGAAGACCATGCTGCATAAAGTACCAGCAGCAGGCTGGCCTGGACCACAATGAAGTGCATCCGGTGATCAGCGATGGAAGAAAGAACATAGCCCCTTCAGCTGATGGGATTCTTCATTCTCTGGCCACAGGGGCTAAAGGAGGAGGCTACTATAGCTGCCATTTGTTCTGGGGAGGGGTCATGAGTGAGAGCGAGGCAGATGGAGAGTTGTGTTTGTGATTGAGAGCTTATATGTAAGTAAGAGAGTGGGTTTGTGCAGGTCTAATTGACAATATGTATCTAATAAGAACATGTGTGTGAGTGAGAGCATGTGTGTGATTGAGAGAGAGACTGGTCAGGAAGGTGACTGGTGTGTGTGATTGAGAGAGAGACTGGTCAAGAAGGCGACTAGTGTATGTGAGGGAGACAGACTGGTCAGGGAGGTGACAGCTGTGTGTGAAGGACAGAGAGGTGACTGGTGTGTGTGAGGAAGGGAGACTGGTCAGGGAGGTGATAGGTGTAAGAGAAAGAGAGAGACTGGTCAGGAAGGTGACTGGTGTGTGTGAGGAAGAGAGACTGGTCAGGGAGGTGACTGGTGTAAGAGAGAGAGAGAGAGACTGGTCAGGGAGGTCACTGGTGTGTAAGAGACAGAGACTGGTCGTGGAGTCTAACTAGTATGTATATGTATGTGCGTGTGCGTGTGCGTATGGGTGTGAGAATGGTTGTGGGCCCTAAGGAAGAGGACCGTGAGGACAGAGCTTCAGCAGCCACTGCTGCTTCTGGTGAGTGCTTTTGGCCTGCAAGGGAAAGGAGTAGGAGAGTTGATGGAAAGGGTAAGTAAAGGTGACTTTTTAAGTTTATTTTTCTTAATTGACTCCCATTTTAATTATTGGGTATTATGTAATGTGTTTGTTATTTTGAAATATTTTATTGGTATTTGGATAATTTTTAATAATTTTTATGAGTTTTTAATTGTTGGATGTTATTCCATTCATCAGCTGTTTTTTAACATTTATTAGTATAGCTTTACAATAATTTCTGTTTGGGGATCTATAGCAGCTTGGCTTATTGTGTTTTCCTAATAGGAGGTGTATTAGTG
Organism: Rhinatrema bivittatum; assembly: GCF_901001135.1. Taxonomy (NCBI): domain Eukaryota; kingdom Metazoa; phylum Chordata; class Amphibia; order Gymnophiona; family Rhinatrematidae; genus Rhinatrema; species Rhinatrema bivittatum. The sequence continues at coordinate 168,322,805 of NC_042617.1, forward strand.
TTTAGGGCCTGGTTTAATATTTGTAGTGTTGCCTTTTCATAGATAGGGTTATTACTGTTTGAGTGTGTTCCATAATACATGTGTAACTTTGTGCGAGTTAGTGTGTATTATTGCAGATCCTAGGACTATGGACCTTATTTTCCAAGGCTATCACAGGCTTGCACTAACAGCGCAAGCCTACGATAGCTAGCGAAGGTTGCGCACGCCTGAAATACCTACATCGGGGCGGAGTCGTTGAGTCGAGGCGTCACCGGGCCAACTCTGCGACAACGGCGCGGACAGCGAAAAGGTAAGGGCCTTTTCGCTGCCTATTTCGCGCCCAATAACTCCACCTTCTATGGTGGAGTTATTGGGCGCGATGCCGGCAGCGATTGCACCACGGAGGTGCGATTGCTGCCGGCTAGCGCAGGACCCCCCCCCCCCCCCCGTTTCAGCCCCCCCGCCCCTCATTACCGCATTTTTCTAAAGAATCGCAGGCCTGCAATACTTTAGAAAATGAGGCCCCATGTTAGGTGCTATATTTCTCTTTCCATTTCTCCAGGTTTGCACTGCATGCAGAATGTGGCTTTTTTGCACTTCCATTTCAGTTTCTGTCTCCATATTTATAATTTGTGGTCTTTCTGTACTTGGTGAAGGTTGTTTTTTTGTGTTTGACCGAGATGAGGTATTTCACTAGTTGCTAGACATTTCTATCAATCTTATTTGCTGTGTTTTCTCAATAGGACATGCATTGGTAGTAAATTACTGACTTTTCATAAAAAGGGCTATTGTGCCTGGTAGTAGAGGGAGTTTGTTTTGCTTTTACTGAGATGTCACCAGAACCAGAATATCTTTTTGTATAGTGAGTTGTACGGGTAATGCCCAAGTTCTGCTCTGCACCCATAGTTTGGGTTTGAGGGGGTTCCTGTGGATGCCCCCGTGATGGTCACATGTTCAGCAAGTCACACATGTGAGAATCATCTGTCAGGTGTGTCCCGACCAAAAAAAAAAGGTTGAGACCACTGATTTACAGGATCCAGGTGAAGCTAATTAATCAAATCCTTTTATTAGCTTCACCTAGATTCCCCAAATAATGCCTCATTCCTCTACCATCAGTTCCATCCTCCTGACTGACATTAGGTTAAGAATCTCTCTAGGAGAGGAGACTGCTAGAAAGGAAGAGAGCAACCTGAGAAGCAAGGGCCTACTTGGTGTGGGATGGTGGTAGGCCAAGTGCTAACACTATACGTGAAAACATCCCTGTAGGAGGACTGGAGAGCGTGCAGCTTGTGGTTAGCAGCATAACAGGAGACAGCAGAAAAATGTGCTTTGATTCCCACATATAGGCAGAGAGGGTGCAGCCGTCTGCGACCGACAGACACAACAAACTAGAGATGTGAATCGGAACCGGAATCGGTTCCGGTTCCGATTCACATCGTTAATTTTTTTTTGTGCGGCCCGATCGCGGTTTTGTTTATCGGCTGCGCCCGAGCTGATAAACAAAAAAGCCCACCCGACCCCTTTAAACTGTTCCCTTAGCTTTCCCCACCTTCCCGAACCCCCCCCCCAAAACATTTTACAAGTACCTGGTGGTCCAGTGGAAGTCCCGGGAGCGATCTCTTGCTCTTGGGGCAGTCAGCTGCCACTAATAAAAATGGCGCCGATGACCCTTTGCCCTTACCATGTGACAGGGTATCTGTGCCATTGGCCGGCCCCTGTCACATGGTAGGAGCACTGGATGGCCTGCGCCATTTTTAAAGATGGCGCCGGCCGTCCATTACTCCTACCATGTGATGGGGCCTGGCCAATAGCATGGATGCCCTGTCACATGGTAAGGGCAAAGGGCCATCGGCGCCATTTTTATTAGTGGCAGCCGATGGCCCCGAGAGTGGGAGATTGCTCCTGGGACTTCCAGTGGACCACCAGGTACTTGTAAAAAGTTTTGGGGGGGGGTTCGGGAGGGTGGGGAAAGCTAATGGCGCAGGCCATCCAGTGCTCCTACCTTGTGACAGGGGTCGGGAGGGTGGGGGAAGCTAAGGGAACAGTTTTAAAGGGTCGGGGTGGGTTTAGGGATTGTTTTGGTGTGCCGTTTTTCCTGCCCTCCCCCAAAACGATAAGAGAACCCCAGGAACAAAATCGTGGGGTTCTCTTATTGGGAGCCCCCGATTTCTGATGATTTTGAAAATATCGTCCGATATTTTCAATTGTCCGAAGCCTGATTCACATCCCTACAACAAACCAAATCCTGTGTTCCACTAAAAATTAGATCTAAAATAGCTCCCCCTCTTGAAGGTTCCTGACCTAATTGTCCATGAAGCAGCCACTTATTTCATCCAAGAACTTTACATTTCTAACATGTCCTGACGTTACATTTACCCTGATAATATTGGGGTAAGTGAAATCTCCCATTATTACTTCACTGCTAAATTGATTAGCTTCCCTGATTTCTCTTAGCATTTCATCATCTGTCTCATCATTTTGGCCAGGTGGATGGTAGTATACTTCTATCACTATACTCTTACCCATCACACATGGGTTGTCTACCCATAAAGATTCTATGGTTCATTAAGTCTCTTGTCTGGTCTTTATCCAGTTGGACTCTATGCCATCCTGAACCTAAAGCGCCCCCTCCCCCCCCCCCCCCCCCATCAAGTTGATCCTCCCTATCATTGTGATATATTTTGGATCCTGATGTACACTGTCCCATTGATTATCCTCCTTCCACCAGGTCCCTGAGATGCCATTTATGTCTATCATATCATTCACTGCTATAAACTCTAATTCTCCCATCTTACTTCTCAAACTTCTGGCATTGGCATGCAGGCATTTCAAAGTGTGTTTTTGTTTGTTTTAACCTGCTTTTCAGTTGATTGGGATAATTTGGAATCCTTTATCTCAAGTGATTCTTTACTTATAGGCACATGGACTACTTTATTTTTATTGGAAACTCTCTGTTGATATGCCCTAACTCTCCTGCCTCATTAGTATCTTTGAAGTTATCTCTCGCCAAAACTATGCAGTGCTGAGCAACTGTCGACTTTCCCCCTTGTTGTAGTTTAAAAGTTGTTCTATCTCCTTTTTAAAAGTTAGTGCCAGCAGCCTGGTTCCATTCTGGTTGAGGTGGTGCCCATCCTTTCGGAACAGTCTCCCCCTTCCCCAAAAGCTTTCCCAGTTTCTTACCAAACTGAATCCCTGTTCCCTGCACCATCCTCTCATCCATGCCTTGAAACTCCGCAGCTCTGCCTGCCTCTGGGGACCTGCACGTGGAACAGGGAACATTTCAGAGAATGCTAACCTGAAGGTTCTAGATTTCAGTTTTCTACTTAAAATCCTAAATTTGGCTTCCGGAATCTCCCTCCCACATTTTCCTATGTCATTGGTGCCCATATGTACCACGACTGCTGACTCCTCTCTAGCACTGTCTAAAATCTTATCTAGGTGATGCATGAGATCCGCCATCTTTGCACTAGACAGGCATGTTTCCAGGCTGCTCTAAATTAAGCTGCCCCCTTAATCTGTAATTATTATGCTTCTCTCAGAGCAATTTACTGAAAGTTGCAGTGCTTAGGAAGATAAAAAGTGGGCCTTGCTCTCCGGAATGCCCTTCCTCAATATGCACGCAAGAAGTTCAACTTTGTTTTCGAAAGGCTTTGAGGTCTTTTTTTTCATAGCTGTTTTTGGAGAAGCCTAAACAGTAATTTTACTGGATCTAGATGACCTTAAATCTATTTAATTTTATAGTTATAGTAGAGATTTAATTATTGCTTATTTTGATTATTTAAGATGTATTTTTTTGATTATTTTATTATAGACTTTGTTATACTTAACTGTTTTAGAATGTATGTTATTTGCTTGTGTTATTAGTTGGTTGTTCTCTACCCTGAGCTTTTTTGGTAAGGGCAGAATATAAATGGAGAAATAAACAAGTTAATTAAGTCATTAATTATTTAATTTTAAACCCCATTTGTTATTCATATCAAAAATCCCCACCCCCTGACCAAAATTTGCTCAAATCCTTTCATAAAAATGTTGGCTATCAATCATTATATACTGCAGTCTGCTGCAGAATGCTTCCTGGTAATTTACGGGATGTATGCTTGATATAACACATTATCTCTGACTGATTCAAATATTTGTAAATCTCAGCAGGTGACCTTGTTTTAGACAGAAGTGCTGTTTGAGAGCATTAGATTTTTTATAACTTTTTAATTTGAACTCTTATTAACTGATTAATATGTAAACAAAAACATTAAGCAACTGTGACTTGAATTTTTAAAGACTTAGTATATTTATTTGATGTAATAAAATAAATGCCAAGTACATTTTACAGGGAACAATGTGAAGGTGACAATGAGTTTATGCTAATTACAAAGGATATTCCATTTTATTATTACTAGGATTTTCTCCTTTTTCTTCATTTCCATACTAAGCAGGCTGTTTGAATTTCTAATTAAGGTCAGTTTCATATTTAAAATATGAGAGTGAAGGAAATTTCTGCAAACTAGAAAGCAGTAAACTATATTTAGTCTTTTTAGGGACCAATTTTCACATATCCCATATAGTTGGAAACTATGCAGGAGTTCCTGATGCACAAATTTTATGCAGATGTTTAAAGGAAAACAGCCTGTGTTGTTTCCTTTAAAAGAAATTGGCAACCACAAAGTAATAACTTTAAAACAGTCTGCATGCTTTACACCTATTTGTTCAGGAGATTGAGTGGGAGAAGAATGTGAACACAGAAGACAAATCACTTCTACAGATGCTATTTTCCTCCTTTAACACACCCATTGGAGCTAATTTTCAAAGAAGTTATATGTGTAAATATAACAGGTCCATCGAAACCGGGTGTGCGTACCGTGCATTTGCAAGGGGCGGCACGGCGGGCCAGTGGCAGCAGGAGAGGACACTGGCGGAGTCTAACCCACCAGCAGCCGAAAGGCTGCAAGCCACCGATGCTCAATCTGCCGGTGGCCGAAGAAGGAGAGAAGCTGCAGGTTATCAACGCTCAACCCACCAGCAACTAAAAACTAGAGACTCATGTTCCGCGGGGTCGAGGTGGAGCTCATCCCATCCTGGCCCAAAGACAAGAGGCATGCAGGTCCATGATGGAGCTCCTCCCACCATGGCCCCACGTCAACAGGAGGCCCGTGGGGCCATGGTGGAGCTCATCCCATCACTGCCCGATGACAACAGGAGTCCATGTGTGAGCTTGTATGTGTGTTTCAGTGAGTGAAATCCTGTGTATATCTGAGAGCCTGTGTGTATGTGTATGTGTCTATCTCATGTTATAAAATTGGGAGTAGATTTGTTCGCGCCGGGTTGTGCGAACAAATTACTCTCATGCGCACCTTTTAAAATCTACCCCATAATGTTCTTTCTGTCAACAAGTGGCTCATGCAGTTTGCGGTAAAACCTATGCGAAGCACTAAGATAGCGCACTTTGCGATAAACAGCCTATTATCATAAGACTCGCCCATTTTCCTATCGCATGTGATATTTAGTGCATTTTGATAAATCCATGCCTAAGATAGGCTGTAGAGAAAAAACTTGACATGATAGAAGAAAACTATCTGGAGTTTTGAAATCAGCATGCCTATTTAAGTCTAAAACAGCTGAAAAATCGAACTCAACAGGAATTATATTAAAAATTGTTCCCCAGTGTAATGTTTCTGTTTTTCCATTGTTGCTCTGCATAGAGAGGCTGGCTTGTTGTGGGTTCCAGTTCAGTTCTTCTCAGTACGTTTCTGTTTATACTTTCTGATCTCTTTATTCTGTATTTGTGTTCTGCATATGTGACAGAGGTGAGGTATTTTGCTGGCATATAATTTCAGTGTAGGGATCTATAGCAGCCTGGTTTCCTAAAGAGTTTTATTGCTGTTCGAGGTCCTGGTGTAATTTATTTATTTATTTATTTATTTTTTTCATATACCGACATTCGATCTCAATCGAGATATCACACCGGTTTACATTCAGGTACTGTAGGTATTTCCCTATCCCCAGAGGGCTTACATGGGCAGTGTTGTCTTTTCATAGACAAGATTGTTAGGGTTGTTTTGATATGGGAGATTTACTATATTGTAATGGTAATTCTGTTTGTTCATGGCTTTCTGAGGGCCAAGTTCACACCCAACACCATTACAAAAAGTCTAATTCCATAGGAGTTCCAAGTGTCTTTTTTCAGAGTTTTCTGGTTGGCACCATAGGAGTGCATGTAAATATAATATGCATGTTGTGTTATTTTTGTCTCAGAAGACTGTACTTTTGTATGTTCTTTGCTTGTAAAATTTGTTATAAATGCATAATTTAATTCTGTGTGTCTGTAAAGGGTGTGGGAGTGTGTGTGTGGGGTGGGGGTGGGGGGGGAAAGTTGGCGAGTGTGCAAGGCTGTAAGGTTTGCCTAGGGTACCTAATACACTTCCCTTTGCATGGGTTCTGGGATGGGGGTCGTGTCTGTTTTAAAAATATAGATGGGTCCAGGACAGGCACTGAATGAATCGGGGTGGGGGTGGGGGCAGCATAGTACTTTTTTGCACAGGGTAACAAAAAAGCTAGCACCAGCCCTGAAATGTCACATACCATTGTACCAGTTTTGAAAAGCCCTTTTATGTGCAGGGACGGTAACTTTCAAACACACGGGCGCGTGTGTTTGCCGGCGCGCGCATCAATGCATCAGTTTCATAACTTGCTTGTGTTTGTGTGCGCATGTTCTAAAATCATTTCCATCGATGCGCGCATGTGCATGCGAATCCCGTCTCGATCGCGTAAGGGGGAGGAATTTTAATAGATGCGTGCGATGACGAGATAGGCCAGTTTCCCTGTTCCCTCCCAGTTCAGACTGTAAAGCAGTGAACACCCTAAACCCCCTACCTAACCTGCCTCCCTTTTACCCTACCAGCCCCAACCCTTAAAACCCTGCTGACTACCCTAGCTTTTTTTGTTTTATTACTTTCCTGAAGTCCGTAGCAGCAGCAGGTTACGCGGTCGTCCAATCCTGGTGCGCACTTCTTCGCGACAGGGACTTGCTCGTGCTGTCCTGGGTCACCCATTCCCCACCCACTCCCCGCCCACACCATGCCCAGACCCCGCCCCAGCCCGCCTCTTTTTCCCCAAACCTTCATTATTCGCGTTGCAGGTCTCTGAAAATCCTCACGGCCCATGCTCAGCCCAGCCACACGCCTATCTCCCAGATTGGCCGCACATAGGCCTTTTTAAATTCGACCTTAAAATGGTAACTTTCATACTGGCGCAGGCTTATATTGGCATGTGTGCACAAGCACACGCCCAGGGACATGGCGATTATATAACTTACGTATACCTATGTGCACATGTTACAAAACAGCCTGGATGCACATATGTTTGCCTAATTTTATATAGGTGCATGTCTAGGTACACAAATTCCACTTCTGCTGCGTGAAGCAGAGGATTTTAAAAGGGGTGCATGCCCACACCATTGCCAGTTTCATCTGTTCATCCACCAGTTCACTCAGTTAACAGCTAGGTCCTCCATATCCCTCTGATTGAACGGCTTACACTCCCCCCAACTGCCCCAGACCTTTAAACCCATCGGTATGACTAGTTTTTTTTAAAGTATACTTTGACCCTAGCAGATGTAAACTTTTGAGGCAGGGGATCTGGGCAGGCGCCCAGACGCATAAGTATTTACGTGCACATCTCTTGGCCGCGCTCTGAAATGCCCATGTTCCTCTCATAACTTGCCCGTTTTTGAAATGTTTTGAGATGTGCATGCAGCAGGGGATACACATGCATCTTGGTGGCTTTTAAAAGTTGGTAGGCGCTTGCAAGCTCGACTTGTGAGTGTAGATTTTAAAATTGATCTCTAAAAGTGCACTTACGCATGCAAAACCTATTGACAGTCCAATGGCATATATTGCAGCAGTTTTCAAAAGACCACTAACATCCTGTTGTGGCTCTAGTTCAGGCAGAGCTTGGGGGACACCACCTCCAGAGTGGCGCAGGATGGTGGGTAAGGCTGGAGCAAGGCTTGAGCTGGAACAGAATGCAGGTAGGAGCAGAGTGCAGGTAATGCTGGAACCAAGGCTTGGACTGGAGAGGCGTGGTGGTAAAACTGGAACACAGGGATATTGTGCAAGCAAGGTTGGAACTCAGAAACAGTGCAGGTAAGATTGAAACAGAGTATAGAAAAGAGTGAAACTCTCGAACACTGGAACAAAATGCAGGTAAGATTAGAACTCTGGCTGGGACTGGGACAGATTAGGATAGGACAAAATAGACAATACAGAACACTGAATATGAAAGCCTGAAGACAGCATAGGCAAGGTACGCCAGGAGGGGCAAGGCAATGGAAGGCCTAGAGAGGCCACAGAATTGAGAAAGGCCTAGACAGGCCAGAGATCAGGGGTAAACCAAGATAGTCCGCAAGCAAGGAAAGAGTCAGAAGGCCTTAAGGCCCCAAGATAAGACTCAGATGAGAAGGCCCAGAGGTCACAAGGCAAAGCAAGGCAAGACTGGGATCAGAAGGCCCAGAGGCCATGACGCAAAGCAAGCATAGGCCTGGGAAGGCCACAAGGCAAGAGTGGGTAGAGCAGGAAGCCAAATGAGATTTGATGCAGAAGCATTGAGGCAAGGGACAGACTGGGTTAAGTAGGGCTGGAGTCTGGGTGTGCTGCAGGCAGGGACGAGGAGCTTGGCCAGCCTGGAGAATATGCTCTTGAGGTCTTCTGGTGGAGCGAAGACTGTAAAGACAGACTGAGGTATGAGACACGTTTGTGAAAACATTCCTGAGTAGAGCTCACTGGGAGGCTGCATGGCAGCCAGAATCATAACACATGCATAAAGTACATTTACATATGTAAAACAGTTTTAAGGAGGTAAATATTTTTGAAAATTACCCCAGTGATTTTTCTCCTGTACCATGAGGTATTTAACTTAGACAATGCAATGTCGGTAACAGTAGAAGTTCTTTCCCATGAAGGCTGGCATATAAATTGCAAAAACTATTAACTGTTGTTGCATTCTAGATATATCTAATGCCGACCATAATTTGCTGTTCCTTGATATGGCTTATTTTTTTGTGCTCTTCCCATTAGCTGCTTGTGCTTTCATCCCTGTGCACAGCATTTACCTTTTTCTCTTTAGTTGGCTTCCAGCAATGTAGGTTTCTTATTATTTGAACAATGAAGGAGGAAAGGGGGAGTTTTCATTGTCTAGTTAGCTCTGATTCATAAGTACTCTGGGCTAGATATATAAACAATCTAGGCAATTAATTTAAGGAGTTAAGGATCTAGATCTGCAGAAATGAAAATTTTCCCCGCTGAACACTTAGATCTAGATGCCTAAAAAGTGGGCAGGATCAGGTCGAGGGATGTAAGTTAGGTGAGTTCCAGCACTAGGAACATAATTTACCACAAAGTATGCAAATAAATAGGCCTACAATTAGCTGCCTCAGTTTTAGATGCCTAAGTTAGGAAAAGGTTCATCCTAAGAGGCCTAACTTTGGCTGGAATTTTGCTTAACTTTAGGTCAGATGCTCAGATTTCTTTAAATATTAGTCTCTTTGTGTATTCCTCTTGAACGTTTCATAAGATAGTTTTCAGCTAAGCTTGAAAGTATTGTTGTATGGTACAATAAACTGTATTGTAAAATGCTGAAAATAATAAAAAGATTAAACATAAAATGGTACAGTAGAAAGATCACTGTTTGATATTTCTGATTATCATTAGCTTAGTGCCAGTTGGTACCTAGGGGGTACTGGGGATTAGGAGCCAGTGGTAACTGGATGATTTAATCATATTTTAGTGCATAGGTCCCTTTTTGTGTAAAATGACAATATTGACTAATATATTTCACCCGGGATCACCTTCCCAGCTCTAAAGAGCTATGGGTTCTCTCAAACAGTGTGGGGGAAAGTCTCTCTGGATACTGTGGAGTAGGGCAGGATCTCCTGCAAGGCCAAACTAGGCCGAGTTTACCTCAAAAATAATGCACAGTCCAAACAGAAAATAGTCTATTTAGGAAAAATTAACCAGGTTTCAGCCAGAATCAAGTAGAACCCACAGAGAAAAATAGAACAGTTCAGCAGATTTAAAAATTAGGTTCCAAGCAGAGTCCAACAATTCCACAGTCAAGCAGAAAACAACATCTCCAAAAATCTTCCCACTCACTTTCATAATATACAGTTCTTATGCAATGCAAATCTGTTTACTTCAGCAACTTATCTAAGTATGCATACTTCCAAGAGCTTCCCAAGATGAAATTCCCCATTTTCTGCTGGTGGATTGGAGATCTTGGTTCCCGCTTGTCTTCCCAGTAGAAGCTTTCGCTTGTCTTGAACTGATTTCCAGAACTGTAAATCTAAGCCAGGCCTCAGCCCTTTGCTGTTCCTCCCTGTCTCCTAGTACAGCTACTCATGTCTTTCAACTTTAGATTCTTCAGGAAAAAACCTACAAAACTCTCAAATGACTCCTCTCTATCTTTGAATCTCCTACTGTGCCTTGAAGGAAGCATGTTTTATATACCCAGAATGCCCCATCCCCTTTGGAGGAAGAATCACCATGTCACTCAGTTAAAACACACACACTTTCTCTAAATTTCTCTTGCAACTCCTTTGCCAGAATATGTCCCATAAAAAGTGCATTTTAAAAGACCCTTGAATACTTAAAGGTGAATTTTCAGCATGTTCCGTGTGTAAAAATTAGCACTAACAGGCATAAGTAGCCTCTACTCGCATACTACTTATTTTACAAACATCAAAGCTACGTGTGTATTGTCACTTTTGTGCGCATATATACACATGTAAAGAGGCAGTCTAGGGGCATTCCAGGGCAGGGCCAATACTTTCACACATATGGGTCAATTTTAAAAGTATTGCTCGTGCAAAAAAAGTCCCATATGTGTTTATGCTGGCCTCATAATAGCAGCCCGCTTTTTAAGAAGACGCGAAGTACAGGCGTACATACCCGCGCGCACGTCAAGAAGAAGGGGGCAGAAAAGGGATGGGGCATGGTCGTTCCGACACGGGGGCCAAGACTTATGCATGTAAATCCACATTTTAAAAAAATCTGACTATCCACATTTATTTATTTATTTATTTATTTCAAATTTTTATATACCGGCATTCGAGACAGCATAACTTTACATAACTTTACTTTTCGTCCTGATGAGGAGCAAGTCTGGAGATCTCAAGTTTTAGGGCATTTAGCATAGCGTGAGGGGGGCTTGCAGGATGAAGAACCAGAGGGGTCTTGAATACTTCGATATGAACTGGGCAAACTGGTGGACGACTTTGAAAAACTGTTTTTTCCCTCACATAAGTATGTTTTAAAAGCTGCTTGCATACACGTGTAAAAGCCACTAAAGCCCTAGCTGAAATATGCACAGGAGGGGACTTTAAATGATACGCATATTTGCAAACACAATTTAAAATCGCAGTACCTCCCCACTCACGTGCCAATACGCATGCTTATGGGCGCACGCTCATTCCTTTTCAAATTACCCTGATAAGCTGCTATTTTAAAAGAAGCATACATACATTTTCCAGTTTCCTCGTGTATTTAAGCACCTGCTAGTTATCTGGTATAAGAGCTATTAAGCATGTTTAATGTGTAGCACTGGTTTGATGGGAGATCTGGGTAGACTGGGGGGAGTTTAGGCTGAAGAACCAGGAAGGTTTTGATGATCTGGAGAAGGACTGGGAAAACTCGTAGACTAATTGGTAAACTGGTTAATTTCCTCCAATACACCTCCTGTTAAGAAAATAGAACAAGCTGAACTACTATAACTTCCTACTACTATAAATTCCCCCCCCCTCCACCCTTTCCACCTCCCCCCCTTGATACCCTCTGAAGAATCCATGTCCCAGCGTTTTCCACCGCCTTCGCGATTTTTTTCGATTCTTCCGCAACTCTACTTATTTAAGTAATACCTCTCTTAAGTCTCATGTATTAAGTCTTATGTATTCTCCCCTTTTAATTCCTTTTAACTTTGGTTCTCTCCCCTCCCTCTCCTCTTCCCCCCCTTTTTCCCACTCCCCTCTTAAACCCTCACCCACCCTCCCTCCCCTCGCCCTCCCCCTCCTCTCCCCCCCCCTTCCTCCCCCTTAAATCTTCTGCTCCTTTGGTTCCTTTTGTAATGCCTTTGTACTGTTTTATTTTGTTCAGTTCTGTCTTTTATTCTTTATTCTTTTGGTTAGTAATATTATATTACATTGTTTATAAAGTTATTTTGTTATACTGTTATATTGTTTTGCCGTATCTCATCTGAGTTCTTTGTAAACCGGCATGATGTGCTTCACGAATGTCGGTAAATAAAAGTTAATAAATAAATAAATAAATAAATACACAGAAACTGCACAATAGTAGAATACCTCTCCTCAGGCAAAGATGCAAAATACAGACAAACCCTCAGCAAACACAGAATGAAACCATTAAGTGTATACAGAAATATGCAGAAAAAAACTGAACTGGAAACTGCAACAAGACAGACTCAGTAAGCAGTGTAACCATGGAAAAACAGAAACATCAACATCAGACAAAAACTGAACTGGAATCTGCAACAAGACAGACTCAGTAAGCAATGTAACCATGGAAAAACAGAAACATCACCATGCCACATAAATCATCAAACTCATACTCATAAAACAAATAAATATCTCAGAACAGCAGACAAAAAGAATATCAATTAATTTAAAACATAACATTTTTTTTTTTAAATTTCCCAAACACCAATAATGAATTTATAAATAGAAACATTAAATGACATGCAATAATTAAAAGGAATACAGATTTATAAAATCTACTGCTCTCCATACCTGGGAACTTTTTATTTCCAGTCATTTTGAGATTGTCTCAAGAAATCTCTCCATCACATACACACTCTCATCTATTCACATATGCTTGCACACATTCTCTCTCTCTCTCTCTCACACACACACACAAATACATACTCTTTCTCTCTGCCCCATGTATGCTCTCTTACCCTCTCTTTCATATACATATACACACGCATAAACAGATGCTCTTTCTCCCCCTCCCTCCCTAGGACATAGAGGCATCAATAACCTGCTGCTTGGGCCTGCGCAACATCTTTCTTACAGACACACACATTTTCTTTCACACACACAGACATATTCCCTCACAAGCTTTCTCCCACAGACTCTCGCATTCTCGCTCTTTCTTACACACACACATGCCCAGATATGCTGTCTCTCTCTCCAGCTCATCCTGGCAGCAGCAGCAGCCTCCTGAGCCTCACACACACACACACACACCCACACACACAGACATGCCACACACAAGGTCTCTCTTGCTGATATATGTTTTCATATGTGGCTAAGTGGCAGACACTGATTGTGGCTGAATATTGAAACAGTGCCACTTAGCTGGATAAGTCTATACTTACAGCCCTAGATTTGTCAATAGGTACCCATTACACCTGTGCCTAGGGCAGCAAATATTTAGGGGCAGCAGGCTGGCTAAGATGTCCTGCCTTTCAGCTCTGCTGAATCTCATTCAATAGAGAACAACCCTGTGCTACCCTGTAACAGGGTGGATACAACGACCCAAAGTGACTAGGGGGCGACAAAATCCTGGGACGGTAACTTTGAAGCAGGTGCCTGGGAGCCATGTGTGCGAGTTTCCCAACCTGCGCCCAGAGAAGCGGCCTTTTTATAACGTATGCACATGTATGCATGCATGTTATAAAATAGACTGAGCACGTGCACATCTGCAAGCAATTTAAATGGGTGCGCGCATGTGCACGCAAATCACCGCGTAAGTGGGGGGATTTTAAAAGGGGCAACGTGTCCATGCCATTGTCAGTTTCACCAGTTCATTCCCAGTTCGCCCAGTTAAGGGATAAGACTTCCCAACCCCCCCCCCCCCCCCAGTTTAATGGTCTCCATTTCCCCCTGTAGCCATGACCTTTAAAATCCCGCCGACTAGCCTAGCTGTTTTTGTTTTATTAGATAAATGCCATCCATAATAGTAGTAAAGTTATGCGGCAGGACACCCCGGTGTGCACCTGTGTGCGTAATTATTTGCACGCACAACTCTTGATCTTCCACAGCACGCCCATGCCCTGCCCAGACCATGCCTATGTCTAGCCTCTTTTTAAAAACCTTTGACTTGTGTTCGTAGTGGGAGATACATAAATACACAGGCAGCTTATGAAACTGCTTAGCACGCACTGGCCCAACATGTGCGCTTATCTCCCAGCTTTGGTGCGTGCAGGGCTTTTAAAATTCACCTTTAAATGCGTCCCTGCATATTTATTCAGCTAAGCTGAGCTGAATATCGACCTCTAAGTTTTGCTTCTTATTCTTTCAATTAATTAAAATTAAAACCATCTGTTAACCCGGTTACTATTTAAATTCAACCCCGTATATTTATTTTTTTTAGTTTGCAAATCCATTCATAAATTATTTTCTTCAAATTAGGCCTCCTGTATTCTTCAAAATGTTTAGTAGTTACTGATCAATTATCCTTTCTTCTGATTAACCAAAGGTGTTCCTAGATTCCAAGCTTAAAAGACCGATAATACATTCCACTGTGGTAAGCTTGATCCGTAGAAGGTAACAGGACACAATGTACTGCACAGCAAATGTAGGAAGACAGGTTTATTTCCCCCTATGGACAGTTTAGTACATAAACTTTCCACAGATCTGGTTTACCTGAGGGTACAGGAGGAAGTTGAAAGAACTGTTTTAGCAGGCATAAAAAGTGCCGCCCTGCATGCACAAATGCCCCCCATTTTAACAAAAGAAACCAAAAAACCAGAAGATAAAACTTAACAGCTACTTTTTCTACCAGAAAATAGTCCTGCTGCAAACATTGGGGCACAGAGTTTCTCTAACCTCCTGTTCAGCTACTGAGAACTTTGATTATTTTAGTTTTGTTTATTTTATTATGTGTTTATTATGCCGTTTTAAGTACAAAATCAAAGCAGCAAACAGTGTTCACTGATCCAACTAGGGAAGGAAGCCTGCTGCTTATATAGGCTCTGAAGTGACCTAACCTGCTTCTTTAATTAGTGCTTGCAGTCTTGTCAGCTCTAGGAGTATTTCTATTTAGGCAGGGTTTTAACCCTTAACTGCCTGTAAAGTGTAGAGCTTATCTACTCTGTAATACCCATATACAGTTTATTATTTTAAAAAACCCAAAAACTACACAATAAAATACAATTGGAGTCCAGTATTAGCGCCACTTAGCCAGATAACTTCCAATGTATCCAGTTAAATGGCAGCAATTTAATATTTGGCTGCCTTCAACGGCCGATACCTAGCTCGATAACTATTTATCCAATCTAGATGCATTCCGAGGCGATTCTGGTATGTGGCTACTCATCTGGCTAACTTACTGGATCATTAATCAAGCCGCGCTAGGACTCTAAAACTCATTATATCGTGTTTATCGTGCAATATATGCAATATTTTGCATGCCCCTGCCCAGATACCCTCTCCTATTGTAGAGACCTTATTTGCATGCAATTTAAATGCATGAATAATGCAAATGCAGGCAAGGAAGGTCATTGCTATCAATTCGATGCAAATATTTTATTGCAGCTGACTGAGAAAGTGGTTGGCCACGATAAAATAAAACCTCCCTGGTAAGTGTTAGATCTGAAGTGGGAAGTCTGGGACCCTAATGTGGGTCCCAAGGCTCTTGCCACATATTTAATTCAGCTGAGAAAAAAAACAAAAACTGAGGTCAAACGGAGAGGCTAGCAGGCAGATTTTAAATGCCCGGCGCGCGTAAATTCCGGCCTTTACGTGCATGACCGGGCCTTGCGTGCGCCGGGCAAATTTTCCAAGAGGCCCGCCCACATGCGAAAAGGCCAGTAGGCTCTCAACTGTCGGGCTTCTTGGAAGGGGCAGGCTGGGGGCCGTGTTCTGGGCGGGAAGGGGGGGGCGGGACAGCGAACAATGGTGGCAGCTAAAGTAAGTTGCAAAAAAAGAAGAAAAAAGGTAGCGTCTAGGGGGTGGGGAGGAGAGGGGAAGGGGAAGGGAGGTTAGTTAGGGGGATAGAGAAGTCCCCTCCCAGTCTGCTCCGGGAAGCGTGCACACATGGACGTGCGTGCACACTTTTAAAAATCTACCCCCAAGCGTGGGTCAGTGCTGACTCCTGTTTCAACCCAGGGCCTCCAGTCAAGGTGGCCCCAACTCTCCCAAAATTAAAAAAACGTTTTAATTGTGCTCGTGACAGTGGCCCCCCTGAAGCCAAGTCCTCTGTCCCCCAGCCCCCCGATACATCAAGACCTTCCGCCCCTTTCCCCCAATACATCAAGAATGCCTCCCCTTGGCTCCCCAATGCCCCCAATAGCTCAAGATCCCCACCCCTGGCTATCTCCAGAGCCAGCTTACCTTATTCTGACCCTTGTAAAGAACACTAGAACTAAGAGACATTCCATAAAACTAGCAAATGAAAGATTTAAAAATAAATCATAGGAAGTATTTTTTCACTCAGCGTGCAGTCAAGCTAAGGCATATGTTGCTGGAGGACATAGTCAAGGCAATTAACATAGTGGGGTTTAAAAAAGGGTTGGACATGCTTCTGAAGGAACGTCCACAAATAGTTATTAGCCAAGTAGACTTGGGAAAGCCAGCACTTATACTTGGGAGTGAGCTACAAGAAATATTTCAATTATAGGTGATCTGCCAGATACTTGTGACCCTAACTGACTGTCAGAGACAGTCAGTTAGGGTCACCCAGCATGGCACTTCTTATGTTTTTATGAATAAACTTATCCAGCTAACTAAAACTTGTTCTGGTACAGTCAGCGGTGCAACTGTGTCACTGAATATCCTGGCTAATTTAGCCATATATGTATATCTAGCTAACTTTCCTAGCCAAATATTCTTTGCTTATCAAGAAATGACTTAGAAAATGACCAGCTGATAAACATTCAAAATTAGGTTAGGTCAGAGAAATAGTCTAGTGGTTAGAATTCTCTTTTATGCATCAGGGAACGTCTTCAAGATTCCTCTCTGACTCTGACTCTATTTGACTTGGGTTGATCACTTTTGCTGTATCCTACCTGCAGGATTGGTCAGAGAGAAATACTGGATTCCCTTCAAGGGGTTCTCCTCAGACTAATAGTAATGGAATCCATGAAGAAAGGGGCAATATTGGACCAGATTCTTTTGCATGGAGAAAGTCTTTCTAATATCCAGGCACCAGAGGATATGGTGTTTGATATAGCAGTCAGGATAACAAGAAGACACTCAAAAGACTTCCATAAAATGAGAAAGTACTTTAAGAAGGCACTGATAGGATCGAAGGGCATAAGTGAACTGGAGGAATAGTATAATGAGCTATAGAAAAAGAACAGATATTTATATTAGGAAAGAGGATAAAGCGACCAATTTGGTTTTCAAAAATGGTGACTGAACAAATAAGGGCAAAATGATTAGAATTCAGAAAAGTAATTTCAATGGCACTTAGTTGCATAAAACCCAGTTTTATGAGCATAAGTGAGCTCTTTGAAAATGGTAAATGTAATAGTATACACGGAATCTAATTTCAGCATTATTTTACATGCAACTACAAATAACCCCAACTAGAAAAGCAATAATAAATCATCAAAAAATCAGGGGTATCAAACAAATCAAAACTCAAAGTATTTGAATGGTTTTACTGGTATCATAACCTGTGAGACAGAGCCATTGGCTGTGGCTTTAACTGTTTTAATCATATATCAGTGTACATTATATTTTATCTAAGCAAATAAAACATGATAAGTAGCTTTAATTTCATCCTTGATGCTTTAAGGGATGCCATGCTCCAAACTGTAAACAGGTTGTCAATGTTAAAAAAAAAAAAGTGGCCAAAGAAAAAACTTATCTTAAAGAGAGCCTTGAGCTTATCTTGCTGTCTTCTTGTCTGTGTCAAAAGGTCAAAATACTAAGGGAACCTCAGTCCAACACTCAGTGTTTGACGGCTAACCTTCTGCTTCTGGGCCAGATTTAAATGGCCGATGCTATGGAAACAAAAGCTTATTGCCGTTAGTAGAATAGACATACACACATTACAACTTCAGCATGGAAAATATCCCACTGTATCTCCATTAAAACTATTTACTGTAAATTGGCCTGTGTAGAAGGCAGAAGAAACTAGGGGGCAGATTTTAAAAGCCCTACGTGCGTAAATCCAGCTGGATTTATGCGCGTAGGGGGGTTACGCTCCACGAGCCTATTTTGCATAGGACCGGCGACACGTGCAAGCCCCGGGACGCGCGTATGTCCCGGGTCTTGAAAAAAGGGGTGGGGTGTGGGCAGTCTGGGGTGGGGCGGGGGAGTGGCCAGAGGCATCCGTAGGGTCTCTAGGATGGGAGATCGCGTGCCGGCACTTGGCCGGCGCAACTTGCAAAACAAAGGTTGGGAGGTAGGTAGAGGTTAGGGAGGGGAAGGTGGGGGGGGGGGGGGGGGGGCGGAAGGAAAATTCCTTCTGAGGCCGCTCCGGAGCAGCCTCGGCGGGAACAGGGAAAGCCATCGGGGCTCCCCTAGGGCTCGGCGTGCACAAGTGGCACCCCCTTGCGCACGCTGACCCCGGATTTTATAACATGTGTGCATGTTATAAAATCAGGCATAGATTTGTGCGTGCCAGGTTGCACGCACAAATCTATGCCCGCGCATAGGTATTAAAATCTGTCCCTAGGTGATCTGGAGGATGGGAGCTCTTTTCAATGCAAACACTGGTGGATCTTGAAAATTCTCAAAACAAGCCAAAATTTCTTGATGATATGTTGTACTAGGGCTGTTTGAGGAGAATATGCAACGTACATACAACTCCAGTTTTAGAGTCTTTCGATTTAGGCATTAACAGCCAATGCCGATCAGCCCACCGAGCCTGCTTGAATGCCCTATGTATATATTTCAGGGATATCCTCATTGCACAAATCTAACTTTTATTTCTTGAACGCTTGAAAGAAATGCAGAGTCCATGAAACAAAAGCGGTACAATCTTAAAAACTGCCCCACTGGCAAATTATTTCATAAATGTATTGGGTGACAACTTGAGTAGTGAATTATGGTGCTCCTATCAATTGGTTTATGAAAGAATGAAAACTGGAAGCCATTGGCTGACAATGTGATCTTTAAGTATGTGTATAATCAAATTCCTGATTATCTCCCCTGCTTCTGGCTTCTTTTATCTTCCCCTCTTCTGGCTTCAGCCAGGTTACCTTGCACAGAAATGTATGCATTCAGCTGCTATGCCCCCAAAATATGGAACAAGATACCAGTATCCCTTTGCCTTAAAATTTCCTAACTTACCTTCTGAAAAAGGCCGAGACCAGACTGCCAGAACTTTCTGATCATGAGCCCACAACTTCATCCACAACTGGACTACTTCATTTATTCTTAGTACCTTGGCACAAAGTGCTTGCCTTAATACAGTATATATGCATTTGTACTCGTTTCCATCTTTATATTCAAATCAACTCTTATACTTTTATTACCTAGTTCTCCATCACATAATATTGAAGGTGGACACCTCTGCCCCATTAAAATGTAGAACTCTTCAGCGAAAATAAAATGTATTTGGTATACTGTACAGTTATCAAAAATGAAAAAATATTAAGATGCCATGAGCGTTGCTATTGTAACAAAACAATACTGCCCCATAAGAAAGGATTTTTGACTTATCTATGCAAATATAGAAAACAAATTGATTTGGAAAAAAAAATATATTATTCCGCAAAAATTCAGTCTGATGATGATAACCCTATAGTATTATTTAATATTGTAAAATCCTTCACAACAATAAAAAAAAAAACCCTCAAACCATGTTAATGACGACTGCTGTAATAGGAAAGCCAATTATTTCTCTGAGAAAGTAGAAAATATTTTAAATTAATTTTCCCATCTTTCACTGCCAAAAATAGCTGATATTGTTCCCAAACATTCATGGGACTCTTTCAACGTGGTAGACCCCAAGACAATTATACAGATTCTGACAAAAATGAAATCCTCTTCGAGTCATCTGAACCCTTGTCCAACATCTTTACTCAAGTTAACTAATGAAAATATTTCTCAACACATAACACATATTGTAAATCTATCTCTCACCTCTGGTTCACTCCCAAATTCACTTAAACTTGCTATTGTCTCATCAATCTCAAAGAAAACATCTGTGGATCCTTATGAGATGACAAATGTTCGACTAATATGATGATTAACTTCATTAACTAAAATAATAAAATCTGTAGTTTTACACCAATATACAGACTACCTGGATGACAATTCTATCTTGAATCCCCATCAACACGGTTTTAGGCAGGGCCATAGTACAGAGACATTATTATTATCATCTTTTGACACTTTTTTACATGGTTTTGATTCCAATATAAATTATATTCTAGTTCTGCTGGACATAACAGCTGCATTCTGTGCACTTCACCATAATATCCTTCATCATCTGGAATCTCTGGGTATCACTGGTACTACATTGCAATGGTTTTCCTCATATCTATTCAACTACACTCAGCAAGTAAGGATTGGTTCATATTCCTTTGATTAGTAGAAGATATCATCTGTCATACCTCAAGGTTCAGCTTTAAGGCCAACATTCTTTAATATCTATTCATTCCCATTATGTCAACTTCTTAATTGTGTCAGTGTAAATTTTAAAATATACACCAACAACATAACAGTTTTTATTCCTTATAACTCATCCATTAAAAATACTCTAGCCTTTGTGACACTATGCATTAACTCATTCAAATCATGGCTGACCCAAAACAGATTGAAATTGAATATTACTAGTATTAAAAATCCTTAATTCTCTAGATTTTGATAGTCATGGCATTCCCATCGTACATTAAACCCGTGATTTAGGAATAATATTGGACTTTAATCTTTCAATTCAACAATACATATCATCTAGTGTAAAATCTTCATTCTATAAGCTACATTTATTAAAACATTTGAGACCTCTGCTCAATAAAAATGATTTTCGTATCGTATTACAAACTCTGATACTAAACAACCTCAATTACTGTAACTCACTGTATTTAGGACTTCCTGCATATACAATACACCCACTACAGTTATTTTAAAACTCGGCCGCCCATATTCTAACAAATACCCGATGGGGAGACCATATAACACCCCTTCTCTCATCTTTGCACTGGCTATCAATTGCCTTTCACATTCAATATATGGTTCTAATATGATTTTCAATTTGTTAAATAAAGACATCTATTTGGCCATGTACTGTACTTCTCTTCGTATTTACAAATCCACTAGGCAGCTGCAGTCTGCTGACAAAACTCTGTTAGAAATCCCTGACTAAAAATTACTAGGCTGGACATAACCAGGAAATGTGCATTTCAATTGCTGGTCCCATCCTTTGTAATGCTCTACCAGAGTCATTGCGAATGTCCTCTGTTCTTCAACAGATTTGACTTTGTGCTGAAATACCGCCCTGGAGATAAGAACATTAGAGCAGATGCCCTATCTCGCTCATTCCTCTCTGAGGACGTACCTGATGAACCTCAACATATCATCGACCCGAAAAGAGTTATCTTGACAGCTACTCACCCAGTATCTGTGGGTAAGACTGTTGTACCCAAGAATCTAAGGAAAAAGCTGTTAGCCTGGGCTCACGATTCCAAACTGGCTGGACACCCTGTTCAACACAGAACTCTGGCTAAACTACAGAAGTACTACTGGTGGCCCACCATGAAGGAAGACACGTTCTCCTATGTTGCTTCTTGTTCCAACTGTGCCAGACAGAAACCACCGCCCGGCCTTCCTTGGGGCCTTCTCCAACCCTTGCCAGTGCCAGATGAGCCCTGGACTCACATTGCTACAGACTTTGTGGTAGACTTACCACTCTCAGGAGGTAACAACACCATCTGGGTAACAGTAGATCATTTCTTGAAGATGGCTCACTTCGTGGCTCTCCCTGGCTTGCCCTCAGTCATGGAGCTCGCAAAGCTTTTCATCACTCACATCTTTTGCCTATACGGCATGCCCAAAGCACATCATCTCTGACAGTGGAACCCAATTCACAGCAAAATTCTGGAGAGCATTGTGCAAGAAGTTTGATATCTCTCTCGACTTCACCTCTGCATACCATCCTTAGTCTAATGGGCAAACGGAGAGAATGAATAGGACACTTAAGCAGTTCATTCGTGCCTATGTTGGTATTCATCAAAATGACTGGGCTGAACTGTTGCCCTGGGCTCTCATCCAGCAACATCAACTGGATCAACACAATTTGAAGTGGTCTACGGATGACTACCATTACAACCCTTACCACTTCCACTTTCAGTGTCGTCTCCGGCAGCTCAAACTACTGCCAAAGATATCCAACAACTATGGACTAAAACCAAAGAGATGCTCTGTAGAGCAGGACAAAGAGCAAAGAAAGGCTACGATGCTCATCACTGCAAGGCTCCAGAATTCCAGCTTGGTGACAAAGTCTGCCTGTCTACAAAACACCTAAGACTCAAGCTACCATCAGCTCATTTTGCTTCACGCTTCACCGGACCCTTTCCCATTCTCCGACGACTAGGTACTCTTACGTACAGTCTGAAACTTCCACCAGCATTGAAGATTCATAATGTGTTCCATGTCTCACTACTGAAGCCACTAGTCCTTAGCGAGTTCTCAAACAAGACACCTGAACCTACACTTATTGATGCAGAAGAAGACATTGAATACAAGGTAGACGCTATCCTTGATGTGAGAAAGAGAGGCAGAGTATGGGTATACCTCCTGCATAGGAGGGTTATGGACCTGAAGAAAACACTTAGGAACCTTTGGCAAATATCATGGATAAAGAGATGCTTCAGCAATACCACAGAATGCATCCTCAGAAACCAAGACCAGGAAGGAGGTCTGGAGGGGGGGCCCTTTGAAGGGGGGTACTGTTGTGTCTGTCGGTCTCAGATGACTTCAACCCTTGTGCCTCACCTTTTTCTCCTCTCTTCCCGCTAGCCTTGGGAAGATGGCTACTGCTGTGTCTGCAAGCCAATTTCTCCAGCATCCCCGGAATGTCTATGGCAAAGCCTCATGCCATGTTTCTCCTAAGGGAGTCCTAGGGTGCATGCGCGCATGCCACCCACATCTTTATCCACGTCACGGTGGGAACCTCGGGGGCGTCCCCTCGAGTGACGTCACACCATCCAAATATTTAGCCTATGCTTGCCTTATGTTGCACCCTAGCATTGAGTTAGCAAGGATTGGATCGTGATTGGATTGGACTCAGTCTAAGCTACTCTGCCGCTTCCGTGCTGCTGCTGGAAGCTCTCTCTGCCCTTTGGAGTATTCTCTAACCTGGGTACCCGCTCCTCAGAGGCCCTCTGCTTTCTTTCAGGTGCCTTACTGGGATCAGGTACTTGCTCCTCGAGGGCCTGCTCTCCCTGCCTCGGTGCCTGTTACCATCTACTTCTGCCTGCTGGAATCATCAACCTTACAGCTACCATCTAGTAAGTAATTCTAATTCTCAGTCTGTCTCATCTACAGCTCTGCCGTGCTGGGAAACCTTAACCTGATATCCCTATACCATCTTGGTGAGACGGGTCCCCTCTGCCGAGGGTCCCTGGACTGCTACCTCTGGATCACCACACTACTGCCACGTCTGGAGGTATACACCAGCTGTACAATAAAAGACATAACTCTGTGTTTGTGCGTCCTGAGTCTAGCCCATGGGCGTGGTCATCTGCTACAGTACCCAAGAATCCACTCAAACCATAACACTCAAGCCAAGGGCAATCTTCAACAGCATGGTCTTCTGCCTCACAATAGGTGAATGCCACATAGTTTGCTCTCCTTTAACTATACTACTTCCTTTAGGGCTCTTAATTTTCTTTTTTATTTATTTATTTATTTATTTATTTAGAAACTTTTATATACCGGTATTTGTGGGGACATCATACCGGTTCACATAGTAACTGAAAAGATTGTCATAAGAGCAACACTCTTCTTCATGTCCATTTCTGGCACAAACTGAACAAAAGGAAAAAGTGTCTGAGCCATTACTGCTCAGGTGGGCATGTACCTAAGAGACTTCTTTCCTTCTCTGATTCCATGGTCATCCTTGCTTTGAAGGTCACCCCTTGTCAGTGTACGCTTTAGCCTTAGTGCTAGCTGTGTTACCAAGTTGACATCCATGGCTTAGCTTCCATGGTATCAACAATCGCTGGTCAAATGACATCTCCTTCTACAATTGAAACAAGTTGGGGAGCCTGGGGACTTCACCTAAATACAAAACTAGGGCTGTCCTACTCTGAGGACTATGGCTGGAGTCTTGCATTCTCACTACCACAACAAGGAGCCTGGGCAGGTTGTCTTTCTATCTTCTGGACTAATTCTTGCATCAACTGAGCCTGATAGAAGGCGCATGCCACTTTCAGTGCTTTTTTCAGGGTGAGCTCTGGGAGCCAACACACCCAATTTTACATGGTCTGGTTCAGCCCATATAGGAATTGCTCCAGGAGAATGTGATTAGTTATCTCAAGGCTTATCTTCGCCTATGGTTGTAGCCACTTCCATCCAGCATCTTTTAGCAGATAAAAAAGGCTTTATGGAGTTTCCCCAGGCTATAGGTTGCTTCTCTGAAATTGTTGCTAGTATGTTTCCATTGTGTAGCCCACTGTTTCTAGGAAGGCAGTTTTGATATCTGAATAGCTACATCTCCTATCTAGATTGGCAGCTTGAAACATGGTTTGGCTCTTGCCAGTAAGTAGATTTGCTAGTAGGTGATTCAGCTAGCTTATGACTAGACAATCATGAGGAATGTTCTTCAAAGTTCTTTAAGAAAACATCTGGGTCATCCCCTGACTTCATTTTAAACAATGCTGGAGGTACTGGGGTTGTCCATGTTGTGGTCCCTTACATTGCTTGAGCTTTCTGTGTCATTGCCCCTCTGTTTCTTCTTCAATGCACCCAGCTGCTGGCCATACTATTTGTGTAGGATTTGAACTCATTTCTGGAGCTACTGCTGCACTCGGCTGAGCACACCATTTATCACGCGATTGGCCGTGCATTTTTTATGCAAATGTATGTTGATGAGGCTATTAGTCACCCGGGATACTGAAATTAAAATATGTGTGTTAGGAATTGTGGACCCTTGACCCGAGGTGGGGTTGTTGCTACCTGAGGAATTGAACCCCACAGGTCCCCACCGTCGGGAGGCGAGGCTGGCTGGGAACAGAGGCAAGCTGGAACTTCACCTGTGCCGAACCTCGTTCCCCGCAGGTTGAGTCCTTGGGTGCCAGGGCCGGTAGGACTTAGGAGTGCCCCTGTCTGGCTGGCCCCAGAGAGGGTAGGTGAGATCATGCAGAGAGTGTCAGAGAGATTAGGCACAGTATGAGACAGGAGCACTCCAGGAGGCGAGAGGAGAAAGAGTCTCAGGGAGTGCAAGATCACTGCAGCTCTGAAGAGAGTAGCGCCGGACCACATGAGAGTGGCCTCGAGATGGGGAGATGCAGATGGAGAAGCATAAACTGGAGTCCGCTGGATAAAAGCTAGAGCGGGGAACCCTGCTGAAGCAGGTGCCTGGAGGATAGCAGTGTTGGGGTACTGCCTGGGACATGGCAAGCTGATGACAGAACCCTCTGTGATGGTAGCATAGAAGGATGCGTTGAGGAGCAGAGCACTGAGACTCAGTCTGGATATGTGCTGTGCTGAGCCTACTCCAGAAGAGAGAAGGCACTATGGCAAAAGTCCTCAAGGAGGCGTACCATGGAGATTCCAAGGAGCTGTGGGTACTGCAGTTGGAGCTCACAGGTAGAATGGCGCTGGACCTGGCCCCGAAGAGTGGGAAGCGCTGAAAGAGAGTTCAGGTAGGATTGCGCTGAGCCAGGACCTGCAGAGCAGGAAGCGCTGAGAGAGAGAGTCCAGTAAAGGTGCATTGAGCCAGGACCTGCGGAGTAGGAGGTGCTGAGAGAGAATCCGGATAAGGTTGAGCTGAGCCTGGCTCCGAGGAGCGGGAAGCGCTGAGGGAGAGTCCAGTAAGGGTGCACTGAGCCAGGGCCCGTGAAGCGGGAGGTGCTAAGAAAGAGTCTGGGTAATGTTGCGCTGAGCTTGGCCCCGAGGAGCAGGAAGCGCTGAGAGACAGTCCAGTAATGTTCCGCTAAGCCAGGGCCCACGTAGCAGGAAACGCTGAGAGTGGAACCCGGAAGGAGAAGCGCTGAGGTCCGATGACAGGAACAACCAGTCCGTGGTGAGAATATGGCACCAATAGGAACCATGGAACTCATTGCCAAGTCAGTTAGTAGAGGCTGGAGGTGATGCTTAAATACTTCGGGTCAATGATGTCATCAGCCGGGGACGAACCCGGAGTTCCCGCCATAGGCCCTTTAAAGGAAGGGCAGATGGCGTGTGCCTAGAGAGGCCCAGGATCAGAGCGTTTGTCGGTGGTGTCTCGGCCGCCACGTGGAGTGCAGAGAGTCGGGAGGAACGCGGCGGTTTTGACTGGCCACTGCCGCAAGAGCACCGGAATTGGAGAGTCAGGCATGACATGGCGTGAGTTGAGCCTGCTGCAGCCGGCCACGGCCAGTGGTCATAACAGTGCAGCCAAGAGCAGGCGTTAATTTCTGAGGAACCCAGAAAAGTGTACAGAAGAGCAGAAAAACACTGATTTTCTGTACACCCTCTGACTTAATATCCTAGCTATATTAATTCGGAGTAACCAAAAATTAAAAAAAAAAAAATTTTAATTTTAAAAAATCTGCCCACTGGTTAGCAGGTTAGAAAAACGGATGCTCAATTTTACCGGCGTCCATTTTCCTAACCCGTGAATGTCAGCGGGTTCGGAAACCGACGCTGGTAAAATTGATCATCGGTTGTTGGAACCTGCTGACAGCCACCTCTATGCTAATAAGGAAACATTAGGGACACGCTATTGTCCCTAGCACCTCCTTATTAGTGCGATCCCTCATTAAAATTCAGAATTGCGCGCCCAGGAGAGGTGGTTGGGCACTCAACACAGAGCACCCACTCTCCCGCGATTCTTACAATATTGGCCTGCATGCTAGTTAACTGGCTCCGGTCGCACAAAAGCTTTTTTTGCAGTGCTCTGCCTTGTTCAGAAATACATACACAGTAAAACTTTCCTTCAAGGAGGAACCAAAAACACATACAAAAGCCCTGCCTGTTCAGCCCTGACTCACTATTTAAGGCCTTCTCTCCAGGTGGAGCTACCTTCCTTAGCCTTCTGTAAATTAATCTCCAGTTACAAATGCAACCAGACCCCAGGAGAGAAAAAAATTCTACAGTAAGAGTCACCATTCAGGAAAAGGATCTAGGCATCATCATTTATATGTTGAAATCTTCTGCTCAATGTGCTGCAGCAGCCAAGAAAGCAAATAGAATGCTAGGAATTAGGAAAAGAATGAAGAATATAACAGAATATCATAATGCCTCTATATTATTCCATGGTACAAACTCAATTTGAGTATTGTATGCAGTTCTGGTCATGACATCTCAAAAAAGATGTAGCAGAATTATAGAAGCTACAGAGAAGGCTGACCAAAATTATAATGGGGATGGAATGATTCCACTATGAGGAAAGGCTGAAAAGGTTAGGGCTCTTCAGCTTGGAAATGATATAACAGATGAGAGGAATGGAATGAGTAAACGTGAATCGGTTGTTTACTCTTTCAAAAAGTATAAAAACTAGGGGACACACAATGAAGTTTCTAAGTTGTACATTTAAAATTAATGATAAAAAATATTTTTCTGCTCAGTGCATAATTTGGCTCTGGAATTCATTGCAAGAGAATTTGGTGAAAGCTATTAGTGTAGCTGCAATTAATAAAGGTTTGGACAAGTTCCTGGAGAAAAAGTCCATAAACCATTATTAAGGAGGAGTTGCAGGAATCTGTCTACCCTTTGGAATCCTGTCAGGTACTTGTGACCTGGATTGGCCACTGTTGGAAAGAGGATACTGGGCTTGATAGACCTTTAGTCTGATCCAGTGTGGCAAATCTTATGTTCTTATATTCTTTCTTGTTCTTTTTGGCCTGATTCTTTTACCTGTGCAAAGGGTAGTGCAGAAATCCCCAAACTGACACCATATGTGGCACCTTGAATACTTGGTGGCTAGCTAGAGATCAGACTCAGGCTGCATTGGCCTTCCCTAGGCTCATTCTCTTTGCTGGAGCCTCCATTTTCTCCCTGGGCCTAGCTTCTTATCCCCTTATGAGGAGAATACCATCAAAGCAGAACCCCCTTCCTGTCTGTGGCTTAAGGTACTTGGTTCCCAGCTTTTAAGGAGGGTCTAACATGCACTCCTTCACAATTTTCTAACCTTATGTTTAATGTCTTTCATTTCATTGATTGAAAATTGGATAGTAATCTTTAAGGAAGCGCGCCCTTTCCACAGCTGGGCCTCCCCTTTGGAACTCGCTCCCTCCGGACCTTCGCCAAGAACCCTGCCCTTTGGTTTTCAAAAAGAAATTGAAAACCTGGCTCTTCAGCCAGGCCTTTTCGGATTGACAAGTCCTTGCATTGAGGCTCCCCCGATCTGTGCCCATCTATAGACCTGATGTTCGATTCCAAGCTCCCTTTTCCATACCGGCACTCCACATATCCCGTAAATCTTTAACTACTCCGCGAGACAAAGACTATATTAATGCCTTAACCTAGCCTGGATCTACATGCAGCTAGAAATCACTTAGTCCCTCTATGAATCCTTTTAAGTGAATCTTTCTGAATGCTCTTTTTTGTGAATCTCTTCCTGTGGGGCAAATTAGTTCACCCGGCTATCCTAAAGATTACTTGGAAGTTTCATCAAGTATTACCCTTTTTTTTTTCCATTAATTTTAAAGTAGACTTCTAATGTTCCACATGTTTATTGCTTCTGCTTGTCCATTGCACCTTGTTCATTGTTCCGCTTGTTCATTGTACCACATGTTTCATTGTATCCGCCGTTTCGGCGACCGTTAAGTTTTATGTAAACCGGTGCGATATGTATCCTATACAGGAACATCGGTATATAAAAGTTAAAAATAAATAAGTAATTTTAATTTTCATTGTAATCTGCCTTGAGATTAATGTAGGAAAAGGAAGAATATCAAATGTTCTTGTATAAATCAAATTAATTAATTCATTAAAAAAATTGCTAATAGGGGTCTACTGGATGTTCCCCCACTCAAAATGGCCCATTTAAATGAGACCTGAGAAAGGGATTTTTCGGTTGTGGTATGCAAATTGTGAAATTGTTTACAAACTGAACTGAAGTTGATCACCTATCCTAAGCAGTGTAGTCTGCTTTGAAGACTTATCTATTTAAATTGGTTTATGAGGCATTCTTATCATGCTTTTAGGCTGTATTGCTTGATATTCATTTATAACTCGTATGGAAATAGTTTTATTTAATGTCTGTTTTTAAAAGTTTTAATAGCCATTATTGTTTTTGGAACAGCTCCCCTATGAGGAAAGACTAAAGAGGTTAGGACTGTTCAGCTTGGAGAAAAGACAGCTGAGGGTGGATATGATAGAGGTGTTTAAAATCATGAGAGGTCTAGAATGGGTAGATGTGAATTGGTTATTTACTCTTTCAGATAATAGAAGGAATAGGGGACACTCCATGAAGTTAGCATGTGGCATATTTAAAACTAATCGGAGAAAGTTCTTTTTCACTCGATGCACAATACAACTCTAGAATTTGTTGCCAGGGGATATGGTTAGTGCAGTTAGTGTAGCTGGGTTTAAAAAAGGTTTGGATAAGTTTTTGGAGGAGAAATCCATTGCCTGCTACTAATCAAGTTGATTTAGAAAATATCCACTGCTATTACTAGCAATGGTAACTTAGTTTTTGGGTACTTGCCAGGTTCTTATGGCCTGGATTGGCCACTGTTGGAGACAGGATGCTGGGCTTGATGGACCCTTGGTCTGACCCAGTATGGCATGTTCTTATATGTTTTATCGTAAATCACCTAGGGCCTGGAGCATCAGGCGATATATAAATATTTAATAAACATTAACATAAAAGAGTTATTTCCAGGTGACAACATTTTTTCTGATACATCATTGAAAGGAGGAAGAGCAGAGATGATTTATAAAGTTAAGAGGAATCAGGAAAAATGTACTGAGGGAAACACAAAAATGCAGAAATTCTAATGTAATCAAAAGAAAAAAAAAGTTAAATAAAAGTGTTTTCTATTTTATACCCTGGTAGTTGTTGGGAAGTTAGTGGCCCTTTATGCTCTTGGCTGGGTGCCGGAGTTGCCTAGGGTGTTGATCATTAGAGAGGATTCGAGGTTGTTATGGTCCAAGGATGCAAAATGTTGGGGCTGGTGGCTGTAGAGATGAGGCAGGTTGCGAGTTTGTCCTGGACCTGGAAGGGGAGGCTGACTTTTTTTTTTTATTATTTCTGCTACAGCCTGACCAGAGGGGATAATAGTACAACAAGTACAGAACCAGCATTTGAAAAGGTGATGTGCTGCTGACTACCTCCAGTCACTGAAGCAAGCTTTGGGGAAGATAGCAGGGAGTGATTTTGTCAGCTCCCACTGCTGCACTGCAAACCTGGAGGTATGCAGTTTAGGGATGTGAATCGTTTTCCATATCGTCTTAACAATAGAAATCGTGTGGCAGGGCAAGAAAATCGTCTTAGGCACGATTTTTTAGTTAAAAAATCGTTAAAAATCGTTTTTTCCGATTAGTGCGCACTAACTGGGAGTTAGTGCGCACTAACTGAAAATGATACAATTTGACACTTTTCAGGTCAGTTAAGGTCAGTTTAGGAATGAATATGTATTCCTATTGGCTGCCCTCTTATTTATTCATGTTACCAAGTTTCCTACTGACAGTATATGGGGTATGGGAAATGGAAACAGTTGGTAGCTTGACAAAACAAGTAATGTGATCAGTCAATGTGACTAGAACTTGTGCCCTAACCCTGATACCAGGGGTATTGTGATCTTCCTGCACACAGTGCCCTATCCCTATTAATACCAGGAGTGTTGTGATCTTCCTGCACACAGTGCCCTATCCCTAATACCAGGGGTGTTGTGATCTTCCTGCACACAGTGCCCTATTCCTGATACTGGGGGTGTTGTGATCTTCCTGCACACAGTGCCCTATTCCTGATACCGGGGGTGTTGTGATCTTCTTGCACACATCCCGATATCAGGGATAGGGCACTGCGTGCAGGAAGATCACAACACTCCTGGTATTAATAGGGATAGGGCACTGCATGCAGGAAGATCACAACACTCCTGGTATTAATAGGGATAGGGCACTGCATGCAGGAAGATCACAACACCCCTGGTATCAGGGATAGGGCACTGTGTGCAGGAAGATCACAATACCCCGGAGGAGTGAGGGTCAGGCAGCTCCCCCCTGTCTGTGAAGCCAGCCTCTCACTAGTAATGCAGGGAGGGAGCTGTCTCAGATTTCACCATCCTCCCCCCCCCCCCTTACCCACACACCATTCACTAGCTGGGACATGGGGGAAGTCAGGAGTGAGGGTCAGGCAGCTCCCCCCTGTCTGTGAAGCCAGCCTCTCACTAGTAATGCAGGGAGGGAGCTGTCTCAGACTTCACCATCCACCCCCCCCCCCCTCACCCACACACCATTCACTAGCTGGGACATGGGGGAAGTCAGGAGTGAGGGACAGGCAGCTCCCCCCTGTCTGTGAAGCCAGCCTCTCACTAGTAATGCAGGGAGGGAGCTGTCTCAGACTTCACCATCCTCCCCCCCCCCCCCCCTCACCCACACACCATTCACTAGCTGGGACATGGGGGAAGTCAGGAGTGAGGGTCAGGCAGCTCCCCCCTGTCTGTGAAGCCAGCCTCTCACTAGTAATGCAGGGAGGGAGCTGTCTCAGACTTCACCATCCCCCCCCCCCCCCCTCACCCACACACCATTCACTAGCTGGGACATGGGGGAAGTCGGGAGTGAGGGTCAGGCAGCTCCCCCCTGTCTGTGAAGCCAGCCTCTCACTAGTAATGCAGGGAGGGAGCTGTCTCAGACTTCACCATCCTCCCCCCCCCCCCTCACCCACACACCATTCACTAGCTGGGACATGGGGGAAGTCAGGAGTGAGGGTCAGGCAGCTCCCCCCTGTCTGTGAAGCCAGCCTCTCACTAGTAATGCAGGGAGGGAGCTGTCTCAGACTTCACCATCCACCCCCCCCCCCTCACCCACACACCATTCACTAGCTGGGACATGGGGGAAGTCAGGAGTGAGGGTCAGGCAGCTCCCCCCTGTCTGTGAAGCCAGCCTCTCACTAGTAATGCAGGGAGGGAGCTGTCTCAGACTTCACCATCCTCCCCCCCCCCCCTCACCCACACACCATTCACTAGCTGGGACATGGGGGAAGTCAGGAGTGAGGGTCAGGCAGCTCCCCCCTGTCTGTGAAGCCAGCCTCTCACTAGTAATGCAGGGAGGGAGCTGTCTCAGACTTCACCATCCACCCCCCCCCCCCTCACCCACACACCATTCACTAGCTGGGACATGGGGGAAGTCAGGAGTGAGGGTCAGGCAGCTCCCCCCTGTCTGTGAAGCCAGCCTCTCACTAGTAATGCAGGGAGGGAGCTGTCTCAGACTGGTATCAGGGTTAGGGCACTGTGTGCAGGAAGATCACAACACTCCTGGTATTAATAGGGATAGGGCACTGTAAGAGATGACTGTAGTAGATTGAATAAAGATCTGATGTTTCTGCTCTCCTCACACCAAACAAAAACAACACACAAGCAGAGAAGCCCTTCTTACAAAGCTGAGCTAGTGAGTTAAGTAGGAGGAAAAGTAAACATACTGGTGCCAGTGTGGCTACTTAAAAAATACACTTACCAACAATCAATTACATATATTTGAACTGTGTACAGTTCCAGCCAGGACCACCTTTCTAAAATGCACAGTGATTGGCAAATTCAACATGCACTAGCATTTCAGGTGCCTGCTAACAAAAATAATAAACAAACAAGTTCTAGTCACGTGAGTGCTGATCATTACATTACTTTTTTTGTCAAGCTTCCAACTGTTTCCATTTCACATCCCCCCAACCATATTGGTAACATCAATAGATAAGAGCACAGCCAGCCAATAGGAATACATACATACATATTCATTCCTAAGTGACCTTTACTGACCTGGGAAGTGTGAACACTTTGTTTCATTTTCTGTTGGTGTTCGTTAGTTTCCAGTTCCATTTCCCATCCCCCCAACCATCACCTCAGTGGTAACCTTGGTAACATCAATAGATAAGAGGGCAGCCAGCCAATAGGAACACATATTCATTCCTAACTGACCTTCAGTGACCTGGAAAGTGTTTATTTGTATCATTTTCAGTTAGTGCGCACTAAATCGAGTTAACGATTTTTAACGATAAATCGTTAGAATTTCTATTGTATCGTGTTCTATAACGATTTAAGACGATATAAACATTATCGGACGATAATTTTAATCGTTGAAAAACGATTCACATCCCTAGTTGTTACATTAGTAGATGCCATAAACCCGGAGGTACCAGGTTATAGCGGTGATGAGGATGCTACAATGTGAAGAGAGAAAGGGATACAGTGAGAGTTGAAAAGGCTTTGGCCAGCGCTCACCACTGAATTGAAGGCTCTTGGGGGGATGTAGGGGCTCCAGTAATAAGCAGAAGGCTTAGGACTTATGCATGTGTCACTGGCAATTTGGTCCTTCCAGAAACCATGTTGGAATAGAAGGTTCCACCTGGGGGCCTATTAAAATGTGATAATTCAAACACAAGCTACACTCCGAGGAGCACTAGCCATATGATTTAAGCCTGGAGGTTCTAAGGTAACAATTGGAAGATGGCCGTTGGAGCAACAAGGGGGACAAAGCCTGGTCAGCTTAACTGCTGCCAACCAATATAAATTAAAGCTTTTCTTTTAAAAAGAGGAAAAAGCACTGAGTTTAAAGAACTCAGTGAACCAAATAAAAGGGCTGAAACAGGGAGCTGTCTGAGCTGAAATTTAGTTTGAATTTTTGTGTATGACTGTGATATAAACAGGATGGAGTCGGTTTAGAGGGTAGCTACTAAAAAGGTCAGTGGTCTTCATTCTAAAGCGTATGGGGATAGACTTAAAGACCTAAACATGTACACCCTAGAGGAGAAATGAGATGGGGAGATATGATAGAGATATTCAGATATCTCAAAGGTTTCCATGCACAGGAGATGAGCCTTTTTCAAAAGAAAAGAGGCTCTCAAATAAGGGGTCATGTGATGAGGTTGAAAGGGGTAGACACAAGAGTAATTTTAGGAAATATTTCTGTATGGAGAGGGTGATGGATGTGTGGAACAGCCTCCTAGTGGAGGTGGTAGAGACAAAAACAGTATGAAAATTCAAGAAATCATGGGATAAATACAGGGGATCTCTAAGGAAGTGATGGTAATTATAAAGCTAAATTAATTGGGCAGATGAGCAGAGTAGATGGGCCATATGGTCGTTTTCTGTCATCATGTTTCTGTGTCTTACCCTGTGTGTTGTGACAAGAATATTTTAAAAAGTGGTATATCTTGGTTAAGGAACAGGAAGAACCTGTAGAGAAAGGTTAACAAAAATTTGTAGAAACATAGTAAATGTTAAACAGAGCAGAAATGTGGGAAATGTGCATGTACATGAGAGAAATAAAGTAATTAATGTCACAATGAGCTAAAAAAAACTGTGAATTTTACTGTCAAATGATGGTTTAAAAGTTTTACTGACAGGAACGGAATGTTCAGCCAGTCTCTCCCTGTGCCTGTGGCAGCTCTGGTCAGTGAAGCAAGAGGGTAATCCTTGAGAGCTGAAAGGAAGACTTAGGGTCCTAAAATATTGGAAGTTTGACTTAAAGGAAAAGCTATTCCCTGAAAAAAACAAGAGGGGCGAGCCCAACAGTAGTTTTAAAACATAATTAGATAAATCTGACTTCACAAGACAACGAAAACTGAAAAAAAAACCCCAAAAGGTAAAAGGGTTGAAACAGAAACAGAATAAATCAAATTATTCTTCATGAGAGTAATTTTGTAACAGTCTGCATAGGGCTAAAGTCTGCCTCTAAGGAGTCTTAAGCGCATAAGTCCACTTTGAATATTAGCGTGTAGGTGTGTATCCCTGTGTGTCATACACACACTCACACATTTACACCTGCCAGGGAGCAGGTGCAAATATATACATTCACATTTACATACATAATTTCAAAAATCTGAAGATTGTGTGTAAATGGTTTCCCTGCCCCAACTCCACCACTGGAACACCTCTATCAAGTGTGCACAAAAAGTACATGTGGAGCACTTCTTCACATGAGCTAGGTGTACAAACCCACAGACAATTTTCAAAGGCTGATTTACTCGCATAAAACTGGGTTTTGTGTGAGTAAAAAATTTAGAATATTCAATCCCATAAGTTCTTTCCCAATAGTAAGAAAAAAAAGAAGATGAACAGGGAGATGAAGGTGTCTGAGCTGAAGTTTAGTTTGAAGCGTCCAAGTGGTAAGAAGAAAGGTGAAATTTCAAAAGTTGCACAGTAAAAATCTGCTTATGTTGCGCTCGGGGGTGGACCCTTGTCCTAGGGCAGAGATGGAACGCCTCCTGAAAGGGAACAGGAGGTAACTGCCCCCAGGGGGCAGATCACTGGAGGAGACAGAGGCTGTGGAAAGCTTCACCACTGGAAGCCCAAGGTCCCCCTGGGAGGAGCCCGTAGGGACCCGGGCTGCTTGGACTTAGGTGGGCCTCGCAGGGTCTCCTGGGAGAATGAAAATCCGGCGTGCCCATGGAAACAGGGGGAGCGTGATCGGGTTTGAAGATGGAGGCTGGTTGGAACAAGGAGAACCAGAACAGAGTTGGTGATGACAGGGCGAGGAACAGAGCCAGAATCTGGAGACGAGGTCAGACTGGCAAAGGTCAAGATCCAGAGGTCAGTCCAAGGAGTGGTCATCAAAGCGGGGTTCAGGTAACGGAGGACAGACGAGGTCAGAGTCAGGCTGAGGTCTTGAGGCAGGCGGGAGGCAGGTCAGGAACAAGCTGAGGTCTTTGAGGCAGGCGGCAGGCAGGCAGGCAGGTCAGGAGCAACTGAGGTCAGTACCGGTAAGACAGTCCGAGGGTACTACCTGGGTAGACAGACAGATGAACACAGGAACAAGCAGGATGCAGGAACAGAACTGGAACAGAAGGATCCTGGAACAAGAATAGGAACAAGCAGGAACAGGAACAAGCGCAGAGGCAAACTTAGAACAAACCCAATTGCCAAGGCAAGGAAGGAACGACAGGAACTTCTTATATCAAGGGATTAATCAGGGCGTGCCATGGAGCTAGAACCCGCCCTTGGCCCTACATGAGGCCGGGCTGTCCGCGCGTGCATATGGGCGTGGCTAACATGGCCGAGGACACTGAGCCTCGGCATGAGGCTTGGCACGCGGTGGAAGGCCCGGTGACTGCTGCCGCGGCACGCCAGGACCTGGCAGGACTGGCAACTACCGCGAGGGATGTCGATCCGGAACACGCTGTGGAACCATGAAGGTGAGCAGGCCCGCGGGCGGGGCACGTAACAGCTTATGCCCATGTAAATAGCACATACTCGCATATATGCTATTTTAGAAATCTACAACATACACGCATAAGTAAGGGTATGCAAGTAAACTTACACATGAGAAAGAAAAGGAGTGGTCCAGGGGCATGTCCAACATAGGAACAGTAACTTTCAAACTGGTGCGTAAGTGCTGTTTGGCATGTGTGTGTCAGCGCGCAACCAGATACACAGCCATTTTATAACTTGCGCAATATGGGGTAGATTTTAAAAGGAGCACATGCATCCTATGGGGTAGATTTTCAAAGGGGTACGCGCGTAAGATACACGCGTACCCCCTGAAAACCTACCCCAAACCCCCCCTGCGCGCGCCGAGCCTATTTTGCATAGGCTCGGCGGCGCGCGCAAGCCCCGGGACGCACGTAAGTCCCGGGGCTTGCATGGAGGGGCGTGTCGGGGGGCGTGTCAGGGGGCGTACCGGGAGTGACGCGGCGTTTCGGGGGCGTGTCCGGAGTGACGCGGCATTTCAGGGGCGTATCCAGGGACGTGGTTCCGGCCCGGGGGCGTTCCGGGGGCGTGACAGCGACCCCTGGACCAGCCCCCGGATCGGAACATGGAGCGTGGCAGCCGGCCTGGTGCGTGCAAAGTTACGCCTGCTTCTAGCAGGCGTAACTTTTACACACATTTACATACATAATTTCAAAAATCTGAAGATTGTGTGTAAATAGTTTCCCTGCCCCAACTCCACCACTGGAACACCTCTATCAAGTGTGCACAAAAAGTACATGTGGAGCACTTCTTCACATGAGCTAGGTGTACAAACCCACAGACAATTTTCAAAGGCTGATTTACTCGCATAAAACTGGGTTTTGTGTGAGTAAAAAATTTAGAATATTCAATCCCATAAGTTCTTTCCCAATAGTAAGAAAAAAAAGAAGATGAACAGGGAGCTGAAGGTGTCTGAGCTGAAGTTTAGTTTGAAGTGTCCAAGTGGTAAGAAGAAAGGTGAAATTTCAAAAGTTGCACAGTAAAAATCTGCTTATGTTGCGCTCGGTGGTGGACCCTTGTCCTGGGACAGTGAAGGAACACCTCCTGAAAGGGAACAGGAGGTAACTGCCCCCAGGGGGCAGATCACTGGAGGAGACAGAGGCTGTGGAAAGCTTCACCACTGGAAGCCCAAGGTCCCCCCGGGAGGAGCCCGTAGGGACCCGGGCTGCTTGGACTTAGGTGGGCCTCGCAGGGTCTCCTGGGAGAATGAAAATCCGGCATGCCCATGGAAACAGGGGGAGCGCGATCGGGTTCTAGCCTGCTTCTAGCAGGCGTAACTTTCGGGGTAGAGGTAGGGGGGAGGTTTAGATAGGTCCGGGGGGTGGGTGGGTTAGGTAGGGGAAGGTGGGGGGAGGTGGGGGGAGGGCGAAGGAAAGTTCCCTCCGAGGCCGCTCCGATTTCGGAGCGGCCTCGGAGGGAATGGAGGCAGGCTGCGCAGCTCGGCGCGCGCAGGCTGCCGATTTTGGGCAGCCTTGCGCGCGCCAACCCCAGATTTTAATGGATACTCGCGGCTACGCGCGTATCTATTGAAATCCCGCGAACAAAAGTACACATGTGTGCAGATTTATAAAATCTGCCTCTATATGTGCATGCGCTACCTGGCGCGCGCATATATTTGCCCGATTTTATGTCATGCGCACGCATGTTATAAAATCCGGGGTCAGCGCATGCAAGGGGGTGAACAATTGTGCACCTTGCGAGCACTGAGCCACGCTGGCTTCTTCCATTCCCCCTAGCCTGACCATCCTACACCTTCCCCTAATCTTTCCCCCGTAGCCCTACTCTAACTCCCCCCTGATCTTTATTTTATCTTTTACGCCTGCCTCCAGGCAGGCGCAAGTTGCGTGTGCCAGCCGATTGCCGGCACAAGATTTCTGACATAGCAGCAAATGGCCGCTGTGCCAGGAGCCGCTGACCCCGCCCACTCCCCGCCCCTTTTTTCAAGCCCCAGGATTTACACGTGGCCCGGGGCTTTACGCGCGCCGCCGGAACTTTTGAAAATAGGCCCGGCGAGCATAACTCCCCTATGCGCGTAAATCCTCCTGGATTTACACGCGAAGGTCTTTGAAAATCTGCCCCTATATGCACACATGTTATAAAATAGCCTGATAGCGCATATATGTGTGCACAATTTTGAGTGGGTGCATGCCTATGCACATAAATCCCACATCTATTGCGTAAGCTGGGGAATTTTAAAAGCAGCGTGCATCCACACCATTGCCAGTTTCACCAGTTTGTCCACCAGTTTGTCCATTTAACAGCTAGGCCCTTCAAAACCCCCTGGTTTGAGAGTCTGTACTTTCCCCAATTACCCCAAAATCTTTAAACCCCTTAGAAATGATTCTGTTTATTTTTTAACTTACACCTCGTACCTAGCAGAACTAAACTTACATAACACTGGAGCTGGACATGTGTCCAGATGTGTAATTATTTATGCACACATCTTGTGGCCATGCCCATACCCCTCCCCCTTTTGACAACTTTTAAGATGTACGCACAGCAGGAGATAGGCGCATTTTTGGGCGGCTTTTAAAATTCAGTCGGCGTGCACCAGCCCGACTAATGTGTATATATCCCAATTGATGCTCACACCGGACTTTTAATATCCACCTTTTACTGCATAAATTGCTATTTTATAAGAGATTTACGTATGTAGATTTGGTAGCTTGCTCGCAGTATATTTATACCTTGCTCTTTAACTGGAGTAAGTGTTCATCAATGTCTTAAAAATTAAATAATGACTCAGTGAGAAGGTCTGGGTAAAATGGAGAGAGCTGAGGTTGAAGATCCAGTAGGGTTTCAATGACCTGCAAATGGACTGGGCAAACTGGTAAACTAATTGATAACACTGGGGCTTTCATTGCCTCAAGAATATTAGAAAATCTCCCGACTTACACAGGTAAAACCCGACTTTCTTAAATGCATGTAAATTAGGTGAGTAAAACCAATATGAATATATTTTTAAAGACAGAAATAAAAATATGCAGGTATAGTAGTTGCATGCCCCTTATATGGATAAATTCCAACTTAGACCTAGATTTATCAAAATGCGGTAACTATTGCATGTAATAGCAAAAGGGGTGTGGTTTATGCAAATATTCATTTTATGTGAAGAGCTAAGTTAGTGCAAATTGTGATAACATTATCAGACTTTGCGATAGGAGCTAGACCTGTTGTATTTCCCACATATAACAGAGAGAGAGAGAGAGAGCGAGCGAGCGAGCCTGGCCATAATGTCATCTCCCTAGATAGGTATTTGTATCCCTATGGCAGGCCCACCTAGTAACTTGAGGTGAGGTTTAGGTATCAGTGTAGGGGGTTAGAGGCCCCTTTGACATTCAATGTTAGATGTACAAACAGAACAGTGGTCTCTTGTGAACATTTGATGACCCTCGGAGTGAGGAAACTCACTCCAAGATGAGATTTGGGCCCCCACCCCGATTGTATCACCCAAGATCTCCCCTTCCCCTGACTCCCCCTGATCGAATCACCCAAGATCCCTCCTCCCCCCTGATCCCCCCAAGTGCATCACCCAACATATCCCCTCCCCCTGACCCCCTAATTGCATCAAAGCATGGCCAACAAGAAGAAATGTTTGACTTTTTCAAGCTGTTAATGGAGAGAACATCCATTGTTTCCACCAAGGTCCCTGCAGTCATAATTCCCAGACAAAATAACCTGGCATATCCAGGTTATAGGATATGCCAGGTATACCTATAGGAAATTGGATATGCCAGACTAAGGCCATGTTGAACATTCTGAGAGTTCTAGTTGAAGATCAGGTAGAGGTCATTAAAGATCACCTAAATGGAGTGAGGACACAATTAAGTATATGGCACTAAGAAGATTTATTTATTTATTTAAAATTTTTATATACCGCACAATGGGTAGGGATCTATCCATCTAGGCGGTTTACATAGTCAGAAATTGCTTAAATAAATAAAAACAAAATGCATTGTTGATACGGGATCAGATGAGTCTATTATATTGGCCATCCTTCGTTGTAAACATTTTGAGACCACATAAAATCTTGAAGATGCAATTTGGATAAAGCTGACAGTAGCCAATAGTACGGGTGTGCTTGGAAAATATTTCATTTCATTTCATTTCATTTTATTTTCAGTTTTTTTAGTTTTGATTAGAATTATTGTAGTTTTGAAATTTATGTGCAATGTAGGAACGGTAACTTTTAAAGGGTCGTGCAGGCACACATTGACATGTGTGCATCAGCACATGCCCAGGGATGCGGCAGTTTTATAACATGCACGCACATA
Source organism: Rhinatrema bivittatum (assembly GCF_901001135.1). Lineage (NCBI taxonomy): Eukaryota > Metazoa > Chordata > Amphibia > Gymnophiona > Rhinatrematidae > Rhinatrema > Rhinatrema bivittatum. The sequence goes on from NC_042617.1 coordinate 168,363,511, forward strand.
CATTTGTATGTTATAAAATAGCAAAGCATACGTATGTGTGTGCCCTGTTTGCCATTGGGTGTGCAAGGCCATGCATATCTAGCGTGTGCCACACAAGGTGGAAAATTTTATAACAGGTGCACCTATACACCATGACCAGTTTCGCCAATTTGACCACTAGTTCACCCAGTCTAGAGCTAGGTCCATGGAATTCCCTTGATTCTTTAGCCTGTAGTCCCTCATGTTACCCCAGTCCTTTAAACCTCATGCATGTTTTTATTTTTTTTTTAAACTTACCCACAGCACTGGACCTGGATGCGCACCCGGGCCCGAAAGTACTTGTGCACATTTGCTCTTGGCCCCACCCCAGAACACCCATGACCCACCCACACCACAACTACACCATGGCCCTTCTTTGTTCCAAGTGAGGTATCCGCATATCGGGAGATGTGTGCAAATGTAGGTGGCTTTTAAAATTCTGTGGACACACACATATTTTACATACGTGTACAACTCCCGATTTCGCCATGCGCCTAACTTTTAAATTCACCTTTTAGTGCACATTAATTAAAATTATTGTGTACTAACTCAAATAGTTTGTCCTAAATAAAAATAGGGGTAGATTTTATAATTCTACGCGCGTGCATACTTTTGTTCGCGCACCAGGCGCGAACAAAAGTACGCCGGATTTTATAAGATATGCACATAGCCGTGCGTATCTTATAAAATCCGGGGTCGGCGAGCACAAGGGGGTGCACATTTGTGCAACTTGCGCGCGCCGAGCCCAGCGCGCGCTGCCCGTTCCCTCCGAGGCCGCTCTGAAATCCGAAATCAAAGCGGCCTCGGAGGGAACTTTCCTTCCACCTCCCCCCACCCCCCCCCCCACCTCTGTCGCAGAAGTTACGCCTGCTCAAAGCAGGCGTAACTTTGCGCGCACGGGCCGGCTGCCATGCACCGTGTTCCGGTCCGGGGGCTGGTCCAGAGGCCACGGCCAGGTCCCCGGAACGCCCCCGGGCCGAAACCACGCCCGCGGCACTGCCCCGGATGACGCGCCGACCGCGTCACGCCTCCCCACACGCCCACCCCAAGAAAGCCCCGGGACTTTCGCACAGCCCGGGGCTTTGCGCATGCCGGAAGCCTATGCAATATAGGCTCGCCGTGCTCAGGGGGGTTTTAAAAGGGTTACGTGCGTACCTTATGCGCGTAACCCTTTTAAAATCCGGCCCTATGCGCGTAACCCTTTTAAAATCCAGCCCTTAGCGCGCACTAAGTTGAAATAGTGTACGCTAATTCCAAGGTGAATTTTAAAAGGCAATATGCGACATTATGTCTTTCAAGTACAATGGCCTACAATTTCTATAGGTCAGAGGAGCTGCTTGGCAGCAATGTTTTGTACTAGGCCACAGATCAAATATTCTTGCTCAATGTTCTCTACAATGTTACACTCGCATTTGAATATTAACGCTTATGACAGGATCTTAAATAAATGGGCTAAATACCCAACTATATCATTAACAACTAGTACAATCAAGCGCTATCTTTCACAAAGTGGTAAGGTTACGGAAAATGCGAATCTGAGAGAGTTACACTTTAAATTTATTTGGCAATTATACTGTACTAATTCAGTAGCTTTTCAGTTGGAGATAACAACTTCTCCTCTATGTCTGAAGTGCGAAACTGAGGAGGGGCACTATCTGCATAGTTTCTGGGAATGTACTAAAATTAAGCAGTTGTGGCTAGAGGTTCAACGACAATGTTCTCAGATATTTGACTGTTTATTACCTCTTGACCCAATGTTATGGTTGTTCGGCCCGTTTAATGATACTCAATATCCGTTGACTCTGTCACAGAAACTCTTCATCAGTAAAGCTGGTATTATTGCTAAACATGTTGTTGTTAACAATTGGATATCTAAAGATCCAGCTAACATCGTCCATTGGCATAGGAAACTATTACAAATAGCTACGTTTGAACACATGACGGCCAAATCCTTGAGCGTCTCGAAACAACAGCACACTACTGCTGTGTGGTCAGCTTATCTGCAAAGCCAACCTGTGCATCTGGTCAAGCATATTTCCAGACTAGACTCGGAACAAAATTCTGGAGGTCAAGGACTTCAATGGCTCAATGACTCTGTGGATTGAGGTTTTCCGTATCTAATCCCAATGTAGACACTGCCCATATTACTGTTACCCACACGTGACATTGCTTAAATGGTTTATTGTAGTACTGCTCCAATGCTTTAATGCTGTACTCTATTGCTATACTGTATTACTAAATCAGTGAACACCAAATGAAAGTTTGAGAGAATAAGAAGAAACAGATGTTAGATAGACAGAGGGTGGGGGGTGGGAGGGATGGGTAAGATTAGGGAAGAAATGGGAGAAAAAAGAACATTCGACATATGCGGACTCTGTGACATTTAAGTTTTTTCAGATGAAGGTATTGTATGCTGCATGTTAATGTCACCTTCATGGGCAGTTCCGAACGCATTTTTCTATTTACTGTTCTGGTATATTGTATCGGTTCTATGTCATGTTGAGCATTGTTTGGATTTCTAAAAACCCAATAAAAATATATAACACAAAAAAAAAAAAGGCAATATGCGCCAAAATTAGGCGATATGTAAATATGCCAGGCCAGCGCTCACCGAGTGGATTTTAAAAGCCCATCTCGGTATGTGCATACTTGTAGCTACTCACATAAATGAAAAGTTCCAAAAAAGGGGCAGAGCATGAGCAGCCTCTGGGAGGGGGATGGGCATTCCTGGATTTAAACTTGAAATTTGTGCATAAATACTTACGCGCAATGGCATGCGCCGGGGTCTCCTGCCATGTAACTTTACTTCTGCTATGGATGGCGTGTTAGTAGTAAAACAAAAAAATATAGACAGATCAGTGGGGTGTTAACCTTTTAGATCCCGCTCATTGAAGGACTTATTTCCTGATGCCCCTTTTTACATATCTTAGTTAACTAGACCCAAATATGGTATAAAAATTTTTTCAAGGAAATCGGACTATGGGTTTTTGAGAAAAATGCATGTCCACTAGTGGAACGTTGGGATCTACAGGAGTCAAAAAGTACTTTTTCAAAAATTCTTTATTTTAGGTAATTCTTGTAACATTTCTTTATTTTAGGTAATTCTTATAACATACTGCAATACTACAGCTGATATCATACATAAGAATGAAAATTAGTCAAAAAAATCAAGCATGATAATCTGGAAAACATTTTTCATGTAAACGTTTACCACAAAATTCACACCACTTTTTTGTATTTTTGGAGCAGACAGCACATCGGCCTTGGGAAGTTGTGGACAAGAAGTGAGGCTGTGATGCCTTTACATCAGCACTTATGGATGCTGTAGGACCTCCTTTCCGGATGCGGTAGCTTGAAAGGCCACATTTCATTGCTACGGTAGATACTTCACGTAGGAAGTCCAAGTGGCTCATTGCTTCTTTTCCAAGCAGATGGCAGTGAATTTTCCAAGCTGCCACAACAGCCATGTTCAAGCCATTTGAAAATAAATTCCACCACCACTTTTTGGAGCGAAGTGTTGGGCGGTAAGCTGATAAAAGCCGGTCAAGTAGATCAACACCACCCATGCCTTGATTGTAAGCACCAATTATTTTTGGTTGCTTTATTAGAACTTTTTTCTTTTCTTTGAGAGAATAGCGGCTGGCATTTTGAAGTGGAAATGGCTTCATCCAGTTGGACATGACTGTGACCACACTGCTGTCATTCCAGCGGACACAGATGATGTCTCCATCACCACGATAATCAAATTCCCCACGATCTTTCTTGCGCAGTTCTTTAGGTGCCATTAGGGGACATTTCCCAGTTCTGTTTTCTCTGACAGTGCCAATTGCTCGAAATCCCTTTTCTTTCAGTTCCACCATCAAGTTGTGTGATGTGAAGAAATTATCAGAGAAAAGGCAATGATTTCTTGGCTCTTGAATGACTGAAATCAAATCCGAAATTACTCTTGTACCAAGTGGAACTTTTTCAGTTTTATCAGTGCCTGATTCTTCTGGCTGATATTTGGCACCTGTATAAATCTGCATTGAAAATGGAAAACCATCTGGACTGCACATCATCCATATTTTGTATCCAAATCGAATTGGTTTTCCTCGAAGGAACATTTTGCAGCTATGATGACCATAATATGGTACCATTGATTCGTCAATGCTCAGGCTTTCACTAAAAACACCTCCGATCTTCAAAAACTGAGCAGATAAATGGGTATAAAATGGCTCAATTTTTGCAGCTTTTCCAGGTGGTAGTTGCAAATTGTCAACAATATGAAAATAGATTTTCAGGTCCTCAAAGCGTTTTCTTGACATGGTTTTTGGCACAATTTGGTTGCTCAAATCTTCTGCAGTTGACCAGTAATGCTTTTCTTTTGGAACATGGTGATAGCCACTGTGCAAGAGTATTCCGAAGAAACGAGTGATTTTGTCAGCATTTGTGTCAATGCTTGCCAATTTCTGCCTGGCATATATATTTGTCATGTATGCTAATTCTTCTAAATAATCTTCACCCATAATTTCTATGAAAAGTTCAAATGGTGTCTTTTGAAGAAGATCTGGACGAATATCAGCCAACTTTGTTGGGGCATGCTCTTCCATTGTGGTCGTGAAATCATCTGTCTTGATCCATCTTGGCTTTGGCTTCTCTGGGTTTCGTTTTCCTTTGGTATCTCCTGATTCTTGACAATAGGTTGATAGCAATTTGTCATCCTCATCCACTT